>NC_083872.1:86664183-87289183 GCF_032452875.1 Bos javanicus | reverse complement strand
CATGGTCTTCTCAAAGGAGTCAGCTATTTGCTTCAGGTGGCCACAGTATTGGAGTTTCAGCTTCAGCATTAGTCCTTCCAATGAAGATTCAGGACCGATCTCCTTTAGGATGGACTGGTTGGATCTCCTTGCAGACCAAGGGACTCTCAAGAGTCTTCTCCAACACCACAATTCAAAAGCATCAGTTCTTCAGTGCTCAGCTTTCTTTATAGTCCAACTCTCACATCCATACATGACCACTGGAAAAACCATCGCCTTGACTAGATGGACCTTTGTTGACAAAGTAATGTCTCTGCTTTTGAATATGCTGTCTACATTGGTCATAACTTTCCTTCCAAGGAGTAAGCGTCTTCTAATTTCATGGCTGCAATCACCATCTGCAGTGATTTTGGAGCCCAAAAAAATAAAGTCTGACACTGTTTCCATGTTTTCCCCATCTATTTCCCATGAAGTGATGGGACCAGATGCCATGATCTTAGTTTTCTGAATGTTGAGCTTTAAGCCAACTTTTTCACTCTCCTCTTTCACCTTCATCAAGAGGCTCTTTAGTTCTTCTTCACTTTCTGCCATAAGGGTGGTGCCATCTGTATATCTGAGGTTATTGATATTTCTCCCAGCAATCTTGATTCCAGCTTGTGCTTCTTCCAGACCAGAGTTTCTCATGATATACTCTGCATATAAGTTAAATAAGCAGGTGACAATATACAGCCTTGACGAACTCCTTTTCCTATTTGGAACCAGTGTGTTCCATGTTCAGTTCTAACTGTTGCTTCCTGACCTGCATATAGGTTTCTCAAGAGGCAGGTCAGGTGGTGTGGTATTCCCATCTCTTTCAGAATTTCCCACAGTTTATTGTAATCCACACAGTCAAAGGCTTTGGCACAGTGAATAAAGCAGAAATAGATGTTTTTCTGAAACTCTCTTGCTTTTTCGATGATCCAGCGGATGTTGGCAATTTGTTCTCTGGTTCCTCTGCCTTTTCTAAAACCAGCTTGAACATCTGGAAGTTCACAGTTCACATATTGCTGAAGCCTGCCTTGGAGAATTTTGAGCATTACTTTACTAGTGTGTGAGATGAGTGCAACTGTGTGGTAGTTTGAGCATTCTTTGGCATTGCCTTTCTTTGGGATTGGAATGAAAACTGACCTTTTCCAGTCCCGTGGCCACTGATGAGCTTTCCAAATTTACTGGCATATTGAGTGCAGCACTTTCACAGCATCATCTTTTTGGATTTAAAATAGCTCAACTGGAATTTCATCACCTCCACTAGCTTTGTTCATAATGATACTTTCTAAGGCCCATGTATTCCAGGATGTCTGGCCCTAGATGAGTGTGAGGGATCACACCATCGTAATTATCTTGGTCATGAAGATCTTTTTTGTACAGTTCTTCTGTGTATTCTTGCCACCTCTTCTTAATATCTTCTGCTTCTGTTAGGTCCATACAATTTCTGTCCTTTATTGTGCCCATCTTTGCATGAAATATTCCCTTGGTATCTCTGATTTTCTCGAAGAGATCTCTAGTCTTTCCCATTCTATTGTTTTCCTCTATTTCTTTGCAATGATCGCTGAGGAAGGCTTTATTACCTCTCTTTGCTATTCTTTGGAACTCTGTATTCAGATGCTTATATCTTTCCTCTTCTCCTTTGCTTTTCACTTCTTTTCTTTTCACAGCCATTTGTAAAGCCTCCTCAGACAGTCATTTTGCTTTTTTGCATTTCTTTTTCTTGGGAATGGTCTTGATTCCTGTCTCCTGTACAATGTCATGAACCTCCATCCATAGTTCATCAGGCACTCTGTCAGATCTAGTCCCTTAAAATCTATTTCTCATTTCTACTGTATAGTCATAAGGGATTTGATTTAGCTCATACCTGAATGGTCTAGTGGTTTTGCCCATTTTCTTCAGTAGGTCAGCTGTCCCCAACTCTTTGCAACCACATAGACTGCAGCACGCCAGGCTTCCCTGTCCTTCACCATCTGCTAGTGCTTGTTCAAACTCATGTCCATTGGATCGGTGATGCCATCCAGCCATCTCACCCTCTGTTGTCCTCTTCTTCTCCTGCCTTCAATCTTTCCCAGAATCAGAGTCTTTTCCAATGAGTTGGCTCTTCTCATCAGGTGGCCAAAGTATTGGAGTTTCAGCTTCAGCATCAGTCCTCCCAATGGATATTCGGGGTTGATTTCCTTTAGGATTGACTGGTTTGATCTCCTTGCAGTCCAAGGGATTCTCAAAATACCTCCAGCACCACAATTCCAAAGCATCAATTCTTCAGCACTCAGCTTTCTTTATGGTCCAGCTCTCACATACTGAAATATTATTTCACATGTTGATTTTCTAATTTGAAATACAGATCCTGGAAATCACTACATATCAATTCTAGAGATTTTTCTTATTCTATATCATTAGGCAGATGTACCATATTTATGCAACCAATGTCCTGTGTATGGGAATTTGGGTTTGTGATGTAATAGAAAATATATATTGGTCTCTATACCTGGTTCCTGGTGCAGAGCTACTAAAGCTCTTATGTTCCCCTCAGTGATACAAGGACTAGAAACATATTTTGCTGTAACATCTGGTCTTAGACCCTGGTTCCTGACATACAGTTCCTAAATCCCTTGGAATGTCCTGAATGGTAGCAGTGTCTTTTGTTCTAATTAGGTGAATTTTGTGGGTTCTTGGATAGGTGCTGGTCGCCAGAAAGACCAAGGCATGATAGAAGCTTGGACTTTTCAGCTCCATCTATCATTCTCCAGGGAGAGGGTAGAAGCTAGAAATGGAGTTAATGATCAATAAGGTGGCTTGAAGAAACCTCCATAAAAAGCCCCCAAATGTGTGGTGGTTAGAGAGCTTCAAGTTGGTGAGTACATGGATTTCCTGGGAGAGAGATGCACCTCAGGGGCGGGGGGGCATGGAGCTTTCATACCCTTTCCAATATAACTTTCTCTGTGTATCTCTTCCATCTGAATGTTTGTCTGTCCTTATCACATCCTTTTATAATAAACTGGTGGTTCAGGAAGATCCCTTGGAGAAAGGAATGGCTACCCACTCCAGTATTCTTGCCTGGAGAATACCATGGACAGAGGAGCCTTTTGGGGTATTGTCCATGGAGTCACAAAGAGTTGGACATGACTGAGCAACTGACACTAAACAGTAAGTAAGCTATTGTCCTGAGTTCTGTTAGCTCTGGCTCTGGCAAAGTAATGGAACCTGCCAAAAGGATCTTGGGATCCTCCAATTTATAGCTCATAATCAGAATCACGGGTAACAACCTGGACTAGTGATTGGCCTCTGAAGTTGGTAGGAGGGAATCTCAAGAGGCTGAGCCTTCAACCTATGGGAGCTGTCAAGACAAGTGTCAGAATTGAGTTAAATTTTAGGCCACCCAACTAGTGTCTCAGATTTACTTGGTGTTGGGGAAGAAAACACCACAGGGGGTGGCAGGAGTGTGAGGATGGCAGTAGCAATGTGAAACTGAAAAAGAAACGCAGGAGAAGTTAGTCTCTCATACACAGGACTGTTTCTGAAAATTTGCTATTAAATATAAGGCAATGCGGCTACCTACTCAATGGACACGAACTTGTACAAACTCCAGGGAAATGATGAGGGATAGGGAAGTCTGGTGTGCTTCAAGACCTTGAGGTCTTGAAGAGTCAGACAAGACTTGTCTACTGAACAATGAACAGCAGTGTTGCTATAGTAGTGCACTGAATATCTTGCATATTTTTCATCTCCATTAATAGGAGATACATTAGTATCTAGCTGAATATCTAAGGTTTGCTGGACAAAAGTAAGTGCAAATGTAGTTTTATTAGATAGTAGATATTATGGGATTTTGTTCTGTAGGCATTTCTACCAGTAATATACTGGAGTATCTATTTTTTCATAAACTCAACAACAGAGTATAAGCTAAACTTTTGAATTTTTGCTAAAGTAACATGTAAAACTTGCATCTTAATGGCTTTCATTTGAATTTCTCTTATTGTGAGTAAAATTGAAAATCATTCTTGTGTTTGAAAGTGTTAGTCACTCAGTCGTGTCCGACTCTTTGTGACCCCATGAACTGTAGCCCACCAGGTTCCTCTGTCCATGGAATTCTCCAGGCAAGAATATTGGAGTGGGCTGCCATTCTCCAGGGGATCTCCCCAACCCAGGGATCGAATCTAGGTCTTCTGCATTGCGGGCAATTTTTTATCATCTGAGCCACCAGGGAAGCCCAAATTTATATCATTTTTAAAAAATTTTCCATTTTCTCAATTTGTAAAGAGCTCATTATATATTAGAAATATTAGCCTTCAATTTGTGACACACATTACAAATGTTTTTACCAATTTGTCTTCTGAATTTGCCTATGATGATTTTTGCCATTCAAAAAATATTTTTATATATTTAAATTTACCAATATTTAATTACAGAATAACTGGATTTTGAGTCATAGTTAGAGAGCTTTTTCTCTCTCATCAGGTTCTAAAGAAATTCACCTACTAGAAAATATAGCAGAAAAGCTTATATGGTTTTAATATTTTATATTTAGATCTCCTATGCATTCAGAGTTTATTTTTGTGTATAGTGTGAGGCATAAATCCAATTTTATCTTTATACAAATGGCTGTCTGTCACAACACCATTTAATAAAACATCCTTCTTTTACTCAGATGATCTGATAATTTCTACTATAGTATTAGATATAAAAAGTCACCTTTCATTATCAATAGCTCCTTGATGCCAGCTGCTATTGTCAAGTTAATATTCCAAAACACAGTTGTTATTATATAACATTTACTATATCCTAAATAACACCACCAAATGTACCAATATGTGACAGTTTTTAAATTAAGTATGAAAGTTTAAGCTTCCTGCTGCTTCTTACAATATGGCAGACAAGGTATCCTGAAAAAACACTCTATTTAAAACATGTAGAAATCCTGGATAAAAGTCAATAAACAACATTGATAATGCATTGCTAGATTTAAAGGAAAATAAGCTCAACTAAAATGAAGAGAAAATGAATCTGATCAGGTAACAGAATGGGAAACAGGAATGAGGTTATTTGTCAATATTAGGATGTAAACCCTTGGTCCATATATGGCAGGAAAACTAAACTTCAAACCAGAAAAAGGCAGATCTCTCAATACTATTCTCTTAATGAAAAGATAAAAATTTAATGAATCTGTCTTATAGCTTACAGGAAAATCTTGGACCAGCCAATCCCATTCCTTATGAAATAATCTAGAAAAATTCTTATTGCATACATGTACCAACAGATATGTACAAACACAAAAAATAAGTCAAATATCTAAGACTTTTAAAAATTGTAATGAATTCATTTAGTAGAAAAATACAGTATTAAAAATATGAATAAACTCCACCACTAATATCAACACAGACAAAACATACAATATTGAGCAAAAGAGGAAGTAAGATACATGTTTTCAATTTAAAATGCATGTAAAATAAAGGATGCATCTTATATAGACATGTCTACAGATGTAGTAGTATACTATGAAGATGTTCGAGGAAATGATCAGTACAAAACTCTGCTTGTGTTCATGTCTTGGAAGTGGAGAGGAAAGTGAGTGTAAAGAGTACATGGAGGGCTTCAAAGTGTTAACAATGTTTTATGTCTCAAGCTTGGTGTTGTTTAATTAACATCTGTTTATATCTTATATTCAATTCACTAATTTAGTCTACAAGATATAAATATATTAATCACCTACTATGTGAAATTAGAGATACCAAGGGAAAATTTCATACAAAGATGGGCACAATAAAGAACAGAAATGGAATAGACCTAACAGAAGCAGAAGATATTAAGAAGAGGACAAGAACACATAGAAGAACTAAACAAGATCTTCATAACCCAGATAATCAAGATGGTGTGATCACTGACCTAGAGCCAGACATCCTGGAATGTGAAGTCAAGTCGGCCTTAGGAAGCATCACTATATACAAAACAAGTGGAGGTGATGGAATTCCAGTTGAGCTATTTCAAATCCAAAAAGATGTTGTGAAAGTGCTGCACTCGATATGCCAGTAAATTTGGAAAACTCAGCAGTGGCCACAGGACTGGAAAAGGTCAGTTTTCATTCCAATCCCAAAGAAAGGCAATGCCGAAGAATGTTCAAACTACACACAATTGCACTCATCTCACACCCTAGCAAAGTAATGCTCAAAATTCTCTAAGTCAGCTTTCAACAGTACCTGAACCATGAACTTACAGATGTTCAAGCTAGATTTATTTTATTTTATTTTATTTTTAAACTTTACAATATTGTATTAGTTTTGCCAAATATCGAAATGAATCCGCCACAGGTATACCCACATTCCCTAGCTAGATTTAAAAAAGGCAAAGGAACCTGAAATCAAATTGACAACATCTGTTGGATCATTGAAAAAGGAATAGAATTCCAGAAAAATATCTACTTCTGCTTTATTGACTATGCCAAAGCATTTGATTGTGTGGATCACAACAAACTATGGAAAAAATTTCAAGAGATGGAATACCAGACCACCTGACCTGCCTCCTGAGAAATCTATCTGCAGGTCAAGAAGCAACAATTAGAACTGGATATGGAACAAAAGACTGGCTCCAAATCGGGAAAGGAGTATGTCAAGGCTATATACTATCACCCTGCTTATTTAACTTACATACAGAGCACATCATGAGAAATGCCAGGCTGGAAGAATCACAAACTGAAATCAAGATTGCTGGGAGAAATATTAATAACTTCGGATATGCAGATGACACCACCCTTATGGCAGAAAGTGAAGAACTAAAGAGCCTCTTGATGAAAGTGAAAGAGGAGAGTGAAAAAGTTGGCTTAAAACTCAACATTCAGAAAACTAAGATCATGGCATCTGGTCCCATCACTTCAAAGCAAATAGATAGGGAAACAATGGAAACAGTGAGAGACTTTATTTTTGGGGGGCTCCAAAGTCCCTGCAGATGGTGACTGCAGCCATGAAATTAAAAGATGCTTGCTCCTTGGCAGAAAAGCTATGATCAACCTAGATAGCATATTTTGCTAGACAGCATTACTTTACCAACAAAGGTCTATCTAGTCAAAGGTATGGTTTTCCAATAGTCATGTATGGTTGTGAGAGTTGGATTATAAAGAAAGCTGAATGCTGAAGAATTGATGGTTTTGAACTGTGGTGTTGGAGAAGACTCTTGAGTGTCCCTTAGATCACAAGGAGATCAAATCCGTCCATCCTAAAGGAAATCAGTCCTGAATATTCATTGGAAGGACTGATGCTGAAGCTGAAACTCCAATACTTTGGCCACCTGATGCAAAGAACTGACTCATCTGAAAAGACCCTGATGCTGGAAAGATTGAAGGCAGGAGAAGGGGACAACAGATGATGAGATGGTTGGATGGCATCACTGACACGATGGCCATGAGTTTGAGTAAGCTCCAGAAGTTGGTGATAGACAGGGATGCCTGGCACGCTGCAGTCCGTGGGGACGCAAAGAGTGGACACAACTGAGCAACTGAACTGAACAGATGTGACAGGCATTTTTCAGGGCAATTGCTGAACAAAAGAGATGAAAAATTGTGGCTTTGGTGGAGCTTGTGTTCTAGAAAGTGGAAGTGTTATTCACTCAGTCGTGTCTGACTCTTAGCGATGCCGTAGACATTAGCCTGCCAGGCTCTACTGTCCATGGAATTCTCCAGGCAAGAATACTGGTGTGGGTTGCCAGTCTCTTCTCCATGGGATCTTCCTGTCCCTGGGATCGAACCCTGGTTTCCTGCATTGCAGGCAGATTCTTTTCCATCTGAGCCACCAGAGCTGTTCTAGAGGAGGAATATAAAAAACAAATTTTAAAATATTGTGAGTAAAAAACTACATAGTGCAATAGAGGAAAACAAACAGCAATATAAGGTAGACTGGTACTACAGGTGACAGGAGGAATAATGTAGGGTGAGAGAATAATGTAAGGTAGGAGGTCTCACTGAGGCGGCATTTGAGCAAAGACTTAAAGAAAATGAGGGAGGATAAAATATTTTGAAAGAAGAGCATTTTAGATAGTACAACATGTCGTGCAAAGCCCTAAGGCTAGCACATGCCTAGAGTGTTCATGGATTGGCAAAAATGCCACCTGTGTAGGAACAGACTGAGTAAAAGGAAACGCAGCAGAAAATGAGGTCAGAAGTGTAAAAGGTGGTGGTTACCAATATTCTAGGGCTTGATGGCAAGGGTAAAGGTTTTGACTTCTGCTCTGAGTAAAAATGGGGACCTAATGTCAATACAAGACTTTGAGCAGAGAATTGACATTTTTTTCTTCCAGTTGAGATATGATTGACATATAACACTGTGTATGTTTTTAAGATATGTAATAATTTGACTTATGTACATTGTGAAATGATTACTATCATAAATTTAGTGAATACCCATCATCCAGGTATAATATTAAAGAAATAAAAAAATTTTTTTTTCTTGCAATGACAACTTTTAGGGTTTACTCTCTTAACAGCTTTCACATGTACCACACAGCAGTGTTAGTTGTCTTTATAGAACTTATTTGGTGGGGAGGGGCTTCCCAGGTGGGTCAATGGTAAAAGAACCTGCAGGAAGTGCAGAAGACACAGGTTCGATCCCTCAGTCAGGAAGATCCCCATGAGAAGGAGAAGGCAACCCACTCCAGTATTCTTGCCTGGGAAATCCCATGGAGAGAGGAGCCTGGCATTTGACAGTCCATGGAGTTGCAAAGAATTGGACACAACTGAGCATTCATGCACTCTGTAGTACTTATTTCTCTTATAAATGGAAGTTTGTGCCTTTTTACTACCTTCATCATAATTTCCCCTGCACCACTTCCAATTTGATGTTTATTGGACTTACTTTTTAAAGTACCAGTCCCCTGAGGTATGAAGAATAGACTGCAAGGGGATGAGGATATAAGTGAGATAACCAGTTAAAAGGCCATAACAGTAATCAAGTCAAGAGAGGATGATGGTCCGAACCAAGGAGGTCATATAAGAGCTACTGAGAAGTAGAGGTTCTGCTCTGAATTTAGACACAACAGGATTTCTGGATGGACGGAACATAGAATGTGAAAGAAAAAAAGTGTCTAGGAAAACTCCAAAGTGTTTGACATGGGCAAAAAGAATAGTTAGAATGAACTGACTTAGGAGACTGAATTTAAACAGCAGAAGATTATATTCTCACAGTTCTGGTGGCTGGCCATCTGAATGTGGGTGTCCCAGTTTGGTTTCTTCTGAAGCATCTCTCCTTGGCTTGCAGATGGTTGCATTCTTTCTATGTGTTCACGTGATCCTTCTTTGCACACATGTCTGGTGTTTCTCTGTGTGTCCTAATCTCTTCTTATAAGGACATCAGTTACATTGGATTAGGGTCCACCCAAAGGACTTCATTTTACCTTAATTATCAACAGTGACAGACTTTATTTTCTTGGGCTACAAAATCACTGCAGATGGTGACTGCAGCCCAGAATTTAAAAGACACTAGATCCTTGGGAGAAAAACTATGACAAACCTAGACAGCATATTAAAAAACAGAGACATTACTTTGCCAGCAAAGGTCCATCTAGTCAAAGCTAGTTTTTCCAATAGTCATGTATGGATGTGAGAGTTGGACCATAAAGAAAGTGGAGCACCAAAGAATTAATGCTTTTGAACTGTGGTGTTGGAGAAGACTCTTGAGAGTCCCTTGGACTGCAAGATGAAACCAGTAAATTATAAAATAAATCAGTCCTGAAGATTCATTGGAAGGACTGACACTGAAGCTGAAGCTCCAATATTTTGGCCACCTGATGCAAGGAGCTGATTCCTTAGAAAGAACCCTGATACTGGGAAAGATTGAAAGCAGAAGAAGAGGGTGACAGAGGATGAGATGGTTGGATAGCATCACCAAGTCAATGGACTTGAGTTTGAGCAAGGTCTGGGAGATGGTGAAGTACAGGAAGCCTGGTGTGCTACAGTCCATGGGGTCACAAAGAGTCAGACATGACTGAGCAACTGAACAACAATGTCTTAAAAGTCCTATCTCCAAATACAGTCACATTCAGAAGTATCAGAAATTAAGTCTTCTACATCTGAATTGGAGTTGAGGGTGTGGGGGGCAGGGGCACAATTGAGCCCATAACAGTGGGTAAGTAGGTTTGGGGATGGAAGATTAAATAGTTTAAGTACATGTTAATTTAATACATCCTGGGCATCTACATAGAGATGTTGAGTAGGCAGTGTGACACATGGGTCTAGAATTCAGGGAATAGATAATAGCTAAAAATGTAAATTTTAATGCTGGCAGAGGAGTTTAAAGCCATGAGACTTGACGAGATCATCAAGGGAGTAAAGTTAAGCAGAGATGAAAAAGAGGATCAAGGTTGGAGCCACTGGGCTCCCCCAAATAAGTAACTGACAATAAGCAGGAGCTATCAAAGGAGACTGACAAAATATTCTAAGTTGAAAATTCAATATGCCTTGAAAAACAAAGCAAAAGTAGTAAGAAAGAGAAGATGACATATGAAATATTACCATGTGGTCAAATAAGATGAGGTCTAAGAATTGTTCAATGAATTTGTCATTATGAAGATCATTGGTGAAACCATTAAGTATTACATTGGTGAAGGACAGAAATCTGAGTGGAGTGGGCTTAAGAGAGAATAAAATCTGAGAAATTGAAGTTAGAGGAAAGACCATTGTTTTAAGAAATTTTGTCTTTAAAGGGAACAGAATAAAAGGGCAGTAGCTCATGGGGAATATGGGGTCAAGAGAAAGTTTTGTTTATAAGATTGAAGAATAATGCTGATGGGAAAGCTGTCATAGACAGGACAAAATTGATGATGGAAGAGAAAGTAAAGAGACTTGCTAGAGCAGTTTCTTCAAGTGAATAAGCAATATTGTGATCTATTTCAGGGATTATCTTTAGATGGAAGGAGCAAAGACAATAAAAGGCTTGTAGACAGAGGGTAATAGCAGCCATGAAATTAAGACACTTGCTCCTTGGAAGGAAAACTATGACAAACCTAGACAATGCATTAAAAATCAAAGATATCACTTTTCTAACAAAGGTCCATATAGTCAAAGCTATAGTTTTTCCGGTAGTCATGTACAGATGTGACCATTGGACCATAAAAAAGGCTGAGTGCCAAAGAATTGATGCTTTTGAACTGTGGTCCTGGAGAAGACTCTTGAGAGTCCCTTAGGCAGCAACGAAATCAAACCAGTAACCCTAAAGGAAATCAACCCTGAGTATACATTGGAAGGACTGATGCTGAAGCTGAAGCTCCAATACTTTGGCCACCTGATGCAAAGAGCTGGCTCATTGGAAAAGACCCAGATGCTGGGAAAGATCGAAGGCAAAAGGAGAAGATGGCAGAAGAGGATGAGATGGTTACATAGCACCACCAACTCAATGGACATGAATTTGAGCAAATTTAGGGAGATAGTGAAGGACAGGGAAGGCTGGTTTGCTTCAATCGATGGGGTCATAAAGAGTTGGACATGATTTAGTGACTGAACAACAATGCATAATATATATATCAGTTCAGTTCAGTTCAGCTCAGTTGCTTAGTCGTGTCCGACTCTTTGCGACCCCATGAATCGCAGCACACCAGGCCTCCCCGTCCAGCACCAACACCCGGAGATCACTCAGACTCATGTCCATCGAGTCAGTGATGCCATCCAGCCATCTCATCCTCTGTCATCCCCTTCTCCTCCTGCCCCCAATCCCTCTCCCAACATCAGAGTCTTTTCCAATGAGTCAATTCTTCACATGAGGTGGTCAAAGTATTGGAGTTTCAGCTTTAGCATCATTCCTTCCAAAGAAATCCCAGGGCTGATCACCTTCAGAATGGACTGGTTGGATCTCCTTGCAATCCAAGGGACTCTCAAGAGTCTTTTCCAACACCACAGTTCAAAAGCATCAATTTTTTGGCACTCAGCCTTCTTCATAGTCCAACTCTCCCATACATGACCACAGGAAAAACCATAGCCTTAACTAGGCGGACCTTTGTTGGCAAAGTAATGTCTCTGCTTTTGAATATGCTATCTAGGTTGGTCATAACTTTCCTTCCAAGGAGTAAGCGTCTTTTAATTTCATGGCTGCAGTGATTTTGGAGCCCAGAAAAATAAAGTCTGACACTGTTTCCACTGTTTCCCCATCTATTTGACATGAAGTGATGGGACCGGATGTCATGATCTTCATTTTCTGAATGTTGAGCTTTAAGCCAACTTTCTCACTCTCCACTTTCACTTTCATCAAGAGGCTTTTTAGTTCCTCTTCACTTTCTGCCATAAGGGTGGTGTCATCTGCATATCTGAGGTTATTGATATTTCTCCCGGCAATCTTGATTCCAGCTTGTGTTTCTTCCAGTCCAGCGTTTCTCATGATGTACTCTGCATATAAGTTAAATAAGTGCATTATATATGCATTATACATTAATGTATATCAACTGAAGTCTCACTTAGCTTTAAGAATTAATATTTTGTCTTCCCCTTCCCCTGCCCCATTCTTCTGGAAAATACTCATTTATACTAAGTGGGTGCTTCTGTAGAGGAATGTGGGCTGCCCATTGACCAGAGGGATGAATATATGATTCACAGTGGTTTGCAGTAAATGACCCAGGTATAGTTATATTACCACTCATTGTCTTTCCCTAAACTGTTCACATATAAGCTAAATAAACCTCCTTGATACCAGTACTGCAAGGCTGTAAGCTTAAAACTTCCTTCTAAATGGATAAGTTGTTCTAGAGAAGAAAGCCTAAAAAGAGTCAAAGAGAGGAGGCAGAGAATAATATTTTCCTGACATTGTTTGTGTTCATGGTTCTGGTTGTCTTTAAGGTCATCTCTACTGAGTTCTTCCCAGTAACCTGAGCTGTGAATATCTTTTTTGACTGAAGCTATAACAGGATTAGTCCAGGTATTCAGGGACCTACAAAGTTTATACAAATCTTACTTCTGGTCTTTTCTTTCTAGCATAATCTTTTCTTCCTGTGCTTCAACTGCACTCAACTGTAATTGCAGTCAGTCTTAACTTTTCCTCAGTTCTCCCGCCTCACATCTTAATAACCAGCCTTTTCTCAGCCTCCTTCAGTCTTTCCTGAGTCAGAATCTTACCTCCGCCATTTTAATCCACACCACTTCCATGTCTCACCTTGTTGAATAAACAAATGATTCTTGATTTCTAACTTTTTTCTTGATTTGATCATTCTATTTCATTTACCAGGGGTTCTCCATCTATTCAGCCAATACTGTCTCCTCTACTGTGTAGGGTCCTGATGACTCTAACCTAAAGCAAATTTTCCCTCATTAAAGCTCTTTACCTCTCTTAAGCGATTTCTTTCATTTTTGCTTTGCCTGCAGTTATTTGGGACCTCTTATAAGATGATAAACATACTGAGAGCAGTTTTAGTCAACATTGTTTATCTACAACTCCTTGTATATACTATGTTCTCAACAAGTATCTATTATTCTAAGTTATTAAAAATGAACCTATTTTTGTTATTTAGAAAACTGTATTTGACTGCTGCTGCTGCTGCTAAGTCGCTTCAGTCATGTCCGACTCTGTGCGACCCCATAGATGGCAGCCCAGCAGGCTCTGCCGTCCCTGGGGTTCTCCAGGCAAGAACACTGGAGTGGGTTGCCATTTCTTTTTCCAATGTATGAAAGTGAAAAGTGAAATTGAAGTTGCTCAGTCATGTCCGACTCTAGCGACCCCATGGACTGCAGCCTACCAGGCTCCTCTGTCCATGGGATTTTCCAGGCAAGAGTACTGGAGAGGGTTGCCATTTCCTTCTCCGGTATTTGATTGGGGAAATATTAAGTAATATAGGCTATAATGTATTCTGCTAGTAATTACAAAGCAACTTTTGATAAAGTTTGGGATTAGTAACAGTGAGTGGTGAAAAGATGAGAATATATGCCTCTTGGTTTCCTTTGTTTACATTATTTTATGTTCCCTTTTCCGTTCTAAACTTTATTTAAGACTGAGAAAATTGAGCAATAATGAAGGAAAAGAATGTGGAAATGTGGTATTTCAGAAAAGAACATTGATATGCCATTATTCTTGGACTGCAATTTTTTGTTCTATAGAAAAATATCACCCTGACCTCAGTTCGAGATAGCCTCTGTGAACAGAAACACATTAGTCAATATCTCCATATAATTGTTGACCCGTCAACTGCCATCCCTGCTTTATAAATATTGTCTAATTTTTGAAATTTATTTGTTTTAAATGAAGGCTGCTGCTATGAGGCTTATAGGTTAATTATGCCTATTCACACACACACAAAAATGTTTTAAATTTGTTGCTAAAAATTTCTGGATCCAGTAGAAAATTATAAAATTAAAAAAAAAATACTATTTACCATTTGTAGTTAAGAGCTGATCAAGACAGCCCACTGACCCATCAATACTCTGACACCTTCAACAACTTACATCTCTTCTTTTAATATCACATTTTGTCAAACACATCAACATATAATGACAGAGATTAAACATCTTATGATTGTGTAAGTCAAACCATCATTTTGGCATTAATATTCATACCCAACATTAGAACATCCTAAACTGAAAGAAATTCTAAACCATGATTATACATTTTAAAAATCTGAGTTTGCAGATGATAAACCTAAATAATAAAATGTATTATCCTATTAACCTATACTAAGATAACCCTATTGCCTGCAAAAGCTAATAGTTCGTCACAGCTTAAAAAATGAAAATGAATCACCATTAGACTAATAATGCAATATAATCTGCCATGTAATGCAAATAACAAATGTTATATTCATGAAAAAAAATGGGAATTTTTTTCTTTGGCTATGGAATGTTATGTTCCCTTTGGATTATCTTCTGTGGGCCCATTTTTACCCTGAGATAATGAACATTTTGCATGAGTAACCCAGGATAGACTATAGTCTTTTGAAACTAACTCTTTCTTACTGCCAAATAAATCTCTTTTAAATATGTTCTCTGTGAGGCAATCATGACATCCATTGGCCAACTGGATCTGAGGTTATGCCTGGATACTTTCCACATTGCACGTGGTTGTCAATTTGAATTGTGTATCAACTACCCATCATATCTGGCACATCTGTACTTAACATTGGCATTAATTTTACCCTATTGTTCTAATTGCAGTACTTTGATGTAATGACACCATTCAATTCACAGATGGTACTGGTGGGGGGTTTTCCCAAAAAAAATATAATGTAATTTTAATTTGGAATGTGAGAATGCCAAAAATAAGAGCTTCATTGATTAAGTTATCTGAGCCTGCTAAACAGTTGAACATTCGAACTAAATTGGAAAAACTGGGAAAGAGAACAGCAGGTTTCAATACCAACCTACTGCAAATGTTTTGTTTTTTGATTATAGTCCCTGGAGCTCATAAGACTTATCTGTTCACAAGCTAACTTTGACATACTTAGGGAAAGCAAAATAAAATCTGTAGTTTCAAAGAGATAAAGTCAATTTTTTAAAGGTGAAACCATTGGGATAATTGAGAAGTCTGTAATTTGAAAATTAATCTTTTAAGTGGAAAAATTTAAATTATTTAAATTAGTTAAAGTATTTTAACAGATTTGATAAACATAGATAGATATTGCTATGACATCATGAAATAATGTCTATCACAATTTGTATTTTATAAAACCATATCGGGGGAAAATCGAGTAAATTTCCAAAGGTCATAGCACCCCTCATAAATGGAGGAATGATGAGTATCCAGATCTCTACCTCTCATTAAAAAGTTATTTTATGAAACACTACCCATTTTGTTGAGTCAAAAACTGCCACCACATTGTTTCGATAGGAAACAGACTTCAGGGTGACAAAGTGTGCAAGTGCGGGACTATTAAATTTGGCTTTGGACTGGGGGCAGGGGATGGGAGGGACCTAAAACATAAGAACAGTTCATTTTAGTAATTTACATAGAAATAAAAACAGAAGTTGGAGGAAGTCATGGAGGGAATGAGGGAGTGGAAGTCCAAAAGGGCCACTAATCATTCATTTATTACATTACAGTAAAATACATCAAATCAGGAGCTAAGAGGATTCTAGCATAGCTGTATATGTCTGATGAGTGATAGGATGTACTAATTGACTTTTTTTTCAGTAGGCTTTTATGAGACCAGTGTGTCAGGGGTGTGTGTAATTTCCTTGGTTCTGTCTCGCCACAGCCAAAATTTGAAGAGACAGACTTCAGTGTTACAGCCAGTGTTAACAGTGCTATAGCCCTTAGACAGACCAGCTGTGACAACCCCGTGTCACAGCTCAGTTTCATTTAGAAAGTAAGGGAAAATACATCCTCAAGGCACGAGGGCAGGCTGACCCAAAAGACGCGAAGAGAAAAGAAGCCCCTCGCTCAATTTTGGCTCCTCTTTTTATATGCTTTTTCTCCTCCCCCTGAGCCTGCCCTATGTAAATTGGGCTAGCAAGGAGGGCTGTTTGTTTTACCTGAGGTCCTCACTCTGGTCCTCGGACCTTCCTTTGTTCTATTTTCATGGGCTTTTCCCTTCTTTGTCTTTTAGCCATCGCCATTTTGAACTCCCTTTTCCTATTCTAACTACCTAACATTTCCCTCTCAAGAATGGGAGGCCCAATTCTATGGGATGTCGAGGTCTCTCTGGCTACTTCCTGCTGGGATGGTGAGGGGACTTGGGCCTCCCCCTCTTGCTAGTCTCAAGCCTCAGAGTCCTTATAGGGGTGTCTATCTAAGGGTGAGTGATATTTTCTGTGGTTGGCTGTAGTTTTATATATCCTCATTCAACTGGCACTGCATGTTGTAGCTTGTTGACCTGGGCAGAAAAAAAACAGGTTAGACAGTTAATAATACATGGAGCAATCATAAGCAGCATCAATATGGTGATGACAGGGACTACTAAGGGCATTAGCCAACTCCAAATTTCCCATCGCCAGGAGGATCCCCCAAAAAGAGATTGTAGCCACCCTGAGAACTCCCCAGCTTGTTCTTTGAGATCCTATAGGGTCTGAATGTTTTTCTTGAGGAGTGTGAGACTTTAACTTAGCTGGAGGTATTTAACAGAAATAACACATCTCATTTAAGATGGCTCTAGTCCCTCCTTGTTCAAGGGTCAGGAGATCTATCCCTTGTTTGTTTTGGAGTGCAACCCCTGCCAAGCTGTGTTGGCTCTTTAGAGCTATCCTGAGAAATCTTATCCCAAAGATTTAATTTTGGTGGTGTTCATTAGAATGGCACTCATTTGCAGTTCTGAATTGGCATCTGAGATCTCCCAGGGGCTCACAAGTGGATTGAGTGTCCTCTTCTGTTTTCTTCCATGGCTTGACTTGTGAGTAGTGAATCCAGGACTCATGTCCTGGAACCCTGACTGCTGTTGGGGTAGATAGTATTACAGGGTAGGGCCCTTCCATGTGGGCTGGAGTTGAGCCTTTGGGGACCCATCTTTCCAGACTTTAATTAGGACTTGAGTCCCTGGAGGATATAGTGGTGGCTCTTTAGAATCTTTTGGGTCCTGGTTGACACCCCACAAGCGTATATCCTGTTGGAACTGCCCAACGGCCATGCGTATAAGACCAGAGGGCCTGAGTCTCTGGATCTAGTAAGAGGTCATTGACATAAACAAAAGGTCTCCCATATAGCATCTCATAAGGACTAAGACCAACCTGTTTCTTAGGGGCAATACATACAGAGGATAGCTGTTGGTAAAGCCTCCTTCCATCCCAGGGAGGTCTCCTGGGTTATCTTTTTTATCACTGATTTTAAGAATTGGTTGGCTCTTTCTACTTTTCCTGAAGACTGAGGCCTCCAGGCACAATGGAGATGATAAGTAATGCCCAATGCTTTAGAGACCCTTGGTGACCTTAGAAGTAAATGATGTCCCATTGTCACTTTGTAATGACCTGGGCAGACCAAGTCTCAGAATGATTTCAAGGAGCAGTTTTTTTTTTTTTTTTTTACCACCTCCTCAGCCTTCTCAATCTGGATGGGAAAGCCTTCAATCAATCCTGTGGATTTATCTATCATGACTAATAGGTATTTATACCCTTGAGAAACTGGCATCTGGGTGAAGTCCACCTGCCAGTCCTCTACTGGGTAGGTCCCACGTCATTGGACAGGCTGGGCCAGCTGGGGTCTTCAAGCTCCTTGGAGGTTGTTTAATTGGCAAATGGGACAAGAGAAAACCACTTGCCTTATAGTCATTTGGAGGCCTGTTCCTCTGAAGGACCTTTCTAGTAATCTTTGGAGGGCCTTTTCCCCTAAATGAATGGTGGCATGATAGGAGTTAATCAACTTCCATTGGAGGTTCCCAGGCAGAAAAAGGAGTCCCTCCTTGTGGAACCACCCCATATGAATGATCTTCTTGAAAGCCTTCACTCTTAGCTTTAAGAGTCTCACCTTTAGTATATGGAGTTTCTGGCAAATTTGTCTGTGGAACTAAGGTGGCAATCCCTATTAGGCCGTTGTTCTGTAATGCTGCTTTCTTAGCTGCCTGATTGGCTGCTTTGTTCCCTCATGCCACTTCCGTGCTCCCATTTTGGTGCCCTTTACAGTGGGAGACTGAAACCTCAGCGAGCAGATGAACTGCCTCCAAGAGCCTATGGATTTGATCACCATATTTGATTGGGGACCCTCGGGTGGCCAAGTGGCCTCCTTCTTTCCAAATAGCAGCATGTGCATGTCGCACCATAAACGCATACTTGGAGTCAATGTAAATGGCTACTCTTTTTCCTTTTCCCAGCTCTAAAGCTCGAGTCAGGGCTATGAGCTCAGCTAATTGGGCTGAAGTACCTGGTAGCAAAGGTTTAGACTCTATGGTCTCAAAATTGGAAACTACTGCATATCCAGCTCTTCTTTTTCCATGTAAGACAAAGCTGCTTCCATCAGTGTACCAGATTTCCTCAGGATCAGAGGATCTTCTGGCAATCCCTCTCGTGGTTTTGTCCAGTGGTCCAAGGTTTCTAGGCAAGAGTGAAAGGGGAGAGAGCCCTCAAGGATATGCAGGAGGGTGGCAGGGTTAAGAACCTCACACGGGGATATAGTCAGGCCTGGATTTTTACTTTGTCCCTAAGAGAGAGTTTTAAAGCATCTTCTATCAGGACTGAAATAGCTGCAAGATTTCAAAGGCAGGGAAAGATCTCTTCCCAATAAGGGAGTAGAACACCCAGGGACCACCAGAAACTGGTGGGAAAATATTTGTCCATCCCAGCAACAAAGAAGTGCTCGGGTGAATATTTTTGTAATTGTTTTTTCTGTAGCACCCCAAATAGTACAGATTTGGGAGGAGAAAGCTCTGGGATAGGAGGTCAGGACAGAGTAGGTAGCCCCTGTGTCAACCAGGAAATTCTTGGACCTACCTGCCACATCCAGTTGCACCCTTGGCTCCAGTCCCATGATGGTTATCTGTGACAGGTGGGCTGGCTGGAGTGGCCACCCTGTTCAATCCTGTTGAACCATCATGAGAGAAGGCTTGGCACTTGACCTTGAGGCTCTTGGGTCCCTAGGGCAGAGTGCCACCCAATGTCCCAATTGATGGCATTTGTAGCAAGCCATTTTAGGAGATTTGTCATGGTTTGGCCCAATGTTCCTCCTATCTACAGATTAGACATTTGCTTCATGCCTTATCCTTTAAAGACTCGGGATCTGCCATAGGGTTTCCCTGGAGGACGACCAACATCTGGGCATGCCTTGTCTCTTTCCTTTTCTCTCTTTCCTGCACCTTGGCCTCCCTCTCCCATTCTCTGTTATAAAAGGTATTGGTGGCTCTCTGGACCGTCTCATCTAAAGAAGCAGCAAAGTCCTGCTGCTGTAGCTGTTGTAACTTTATCCTGATGCACATTGGGACAGGAATTTGTCCTTTAAAAATCATCTGTCCCTCATAAGAGTATAAGTCCAGATTGTTACACTTTTGGAGGGCTTCTTTTAGACTTTCCAGAAAGGCAATGGGGTTCTCGATGGACTCCTGAGTTACTGCTGAGACCGAGCACAGTCCCACAACTAATAGACTTCCTTCTATTTCCATGGGTGGGTTTCCTTAGGGGTGAGTCTTTTTAAAGACTTACCTACCCCGTACTGTTGCAACTTAAGAGCCAGGCGTCCCTGGATCAGGGTGCAGGTCCCCAGGCAGGCTGAGGGATGACAGCCTCCTGGAGATGGAATCCCCAGGCAGGTTGAGGCAGGTCGGCCTCCCGAGAATTGGGTCCCTGGGCAGGTCAAGACATGTTGACCTCCTGGGATCCCTGAACTGGCGGATCCCCTGAGCAGGCTGAGGCATGGCAACCTCCTCGGGACCAGGTCCCTAGGCAGGTCAAGGCAGGTTGATCTCCTGGGATCCCCAGGCTGGAGTTGGGTGTCCCAAAGGTCTCCAGCATGACCAGTGCTGGTTGGATTAAGGGGTTGTAATGGCAGAAAGTGAAGAGGAACTAAAAAGCCTCTTGATGAAAGTGAAAGAGGAGAGTGAAAAAGTTGGCTTAAAGCTCAACATTCAGAAAAGGAAGATCATGGCATCTGGTCCCATCACTTCATGGGAAATAGATGGGGAAACAGTGGAAACAGTGTCAGACTTTGTTTTTTGGGGCTCCAAAATCACTGCAGATGGTGACTGTCACCATGAAATTAAAAGACGCTTACTCCTTGGAAGGAAAGTTATGACCAACCTAGATAGCATATTCAAAATCAGAGACATTACTTTGCCAACAAAGGTCCATCTAGTCAATGCTATGGTTTTTCCTGTGGTCATGTATGGATGTGAGAGTTGGACTGTGAATAAAGCTGAGTGCCAAAGAATTGATGCTTTTGAACTGTGGTGTTGGAGAAGACTCTTGAGAGTCCCCTGGACTGCAAGGAGATCCAACCAGTCCATCCTAAAGGAGATCAGCCCTGGGATTTCTTTGGAAGGAATGATGCTAAAGCTGAAGCTCCAGTACTTTGGCCACCTGATGCAAAGAGTTGATTCATTGGAAAAGACTGTGATGCTGGGAGGGATTGGGGGCAGGAGGAAAAGGGGATGACAGAGGATGAGATGGCTGGATGGCATCACTGACTCGATGGATATGGGTTTGAGTGAACTCCAGGAGTTGGTGATGGAGAGGGAGGCCTGGCATGCTGTGATTCATGGGGTCGCAAAGAGTTGGACACAACTGAGCGACTGAACTGAACTGAACTGAACTGAATCTTAACTTGGGCTTCCCTCATAGCTCAGTCAGTAAAGAATCTGCCTGCAATGCAGGAGACCTGGGTTCAATTCCTAGGTTGGGAAGATCACCTGGATAAGGAAATGGCAATCTACTCCAGTATTCTTGCCTGGAAAATCCCATGGACAGGGGAGCCTGGTGGGCTACAGTCCATGGGTTCGCAACAATCAGACACGACTGACTAAACCACCACCACCAATCTTAACTCGTTGCTGGTCTGTCCACTGCAGATGGGAATAGATAGCATGATGTAAAGCAATCCAGTGCCCTGAGACTGGGAACCTGGCGAAACAGCCATAAGCCTTATCCTCATATTGCTCTGAGGGAATGTATGTCACTCACTGATTTCCTCCCCTAGTCCTCCATAAGAGCAGTTTAGGGTGTTTCCAATGGTAAACATTTCATTGTCATAGACCCACTTTAGGTAATAGCAGAAGTAATGACAAAGGAGTGGATTATCTTGTCTATTAGGGGCATTAGAGTATTTTAATAATAATCGAGGTAGAGTGATGTTGCCTGGTTGTAGGGGTTAGATAGTGGCTTAAGAATAAATTGATAAGAGGCAACAGATCAGATGTTTCATGAAACGGGAGTGGAGATTTGATCCAGGGGTATGTTTTTAACTTTGGGAGAAGGGTGGTAAGGGTTTGGGCCCAAACAGCCTTCAGGGCTAACTCCCAAAATAGCAAACATTATCCCTGGAAGCCCAATTGCCCTTGAAGGGATGCCACCAATAGATGAACTTCTAGCAGGCATTGTGTGTCAGTCACCCGCCCTAGCAGGTTCACTGAGAGAGGCTGTTGTTGCACAAGTTGTAGGAAACATGGAAGATGACGGCCCAAGTATCTAGAGAGATTGGATATTGCACAGTATTTCCCTTCCAAAGGCCAGCATTTTCTAGTAGTAATTTGAGCATTCTTTGGCATTGCCTTTCTTTGGGATTGGAATGAAAACTGACCTTTTCCAGTCCTGTGGCCACTGCTGAGTTTTCCATATTTGCTGTCATATTGAGTCCCTCCAGAAGCTTGTATAGGAATTGTGCTCTGGACTGGGATCAGGAGAAGAGCATGAAATAGGAGGGAAGGGGGCAGGGCACAACTTTGAAAGAATGACATAGCCCGAGGGCAAAACATAAACTGATTAAAATAAAATGGGTCCAAGATGACAAGTCAAATTCAACTAAACCTTGATCCTCAATCTGCAAGGTCAATGACACATCCAAGCCACTGTCACTCTCCTTTTTCACTTTTATCAAGATGCTCTTTAGTTCTTCTTCACTTTCTGCCATAAGGGTGGTGTCATCTGCATATCTGAGGTTATTGATATTTCTCCTGGCAATCTTGATTCCAGCTTGTGTTTCTTCCAGCCCAGCGTTTCTCATGATGTACTCTGCATAGAAGTTAAATAAGCAGGGTGACAATATACAGCCTTGACGTATTCCTTTTCCTATTTGGAACCAGTCTATTGTTCCATGTGCAGTTCTAACTGTTGCTTCCTGACCTGCATACAAATTTCTCAAGAGGCAGGTCAGGTGGTCTGGTATTCCCATCTCTTTCAGAATTTTCCACAGTTTCTTGTGATCCACACAGTCAAAGGCTTTGGCATAGTCAATAAAGCAGAAATAGATGTTTTTCTGGAATGCTCTGGCTTTTTTGATGATCCAGCAGATGTTGGCAATTTTATCTCTGGTTCCTCTGCCTTTTCTAAAACCAGCTTGAACATCTGGAAGTTCATGGTTCACATATTCCTGAGGCCTGGCTTGGAGAATTTTGAGCATTACTTTACTAGCGTGTGAGATGAGTGCAACTGTGCAGTAGTTTGAGCATTCTTTGACATTGACTTTCTTTGGGATTGGAATGAAAACTGACCTTTTCCAGTCCTGTGGCCACTACAGCATCATCTTTCAGGATTTGAAGTAGCTCAACTTGAATTCCATAACCTCCATTAGCTTTGTTCGTAGTGATGCTTCCTAAGGGCCACTTGACTTCACATTCCAGGATGTCTGGCTCTAGGTGAGTGATCACTCCATTGTGATTATCTGAGTCGTGAAGATCTTCTTTGTACATTCTTCTGTGTATTCTTGCCATCTCTTCTTATAATCTTCAGAAAGTGAAAAACTAAAGAGCCTCTTGATGAAAGTGAGAGAGGAGAGTGAAAAAGTTCGCTTAAAGCTCAACACTCAGAAAACTAAGATCATGGCATCCTGTCCTATCACTTCATGGCAAACAGATGGGGAAACAGTGGAAACAGTAGCTGACTTTATTTTTTTGGGCTTCAATGTCACTGCAGATGGTGATTGCAGCCATGAAATTAAAAGACACTTACTCCTTGGAAGGAAAGTTATGACCAAACTAGACAGCATATTCAAAAGCAGAGACATTACTTTGTCAACAAAGGTCTGTCTAGTCAAGGCTGTGGTTTTTCCAGTGGTCATGTATGGATGTGAGAGTTGGACTATAAAGAAAGCTGAGCACCGAAGAATTGATGCTTTTAAACTATGGTGTTGGAAAAGACTCTTGAGGGTCCCTTGAACTGCAAGGAGATCAAACCAGTCCATCCTAAAGGAGATCAGTCCTGGGTGTTCATTGGAAGGACTGATGTTGAAGCTGAAACTCCAGTACTTTGGCCACCTGATGGGAAGAGCTAACTCATTTGAAAAGACCTTGATGCTGGGAAAAATTGAAGGCAGGAGGAGAAGGGGACTACAGAGGGTGCGATAGTTGGATGGCATCACTGACTCAATAGACATGAGTTTGGGTGAACTCTGGGATTTGGTGATGGACAGGGAGGCCTGGCATGTTGCAGTTCATGGGGTCGCAAAGAGTCAGACAGGACTGAGGGACTGAACTGAACTGAACTGAAGGCACTCTCAAAAGACCCAGGAGTGGGTACCCAATTGTTGGAATGATCCTCCCACTCATTAGCATATGAAATCACCCAGTCCAGGAAAACTAGCCATACCGCATTCCATGGCCCCTGCACTCTCCTCTGCAATGGCTTACACCCTGTGGAGTGTGCTTCTCTCTAAATCTGAACAAACCCACCTCTTACCTATATCTGTGTCTCTTACTGAATTTTTTGCAATGAGCCATCAAGAGCCTGAGCTTTCAGTTCAGTTCAGTTCAGTTGCTTAGCTGTGTCCAACTCTGTGACCCCGTGAACCACAGCACGCCAGGCCTCCCTATCCATCACCAACTCCCAGAGTTTACCCAAACTCATGTCCATTGAGTTGGTGATGCCATCTCACCATCTTATCCTCTGTCATCCCCTTCTCCTCCTGCCTTCCATCTTTCCCAACATCAGGGTCTTTTCAAATGAATCAGCTCTTCACGTCAGGTGGCCAAAATATTGGCCACATCAGGTGGCCAAAATATTGGCCCAGTAGACAGTGGAGCCTTTGGGACACACTGAGGAGTAGCCCCTTCCAGAGTCCCTCAATTGCACTCACTGCTGCTTGCCTGTTTGCAGGGGGTCAGGGAACCAAGAAACGAGAGACTGTAAAGGAATTAAGATTTTGTTAGCCATATGTCCTTCCAACCATAGGAGTGAGGACCTCCTACCTTAACTGGAGCTCTTCTGGAATCTGAGACTAAGCCACATGAGCATTCTGCCAAGTTTGCTTTTGCTGTCCTGGTTTCCAGCATGCTGGGCTTCTTGTCATTTATGCTGTGCTGGGTTTTCTTCAAGTTCAGCTTCCACCATGGGAGCTTTTGCCGAATTGGGCTTCTGCTGTACTTGGCTTCTGCCTTGCAGGGGCCGACCCAAGGTTGTTTCAGTCAGGTTAAATCCAAGAAACAGTACCATCAATGTCCAGGGAGCATGTAATGTCTTCTGTTCTGTCTTGCCACTGCAAAAATTTGAAGCAACGGACAATGGACCAGTGTTACAGCCCTGTGTTACAGCTCAGTTTCGTTTAGAAAGTAAGGGAAACTACATCCTTGAGGCATGAGGGTAGGCTGACCCAAAAGACGCCAAGAGAAGAGAAGCCCCTCACTCAATCTTGGCTCCTTTTTTTGTGTTTTTTCTCCTTCCCCTGAGCCTGTCCTATGAAAATTGGGCTAGCCAGGAGGGCTGTTTGTTTTACCTGAGGTCCTCACTCTGGTCCTCGGACCTTCCTTTGTTCTATTTTCATGGGCTTTCCCCTTCTTTGTCTTTTAGCCACCACCATTTTGAACTCTTTTTTCCTATTCTAACTACCTAACAAATGGATTCTCAAGGAAGAGCTTGATGTGTGAGCAATACCCAGAGAAGGCTGTAAGTGCCCAGTTTCTGACCTTCTCTAGGACTGTCACGGGGTTTCCCAGGTGGTGCTAGTGGTAGAGAACCCACCTGCCAATGCAGGAGACCTGGGAGAGGTGGGTTCTATCCCTGGGTCAGCAACATCCCCGGAGAAGGAAATGGCAACCCCTTCCTTCTTGCCTGGAGAATCCCATGGACAGAGGAGCCTGGAAGGCTACAGTCCATAGGTTGCAAAAAGTCATACATGACTGAAGTGACTTAGCATGAGCACGAGGACTGTCACTAGGCCTCCTGACAACAAGGCAGCTGGTTGGGTCAAAAGGAGATATTTTGATGGAGAATATTTATTAGTCTTGGGGTTATAAGTAGTACTTCTCTGGTGTATAGGGAACAAAGTTATTCCCACTTTTGGGTGGAAGACTGAGTGACTTCAGTTAAGTGATAATGTAGGAAATGCTGTTATTTAGCACCATAAATATTGATGGTACTAGAATTTCTATTCTTTGAAGTTTGAATTTTACTTTATTATAAAATTCATGGGCTGATATGTCTTGGGATACTTGTAAATATGCAACATTCTTAGAACACAGTATCTTTCTACCCTCTACCTGCCAGTGGTCACAGGAAGCCCCAGTCCATTAAAATTGCCACCTTTTGTTACCTAGCATAAAGGACGTGTGAACACTGTGTTAGGTTAGGATAGGAGACTAGCCTGGGAGGCTGTAGACTCAAGTAATACTGGTTCATTTTGAACATACTTTTGGAATTTTCACCTGCATCTCTCAACACCTCTTTCTTCCAAAGCCTTCCCATTTTTGCCATAAACTGTAGTTATTTATTTAAATGCCACCTACCATGTAAAAAGATGTACCAAGTTCTGTTTCCATCTCTCAGTGTTCACTGTGGAATTTCTGCATCAGTCATCCCCAAATTTGTATCCCCCTTATCTTCAGTGTGCTGCGTGTGGTGCTAAGTTGCTTCAGTCATGTCTGACTCTTTGTGACCCCATGGACTATAGCCATGCCATCCTCCAGGGGATCCTCCCCACCCAGAGCTCCAACTGGCATCTCTTATGTTTCCTGTATCAGCAGGCAGGTTCTTTACCACTAGCACCATCTGGGAAGCCCTATGTGCAGTGACCAGTATTAAAAAGTTAGACTATCCTTGATTTTTCTAGCATGTCCTCAGTTACCAGTAAATTAGGTATCAGGAAGTCAATTAGAAGCCTCTTTTGGGAAAGCACAAATGGTAACTCATGGTGGCTTTTCAAGTCATTAAGCATTCTCATAGGCAATGGGAGGCTTCCCAGGGGGTGCAGTGACAAAGAATCTGCCTGCCAATACAGGAGACACAAGACACATGGGTTCGATCCCTGGGTCAGGAAGATACCCTGGAGGAGGAAATGGCACCCCACTTCAGTACTGCCTGGAGAATCCTGTGGACAGAGGAGCCTGACATGCTACAGTCCATGGGGTTGCAAAGAGTTGGATACTACTGAGCATACATGTACAAATGCATGCAGAGGCAATGGACTCCATGGAAAGCTAATTCTGGAAGTTGTGTGTGCACCAAGAATCTTGGAATCCAGCCTCCTCTGAAAGACTGTGACTCACTGCTAGTGTTTTGATACACTGCACAGAATCATGGGAAGAGTGTCATGAACAAAGTCCCTGATAGCATAAAGTTCACTCTCTGTTAGCTAATAAAGAGGTATCTTCATTTTAGGCAGGCATCCTTTCTGAGTGAGTAAACAAAGTTATGAAGCCGCTTTACGCTTCTGTTTTTCATGTTTTTTCTTTTAATCATTATCTAGAAATGATTTCTTTTCCACGGATTCCTTACCATCCCTCTATTCCATTTTGGTTTATCAACTTCCATATCTCTATTACCATCATTTTCTAAAAAGGTTTTCTCTCCAGGTATATATTTTTATTTTACATATATGCTGGTATGTGTGTATATACAAACTTCTTCAACTACTGTCAAAAGTGATTGCGTTCTAGTTCATTTTTGAGGTTCATACAGCTGTTAACTGAAGTGGCTATTAGAAGATGACTTAGCATACAATTTTAGTGTCACATGCTGCAAGTTTGAAAAGACCTACACCTGTGTTTACCTGTGTACTGGACCTGGTTCTAGGGAAATGCAGATGAGAGACAGGTGCCCAACCCACTTTGTTGCAATATTTACATTTTGCGGTAAATATGTTTAAGTCTCACATTTCTTGTTATACGCTCCTGATTATGATGAACAGCATTTCTATACCTCTCTCTGGGAAGTGCAATTCCTTCTCATTTGAGAAGTAGAAGTACAAAATTGATTTATAATCATGCCAGTTTTTCAAGCTTATTGAAATAGATTCCAGAGCATGGCTCTTCAATGAATTTCATCTTAAGGCTGGTCTTTAGATAACTAAAATAGTGAAGCATCTTTTACATAAAATCTGGGTCTAAGAGTAAAACAAAATATTAAGAGATTGGAGTGCAGAAGTTCAGTGTTGGATCAGATGAACTCAAAAACATTGTTACAGAGTGCATATGGCTTTTAAATTGACAATATGAAATAATTGTACTCAGTAACATGAATTTTTTTTTCCCCATAGCACTGAGGCTTTTAAATATACTGCCTTTCTTTTCACTTCATTCATTTGATATTCACTGTGATCAGAACTTAGAAATTCCAAATATGATCTTCCAGCTGAAAAGCTCTGGTTGTTAGGTTATTGGATTTTACAAATTCAGGCATGTTTTAATTAATTTTCTGAAATAAGGTCTAGACCACAATACTCAGAATATTAGGTTTTTAAATGACCTAGTAATTTTCCAAAAACATTTCAAAAAATCATATTTCCTAAAATATGATTGCCATACTAATATAAGCTTGATTTCATTGTCTTAATCAGCCTGCTGATGCTTCCGTTGCTAAAACAAAAAAACATTCATCTGCCCAGTTGTTCGTTTTGACCAAACCTGGGGCTCCTTTGATCACAATAAGTAACAGGAATTGAATGTATTTTGAATAGGTCTGTAAAGTTGTTGATTAGCTTCAACATTTTCTCATAAATGTGAATTGAAAATTCTTAAATGTTTTGTTGAGTTTTAGATGTTCATAGTATTGATTTCCTAGCTTGTCTATACGGTAAGGATTTTTTCACACACAAGCGTGCCTTTAAAACCACTTGATTCAGCATGCAATATTTGGAATGATCTGAAATCATCCACTGAGCTGATAAGACCATTTCATTTCTCTGACATCATTTTTGAGTGGTATTCATGTGCTGAGATTTAAGAAAATATTTCAGCAATTTCATCATCTCTATGGTGTGTAAGTGCTAACAATAACCAAAACTTGTCTATGACATATAAACTTCTTTTTAGGAAACATATTTAATGACATTAATTATAGTTAAATGAATTAAGACTGATTAAATAATTCTCTTTAGCTTCCTTAATATACTAGAACAATGGTGTTTCCCTAATAATGGTTAGTACAGCATGAATGCAAAATATCCATTCTTTATTTTATTCCTTGCAAAATGAAACAAAACTTAATGGTTTACTGAAATTACATCTTTTATGTTACTCTTTATTTAAAAAACGCTATGACAAATAAGTAGGCAAAAACCTTGATTAGATTCCTGTTTTGTCATAATGCCAACTCATCGTCTTACACTTTGATATTTGGATTTCCATCAATCAGATATTCTGAGAAACAGTAGTTCTTTTATATTTGGAAAGCAATGTATAATATAAATCAATTAGAACAAGATAAGTATTCTTTAAATGAGACTCAACTGGCTAAAATTTGTGTCCTGAAGAAATGGAGAAGGAAATAAGAATTTTTTGAGTGATTACTATGTTCTGGGGACTAAGTTAAACATCTTACACCTTTCTACTCATGTGATCCTCATAAAAGATCATATAATGATTCTTATTTTATAATTAAAGAAAATAAATTTTACAGTTTTGGGGCAAAATTTCCATGCATTTTCAAGAACATCCTTATGCTATTACTTGAATATATGTACGTCTTAGAAGAACCAGAGATCAAATTGCCAACATCCGCTGGATCATGGAAAATAGCAAGAGAGTTCCAGAAAAACATCTATTTCTGTTTTATTGACTATGCCAAAGCCTTTGACTGTGTGGATCACAATAAACTGTGGAAAATTCTGAAAGAGATGGGAATACCAGACCACCTGACCTGCCTCTTGAGAAACCTATATGCAGGTCAGGAAGCAATAGTTAGAACTGGACATGGAACAACAGACTGGTTCCAAATAGGAAAAGGAGCACGTCAAGGCTGTATATTGTCACCCTGTTTATTTAATTTATATGCAGAGTACATCATGAGAAATGCTGGACTGGAAGAAACACAAGCTGGAATCAAGATTGCTGGGAGAAATATCAATAACCTCAGATATGCAGATGACACCACCCTTATGACAGAAAGTGAAGAGGAACTAAAAAGCCTCTTGATGAAAGTGAAAGTGGAGAGTGAAAAAGTTGGCTTAAAGCTCAACATTCAGAAAACGAATATCATGGCATTCGGTCCCATCACTTCATGGGAAATAGACGGGGAAACAGTAGAAACAGTGTCAGACTTTATTTTTTATGGGCTCCAAAATCACTGCAGATGGTGACTACAGCCACGAAATTAAAAGACGCTTACTCCTTGGAGGGAAAGTTATGATCAACCTAGATAGCATATTCAAAAGCAGAGCCATTACTTTGCCAACAAAGGTCCGTCTAGTCAAGGCTATGGTTTTTCCTGTGGTCATGTATGGATGTAAGAGTTGGACTGTGAAGAAGGCTGAGTGCCGAAGAATTGATGCTTTTGAATTGTGGTGTTGGAGAAGACTCTTGAGAGTCCCTTGGATTGCAAGGAGATCCAACCAGTCCATTCTGAAGGAGATCAGCCCTGGGATTTCTTTGGAAGGAATGATGCTAAAGCTGAAACTCCAGTACTTTGGCCACCTCATGCGAAGAGTTGACTCATTGGAAAAGACTCTGATGCTGGGAGGGTTTGGGGGCAGGAGGAGAAGGGGATGACAGAGGATGAGATGGCTGGATGGCATCACTGACTCGATGGTCGTGAGTCTGAGTGAACTCTGGGAGTTGGTGCTGGACAGGGAGGCCTGGAGTGCTGCGATTCATGGGGTCGTAAAGAGTCGGACACGACTGAGCGACTGATCTGATCTGACCTGATGTCTTTCAATTTTGAAACATGCATAACTTTTGGGCAAAAGTTATGTGCAAAGCGTGTAACAAATTTCTCACATACCTGATTCTAAATTTCTCACACAAACATAAGTTACATCTGTATGTCAAGGAACGTCAAGCTAAATTAAAAATAAGTCAGTGTTCCTAGCACAATCATTAACAGACTTCTTAATTAACCTGCCAAGTCTTTCAAAGATAGACATCATATTTGCTTTATAAATGAGAGCAGATTAAGCAATTTTTCTTTCACTGATTTTTTTTTTTTACTCACTGTAGTTATTACAATTTCATATAGTCTATGAGTACTGCATCATCTAAGCAAGTGAGGACTTGAAAAGTATTTATTTGTTTAACTTCACCACTTCAATATGCAGTTGGATGTGACCTGGATAATGTAAGCTTTTTAAAAAAATTGCATGGATCACCCATGTTAAGCTACTCTTCTGTGTTTTGTGTTGGATCTGTCAAAGATTCTGAGTATGAAAATAGACCACAGGAATCAATTGAAAATAGTAGGAAAGACCTGGATAAATTCTAATGTGCCTTACCAATTTTAGTTTACAGGGATTATTTAATGCCACCTTCAGGATAATTCCCTATGTAGCCTCATAACTGGAACTGTGTAATTAGAAACATCACTGTATGACAGAGGAGGAAATTAAAAGCTACCAATTATGTAACATCTACTGTAAGACAGGCAGTATGCTATATGTCAGGGGTCGGCAAAATTCTTCTGAAAAGGGCCAAATAGTAAATAGGCAGTGCAAGTTATATGGTCTCTGTAGCTACTACTCAACACTGCCATTGTATCATAAAAGCAACATTAGGATGTAGATGAACATACAATTTTTCATACAGAGTGAAGTAAGTCAGGAAAGAGAAAAATACGTATTGTATATTAACGCACATACATGAAATCTAGAAAAATGGTGCTGATGAATCTTTGCAGTGCAGGAATGGAGTCACAGATGTAGAAAATGTACTTCGGGACACAGTAGGGAAGGAGAGGGTGGGACAAATTGGAAGATTAGGATTGACATATATATATACTGCTGCTGCTGCTGCTGCTGCTGCTCAGTCTTTCATTTGCTTCCAACTCTTTGCGACCTCATGGACTGTAGCTTACCAGGCTTCTCTGTCCATGGGATTCTCCAGGCAAGAATACTGCGGTGGGTTGCCGTTTCCCTCTCCAGGGGATCTTTCCAACCCAGGGACTGAACCTGAGTCTCCTGCATCTCTTGCATTGCAGGCAGTTTCTTTACCATGTACAAACTAGATAGTTAGTGGGAAGCTACTATGTCACAGGGAGCTGAGCCTGGTGCTCTGTGACAACACAGGAGAGTAGGATGAGAGGGTGGTGGGAGGGGGACAGGAGGGAGGGGATGCAGTATACATATAGCTGATTCATGCTGTTGTACAGCAGAAACTAACACAATACTGTGAAGTTATTATCCTCCAATTTAATATTTTCTTTATAAAAACCTGCAGTGGCCTGCCTATGTCTGGAAATTTGCTAACTCCTGTTCTATACACTGTCTATGGTCATTAGAAAGGTATTGCTGAATTTATTTCCTAGAGGAAGAAATGAGGATTCTAACAGCTTTGGTATACATAAGGTCTCATTGGGAAAACAGAGCTGACCTTCAGTAACTCAGTAAAATGAATTTGTTACAAAGAACTACTGAACCGAGTCAGAAATCCTAAGAAGCCAACCAGGGCATAGAGAGACACCTCTAAGACTGGCAACAGAAGGAAGTTGCTACCTTAGAAAGGAAGCCTTGGCATTATCGGAACTCAGGAGCAGAACATAAGCAATCTCACTGGAAAGGGCTGTCCGGAGAGACATGGGAAGAGCTGTCACCACTTTAGTGAGCCTGGCGCAGGAAGAGGAAGTGATCCTCTGGCATCCTTTTTCCTGTCCGCCAACCTCCCACCAGACTCTAAGCTAGATTATGGGCTTTACTAGTGGTTCAAATAGTAAAGAATCTGCCTGCGATGCGGGACACCCGGGTTCCATACCTGGGTCAGGAAGATCCCCTAGAGGAGGGCGTGGCAACACACTCTGGTATTCTTGCCAGAGAAATCCCATGGACAGAGGATATTATCAGCCTCTTGAGGTACACAGCAGAACAGAGAATTGATCTCAGATCACATAAAAAGGAACAAATAAAAGTAAACTTGCTGGGACTTCCCAGGTTGTCCAGTGGTTAAGAATTCACCTTGCAATGCAGGGGATGCTGGTTCGATCCCTGGTTGGGGAACTAAGATCCAAAACCACAGAGCCAGGAAGTCTGTGCAACCCAGCTACTGAGCCAGCATGCCACAGGGAATATCCCACATGATGCAGCTAAGACCTGATGCAGCCAAATAAATAAATAATAAAATAAAACTTTTTAAAAGTAACTTTGTTAACAATTAAAATCTAGACCTGTCTCCCTCAGCTTCTGCACACTTCTATGGACTCCAATATAATTAGATTTTGCCTCTAGTCTTTTTCTCTTTCATTTTACATACGTAATGTTTCCTAAAGTAAAGTGATAAAGTGAAGTCGCTCAGTCGTGTCCAACTCTTTGCAACCCCATGGACTGTAGCCTACCAGGTTCCACCATCCGTGGGATTTTCCAGGCAAGAATACTGGAGTGGGTTGCCATTTCCTTCTCCAGGAGATCTTCCCGACCCAGGGGTTGAACCCAGGTCTCCCACATGGTAGGCATTGTAGGCAGACACTTTACCGTCTGAGCCACCAGGAAAGATTTTCTTAGTACCTCCAAATATAACTCTTGAGAACTTCAGCTTTATTCTATAACACTCAAAAAAAAAAAAAAAAAAGTCTTGGGTCTTGCCTGGTGGTCCAGTGGCTAAGAGTCTGTGCTCCCAATGCAGGGGACCTGGGTTCCATCTCTAGTCAGGGAACTAGGTCCCACATACTGCAACTAAGAGAACACATGCCTGTACTAAAAGCCCCACATGCCTCAACTAAGACCTGGCACAGCCAAATAAGTAAGTAAATTAAAATACTTTTAAAAAAGAACCTTTAAAAAATAAAAGAGATCTTATTTCTTTTTTAAGAACTTAAATATGAGGTTCATACCCACAGTAGAATGAAGATATTGCTGTTAATTTGCCAATGCCTTATTTTACAATGTTGAAAAGAACTTGCTTACGAAAACATTTTGCTGATTGTCCTTAAATTACATATATAAAGGTTCATATAATGCCTACTAAAATCATACCATTTTCATTTAATTATTTTTTGGTAGATTTTCATTCCTCTTAAATCTAGGCTTACAAGATGATCTTCAGGATCAATAGTAAAATAGGCTTTAATAGACTGACAATTTTATTACTGTCCACATACTTTGTTGGAGGAAGAAATGTCAACCCACTCCAATATCTTTGCCTGGAGAATCCCATGGACAGAGGAGCCTAGTGGGCTACAACCCATGGGGTCACAAAAAGTCGGACACTACTGAAGCGATTTAGCACACACGCACGCACATACATTGTACAAAGTATCACTGTCTCATTGTTTTTTAGAGTCACTTGGAACATAGGCAGTATGCATGACAGCAAGCAAATGGTTGACTTTAAGTTCCTGAGGGTTGCAAGAAACCAAGATGGGTAATATGTGAAAGCCCAGAAATTATCACTTGCTCCAAGATTCTTTATCATCTTTAAGATCTTCTTCAGTTATATTTCAACATGCAAATGTCTTATTATCCAAAGATCCAGAATTAGGATATGACTCCACTATATGACTCCACTATGACTGCAGCAAGCAAATCAGAAAGTCTTTAGAGAATGCTGGATAAGAACATAGTGGTACCACCCAAAGGAAAGACCCAAAACCAGTGTGGTGGTGGGGGGTGTGGTGATGAGGGGTGTGCATGGGAACAGGAGGGGAGTAGAAATAGAACTTTTCCAGAGTATACTCACAATATAAGTCCACTCCAGTATTCTTGCCTAGAGAATCCCATGGACAGAGGAGCCTGGCAGGCTGCACTCCATGGGGTTGCAAAGAGTTGGACACTACTGAGCAACTAAGCACAGCACAGCTTCAATTTAGTGTAATTAAAAACTTGGACACAGAACTCATTTGAATTGTGAGCAGTTACAAATGGAGACAGACAAGGCAATGGCAACCCACTCCAGTACCCTTGCCTGGAAAATCCCATGGACGGAGGAGCCTGGTAGGCTGCAGTCCATGGGGTCGCGAAGAGTCGGATACGACTGAGCAACTTCACTTTCACTTTTCACTTTCATGCACTGGAGAAGGAAATGGCAACCCACTCCATTGTTCTTGCCTGGAGAATCCCAGGGACGGCGGAGCCTGGTGGGTGGAGGCTGCTGTCCATGGGGTCGCACAGAGTCGGATGCGACTTAGCAGCAGCAGCAACAGATGGAGAGACTGAGGTTCTCTGGGATAGAAAATTTGATTTTCATAAGAAAAATGAGGTCATCTCTGTACAAGCTGATTTGGGAAGCACAGAGGCCCAGAGAGCAATGCCAAATGTATACCTGGAGAGACTGAGTGCTTTAGCTGCATTCGCACTTAGTAGAATGGAGAAATTAATAGAAATGGATCATTTATTGGGCTTCCCAGTGGTAAAGAATCTGTGTGGCAATGCTAGAGACTCAAGAGATGCCTATTCTATCCCTGGGTCAGGAAGATACCCTGGAAGAGGGCATAGCAACCCACTCCACTATTTTTGTCTGGAGAATCCCATGGACAGGGGAGCCTGGTGGGCTACAGTCCATAGGGTCACAAAGAGTCAGACATGACTAAAGTGACTGAGCAAGCATGCATCTACTATTGATTTTTTACAATCACATGCATATTAATTTCTTTTTAAATGTCCAGGATAATAGCCAAAATTTAGTTCTCATTTCAGACTCAGCTTCCTCTATTCTTAGCGGAGCTCTGAAATTTTCCCTAAATTCTGAATCAAAAGAAGAAATGTGAATGCTATTTGGGCAAACCCAACTGGCAATTGCTTTCCAGTTTCTTTGGCCCATTGTGAGCTGATCAAGGAAATGGAATAATGTACTTGTTAAGGGCAAGAGCTCTGGCTCCATGGGTTTAAATCTCTCTGCCATTAACTGCAGACTCTTAGTTAACTTAACTTATTCATCTTCTCTATGCCTCAGTTCTCTCATATCTAAAATGGGGATAATAATGATATCTTTACCTCATCTTTGCAATGAGGATTGCCCAAGTAAAGCTTCTCAAACTGTAAATGAATGTGTGTGTGTGTGAATCACCTGAGAAACTTCTAAAAATATTAATTCTGTTTCAGTAAATCTAGGATGGGGACAGAAATTCTAAAGTTCTAACAAGCTCTGGAAACATTTAAGGTGTTGGTTTATGAACCATACTTAGAATAACAAGGATTCATAAAAGTGACTAGCCCTTGTTAGCAATCCATTTGAAATATAGCCGTGTGTACATGTCAGTCCCCAACTCCCTGCTCTCTCTTCTCCCATTCCCTCCCCTCAATAACCATGTTTGTTCTATGTCTGTGAGTGTGTTTCTGTTTTTATCATTTCTTTTCAAATTCCACATATAAGCAATATCTCTTTGTCTGTGGAGTGTATTTCTCTCTAAATACTATAAATCCACTTCCTACCTATCACTTTGTCCACCGCGGAACTCTCTGTGATTAGACATACATAACCTGAGCTTCATTAAGTACTGAGACCCAGGGTGTGATTTCAGTTAAAAGACCATAGGTTCAAGTCCCAATCTGAGATAAGTGGTTTCAGCTGGTGACGGGTATCTACTGTTTAGCACAGGAAACTGCAATATTATGTAACAACCTAAATGGGAAAAGAATTGGAAAAAAAAAAAAAGATACATATATGTATATAACTAAATCACTTTACTGTACATCTGAAACTATTACAACATTGTTAATCACAAATACTCCAATCTAAAATAAAAAGTTTTTAAAAAGTGACTGGGACTTCCCTGGTGGTCCAGTGGTTAAGGTTCTGGGCTCCCAGTGCAGGAGGTCTGGGTTCGATACCTGGTCAGGAAACTAGATTCCATATGCCATAACTTAAGCCTGCCTGGCTCAGCCAAATTAATAAATAGGGCTTCCCAGGTGGTGCTAGTGGTAAAGAACCCACCTGCGAATGCAGGAGACATAAGAGATGAGGGTTCTATGCCTGGGTTGGGAAGATCCCCTGGAGAAGGAAATGGCAGCACACTGCAGTATTCTTGCCTGGAGAATCCCATGCACAGAGGAGCCTGGCAGGTTACAGTCCATAGGGTCACAGAGTCAGACATGACTGAGGTTACTTAGCATGCATGGCATGTAGTAAAGGTTAGACAGGTGTTATGTATGATTATTACACAGGGTCCATTGAGGACTGATGGCTTGATGTACTGATATCTCATTCTTATCCGGCTCCCACACACTACATACATTATACTACCAATGCTGTCTTCAACAGCAATAACTTTGCCTGTTTCACTTGCCCCAAGCTGAGGTACCCACCACCACCCCTCCACCACCACCTCATACCTTCCTTTTCTTCATCGGTCCTACTTGAATGGCTCTTTCTCTATTTTCTCTAATTATTATAGAACATATTTTCTGTAGCAGTTTTGAAAAATGACTATGTACCATCCCTTTCCTACTTAATGTTTAAGCTACCTGTAAAATATGAGATGAAAAAGTTTTTTCTCAAATATTTTGGGTGTAACTCATGTTTTCTGATAAACCTTTTTGATCTTTCCTCTGTTAAAAATATTAAGTTGCTTTATGTATGGATATGTGCTGGTAGTTGGATGATTTTACTAGAAATTCTTTTGATTTGAGTTGAATCTCTCTGCTAATTTTCAGTTTTAGAGGTCTAAGCAGTTTTGGAATGGAACTTTAAGATTCAGACTCCAGAGTCGTGAAGACATAGGATTGATCCCATCTCCACCACTTCCTGACTGTGTAATTTAGCAAGATACCTAGATTTTCTCTTTCATAGGTTTCTCTGTGATTAAATGAGAGTAAGTAATCAATTTTTGTATGTTTGTAATCGACTGGCACAGCAGAAGTGATCAATAAATCTGAGCCATTCTTGTTGAAGAGAGTTTTTTTTTGCATATTTAGGAAAGCCAAATTGAAGTTCATGATCATAACAATCTTTCATTAAAAATATCCAGTAGGGTTATTCCCCTCTTCTTCATAACGTTTATTTCCATTATAAATTAGTGCTTCATTCTAAACACACACTTTATTGATCAAAGGTGGCTCAGTGGTAAAGAGTCTGCCTGCAAGGCAGGAGAGAGACCTGGGTTCAATCCCTGAGTTGGGAAGATCCCTTGGAGAAGAGAATGGCTATCCACTCCAGTTTTCTTGCCTGGAGAATCCCATGGACAGAGGAGCCCGATGGGCTACAGTCTGTGGGGTAGCAAAGAATTGGACACGACTGCTCATTAAGCATGAGCATGAGGGACTTCTTGGGCATGAAACAAATTGAGCACAACATAGGCACCATGATTTGAATTCAAAGAAGGACAAGAAGGATTCATGTCCTAATTTTTATAAGAATTCCATGAGATAGTTTTAAAATAGTTTTAGTCTAAAAGCTTTGTTTTGCTTTCCTTATTAAAGAATGAAGGGGATTAAGACTCTTTGTCTTGGATTTTTTATTTTGATCAGTCAAAAGAATGAAGATGGAAAGAAGGGAAGGGAGAAAGAAAGGAAGGTGGAAAGAGAGTGAATGGTAGTAGCAAATGATAGGGAATGGGGTAAAAAAAGAAGGAAGGGAGGAAATGGGGGCACAGAAGGGAGAAAGAGAAATTTCAGAAAACAATTGTACTAAAGAGAAACTGATAAAGAGTCAGTCAGGTGAAATCTCCCTGGAAGGAGGACCAATGAGCATACCTTGACTTTTATGTAATCCTTAATCTATTTAGAGAAGGAAGAATCAGGAAGTGAAGTACTCCTCAGTATTTTAACTCAAGAACTAAAATTATTTATTTGACTTTCAAGCTATGAGACTTAAGTATACTTTGTAGAAACAATAATTTCACACTCCTAGTTTCTAGTACAATGTTGTACAACTCCCTTGTAAAATCAGACTAACCTACTCACCATCAACTGCACTGAATCTAAGATGTCTTAATCACATGAGGTGATCACTCTCCCCTTGTTGTTGTCTAGTCGCTGTCATGTCTGACTCTTTGCGACCCCGTGGACAGAGCCTGTCAGGCTCCTCTGTCCATGGGATTTTTCAGACAAGAATACTGGAGTGGGTTGCCATTTCCTTTTTCAGAAGATCTTCCCAACCCAGGAAGTGAATCCTAGTCTACTATGTCTCCTGCACTGCAGGCAGATTCTTTAACGGCTGAGCCATCAGGGAAGACCACTATCTCCCTATCTCCTGGCATTTGTTCAAATTCATATCCACTGAATCTGGGATACTATCTAGCCATCTCACTCTCTGCCTCCCCCTTCTCCTTTTGCCTTCTTTCCCAGCATCACGGTCTTTTCCAATGAGTCAACTCTTTGCATCAGGAGGCCAGAGTGTTAGAATTTCAGCTTCAGCACCAGTCCTCCCAGTGAATATTCAAGGTTGATATTCTTTAGGATTGACTGGTTTGATCTTCTTGCTGTCCAAGGGACTCTCAAGAGTCTTTTCTAGCACCACAGTTCAAAAGCCTCAATTCTTTGGTGTTCAGCCTTCTTTATGGTCCCACTCTCATATCCATACATGACTACTGGAAAAACATAGCTTTGACTATATGTGCCTTTATCAGCAAAGTGATGTCTCTGCCTTTTAATACGCTGTCTAGGTTCGTTATAGCTTTCCTTCCTAGGAGAAAGCATCTTTTAATTATTCATGGCTGAAGTCACTGTCCACAGTGATTTTAGAGCCCAAGAAAATGAAATCTGTTACTGCTTCCACTTTTTTCCTTTCTAGTTGCCATGAAGTGATGGGACCAGATGCCATACTCTTAATTTTCTGAATGTTGAATTTCAAGCCAACTTTTTCACTTTCCTCTTTCACCTTCATCAAGAGGCTCTTTAGTTCCTCTACACCTTATGCCATTAGAGTGGTATCATCTACACATCCGATATTGTAGATAATTTCTCCCAGCAATTTTGATTCCAGCTTGTGATTCATACAGCCTGGAAATTTTCATGATGTACTCTGCATAGAAGTTAAATAAGTAGGGTGACAATATACAGCCTCCTACCCATTGAATAAATCAATGAATAGGAAAAAATGAAAGGGTAGCTTTTAAATGATGGGCCTGATTACCTAAAGTAAAAGTTATCATTGCTTTATACTGATTGAATCAGTAAAAACACTGCGAATTCTATCGACACAATCCAATCATCATATTGATCCAATGTATTAGAAAATGTCAATGATGTAAAAACTTCAGGTCTAAAAAAGAAAAATATGCTTTTAAAAAAAGGACATACTTTTAATTTGAAACCTTGTGATACCAAATGGATATTGGTGTCATTCAATCTAAAGATAAAATTATTGTAAACAACTGCAGCTAAGATTTTCACTCTAAAGAACTGACCTCAAGAAAAAACTTAAATTTGCAAAATATTATAAACCAGATGATATTCTGCAATATTTGTATTAGTAAATGTATTTAAATCATTTTATGTGTAGTGAAAATAATCAAACCTTGAGTTCTATAAAATCACGAGTTCTATAAAATCTTCATGTGTTTACAGCTGTATTAGCTAGCTATTGCCACAGTAGGACTGCATAATAAATAAACGCACTGTTATAAAAGCATTTATTTAAACAGAACACTTGTGGATGTATGGGGAGTTAGCTGCTCTTGGCTGGGCTCAGTTGGATTCCTCATCTTCAAGTTAGATTCAGCCCCTTCTATGGATGTGTGCTTAGACAAACTTAATGTGTGTTTATTCTTGGACCCATAATGACAGGGCAGCAGCTAACTGAAGGAGGCTACCCTCATGGCAATGGCAGACAGCACAAGAGAACAAGTAGAAATATTCCTCTTAAAGCTCAGTCTCAGAACAGGCAAACCCTCACTGCCACAGATAAACATGATAAGTCAGAGGGCACATAGCATGAGTATAGGAAGATCCTTGAATCGGGGTCTTTTATACAACCCACTACAACCATCTTCACACAAAACAATGTCAGTTAACAATAGGAAAGACTACAAAGGACAATTCCAGACCCACTAAAATTGCCAAGTAGACAACTGACTGGAAGTTATCTGATTGGAAGCATATGTAGTTAAAGAAATCTGTTGGGGTACATTAGTAAAATCTCACCTCAAATAACTGAAGAATGCTACAATTTACATCTACTAGTAACCTCAATATTTAAAAAGCAAGAGTAATAAAACCTGAATTTGGAATAGGGTGTATTCTATCAGTACATTTGTAAAATTCAGCTTTGCCCTGTTCTCTTTATTTTTCAAACAAGAAGGAAAAATGACACAAAGTTGAAACTATGCTTCATGCTTTTATGTGTGGCTTCCCTGGTGGCTCAGATGGTAAAGAATCTGCTTGTGATGCAAGAGACCTTGGTTCGATACCTGAGTCAGGAAGAACTCCTGGAGAAGGGAATGGCTACCCACTCCAGTATTCTTGACTGAAGAATCCCATGGATAATCAAGTCTGGTGGCTTACAGTTCTTGTGATCCCAAAGAGTTGAAGATGACTAAGCGACTAACACATTCACGTGTTACACTTTTAAAATGAGTCCATAAAGGAATCAATTAAGGAAAACGACAAGGTGATTATCTACTATTGTCTTGATAGAATTATTATAGTTGGAAGGTGCTGAGTGTCCAGGTGAGGTTTCAGTTGCATTGTGCTGTGCTTAGTCGCTCAGTTGTGTCCGACTCTTTGTGACTCCATGGACTGTAGCCCAGCAGGCTGCTCTGTCCATGGGGATTCTCCAGGCAAGAATACTGGAGTGAGTTGCCATGCCCTCCTGCAGGGTATATTCCCAACCCAGGGATCGAACCCAGGTCTCCCACGATGCAGGCAGGTTCTTTACCATCTGAGCCACCAAGGAAGCCCAATGGCATTACAGTGGGACAAAGCCAGTGGATGAGGTATGTGTGAACTCTGCCCTGTCAATTAGCCCTCTGAGGTTTTGAACCGAGGAAGCCAGACTCAACTAACATTTAGCTACATGAACGGGCTTTTGAATCAAAGTTTAAATCCACAGTTCACAAAATCTGACTGCACATTAGAATCACCTAGTGGAACTTGTAAAAAATCCTGAAGCAGTGGTTCCATCCCAGAGATTCTCATTTAATTGGTCCAGATTAGGGTCTCAGATTTGGTTATATTTTAAAAATGCACCAGAAGACTTCAGATGAAGACAGTTCAAACACCACTGGCCTGAACAGCTCTGCCATCTCACCCATTTTTCTCTCACACATTCCTCCCTGTATATGAATCCTGGAACCACGTGGCCAAGTTTGTTTATGGAAGACACGGTGAGAAGGAGAAGGGAAGGAGGAGAGAACAACTCCCTGGCGGCACCATGTACTTGCCTGCCTATGGTAGGAAACAAGGATGGAAGCTCTGCCTTCATACTTTACAATTTAAAGACTCTTTTGATGGTGGGACATAGCAGACTTGCAGACTGAGGGTCATATAGATGAAAGGAAGAACTCTGTTACTGATAGCTCCAAATTACCAGGCAGAGTCATGTGGGGGCTGCTTTCAGGGCCAGACTAGACATGGAGCTGTAGGGGCAGCTTAGATATGGCAAGCGGGGCTGGGTTAGCTAAATTTCACAGGCTTCCTGTAGATCAGCTAACATGAATAACTTCACAGAGTCATGTATTTTGGGTTGCTGCCCCAGGTCATGTTCACTTAGCCAAAAGAGACCCATGCATAAGGGAATTCACAAATGTTGTGGTAAGATTCCTGAGGGAGTCTGGGGCAGCAACCCAAAATACATGACTCTTTCTGCAGAGAAATGTAGTAATATTTATTTTAAGTATGATAAATAAAGATTATAAGTAGCCTCGTGTCACTTCAGATGAGTTTTGCAGCCAAATGAGTTCGGCTCGGGTCAGATGTTACTGCCAAGTGAGTTATAAACACAACTTTCTGTTTCCATAGCTTTATAGATTTCAGAACTTCAGATAAGAGGTTGTAGATCTATATCTTAGATATTATATGAATCTACACTGTCACACTACAGATAATTAAATAAATGATTCTTATGAAGGTTAAGAAACCCCAAGATAACTCATTCCATTATTCTTTACTAAGCACCACTGTCAAGGACTGTCAGAGGGTACTGCAGATACAAAGATAGCCATGATAGAATATTTGCTCTCAGGGGCCTTTTTGATAGAGAGGGTTAATTTGTAAAAAGAATGCACAATAAAGCATCTGCAGTGTTATGCTATAGGTATGATGTCTGGTCAAGGCAAAAAGACCACAGAAGCATATAGAACAAGAGCCAAGACCTAGAGCCAAACTTCTTAATCTCAACATGAGAACATCTTTAAAAAAAATAATTTTAAGAGTCATTTGTACAAAAGCAGTTCATGTTTAGTGATGGAATGTTACAAAGTATAATGAACTACACAAAAGAGAATAGAAATCACTTGGCATGGCGAACACGTGTACACCCGTGGTGGATGCATGTTGATATATGGCAAAACCAATACAATATTGTAAAGTAAAAAAAAATAAAAATAAAAACAAAACAAAACAAAAAAACAATAAAAAAATTCCACTCCCCCCCCACAAAAAAAAGATTCTATTGGGTATGGGGGAAAAAAATCTTAAATAAACTAAAATGTGAGCTCTCAAAAAAAAAAGAATAGAAATCATTTGGCATTTCATGGCCCTGTGATAACCAGTATCAACTAGTGTCTGCACAGTTTAGGTATTTTAGACTTTTGCTACCTTGGTTTTCATATCCTCTCTCCAGTTCCCAGCTGTGTGACTTTGTTGTTGTTGTTCAGTCTCTCAGTCGTATCCGACGTTTTGCAACCCTATGGACTGTAGCCTGCCAGGCTCCTCTGTCCATGGAATTCTCTAGGCAAGAATACTGGAGTGGGTAGCCATTCTATTCTCCACCGGATCTTTCCAACCAAGGGATTGAACCCATGTCTCCTGCATTGTCAGCAGATTCTTTACCATCTGAAGCACCGGGAAGCCCAGGGAACTTCCAAAGCCAACCCCTAATTCCTATACTTTATTCCTGTAACATCTAAGGTGCCTCTTTCTTTAAAATTCATAAATAAGCAATTTTTTTATATCAGAAGTGATTTTCAGGAAGGAAAACCTTATAGAGAGGAATCTGGAATTAGATTTGATAGTTTGATCAGATTTTAAGCAGTAATGGCCCCAGGACAGTAGAAATGAGACCCCAGCACCCCATGACTCATCATAACAATATAGCTACTTGCATCACCCGTACACTAAAGTCAGGAACCAGCTGAAGTCAAGAGTCTGGACGACAAAGTGTCTGCTGCAGTAACACATTAGAGGTAAGTCAGGTGGTGTGTCATGACTGGGAATGGATGGGCTGATTCTAATTATGCTAGAAAACTGGAGAAAAAATAAATGACGACACTACTCAAGATCAAGAAAAGAAGTTAAAAATAAACTATGAACTGATGAAAAGGTGGGCTTTTTTCTTAGAGCCACAAGGTCAAAATTTATTAAAAAAAAAATACAGATCTAAAATCTGATGTTGGAGTACCAGGATTACTATGTAAATTTAATATACAATCTTGCCATTTCTTGTGATAAGTAAGAGAACTGATTAGAGGAAAAAATCTAGACCCTAAAAATTGGGATGGAGACATTGGGCAGTTTTCAATGAAACTGAAACTCACAAATTCCTCTGATTCTCTCTTCCTGATTGAAAGCAACACTTAATCCACCATGTGAATTTAATTTTCTCTTTCTTGAGAAATTTGTAGTGACTTCTCATAAGAATTTGTAGTATACAAGTGGTCTTGCAAGGAATCAGTTGACCACCCAGTGACTCACACCTACTTCTCATTGTTTCTAGTCTCAGATCTTAACAGGTACAAAGTGTGACCAGGAGGAATTATTACACACACTAAAAGAATTTTAAGATTGTGCCAGTTATTCTAGGGAATACGTGTGTGAAGGTACATATATATGGGCTTCCCTGGTGGCTCAGATGGTAAAGAATCTGCCTGCAATGCAGGACAGCAAGGTTCAACCTGCGTGGGGAAGATTCCCTGGAGAAGGGTATGGCTACCACTCCAATATGCTTGCCTGGAGAATTCCTTAGACAGGAAAGCCTGATAGACTACAGTCCATGGGATTGCAAGAGTTAGACAGTTAACACTTTCACTTTTCACTTTCATATGGATATAATTATATATACAAACATATACAAATAGCTCATGCAGCTCATCTTCAAAAAACCAAACAACCCAATCAAAAAATGGGCAGAAGACCTAAACAGACATTTCTCCAAAGAAGACACACAAACGGCCACCAAATACATGAAGATGCTCAACACCACTAAGTATTAGAGAAATGCACATCAAAATTACCATGAGGTATCACCTCACACTGGTCAGAATGTCTGTCATCAAAAAATCCACAAACAATAAATGCTGGAGAGGGCCTGCAGGAAAGGGAACACTCTTGTGCTGTTGGTGGGAATGTAACCTGATACAGCCACTACAGAGAACAGTGTGGAGGTTCCTTAAAAACTGATTACACTGACTGATATAAAAACATCCACCAGAGATCTGTAATTCATGGGGTATGGTAATGACTCTATCAGTTTGCCTGAGTGATTGACCGAAAACTGGATCTAACATAGCCTTGCAGTAAATAGAGTCAAGATGCCAGAACTTCTTTGACCTACTGTAGAAAATGATCATCAAACAATGGCCCATGGGCCACATACAGTCTGCAAAATGTTTTTGTAATTAAAGTTTGGAACACAGCCATGCTTATTACTTCATATATTGCCTACAGCTACTTTTGTACCAGAACAGAGCTGAGTGGTCTTGATGGGGACCATATTATCCACAAAACTGAAAATGTTACTTACTGTCTCTTTAATGAAAATGTTTGCTGACCCCAAGGGCTAGGGAGGGGCTGGAGTGAAATTTTAATGTGTGATCTGCTTGCCTATCCTCTTATCTATTTCCTCTGGAGGATCCAGAGAACTCCCTCTTCACCAAGGTCTTGAGAAGTACACAAGTGGAGATGAAAGATGCTTGATTACCTGAAATTCGGGAGTGACAGTGGGAAATGCTACCATTAAAAAGAGCGCCCTAATTTCAACTAGAATGAGGGAATCCTGAAAATGTAGAGGTCAAGTGGAATACTAAGTTGTTAGTGACAAGGTGTGGATAATCACTGTAATGTGCAACAGGCCCAGAGTAATCATCAGAATGGTTTGTTGTGCAGAGATCTTTGCCAGTGGCCCATTGATCATGGCGGTGCTGGTACTGGACCCATCATGTATAGTGTAAATGGGCATTCTACTGAAGTCTTACCTGATCCCTAAATGAAAAGAAAATGAGTCACAGTCCCTAACTCTATTCCCAGCTAGACTCAGTCTACAGAGTGGATGGATGGAAGGCCATATCTCCTTGAGAACGGACCCTGCTACATTGCCAAAAACTTTTATGCAAACATTCCTCCCAACCTAGCCCAAAGAGACCTATGGTCATTTACCTGGGCAACTATGAACTGGGATAAAAGGAAGAAATGCCTAAACATTTCAAGAATTACTGCCACTGGATCAGAACTGATGGTGAGTCCTTGAGATTCCAAATCCCACTGTAGTCCACCAGCCCAGCAGAGTGGGGAATTATGGAGATCCAATGATAAATGGAATTTTGGCTCAGATCCATCCCAGAGTAGACCCAGCAGATTCCTAAACCCATCCTCTAGCAAGGTAATGCCCACTGCAGCAGAGAATTATAAACCATTCAGAGAGCATCTTCTGGACTCTACTGGGTGCTGTAAACACTAAGAATATTACCTCCCCACCACCCTGTATGTGCTCAGTTTTATCTGACTATGACTCCCCGAACTATAGTCTACCAGGTTCCTCTCTCCATGGGATTTTCCAGGCAAGAACACTGGGATAGGTAGCCATTCCCATCTCTAGGGGAACTTCTGGACCAAGGGATCGAACCTGAGTGTACAGTGTCTCCTGCATTGGCAGGCAGATTTTTAACACTCGCTCCATCTGGAAAGCCCTAAGAACATTACCATGAAACAGCAAATGACTAGGCAACCAGGGACACTCATGAGCTAGGCATTGCCAAACTCACAAAGTCATAATTTTGGATTTGGCATAGGAACAAGGTGCATGAATATTAGACATGCAAACTGTTTTGATATTTACTTTTATTCATTCAACAAACTCAAATCTTCAGATTCAGTATTTCCAGAATAGGACATCCATAAACTTTCAGGTCATACTGCTTTTTCTCTTTTAAAACAACTTGAGCCTTCTTTAATCTTTCTTTTAGAATATTTTCTTTGTATCACTTAACCAGGTACCTGATAGATTTTGTTCAAAACTATTTGAAGTCCTTATGTATAAGTTCTTTGTTATTGTTATGGATTGAATTGTGCCTTCCCAAAACCCATATGTTAAAGCATTAACCCTCTATGTGAGTACTGGAGATAGATCTTTTAAGGTAATAAAATTTATATGAGATCATATTATAAGAGGGCTTCCTAGGTGACTCAGTGGTAAAGAATCTACCTGCCAATGCAGGAGATGCAGGAGACACAGGTTTGATTCCTGGGTCGGGAAGACCCCCTGGAGGAGGGAATGGCAATCCACTCTAATATTCTTGCCTGGAAAATCCCATGGACAGAGTAGCTTGGCAGGCTACAGTCCATGGGGTCACAAAGAGTCCAACATGATTTAGTGACTAAGTACACAGGAGTTCATAATGATAGGGTCCTAATCCAATAGGATTGTTGTCCTTATAAGAAGAAATCTCTCTATGCATGCACAGAGAAAAGGCCACACGGAAAACACAGTGAGAGGCTACCTGTAAGCTAGAAAGAGGGGTCTCATCCAAACCAAACCTGTTGGCACCTTGATCTTGTATTTACAATTTCCAGAACTGTGACAAATAAATTTTTATTGTTTAAGCCACTCAGTCCACAGCCTTCTACTATGGTAGCCCTAGCAGACTAATTACGATGACACCAAGCATACATTTGGACAAATGGTGTGTTAGTTGCTCAATAATGCCTAACTCTTAGTGACCCCATAAACTGTAACCTGCCAGGCTTCTCTGTCCATGGAATTCTTCAGACAAGAATAGTGGAGTGAGTAGCCATTCCTTTATTCAGGGGATCTTGCCAATCTAGAGAATGAACCTATATCTTCCACGTGGCAGGCAGATTCTTTACCATTAGAGCCACCAGGGAAGCCCCCTTGGAAATATCAGTCAGTTCAGTCGCTCAGTCTTGTCCAACTATTTGCGACCCCATGAATCACAGCACGCCAGGCCTCCCTGTCCATCACCAACTCCTGGAGTTCACTCAAACTTATGTCCAACGAGTTGGTAATGCCATCCAGCCATCTCATCCTCTGTCATCCCCTTCTCCTCCTGCCCTTAAACTCTCCCAGCATCGGGGTCTTTTCCAATGAGTCAATTCTTCGCATGAGGTGGCCAAAATATTGGAGTTTCAGCTTCAGCATCAGTCCTTCCAAAGAAATCCCAGGGCTGATCTCCTTCAGAATGGACTGGTTGGATCTCCTTGCAGTCCAAGGGACTCTCAAGAGTCTTCTCCAACACCACAGTTCAAAAGCATCAATTCTTCGGTGCTCAGCTTTCTTCACAGTCCAATTCTCACATCCATACATGACCACTGGAAAAACTATAGCCTTGACAAGATGGACCATTATTTGTAAAGTAATGTCTCTGCTTTTCAATACGCTATCTAGGTTGGTCATAACTTTCCTTCCAAGGAGTAAGCGTCTTTTAATTTCATGGCTGCATTCACCATCTGCAGTGATTTTGGAGCCCAAAAAAATAAAGTCTGACACTGTTTCCACTGTTTCCCCATCTATTTCCCATGAAGTGATGGGACCAGATGCCATGGTCTTCATTTTCTGAATGTTGAGCTTTAAGCCAACATTTCACTCTCCTCTTTCAGTTTCATCAAGAGGCTTTTTAGTTCCTCTTCACTTTCTGTCATAAGGGTGGTATCATCTGCATATCTAAGGTTATTGATATTTCTCCTGGCAATCTTGATTCCAGCTTGTGCTTCTTCCAGCCCAGCGTTTCTCATAATGTACTCTGCATAGAAGTTAAATAAACAGGGTGACAATATACAGCCTTGACGTACTCCTTTTCCTATTTGGAACCAGTCTGTTGTTCCATGTCCAGTTCTAACTGTTGCTTCCTGATCTGTATATAGGTTTCTCAAGAGGCAGGTCAGGTGGTCTGGTATTCCCATCTCTTTCAGAATTTTCCACTGTTTATTGTGATCCACACAGTCAAAGGCTTTGGCATAGTCAATAAAGCAGAGATAGATGTTTTTCTGGAACTCTCTTGCTTTTTTGATGATCCAGCAGATGTTGGAAATTTGATCTCTGGTTTCTCTGCCTTTTCTAAAACCAGCTTGAACATCTGGAAGTTCACAGTTCATGTATTGCTGAAGCCTGGCTTGGAGAATTTTGAGCATTACTTTACTAGCATGTGAGATGAGTGCAATTGTGTGGTAGTTTGAGCATTCTTCGGCATTGCCTTTCTTTGGGATTGGAATGCAAACTGACCTTTTCCAGTCCTGTGGCCACTGCTGAGTTTTCCAAATTTGCTGGCATATTGAATGCAGCACAGCAGGATTTGAAGTAGCTCAACTGGAATTCCATCACCTCCGCTAGCTTTGTTCATAGTGATGCTTTCGAAGGCCTACTTGACTTCACATTCCAGGATTTCTGGCTCTAGGTCAATGATCACACCATCGTGATTATCTGGGTTGTGAAGATCTTTTTTGGATAGTTCTTCTGTGTACTTCTTGCCACTTCTTAATAGCTTCTGCTTCTGTTAGGTCCATACCATTTCTGTCCTTTATCAAGCCCATATTTGCATGAAATATTCCCTTGGTATCTCTGATTTTCTTGAAGAGATCTCTAGTCTTTCCCATTCTGTTGTTTTCCTCTATTTCTTTGCATTGATCGCTGAGGAAGGCTTTCTTATCCCTCCTTGCTATTCTTTGGAATTCTGCAGTCAGATTCTTATATCTTTCCTTTTCTTCTTTGCTTTTTGCTTCTCTTCTTTTCAAAGCTATTTGTAAGGCCTCCTCAGATAGCCATCTCGCTTTTTTGCATTTCTTTTCCATAGGGATGGTCTTGATCCCTGTCTCCTGTCCAATGTCATGAACCTCTTTCCATAGTTCATCAGGCACTCTGTCTATCAGATCTAGTCCCTTAAATCTATTTCTCACTTCCACTGTATAATCATAAGGGATTTGATTTAAGTCATACATGCATGGTGTAGTGGTTTTCCCCACTTTCTTCAATTTAAGTTTGAATTTGGCAATAAGGAGTTCATGATCTGAGCCACAGTCAACTCCTGGTCTTGTTTTCGCTGACTGTAAAGAGCTTCTCCATCTTTGGCTGCAAAGAATATAATCAGTCTAATTTCGGTGTTGACCATCTGGTGATGTCCATGTGTTGAGTCTTCTCTTGTGTTGTTGGAAGAGGGTATTTGCTATGAGCAGTGCATTCCCTTGGCAAAACTCTATTAGCCTTTGCCCTGCTTCATTCCATATTCCAAGGCCAAATTTGCCTGTTACTCCAGGTGTTTCTTGACTTCCTACTTTTGCATTCCAGTCCCCTATAGTGAAAAGGACATCTTTTTTGGGTGTTAGGTCTTAAAGGTCTTGTAGGTCTTCACAGAACCTTTCCCCTTCAGCTTCTTCAGTGTTAATGGTTGGAGCATAGGCTTGGATTACCATGATATTTAATGGTTTGCCTTGGAAACGAACAGTGATCATTCTGTTGTTTTTGAGATTGCATCCAAGTACTGCATTTTGAACTCTTTTGTTGACCATGATGGCTAGTCCATTTCTTCTAAGGGATTCCTGCCCACAGTAGTAGATATAATGGTCATCTGAGTTAAATTCACCCATTCCAGTCCATTTGAGTTCGCTGATCCCTGAATGTCGACATTCACTCTTGCCATCTCCTGTTTGACCACTTCCAATTTGCCTTGATTCATGGACCTGACATTCCAGGTTCCTCTGCAATATTGCTCTTTACAGCATCAGACCTTCCTTCTATCACCAGCCACACCTACAACTGGACATTGTTTTTGCTTCAGCTCCATCCCTTCCTTCTTTCTGGAGTTATGTCTCCACTGATCTCCAGTCGCAATTTGGGCACCTACTGACCTGGGGAGTTCCTCTTTCAGTATCCTATCACTTTGCCTTTTCATATGGTTCATGGGGTTCTCAAGGGAAGAATACTGAAGTGGTTTGCCATTCCCTTCTCCAGTGGACCACATTCTGTCAGACCTCTCCACCATGACCCATCCATCTTGGGTGGCCTTACATGGCATGGCTTAGTTTCACTGAGTTAGACAGGCTGTGATCCTTGTGATCAGATTGGCTAGTTTTGTGTGATCATTGTTTGAGTGTGTCTGCCCTCTGATGCCCTCTCCCAACACCTACCATCTTACTTGGGTTTCTCTTACCTTGGACGTGGGGTATCTCTTCACACCTGCTCCAGCAAAGTGCAGCTGCTGCTGCTTACTTTGGACGAGTCACTCCTCCTGACCTTGAACATGGAGTAGCTCCTCTCAGCCCTCCTGCACCCCCGTAGCCACTTCCCCTTGGACGTGGGGTTGCTCCTCTTGGCCGCCGCCCCTGATCCATGGTAACTATTAAATAAAGTTTTGTCAAACACATCAGAGTTGAAAGATAAAGATTAAAACATCTAAAACAACAATGAAAAAGAAGCAGCATGTGCAATGAAGAACACCATTGGATATTCCAGCTATAGCTAAGCAGGAAGTTTTCACACCCATATATTCTGTGTATTTGTATACCAAATATACCAAATATTCTGTATATTCTGTATACCCAAACCAGCTAAATTTAACTACCAAATACTGCTTTATTCCTAAGAGGAAATATATTCAAGGTCACAAACAACATATATATACAGAACGAAAGTGAAAGTGAAAGTCACTCGGTTGTGTTCAACTCTTTGCGACCCCATGGACTATACAGTCTATGGAATTCTCCAGTTTAGAATACTGGAGTGGGTAGCCTATCCCTTCTCCAGGAATCTTCCAGACCCAGGGAGCGAACGCTGGTCTCTTGCATTGCAGGCAGATTCTTTACTGTCTGAGCCACCAGGCAAGCTCAACAACGGGAGAAGCCACCAAAATGAGAAGCCCACCTACTGTGACAACACAGTACCCCTGCTTGTGGCAACTGGGGAAGCCTGTTCACATCAGTGAAGACCCAGAGTGGCCAAAAATTAATTAATTAATTAGTTAAAAAAAATTTTAGCTGGGTCAGATATTTTCAGAGTCCATTCTCTGCTCCCACCTTCCTTGACCATGATTATTTTATCATTGAAATTTCAGTATAAGTATTAATGATCCTCAAGAGGTTTTTCTCTCTCATTACAGTATTTAAAGTTGCCCCAGGCCCTACCTTATTACCCTACTTTATTTTCTTCATAACATTTGTGTCAATCTGAATTTATCTTAAATGTTTGTTTTCTTTTTACATTTTTACCTTCCAATAGAATATATATCCCTGTGACCTTGTTTTTGTGCTCACTGTAGTATCACCAGCACCTAAAAAAACATGTGAAAGCCACCCAGTCGTGTCCGACTCTTTGTGACCCCATGGACTATACAGTCCATGGAATTCTGCAGGCCAGAATACTGGAGTGGGTAGCCTTTCCCTTCTCCAGGGGATCTTCCCAACCCAGGGATCGAACTCAGGTCTCCTGCATTGCAGGAGGATTCTTTACCAGCTGAGCCAGAAGGGAAGCCCAAGAATACCAGAGTAGGTAACTTATCCCTTCTCCAGAGGATCTTCCCCACCCAGGAATCCAACTGGGGTCTCCTGCATTGGAGAAGGAAATGGCAACCCACTCCAGTGTTCTTGCCTGGAGAATCCCAGGGACAGTGGAGCCTGATGGGCTTCTGTCTATGGGGTCACACAGAGTCGGACACGACTGAAGTGACCTAGCAGCAGCAGCAGCATTGCAGGCAGATTCTTTACCAACTGAGCTATCAGGGAAGCCCCCAAAACATCATAGGGACTCAATAAATACTATATGAGAGGAACATTTTTGTAATTGACCATAAGAAAATTTTAAACCAAATTTATGGCCTACAGTATGTGAGTCAGTGAGTGAAAGTGGCTCATTCGTGTCCGACTCTTTGTGACCCATGGACTATACAATCCATGGAATTCTCCAGGCTAGAATACTGGAGTGGGTAGTCTTTCCTTTCTCCAGGGGATCTTCCCAATCCAGGAATTGAACCCAGGTTTCCCACATTGCAGGCAGATTCTTTACCAGCTAATAGTCCATGGGGTCACCAAGAGTCAGAAACAGCTGAGCGGCTTTCACTTTACAAACATTTTGCAAATTAACTTCAATTCTTCACACATTTATCCATTTATTTTTCTTTTCATTATTTGATTTCATCTCACTATGTTATATATATAATATACCTGTGCGAATCATCCAAACTGTTTTTGGAGCAAGCAGCATATAAATAAACAAACAAAAATCAAGATAGGTTTAGATTTCAAGTTATGCCCTCAAAATGTGTTTACTCTGAAATGAATGTGAAGTACACAGAAAAACAATAATTTAAATATATATATATATGTATATTATATATGATATTGTATATAGTTAAATACTTATTTGGGGTATATTTCAGGTTCTTTACAGAATACATATATAATATAGTACATAAATAATAATATTATAGCTAAACTATTCAACTCTCTGAGACCCCATGGACTGTCACCCACTCAGGCTCCTCTGCCCATGGAATTTTCCAGGCAAGAATACTACAGTTGGTTCCCATTTCTTATTCCAGGGGATCTTCCCAACCCAGGGATCGAACCCACGTCTCTTATGTCTCCTGCTTTGGTAGACGGATTTTTTTTACCACTGGGCCACTTTGGGCTTCCCAGGGAGCACTATTGGTAAAGAACCTGCCTGCCAGTGCAGGTAGACTTAAGAGACATGGATTCTATCCCTGGGTCAGGAAGATCCCCTAAAGGAGGTCACAGCAATCCACTCCATTATTTTTGCTTGAAGAATCCCATGGACAGAGAAGCCTGGCAGACTGCAGTCCATAGGGTTGCACAGAGTTGAACAACTGAAGTGACTTAGCACACACTCACACACCTGGGAAGCCCCATATAATAGTATAACAATATAGTATATGATTATAATAATATATTTAATTATTTATAAATACAATAAACAAAAATATACATGTATAATAAATATATCTAAATATAAATATATAAATAATAATATAAATATAAATAATATAAAATAAGTATATAAATATATAATATATAAACATATAAAATAAAAATATATAAATAAAATATGTTTTATTTTATATAGTTTATGTTACATAATATTCTCATATATATGAAAGAAATACATATACATAATATCCTTTCTAAAGTCTTATATATACTAGTGTGATTTTTTTCAACCACAGTAACATGCTCTTGTTCTCTGCCACCCTCCTCCTTCCATGATCCATTCTCTGTATTTTTCTGCCCTGATCTCTGTCTGTCAGGGGTGACCTCTAGAGCAGCACTGCTCAGATCCCCTTGCCATCTGGCTACCAGTTGGATTCAGCCAATGGGAGGCAACCACTGGAGCCAGCAGGATGGGAAAGGATGAAGATTGGGTATTTATCCCCTGAGCCCAAACCCATGCTTCCTTCCTGCCTTGGCACTGATCTGACAGCAACTGTGGTCCCCTGTCACCTTGGATCCCATCAGACCACTTTTCCTCCACAACCCCAGTTTCCATGATGCTTCGGGAACATCCTTCCTGCTCCCTCTCCCTCGGACTTCAGGGTGGCAGTGACTCCTCCACTGTGGCTTTACCTTTCACGCTTCCTTAACCCTGCATCACTACTGTAATCGGGTCCTTCAGTCACCTCTCTCTTGTTAAAACCTTTGAAGATGCCATTTGATTCCTCCCAGGAACCAGGCTAAATTTAGTAATGAAGAGATTTTTGGCTGTATTTAGGAAGAATATGGGCTTCCTTGGTGGTTAGACGGTAAAGAGTCTGCCTGCACTATGGGAGACCTGGGTTCAATCCCTGGGTTGGGAAAATCCCTTGGAGGCAGGCATGGCAACCCACGCCCAGTATTCTTGCCTGGAGAATCCCGTGGATGGAGGAGCCTGGCAGGCTACAGTCCATGGGGTTCCAAAGAGTGGGACATGACTGAGCGACTAAGCACGCACACACAGGAAGAATATGGAAGTGGGAAAACTACTCCTAACCATAGAATCAGTCAATAAATATAAAATTAAAATATATTATATCCAAAGAACCATGATCTTTTCTGTAATAACTATAACCTTGTATAATAAGACATGATCCCTCTCTTCAAGAGGACATTTAAATGGTACAGATGAACCTGTTTACAGGACAAGAACATAGAAGCAAACATAGAGAACAGAAAAGTGGGCACGGGGGGAAAGGGAAGCTGGGACAAACTGGGAGAGTAGGATTGATGTATGTGCACTACTATAGAAGATAAATAGCTAGTGGGAATCTTTTGTGTCACACAAGGAGCTTAGCTTGGTGTTCTGTGATAACCTAGAGGGGGTGGGATGGGGGAAGATGTGAGAGGGAGGCTTTAGAGAGAAGGGATATATGTATTCATATAGCTGATTCACTTCATTGTACAGCAGAAACTAATATAACATTGTAAGGCAATTATCCTCCAATAAAAAGTTAATAAAATCATTTTTTTAAAAAGGGAAAAATAACATAAGTTACTCTGTATATCCTGATGTTAATAGGAAAAATTCCTGTAGTCTCCATTTTGGCTGAGGTCCCCAAATCTGAGAATAAAGAATATTAATATCCCTTCACAATAATAAATATGTGTTAGATCATCCTAAGAGATGACTCACAATATATCAGGCAAGTCTTAGTCATTATTCACCTTGAAAGCACACAGGGATGGGGAAGGAGAGGATGTCAAGAGAACCTTATTGGGACCCATTCCAGTGTCTTCTCAAATGTGAGAGATTCAGGAACCAGTATCTGACTCATGTCTGAAAAGTAGTCTAACTATAAAAGGCTGGCTGAATCTTTGTTGGAATATCAAAAAGAATGTACCATATTCATACCAATGACAGCGTAAAGGTTTGTCTCTTGGGGCCACATATATACACTGATGATGAAGGAGCCTGACCTTGAATTCTCTTGAAACTCTATGTAAGTTTTAAACACAGAAAAGTAGACTTGGGAACCCAAGGATTGTGTGGGAGGTATAGGGAAAGTAATCAGGAAACTAAAGCCAGAGTTCCCACTGGGGAATCTCTAAGGAGCTCTTCAGAGAAAAGATCAACATCTGGATAGCTTTTCCCATGTCAGATTGAACATTTACCAGTCAAGCTACATGCTTGTATCCTTTGCCTCTGTCCCCTCTCTGATTCCTCCCTTAAAAGGAGCCCTGAGACCACAGTGAACAGAGGAAGAAGATGGGGAAAATAATAAGATTTTATGAACTGTAGGAGAAAAAGAAATGTTTCAATTGGATGAGAGATTTAATATTTAAATATTAGATTGAACTGTACCAGGAAGATCCCCTGGAGGAGGGCATGAAAGCCCACTCCAGTATATTGCCTGGAAAATCTCATGGATGGGGGAGCCTGACAGGCTACAGTCCACAGGGTTGCAAAGAGTCAAACACGACTGAACTGACTTAGCATATAGTGTAGCATACCTTTTACTAGAACTAGAAGATGAAATAACTAGTTCAAATTGAAAATAATGAGGAAGGATTTGGGATCAACACAAAATATTTCAAGGGGTGAGAAAAGATTTAACAGAGCACAGAGGAAATGGAGTATATGAAAGAAAAAAAGTTGCCTTTTAGTTGGCTGGCCTTTACTTAATCGAGTTTACTCAGTAATAAAGGGATCAACAGGAGGAATAAGTGCGATTCAATAAAACCTCAAATTTGCAATTTGGCTTGAGTAAGAAAGACTGTGTCTGCTCAAGCAAGAGATATAACCATGTTAATTAAATTGACCAATTTCTATTAATCTGTTGGTCAAAACCATATTCAAGATACAAATTTTATTTAGTTTGGCTGAGAAAATTTTGCACCAAATTACCCAAGGAATTTCAAGATCCTATTTAAACTTGTAGCAAAATTGGTAGCACAAATCATAGCTGCAAACTCTTTACTTTGGCATTATCTTGGATGCCAATATTCTCATAAGATTTTAGTTCTTCTGCACCAGGATGCAAGAAATTGCAGCATTAGACCTGCAGCTTTAATACAGTAGTAGTATTTGCAGTAATAGAAGTAGGAGTAGCAGCATAATAAAAATATTTTTGTGTCAAGTGCTTATGGTACATAAGACAAAGTACTAGGTGCTTTGATGTGACATCTTTTAAAATTTTAAAATCCTAGATGGCATTAAATAATATTATTTGAAAATTTCATATGCCCTTAAAAGGCCATTCAATCTAAGTTAAGAAAAAAATTCTGTGATTGTGGTTTTCAGTCATCTGTCCTCTGATGGAGAAGGATAAGAGGTTTATGAAAGCTTTCTGATGGGACAGACTGACTGAGGGGGAAACTGGGTCTTGTTCTGATGGGCGGGGCCATGCTCAGTAAGTCTTTAATCCAATTTTCTGTTGATGGCTGGGGCTGTGTTTCTTCCCTGCTATTTACCTGGGGCCAAACTATGGTGGAGGTTATGAAAATAATGGCAACCTCTTTCAAAAGATCCCATGCATGTACTGCTGTACAGTCCATGCCCCCAACCCTGCAGCAGGCCACTACTGACCCACACCTTCGCCAGAGACTCCCAGACAGTGACCCTGGACGGAGTCTCCAGATAGTGACTCCAGAAAGTGAATAAAAACTAAAGAGCTTCTTGATGAAAGCAAAAGAGGAGAGTGAAAAAGTTGGCTTAAATCTCAACATTCAGAAAACAAAGATCATGCAATCCAGTCCCATCACTTCATGGCAAATAGATGGAGAAACAGTGGAAACAGTGTCAGACTTTACTTTTGGGGGCTCCAAGATCACTGCAGATGGTGACTGCAGCCATGAAATTAAAAGACTCAAACTACCGCACAATTGCACTCATCTCACACGCTAGTAAAGTAATGCTCAAAATTCTCCAAGCCAGCCTTCAGCAATATGTGAAACATGAACTTCCTGATGTTCAAGCTGGTTTTTAGAAAAGGCAGAGGAACCAGAGATAAAATTGCCAACATCCGCTGGATTGTGGAAAAAGCAAGAGAGTTCTAGAAAAGCATCTATTTCTGCTTTATTGACTATGCCAAAGCCTTTGACTGTGTGGATCACAATAAACTGTGGGAAATCCTGAAAGAGATGTGAATACCAGACCACCTGACCTGCCTCTTGAGAAATTTGTATGCAGGTCAGGAAGCAACAGTTAGAACTGGACATGGAACAACAGACTGGTTCCAAATAGGAAAAGGAGTACGTCAAGGCTGTATATTGTCACCCTGCTTATTTAACTTATATGCAGAGTACATCATGAGAAACACTGGACTGGAAAAGACACAAGCTGGAATCAAGATTGCCGGGAGAAATATCAATCACCTCAGATATGCAGATGACACCACCCTTATGGCAGAAAGTGAAGAGGAACTCAAAAGCCTCTTGATGAAAGTGAAAGTGGAGAGTGAAAAAGTTGGCTTAAAGCTCAACATTCAGAAAACTAAGACCATGGCATCTGGTCCCATCACTTCATGGGAAATAGATGGGGAAACAGTGGAAACAGTGTCAGACTTTATTTTTCTGGGCTCCAAAATCACTGCAGATGGTGACTGCAGCCATGAAATTAAAAGATGTTTACTCCTTGGAAGGAAAGTTATGGCCAACCTAGATACCATATTCAAAAGCAGAGACATTACTTTGCCAAGAAAGGTCCGTCTAGTCAAGGCTATGGTTTTTCCTGTGGTCATGTATGGATGTGAGAGTTGGACTGTGAAGAAGGCTGAGTGCCAAAGAATTGATGCTTTTGAACTGTGGTGTTGGAGAAGACTCTTGAGAGTCCCTTGGACTGCAAGGAGATCCAACCAGTCCATTCTAAAGGAGATCAGCCCTGGGATTTCTTTGGAAGGAATGACGCTAAAGCTGAAACTCCAGTACTTTGGCCACCTCATGGGAAGAGTTGACTCATTGGAAAAGACTCTGATGCTGGGAGGGATTGGGGGCAAGAGGAGAAGGGGATGACAGAGGATGAGATGGCTGGATTGCATCACTGACTTGATGGAAGTGAGTCTGAGTGAACTCCGGGAGTTGGTGCTGGACAGGGAGACCTAGCATGCTGCGATTCATGGGATCGCAAAGAGTCGGACACGACTGAGCGACTGATCTGATCTGATCTGATCTACTCCTTGGAAGGACAGTTATGATCAACCTAGACAGCATATTAAAAAACAGAGACATTACTTTGTCAACAAAGGTCCATTTAGTCAAGGCTATGGCTTTTCAAGTAGTCATATATGAATGTGAGAGTTGGACTATAAAGAAAGCTGAGCACTGAACAATTGATTCTTTTGAACTGTGGTGTTAGATAAGACTCTTGAGAGTCCCGTAGACTAAGGAGATCCAACCAGTCCATCCTAAAGGAGATCAGTCCTGAGTGTTCATTGGAAGGACTGATGTTGAAGCTGAAACTCTTGTATTTAGGCCACCTGATATGAAGACCTGACTCATTTGGAAAGACCCTGTTGCTGGGAAAGATTGAAGGCAGGAAGAAAAGGGGATGATAGAGGATGAGATGGTTGGATAGCATCACTGACTCAATGGACATGAGTTTGAGTAAACTTCGGGAGTTGGTGATGGAATGGGAGGCCTGGCATGCTGCAGTCCATGGGGCTGCTAAGAGTCAGACACGACTGAGTGACTGAACTGAACTGAAAGAAAAAAATAACAGGTTGAAATTGCAGAAGAGCATCAGTTTATAACCAAAGCAGATTTCAGTGAAACTGGGTCTTATGAATTTCCTCTTTCCTAGCACCTAGTACAGTACATGAAGTAACTGATACGGAGTAGACCATTCAGTGAGTTTTTGCCAAATGAGTTAATGTTAAATAAGTGTTGTATGAATGTCTACAAAACCAAGTTTTCAATCTTTGTGTGTGTGTGCTAAATCACTTCAGTTGTGTCCAAGTCTGCAATCCCATGGACTATATAGCCCACCAGGCTCCTCTAACCATGTGATTCTCCAGACAAGAATACTGGAGTGTGTTACCATGCCCTCCTACAGGGGATCTTCCCAACCCAAGGATTGAACCTGCATCTCTTATGTCTCCTGCATTGGCAGGCATGTTCTTTAACACTAGCACCACCTGGGAAGCCCTTCATCTTTGTAATAGAGATTACGTAATAAAAAAAATCAAATTCTTAAAATTATGCATATTTCAAATAAATATAAATTCATATCCAACTATTTGATCCTATTCATTTTAACACTATTTTTTTCACTGCTGAAAGTGATAAACATTCAGCTCAGGAATTAAGGATATTAAAATCTTGACAATGATGATGCCTTCAGTTCAGTTCAGTCACTCAGTCATGTCCGACTCTTTGTGACCCCATGAATTGCAGCACGCCAGGTCTCCCTGTCCATCACCAACTCCCGGAGTTCACTCAGACTCACGTCCATCGAGTCAGTGATGCCATCCAGCCATCTCATCCTCTGTCGTCCCCTTCTCCTCCTGCCCCCAATCCCTCCCAGCATCAGAGTCTTTTCCAATGAGTCAGCTCTTTGCATGAGGTGGCCAAAGTACTGGAGTTTCAGCTTTAGCATCAGTCCTTCCAAAGAACACCAAGGACTGATCTCCTTTAGAATGGACTGGTTGGATCTCCTTGCAGTCCAAGGGACTCTCAAGATTGAGGTTACTTTGGGATCCATTAAAATCTGATTGAATTTTTAACCCTGCAAGAGGGATATTAACATTCTACAAGAATTTTTTTCTTCTTAACAAAAATACATAACACACCCTAATAAGGACCTAATCTAAATGAATGATAACTGTGAAACAGAAACTGTGTTTTAGCAACTGCTATTAAGCAACCATAATCTGCTTAACTGGGGCTTCCCTGGTGGCTCAGTCGTACAGAACATGCCTATCAATGCTAGAGATGTAGGTTTGATCCCTGGATCAGGAAGATTCCCTGGAGAAGGAAATGGCAACCCACTCTAGTATTCTTACTTAGAAAATCCCATGGACAGAGAAGCCTGGTGGGCTACAGTCCACAGGGTCACAAAAGAGCCGGACACAACTTAGAGATTAAATAGCAACCAAAGACAATGTGGTTAATTAGAATTAAGCAAAGGAGATTCTCCTTTTGCACCACTCCAAAAGTACAGCCTGAGGTACTCGCTTGTCTGTTCATCCTATAGATAAACCAAACACACACCTTCAAATGAAAAATTCAGTTCTAATTGTCACCTCCTCTATGGAGCTTTTATGAACCTTCCCAGATCAAGACATAGGTTCTATCCTCTGGTTTTTACCTTCAAATAAGTAAAGAGCTGGGCTACAAAAATAAAACAAATTGAAATTGAAGGAGGAGACAGGGCAAGAGAATACAGTAGATTTTAGTCATCTATGCCATAGTGTCACGAGTTCATTCCCCAGTTTCATTTTTGAGCAGAATCATGAGAAAAACACAGATTTCCATGAGAAAGAAGAGAGAAATGGCCAGCTCTTGACTTGACATCCTTTCCAAGAAACTTACAGCTTGCATCTTGTTCTTGGGAGCTGTAAAAATGAATCTAAATATTAAAGGACTCTGCTGGAGTTTGGGATACATGTAACTGCTAATGAGTGTTAGATGAAGTACTGTCAGGAAGAAGGAATTTTAAAAAAAAAATTTTATTGGAGTATAGTTGCTTTACAGTGTTGTGTTAGTTTCAACTGTACAGTAAAGTAAGTCACTTATATATATATATATATATATATATATATATATATACACACACATATTGCTCTTTTTTAGATTTCCTTCCCATTTAGGTCACTGCAGAGCATTGAGTAGAATTCCCCAGATGGTGTATTTTTTAAATCTATTTCTAATTGGAGGATAATTATTTTACAGGATTGTGTCGGTTTCTGCCATACAACAAGAATCAGCTCTAAATATACATATGTGCCTTCCCTCTTAAACCTCCCTCCTATCCCCCACCCCATCCCACCCCTCTGGGTTGTCACAGAGCACCAGGCTGATCTCCCTGTGTTATACAGAAACTTCCCACTAGCTGTCTATTTTACATACAATACTATATATGTTTCAACACTACTATCTTAATTCCTTTCACCCTTTTCTTCTCCCACTGTGTCCACAAGTCTGTTCCCTATGTCTGTGTCTCTATTCCCGCTCTGCAAATAGGTTCATCAGTATCCTTTTTCTAGATTCCATATATACGTGCTAATACATGGTATTTGTTTTTGTCTCTCTGACTTACTTCACTGTGTATAACAGGCTCTAGGCACACTTCTGAGGAAAGGTCAGTTTGAGTTGCAATGTCTGTTGTTTGTATTTAGCAGAATACAGAAGACAAATGGAGCTGCAGACACTGGGGCCTTTTCTCCCTCATCTCAACAAATGCTCTCTGTCCTCTAACGACATGCTGTCTACCTTCCCTCAGAATTTGAAGGGCATGAAAACAAGAGGAAAGTTTTATGTGAACACATATACATATTTATTTAATTATCCAAAAGACCTAAAAGAGGGGAAAATTACTGATAAAACTAATACTGGGAAATAGAAGACAGCCTATACGAAGAATGATCCTGAAATCTCAAAACTATACATTAGACTGGGTAGAAGAAGGGCTGAAAGTAAGGACATAATCTTGTGCATTACCCTAGACTTTTCTAATGGGGATAATAAAACCAAATGTCCAATTGTACTTTAGAAATAGCAGTGATTTTGTGGGAAACCTTTTAAAATAATTTTACACTTATGGCACACAACGATTTTTATAATAAAGTACCATCTCTGTTTTGCAAAGAGAGAAGCTAAGGGGGGAAAAACAGTACCATCAGCTGGCAGTGAACTCAAATGAGTTATTCCAGATTTTCCAAATTTTCCAATTATTCCATATGTCCATGGCTTATTCCATAACTCAGTCCTATCTAAAAATCTGCGATCGGTAACAAAGACAACTGAGTTTGGACCCAAGGTTTTGCACTGAAGCTATGTCTCTTTAGACTGGGTACTTTCTACTCTCTGTTAGTCATAGTTTTTCCTCCTGCATTTGGGGATAATACGTTACAGAAACTGGGAGATAATTTACAGCAATATATGGAAATACTTGGCTACAGTGCCAGGTAGCTGGTATGACTTAACAAATTATGGCAATAGTTATCATGGCTATCTTGATTGGCACTGAAAAACAATCACATCTTTTAGTCACATCTGATTCAACAAAAGAGTCTGGAGAAATAGTGCCTAAGGGATGCACCGTTAGATAAGATCTGGATGCAATGGTTCTCTAGGCTCCAGTTTTGATGGAGACATGCCCTTAGTTTGCCTCCATGGAATAGTCATAGCTATTACACTGATCCTAATAAATAATAAAGTGTGGCTGATACAAAAGTAATTTATATTCATGGATTAGCCGGGTACATAGGTTTAATAATATTGACATTACAGTAACATGCTTAATAGCACATTGTCACAGCATCATCTGTTAAGTATTTCTTCCCAATGCATTTCATACCCTGCCTAATAATAATTTGTTAAAGGCAAAGTAACTGCACATATTAATTCTTTCATAAATGTGAACATCACATTTTTGAATGGCATATGACTTAATTCATGATAACTTGGGTTGTGATTATATGAATAGAGAAACTCAGCCTCATCTGAATGGCAAGATTGCACATTTTGTAGCCTTATTACAGTCAGGAAATTGAAATAAGGAAGGAATGACAACTGCTAATATCTGCAATAGAAAACATTTGACTGAATGCAGAGTAACTGTTCTATGTCATTCTTGCCACTCATCCCTTGCCATTTCATCCTCTGACTCTGAAATGTATAGCAAGAGAACTGAGAATGAGTGAAGCTATGATTCTCTTCCTTAGTTAACCTAGGTTATACTTAGCTGTTCATTTTACCTTAGCTAGTTCAAATGAAATTTATGGCACTCAACCACTCACATATCTTAATAGGAATGCCTTAAGTCTCATTCACTTATTCAAGAAGCATTTATTGATCACCTGCTTTCACAGAGCACTGGATTAGGCATTGTGGATTCAAGATGAAAGACAGATATGCTGTTTACAAACCTAAATCAAGGATGGAGATTGTACAACAAATTAGAAATTGAAAGGAAAAATCACAGGCAAGCTGTAGTAACAGCTGTCAAAACTTCTGGATACAAAATGCATCTACTTACGATTTTTTAAAAACAAGTTGTTTGCCTTCTAATTATGTCACTGAATACAATGCAATAAAAGATTACATAAGAGTGCTTTAAATAGCTGGTCTCATATATGGTAGACAGGTCTGATTCCATGTCTTTCTAATTACTCATACTAGGAATGTTGTTAAGGCCCACAAGAAATAGTTTTATTCTGACATGTGGTATTACCACTTTAAATTATTTTATCTCTTGTACTGCTTGTGATTTTGCATACCTTATGTAAATTATGTCCTATGATAAAACTCAGTAACCTCAGATATGCAGATGACACCACCCTTATGGCAGAAAGCGAAGAGGAACTAAAGAGCCGCTTGATGAAAGTGAAAGAGGAGAGTGAAAAAGTTGGCTTAAAACTCAACATTCAAAAGACAAAGATCATGGCATCTGGTCCTATCACATCATGGAAAATAGATAAGGGAACAATGGAAACAGTAACAGACTTTATATTCTTGGGCTCCAGAATCACTGCAGATGGTGACTACAGCCATGAAATTAAAAGATGCTTCCTACTTGGAAGAAAAGCTATGACCAACCTAGACAGCATATTAAAAAGCAGAGACGTTACTTTGCCAACAAAGGTCCATCTAGTCAAAGCTATGGTTTTTCCAGTAGTCACATATGGATGTGTGAGTTGGACTGTGAGGAAAGCTGAGCGCTGAAGAATTGATGCTTTTGAACTGTGGTGTTGGAGAAGACTCTTGAGAGTCCCTTGGACTGCAAGGAGATCCAATGAGTCCATCCTAAAGGATATCAGTCCTTAATATTCATTGGAAGGATTGATGCTGAAGCTGAAACTCCAATACTTTGGCCACTAGATGAGAAGAACTGACTCACTGGAAAAGACCCTGATGCTGGGAATGATTGAAGGCAGGGGGAGAAGGGGACAATAGAGGATGAGATGGTTGGATGGCATCACTGACTTGATGGGCATATGTTTGAGAAAGCTCTGGGAGTTGGTGATGGGCAAGGAAGCCTGATGTGCTGCAATCCATAGGGTCTCAAAGAGTCAGACAGAACTGAGTGACTTTACTGAACTGATGATAAAACTGATAACCTTGAGAATTAGACAAATTTATCAATTAATACTTCAATTGGAGTATTCTCATCTCAATGAAAAGCATCAACAGAAAGGTGACAATCCACTCTTCTTTCATTTGTGTATATCAACCATGTCTACGGATAGTGTGAGTAACATGAATTCCAAATACAGATCCTCTTATTTGTCTCAATTTTTTCTTTTTTTCTTTCATACATGTGTGCTAAGTCATTTCAGTGCTCTTCAACACTTTGTGACCCTAGGGACCATAACCAATCAGGCTCTTCTGTCCATGGGATTCTCCAGCAAAGTATACTGGAGTGGGTTGCCATTTCCTCCTCCAGGGGCTCTTCCAAGACCCAGGGATCCAACCTGTGTCTTTTATGTCTCCTGCATTGGGAGGTGGATTCTTTACCACTGTAGCCTCCTGTCATGGTTTTCTATCTCTGCTGCTGCTGCTAAATCACTTTAGTCGTGTCAGACTCTGTGCGACCCCATAGACGGAAGCCCACCAGGCTCCCCTGTCCCTGGGATTCTCCAGGCAAGAACACTGGAGTGGGTTACCATTTCCTTCTCCAGTGTGTGAAAGTGAAAAGTGAAACTGAAGTCGCTCAGTCATGTCTGACTCTTAGCGACCCCAGGGACTGCAGCCTACCAGGTTCCTCCATCCATGGGATTTTCCAGGCAAGAGTACTGGAGTGGATTGCCATTGCCTTCTCCATTTCTATCTTAATTCTCTGCAAAAAATAACAAACTGATCTTAAATTTTATGCTGCTATTCAAAGGACCAAAATTAAAGCAATCTTGAAATATAAAGAAAATAGAAGGACTCAAACTTCCCAATTTTAAAATTTAATACAAAGCTGCTGCTTCCACTGCTGCTGCTGCTAAGTCGCTTCAGTTGTGTCTGACTCTGTGCGACCCCATAGACAGCAGCCCACCAGGCTTCCCCATCCCTGGGATTCTCCGGGCAAGAACACTGGAGTGGGTTGTCATTTCCTTCTCCAATGCATGAAAGTGAAAAGTGAAAGTAAAGTCGCTCAGTCGTGGCCGACTCTATCGACACCATGGATTGCAGCCTACCAGGCTTCTCGGTCCATGGGATCTTCCAGGCAAAAGTACTGGAGTGGGGTGCCATTGCCTTCTCCGAATACAAAGCTACAGGAATCAAGACAGTATGATATTGGCATAAGGATGAACACTGATCAATAGAGCAGAATTGATAGTCCAGATATAAATTTTTATACTTACTGTCAACTCACTGGTGGCTCGGTGGTAAAGAATCTGCCTGCAAGGCAGGAGCCACAGGAGAGTTGGGTTCAATCCCAGGGTCAGGATGATTCTCTGGAGGAGGGCATGGCAACCCATTTCAGTATTCCCACCTGGAGAATCCTATGAACAGAGGAGCCTGGAGGGCTCTCAGTTCATAGGGTCACATAGAATCAAAGATGACTGAAGTAACTTATCACTCATGCAATTTTTATAAAGGTATCAAGATGATTAAATTGAAAAGAATAGTCTTACCAAGAAGAGGTGCTAGTAGCCATAAAAAGAAGAATGACATAATGCCATTTTCAGGGACATGCATAGACTTAGAGATTGTCACACAGTGTGAAGTTAGTCAGAAAGAGAAAATTATTGTACAATATTGCTAATATGTGGAATCTAGAAAAAATTACACACATAAACTTATTTGAAAAACAGATACAGACGTAGAGAACAACCTTGGATGTCAAGGGGAGAAGAAAGGGATGGGATGAATTAGGAGATTGGAATTGACAGATACATATAAATACATACATACACTAATACATATAAAATAGATAACTAATGCCTTAATAGCAGAAAGGAAGAGGAACTAAAGTGCCTCTTGATGAAGGTGAAAGAGGAGAGGGAAGAAGTTGGCCTAAAATTCAACATTCAAAAAAAAACGAAGATCGAGGCATCTGGGCCCATCACTTCATGGCAAATAGATGGGGAAAAATGGAAACAGTGGTCGATTTGTTTTCTTGAGCACCAAAATCAGTGTGGATGGTGACTGCAGCCATGAAATTAAAAGATTCTTGCTCCTTGGAAGGAAATCTATGACAAACCTAGACAGCATATTAAAAAGCAGAGACATCACTTTGCTGACAAAAGTCCAAATAGTCAAAGCTAAGATTTTTTGAGTAGTCATGTATGGATGTGAGTTGTACCATAAAGAAGTCTTAGAGTTGAAGTATTGATGCTTTCGAATTCTGGTGCTATAGAAGACTCTTGAGAGGCCCTTGGACTGCAGTCACTGCTAAAGGAAATCAACCCCCAAAACTCACTGGAGGGACTGATGCTGAAACTGTAGCTCCCATATTTTGGCCACCAGATGGTACGAGGAGGGAGGAAGGAGGAGGGTTCAGGATGGGGAACACTTGTATACCTGTGGCAGATTCATATTGATATATGGCAAAACCAATACAATATTGTAAAGTTAAACAAAAAAAAAGCCAATTCATTGGAAAAGACCCTGATGCTGGGAAAGACTGAAGGCAAAAGAAGGAGATGGCAGAGGATGAGACCATTAGAACATCTCCGACTCAACGTACGTGAATTTGAGCAAACTCTGGGAGATGGTGAACAGAGGAGCCTGGCGTGCTGCAGTCCACAGGGTCACAGAGAGTCGGACACAATTTAGCAACTGAATAACAACAACACAGTCTGAGCTTCCTTGGTTGACTCCTTGGATATGGAATGTGTAGGTAAGGGGGGCTTACAGTACTGACTTGTAAAGACATTCAATGTGTATGGCTCACTCAAGTTTACAGATATACCTCGCTATCCACACTTCATCCAATAACTGGGAAGCCTTAAGACAACATGAGTACATGAAACATCACTTGCCATTGAAAAGGAAATATTTGAAAGCTTAACCAGTTTATCTAATTTTGTACTGGTGCAAGGAGATAAATCAGAATACCTGATCATGTTGTGCTGTGAGATGCTGTATCCATTAGCATTATTTCCATTCCCTTTGACTATAGCCAAGAGCATTATTCCCCCACACAGAATACATAAGGTCTGAGTATCTGTTTGCCAATGGACCACTGGATGGGATGAAGACAGCTCATTCTTTATTCCACTTCGATCTCTCGCCTGTGTGATGGTACTGTCAACAAGGGGGTGACACAATGCCAAGAATCGTTGTGATTTTTATGACCCGGACATCTGTCTAGTATGTACTAGGCTAGAACCGCAGGTTCTGTCACAGAGGCCATGGAAAAACTGCCAGATGGTAATGAATTTTAGCCACTGCTGACTTCAGCTGGATACAAACAAATGACCTAAGGAGACCAGATTCCATATCTTACTTCTAATCCCTTCAAGCTAACACTCCTACCAAGATATGGTTACAAATGCAGCATTAATGCAGAAACAGACTTGAAGCCATGGAGCAGCATTAAGGTAAAAATTTTGGATAACATGGCCAAAATTAAACACTTAGATACTGAACCAAATCATGTTTTTGCAAAACTTTCTCAATTTTTTCCTTCATCTGAGAGAGGCAGAAACAAGAATAATAAAAATTTGTTGCATTTTTTTCCTGTTTTGTTAACTCCAAACTAGAAAATGCTATTATAATGATTATTTCACTCACAGCAGTCACATAATAATATATAATAACAGGACACTAAAATTATAGCAAAGGATAGAGTGTTTTGTTGAGATGAAATAAATTTCCTGATAAGGTGTATTTTTTTGTTGTTGTTGTTTTGATTTTGTTTTGATTTTTGCTTTAGTTTCAAGTCTTTACTGGGCTTTCCTGGTGGCTCAGAAGGTAAAGAATCTGCCTGCAATGCAGGAGATCCAGGTTTGACCCCTGGGTCAGGAAGATCCCTGGAGAATGGCATGGCAACCCACTCCAGTATATTCTTGCCTGGAGAATTTCATGGACAAAGGAGCCGGGCGGACTACAGTCCATGTGTTTGCAAAGAACTGGACACAACTGAGCAATTAACACTTTCACTTCACTTTCAAGTCTTACTAATTTTTCCATATAGATAAGTAGCTATCTCAATAACATAACAAAAGATCATAATAGTGAATCTTTATTTGGATGATAGGAAGAACTAGACCATCTTTATACATGAGCTTTTTTGTTCACTTTAATATGTGATTGAATTTCTGTATTTTTTTCTTTCTCCCAAAAATGGGAAGAGAAAAATATTAACTTACAGTCATGATTATCCAACTAATCTTACTTACAGTAATTATTAACTTACAGTCATGATTATCCAACTAATCTGTTTCAGCTAATTAGTTGGTGAATCAAGTGTTATTTTAATGATAACTTTATAATCTTTGAACTCACATCCTGTATATAAATCCATGTGGCAAATTGCATAGGATCTTGGTATGAATTGTGCAGAAAGAATATGGTAGACAAAGTATCAAATTCCCCCTTATTAGGCACTTTCTTTTCCACACATAGTCCAAATATGAGGACTCCATGACACTTAATCCACACATCAAGTGGGACCATAACAGAAAATATCTTTCTTGACAAATTATACAGGGCCTGGTGGTTCAAATGGTAAAGACTCTGCCTGTACTACAGGAAACCTGGGTTCAATCCCTGGTTGGGGAAGATAGTCTGGAGAATAGAATGGCTACCCACTCCAGTATTCTTGCCTGGGAAATCCTGTATACAGAGGAGCCTGGCGGGCTATGGTCCATGGGGTCACAAAGAGCCAGATACAATTGTGTAACTGACTGACCAGTCTGGCAGACAATCCTTTCTCAGTTAGGTGATGTTAGAAGTCTTGATGAAGTCTCAGTCTGAAATGCTGGCCTTGTTACCAGGTTGGCTAGAGTTATGTCAGTCTTTGAAGCAAGGAGGTAAGGATAAAGACCAGCAACCTTGGTCCATGTGATAATAAGCAAAGAATTGCAGACTAACACTTCAGGTTTAAGCTCAAAACAAGTTTTTTCAAGCATACATACATTGTCATAGGGAGAGTGGGCTAATCTCTGGGGAGTAAAAGCAGTCTAGCTATACAGGGGAAGTGTGTTTATAAGGGCTTTGAATCTAAGGATAGGGGTTGGGTTTAGAACAGATGACAAGGTTTCAATATTTGAGGGATGGATTATACTGTGCAATATACAGCTTTGATGTACACCTTTCCCAATTTGAAACCAGTCTGTTGTTCCATGTCCGTTTCTAACTGCTGCTTCTTGACCTGCATACAGAGTTCTCAGGAGGCAGGTAGGATGGTCTGGTATTCCCATCTCTTGAAGAATTTTTGACAGTTTGTTGTGATCCACACAGTCAAAGGATTTGCCATAGTCAATAAAGCAGAAGTAGATGATTTTTTGGAACTCTCTTGCTTTTTCGATGATCCAGTGGATGTTGGCAATTTGATCCCTGGTTCCTCTGCCTTTTCTAAATCCAGCTTGAATGTCTGGGAGTTCACAGTTCACATACTGTTGAAGCCTGGCCTGTAGAATTTTGAGCATTACTTTTCTAGTCTGTGAGATGAATGCAATTGTGCAGGAGTTTGAACGTTCTTTGGCATTGCCTTTTTCGGGATTGGATGAGAGGAGCAACCCCACCTCCAAGGAGTGGCGGCTGAGCGGGCACAGGAGGGCTGAGAGGAGCTACTCCATGTTCAAGGCCAGAAAGGGCGCCAGTGAAGAGATAGCCCTCGTCCAAGGTAAGGAGCAGCAGCTACACTTTGCTGGAACAGCTGTGAAGAGATACCCCACGTCCAAGGTAAGAGAAACCCAAGTAAGACAGTGGATGTTGCGAGAGGGCATCAGAGGGCAGACACACTCAAACTGTGATCACAGAAAACTAGCCAATCTGATAACAAGGATCACAGCCTGTCTAACTCAATGAAACTAATCCATGCCGTGTGGGGGCACCCAAGAAGGATGGGTCATGGTGGAGAGGTCTGACAGAATGTGGTCCACTGGAGAAGGGAATAGCAAACCACTTCAGTATTCTTCCCTTGAGAACCCCATGAACAGTATGAAAAGGGAAAACAATAGGACACTGAAAGAGGAACTCCCCAGGTCAGTAGGGGCCCAACATGCTACTGGAGACAGTGGAGAAATAACTCCAGAAAGAAGGAAGGGATGGAGCCGAAGCAAAAACAATACCCAGTTGTGAATGTGACTAGTGTTGGGAGTAAAGTCCAATGCTGTAAAGAGCAATATTGCATAGGACAGTGGAATGGCAGGTCCACGAATCAAGGCAAATTGGAAGTGGTCAAACATGAGATGGCAAGAGTGAATGTTGACATTCTAGGAATCAGTGAACTAAAATGGACTGGAATGGGTGAATTTAACTCAGATGACCATTATATCTACTACTGTGGTAAGGAATCCCTTAGAAGAAATGTAGTAGCCATTATGGTCAACAAAAGAGTCTGAAATGCAGTACTTGGATGCAATCTCAAAAATGACAGAATGATCTCTGTTCGTTTCCAAGACAAACCATTCACTATCACAAACCATTCAATATTATGGTAATCCAAGCCTATGCTCCAACCAGTAATGCTGAAGAAGCTGAAGTTGAACGGTTCTATGAAGACCTACAAGACCTTTAAGACCTAACACCCAAAAAAGATATCCTTTTCATTATAAGGGAACGGAATGCAAAAGTAGGAAGTCAAGAAACACCTGGAGTAACAGGCAAATTTGGCCTTGGAGTACAGAATGAAGCAGGGCAAAGGCCAATAGAGTTTTGCCAAGAGAACGCACTGGTCATAGCAAACACCCTCTTCCAACAACAAAAGAGAAGACTCTACACATGGACATTACCAGATGTCCAGACATCTACACCAGGCATCACCAGAAATCAGACTGATTATACTCTTTGCAGCCAAAGATGGAGAAGCTCTATATAGTCAGCAAAAACAAGACCAGGAGCTGACTGTGGCTCAGATCATGAACTCTTTATTGCCAAATTCAAACTTAAATTGAAGAAAGTAGGGAAAACCACAACACCATTCAGGTATGACCTAAATGAAATCCCTTATGATTATACAGTGGAAGTGAGAAATAGATTTAAGGGACTAGATCTGATAGATAAGAGTGCCTGATGAACTATGGAAAGAGGTTCATGACATTGTACAGGAAACAGGGATCAAGACCATCCCCATGGAAAAGAAATGCAAAAAATCAAAATGGCTGTCTGAGGAGGCCTTACAAATAGCTGAGAAAAGAAGAGAAGTGAAAAGCGAAGGAGAAAAGGAAAGATATAAACATCTGAATGCAGAGTTCCAAAGAATAGCAAGGAGAGATAGGAAAGCCTTCTTCAGTGATCAATGCAAAGAAATAGAGGAAAACAATAGAATGGGAAAGACTAGAGATCTCTTCAAGAAAATTAGAGATACCAAGGGAACATTTCATGCAAAAATGGGCTCAAAAAAGGACAGAAATGGTATGGACCTAACAGAATCAGAAGGTATTAAGAAGAGGTGGAAAGAATACACAGAAGAACTGTACAAAAAAGAGCTTCATGACCCAGATAATCACGATGGTGATCACTCACCTAGAGTCAGACATCCTGGCAAGGGAAGTCAAGTGGGCCTTAGAAAGCATCACTACGAACAAAGCTAGTGAAGGTGATGGGATTCCAGTTGAGCTACTTCAAATGCTGAAAGATGATGCTGTGACACTGCTGTAGTCAATATGCCAGCAAATTTGAAAAACTCAGCAGTGGCCACAGGACTGGAAAAGGTCAGTTTTCATTCCAATCCCAAAGAAAGGCAATGCCAAAGAATGCTCAAACTACCACACAATTGCACTCATCTCACACGCTAGTAAAGTAATGCTCAAAATTCTCCAAGCCAGGCTTCAGCAATACATGAACCAAGAACTTCCAGATGTTCAAGCTAGTTTAGAAAAGGCAGAGGAATCAGAGATCAAATTGCCAACATCTGCTGGATCCTGGAAAAAGCAAGAGAGTTCCAGAAAAACATCTATTTCTGCTTCATTGAGTATGCCAAACCCTTTGACTGTGTGGATTACAATAAACTGTGGAAAATTCTGAAAGAGATGGGAATACCAGACCACCTGACCTGCCTCTTGAGAAATCTGTATGCAGGTCAGGAAGCAATAGTTAGAACTGGGAATGGAACAACAGACTGGTTCCAAATCGGGAAATGTCACCCTGCTTATTTAACTTGTATGCAGAGTACATCATGAGAAACACTGGGCTGGAAGAAGCACAAGCTGGAATCAAGATTGCCAGGAGAAATATCAATCACCTCAGATATGCAGATGACACCACCCTTATGGCAGAAAGTGAAGAGGAACTAAAAAGCCTCTTGATGAAAGTGAAAGAGGGGAGTGACAAAGTTGGCTTAAAGCTCAACATTCAGAAAACTAAGATCATGGCATCTGGTCCCATTACTTCATAGCAAATAAATGAGGAAACAGTGTCAGACTTTATTTTTGGGGGCTCCCAAGTCACTGCAGATGGTGACTGCAGCCATGAAATTAAAAGACGCTTACTCCTTGGAAGGAAAGTTATGACCAACCTAGATAAACATATTAAAAAACAGAGACATCACTTTGCCAACACACGTCCGTCTAGTCAAGGCTATGGTTTTTCCAGTGGTCATGTATGGATATGAGAGTTGGACTGTGAAGAAAGCTGAGAGCTGAAGAACTGATGCTTTTGAACTGTGGTGTTGGAGAAGACTCTTGAGAGTCTTGGACTGCAAGGAGTTCCAACCAGTCCATTATAATGGAGATCAGTTCTGGGTGTTCATTGGAAGGACTGATGCTCAAGCTTAAACTCCAATACTTTGGCCACCTCGTGCAAAGAGTTGACTCATTGGGAAAGACTCTGATGCTGGGAGGGATTGGGGGCAGGAGGAAAAGGGGACGACAGAGGATGAGATGCCTAGATGGCATCACTGACTCGATGGACATGAGTTTGAGTAAAGTCCTGGAGTTAGTGATAGACAGGGAGGCCTGGCGTGCTGCGACTCATGGAGTCGCAAAGAGTCTGAGCAACTAAAGTGAACTGAACTGAACTTCTTCACGATTTGAATGAAAACTGACCTTTTCCATTCCTGACGCCACTGCTGGAACACGGAACACTAGATTGGTTCCAAATCGGGGAAGGAGTATGTCAAGGCTATATAGTGTCACCCTGCTTATTTAACTTAAATGTAGAGTACATCATGAGAAACTCTGGCTAGATGAAGCACAAACTGGATCAAGATTGCTGGGAGAAATATCAATAACCTCAGATATGCAGATGACACCACCCTTATGGCAGAAAGCAAAGAAAAACTAAACAGCCTCATGTTGAAAGTGAAAGAGAAGAATGAAAAAGCTGGCTTAAAACTCAACATTTTTCTGAATCATGGCATCTGGTACCATCACTTCATGGCAAATAGATGGGGAAAATGGAAACAGTAAGAGACTTTATTATTTGGGCTCCAAAATCACTGCAGATGGTGACTGCAGCCATGAAATTAAAAGATGCTCCTTGGAAGAAAAGCTATGATGAACCTAGACAGTGTATTGAAAAGCAGAGACATTACTCTGCTGACAAATGTCCATAGTGACAAAGCTATGGTTTTTCCAGTAGTCAGGTACGGATGTGAGAGTCGGACTATAAAGAAAGCTGAGTACTGAAGAATGATGATTTTGAACTGTGGTGTTGGAGAAGATTCTTGAGAGTCCCTTGAACTGCAAGGAGATCCAACCAGTCTATCCTAAAGGAAATCAGTCCTGAATATTCATTGGAAGGACTGTTGCTGAAGATGAAATTCCAATACTTTGGCCACCAGATGCGAAGAACTGATTCATTGGAAAAGACCCTGATGCTGGGTAAGATTGAAGGCAGGAGGAGAAGGGGACAACAGAGGATGAGATGGTTGGATGGCACCACAGACTCAATAGATATGAGTTTGAGCGCACACTCCGGGAGTTGCTGATGGACAGGGAAGCCTGGAGTGTTGCAGTCCATGGGGTCACAAAGAGTTGGACGTGACTGAGTGACTGAACAAAACTGAACTGAACTTATACTGCATGCTTTCCCCCAAAGTTCTGTGTTGTTTTCCAAAGTTCCCTAAGCTAAGCCCATGGGGGCAGGGTGAAACCACATGTAAATTATATTACAGTGATGATATAATGAAGTAGAGCATTAGCTCCAATTAGCACTTGGCTCAAACTGTGCCTGCATGCCTTAGGGAATTTCCCATTCCCTTTGGCTTCCTGCTTCTTGGGATAAACTGACTGCAAGTTGTATGTCAGCCCCTCCTTGTCTGGGAGGGCTAAGGTAGTTCACAGGTCCTGAGTCTCTACCTCCACCATCCCTCACCTCTCATCTCTAGCTAGCTGCCTAACAGTTTGAAGACACCATATTTGTAGGGATAATAGGGAAATTAAAATAAACGAAATATCAAGTTTTTGAAAAACAGAATTTCAGAGGGAAATAGTTGCACAATTACCTAGGTACATGGTACATGGTCTTCTCAGGTGGCATGTGGTAAAAAAACCCACCTGCCAATGCAGGAGGCATGAGAGATGTGGGCTCAATCCCTGGGTCAGGAAGATCCTCTGGAGAAGGGCATGACTACTCACTCCAGTATTCTTGCCTGGAAATCACATGGATAGAGGAGCCTGGAAGGCTGCAGTTCATGGGGTCACAGAGTTGGACTTAGAAGTGACTTAGTATGCACACGCACATGGTACATGGGTCGAATCAAAAATATACTGTGCCTTATGGTGAGATACCCTGTCTTCTCTTTCCTGCTGGATTATAAATGCCCAGAAAGAGAAAACTATGTCTCATCTACCTCGATTTTTTCCTTGGATCCTTCTGTACAGCATTTCTCAATAAATATTTGTTACATAATTGAAGTCCTAAGATAAGAAGCTCTCTTGAAGTTATCTTCAAGTGAAGTTACAACCAAAAGTGCTTTTTAAAGAAAAAATAATTAACTAGAAAACGTATTTAAGAAATCCACCAATCCATGAAAAACCATTCAGCATTATTTAGAAATTGCTTAACTACCCTCATGTAGAAATATTCTCAAGGACACCAAAAATAAAAATAAAATATGAAGTCCAATATGAAGGACTATTATTGAGGAAGGGTAAATAAAGATAATCTAAAGGAAACCAAAATAAATAACCACCACTATATAAAAAAAACACAAAGTGGATAGGCATGGGACTCAAGTGCTATAAATAGCGGTTATCAAAATTATTATGGACCCAAAAGGATTTTCTTTAAATGTAAGCCAATTTGCTGCTACTTGCCATATTAAAACTAAAAGCAAGATTTTAAAGAATTCATTCATTTAGATTTAACTTTACAGGAAAAATTAATTTCATGCTAACAGTAATATTTATTTTGAGGAAATAAAACTACATTTATCAAAACAAAAACTAAGTAAGAAGAGTTACACTGTTTGACATTTTTTTCAAATCTCTTTAATTTCTGGTTCCATAGAGGTCAGCTGGATTCTCATGTCTGCTTATGCATTCATTCTGTTGAGATTCCACATGCCAAGAAGCCTCTGGAAAATTCCACATTATAATCCTGAAAAGACAGAGACAAAGGCCAACAATCTGATTATGAAAATAGTTTTTATTTCATCACTGGTCCTCTGTAGGATGTGGGGACCCCAGGGTCACTGGTCCACACTTTGAGAATCTCTGACCTTGGAAATCTGAGAGAGAGCAATAAGATTGGGAGAGTAGGAGAAACTTTAATGAAACATGTTTTGAAGTGTCTATATTGGAAGAATTTAGGTTTAAAGACTTGGATTTGAGGCTTCATGAGTCATTTAAACCTTTCTACATTTTGGTTTCATTGTCTGCTGTATGCAAATTTGCTATGAGAATGCAATGAGGTGACTTATATATAAAGGCTTTGTGAAATATAAAGCATTTTACACCCACTATTATTTTTCTTTAGCAGAACCTTGAATTGGGATCCAAAGGATGGATAATTAGCATGCAGATGTCTAGGGAGAGAGTGGGAATGTTCCATTTTTGTACTGTGTCTAATGATCACCTTAATCGTCACTGCACTTGCCTTTCTGAAATATTTGACACTCTCCATCAGTTTCTCTCTGTTTAAACACACTCTTCACTGGATTATCCATCAAAATATTGCTTCTCATTTTTTTACCTGGCCAATCTTCTTCAGTCATCTTTGCTGGCTCCACCTGTTCTTTCTAAGCAATACCATCGACCTTCCCCAGGGCATTGGCCTTATCCCTCCTCTCCATTCCATCTGTGCTACTCCCTAAACAACCTCATCCCATGTCTTGGCCTTAAATAGCATCTTTACGCTGGTGAATCACAAATTTGCATATCTGGGCTTGAATAACTATTTTGCATATCTACTTAGATGGCCAATGAGGAGCTCATACTTCACAGGTCCAAAAGCAAATCCTATCTCCGCCTTACTGACCAATCTCCTATTCCTGATTCCCTTCCTTGTTCCCATAGCATACAGGATTCCTTGACCTTCCAACGCAACAGCAGGCTGCTGCCTCAAGTCCTTTTTACAGCTTTTCTCTACCTGCATGTTCTCCCTCCAAACACACCGGTGGCTCCCTTATTATTTAAGTTTTGTTCTGCTGTCACTTTCTCAGTCATATCTGTTTAAAAACTGCAAGCTTATTAAAGTTGGCAAATCTATGTTTACCTTTCTTTCCTGCCACTTTCTATCCTATATATTATCTATATAAGTTTACAAACATCTTTATAAGTAGAAACTTGAAGGTTTGTATGTAGGGAACTTACTGTAATACTCTGTAGGTTAACCCTCTTCCAGTCAGGCTCAGCTTACACTTACCACGTTTTCCTTCTCCCATTTATCCCTGGTAAAGAATCTGTCTGCATTGCAGGAGACCCAGGTTCGATCCCTGGGTCAGGAAGATCCCCTGGAGAAGGGAATGGCTACCCACTCCATTATTCTTGCCTGGAAAATCCCAAGGACAGAGGAGCCCAGCTGGCTACATTTCATGAGGACACAACTGAGCGACTAAGCACACACACTTAGATAATATATAAGATAGGGTCAGGAAAGAGTAGCGAACATAGGTTTGCAAATTTTAATAAGCTTGCAGCTTTTAAAAGCATTCTTCATTGGCTAATCCATCAGAATACCGCTCCTCATTTTCTTACCTGACCACTGTTCTTCAATTATCTTTGAATGAAGAAGATGGCTTACACTTTCCATCAATCTCAGGCAGGAGTGAAAGTGCAGCTGGCCCTTTGCCTCCTATTGCCGATGGTCCTTCAGCTCTACTATCTCCCACCTCCTCACCCTCCACCAGTCAGTAACTCGTCTTGCCTGTTCACTCAGTGCCAGCCCTTAAGTGTCAGCTGTGGGACTGTACTACTGTACTATTCAAAGTACTGTAAGATTAAAAATGTTTTCTTTATTCTTTGTGTTTGTTTTTATGTATTATTTGTGTGAAAAGTATTATTATATATTTATATAGACCTATTACAGTTCAGTAGTATATAGCCTATTGTGTTAGTTGGGTACCTAGGCTAACTTTGTTGAAAACTGAAAAGTGTTAGTTGCTTAGTAGTGCCCAATCCTTTGTGACTCCATGGACTCTAGCCCACCAGGCTCCTCTGTCCATGGATTCTCCAGGCAAGAATGCTGAAGTGGGTAGCTATTCCCTTCTCCAGGGGATCTTACCAACACAGGGATTGAGCCTGGGTCTCCTGCACTGCAGGCAGATTCTTTACTGTCTGAGCCACCAGGCCAGCCAAAATTTAGGAACAAATTGGACCCACAAATGTACTCTCAGAACCAGAATTCGTTCGTATGCAGCAAACATACTGTAGATGGAAATGTGTTCTTGACAACAAAGGTAACCTCAGAAAAGGCTTTCCTGGGATGCTGGGAGGGTCTTTTTCCATGAAGACTGCTCAAAACTGAGAGGCATTTTTCAACCATTGTTAAGTTAGTAGGTAAGCTATCTGGAGGCAGAGAGTGTACGTAATGACATCTCTGTTTTCCTAGTTCTATGTTTTGTGATATATGAATATAAATTCCAGCTCGAAAACAAATCCCTCATCAGTGAATATGCACCCATCCTGTTACGTAGAATATATACATATAAAAATCGCATTTTATAGGCCTGTTTTTATGTACTATAAATAATAGACTGAGAGGGCCTGAATGGAATAGAGATCGAGGAGGATTTGAATTATCTTCTGTGGTTGTTAGTAAGTTATTTTTTTAAGTTATATTTTGACTTTAACAATTTGCTGAAAGTAATGTTAGAATTAGGTTTTTTTTTTTAATGTCTTGATGGTTACCACACCATTACAAAGTATTTCCCAGTCCTCAATAAAGATAAAATTTTCAACAAGAGAAAAGCTTGTAGAGCCAAGTTTGGAGGTTAAAAACTCAGTAATGAATATTCTTGCTCTTGTGGGTTATCTCAGATCCTTAGCATTATTTTAATGTCATTTTTAATGTGAATTTCCATGCTATTTTAATTCATTAGTCATGGGCTATCATTTTTTGAAGTAATAACTGTAATATCATCAAATGACATAATTATAGTAAATACTTTGATGTAATTACCATAAATATGGAAAGAGACACCCGAAGGTGTAATAATGTCACAAACTAAGATATTTATGATGTGTAAAGACAATTTATGATGACATTTATGACATGTAATAACATCACAGAGCTCTATGTTTATGTTGTATAAAGAATAATGATATAAATAGAATGTAAAATTACATCATGTAGACTATTTTATAAATAGTATAGAAACTTGAGAGCTCCATAAGGCTTCAGGTTCAGATTAATAGATCATTGCCACTTTTTGGCATTCTTCCTCCTAAACGCTAATAAGTGACTCTGTTATTTCATTAAGGGTAAAAACATTCCCCCTTAAAAGTAAAGACACAAAGCAGAAACACAAAAGTAAGAAACCATTTAGGGCTTTAAAAATATTCATTTGAAGAGTCAAAAAAAAAGCTGTGTAGAAAAAAAAGTCAATAATTAGTCCATGTTGTCAATTGAGACTAACAGGTCATATCAGTATTTTCTTTAAAAGGAGACAGTTTGACCATTTGGCACTTACCAGAGCAATGGGTGTGTGTGTGTGTGTGTGTGGTTGATTGCTCACTCGAGTCTGACTCTTTATGTCCCCATGGACTGTAGCTCACCAGGCTTCTCTGTCCATGAGAGTTTTCAGGCAAGAATACTGGAATGGGTTACCACTTTCTAGTGTAGGAAATCTTCCCAACTCAGGGATCAAACCCATGTCTCTTGTGTCTCTAACATTGCAGGTAGATTCTTTACCACTCTGTCACCTGGGAAGCACCACCAAAGCAGACACCTATTTAATTAAAAGCTTTCTTCTCTTGTTATATTATTAAGTTTTATGCCAATGAAGAAATAACTTGGCATGTCTACCTTCTGCAAAAATAGACTTTAAGAAAAAAGGAAAGAAGACAGCAATCTTGAAACAAAGTCTAATTTTGTAAACTTTTTTAGTTCTTGTTAGACTGAGGCAGACATGTATCTTAAAAATAATTCCTACTGCAAGGTTGTAGCTGAGAGTGAGAATATTATGAACATCAATGAGTTTATTTATGATATCATTAGTGGTCAGTATCTTTATGATATCAAGAGAAACAATGTTAGAAGATAATCTTTTCCCAATGGATTAGTCAAAAGATTTATTTTGGAGCATTCTCTTGGTCTGATCACATCTTGAGCCTGGAGTTTAGTAGTCTGAGATAGTCATTCTCTTTCCTTCTATTCTCTAGTGCAGTTTGAAGAATCTTCCAACTCTGAAGCCTCAGCATGCCTCCTGGCTTTGATAGTGTTGTAGGGAATGGTCCTTTTCCCTCCCTGTACACATCGTTCCAGGTGACTACAGGAATAGTTTTTTCAATTGTTTTGCCACATTTCATGGTGGGCTGCCACAGCGCCGTTCACTGTTAACAAGTGAATTATTCTTGTTTTTTGTTTGCAAAACCAATGCAACCTAACAGTAAATCCACAGACTCCTATTTCCTTGAAGTTTTATTGTTTACAATCACTTCTGATCCCAATTTCTGCCTTGGTGCATGTGTGTGTGCTCAGTCGTGCAAGACTCTTTGCGACTCCATGGACTACAAGGCTTCTCTGTCCCTGGGAGTCTCCAGGCAAGAATACTGGAGTGGGGTGTCATTTCCTCCTCCAGGGGGTCTTCCTGACCCAGGGTTCAAATCCACATCTTCTGTGCCTCCTGCATTGGAAGGTGGATTCTTTACCATTGAGCCACCTGGGAAACTCTTCTACATTGGTAAATGTTCTTAACTGCAAACAACAGAATCTATTCCAGCTAGCTTAAACACTAAACAAATTTATTAAGTCATACTCTGGAGTTCACGTAATCTGCCTAAGGTCCAATAAATTAGACTCAGAAGCTCTACATCAGGAAGAAAATCCAAATATACCACTGGAACGAGTGCAGGCATAATACCACTTCCACTGACATAGGATACCCCTTCCCTGGGAAGATGAGCATAGATACTTGGAAAGTTAATCTAGGACCTCTGTCCCTGCTGCAGCTGGTAGCTCAATGTCCTGTGCTCCTATGCCGTCTTCTTCTACACGCGTGCTAAGTCACTCAGTCATGTCTGACTCTTTGCGACCCTATGAACTGTAGCCAGCCAGGCTCCTCTGTCCATGGGATTCTCTGGGTAAGACTATTGGAATGGATTGCCATGCTCTTCTCCAGGGGATCTTCCCAACCCAGGGATAGACTCCGTGTCTCTAATGTCTCCTGCACTGGCAGGCGGGTTTTCTACCACTAGCACCACCTGGGACATCCTTATATATTCTACACAGGTCAGCAAAATGAACGCTGCACAGGCCTTATTCCTCAGGGTTCTCTCTGCTATAGGGAAGTCATCATTTTGGTTCCATCTTATTGTTGGGACCTAGATTGTATGTCTGTGTCTCACCTGCAAAGGGGTCAGAAAGGTGAAGTCCTAGCCTTGAACTTGGAGAAGACAGAATTACAATGCAAAAAGCTACCTTAAAATACAGAAATGGTTTTCAAAAGTTTCAGGGCTGACATAAACTTCACCTATGACCACTACCATGGAACCCTAGGTTTAGAAAACACATGGAGATATTTTTAAACTGTTTCCAACCATCTCATTCAAGGTTTACTCTTGGATTAAATTACAAAAGCACCTGTATGCTTTGGAGTTCATTCCACTAAGTCTCAGTGACTAGAATCCGGGTGTGGTGGTGGAGATGAATATGCAAATAGACCAGTGTCTGAATGTGTCTGAGGTTTGGAAGTAAAACACTGTCCTAAACTAAATGCTATTGTACTTTATGAAGTTTCTTCTGTCAACAGGCTCCTGATATTAATTTAAAATGCTGCCTTATGACTTAGGAGTTCCACTCCAGGGTATATATCCAAAATAAAAACAAAAACACTAATTCAGAAAGATCCATGCAGCCCAATGTTTACAGAAGGATTATTTACAATTGCCAGGATATGGAAGCAACCTAAATATCCATTGACAGATAAGTGGATAAAGATTATATATAAAGATGCTGTGCTTAGTCGCTCAGTCGTGTCTGACTCTTTGCAACCCCATGGACTATAGCCCACCAGGCTCCTCTGGCCATGGGGATTCTCCAGGCAATACTTAAGTGGGTTGCCATGCCCTCCTCCAGGGGATCTTCCTAAACCAGGGTGGAACCCAGGTTTCCTGCGTTACAGGCAGATTCTTTACCATCTGAGCCACTGCTGCTGCTGCTGCTGCTGCTAAGTCACTTCAGTTGTGTCCAACTCTGTGCGACCCCACAGACGACAGCCCACCAGGCTCCCCGTCCCTGGGATTCTCCAGGCAAGAACACTGGAGTGGGTTGCCGTTTCCTTCTCCAATGCATGAGAGTGAAAAGTGAAAGTGAAGTCGCTCAGTCGTGTCTGACTCTTAGCGACCCCATGGACTGCAGCCTACCAGGCTCCTCCGTCCATGGGATTTTCCAGGCAAGAGTACTGGAGTGGGGTGCCATTGCCTTCTCTGATCTGAGCCACTAGGGAAGCCTATATATATACACACAAACAATGGATTACTACTCAGTCATAAGAAATAATGAAATTTTGCCACTGCAGCACCATGGATGGACTTGGAGAGCATTATGCTGGTGAAATAAGTCGGATAGAGAAAGGCAAATGCTGTATGATATCACTTATATGTGGACTCTAAAAAAATGCAAAAAAAACAAAACAAAACAAAAACACCTGAAATAGAAAAAGAAGCAGACTCCACAACTACAGAGAACAAACCACTGATTACGGGGGAGGGGGAGGGAGGAGCAATATCGAGGTGGGGTAGGTAGGACAACCTCTTGGGTGTCAGATAGGCTCAAGGATGTGTCCTTTAACAGGGGGAATATGGTCAATATTCTGTAATAACTGTAAACGGAAAGTAGCCTTTAAAATTGTATAACAAAATTGAAAAAATTAAAAATAAATAGGTAAATGTATTTGATTTCTACTAAATTATTAGGGGTTACCACAACATATCTGCCACGCAATGATTGATTTTTTTGTAATGAATTCAGCCAGTTTCTCAAAACAATTTGGACTAGCAGGAGAGTCAGCACCAGCCCGTCACTGGAGTAGTCCTAAACATTAGATTTACTCTCTTTTGGTCAATGATTTTCATTTTGGTCACAGTGATGCAGTATCAGTTAAGATATGGACATGTCCACATTCAGCTGAAGACCCTGTTTGTGGACAAAGTGGCTCTCTTCTTTAGCTCAAATTTTAAGTAGTTTTCCCCAAAGAAAAACTCATATCACAATCCTGCATCCTGAGCATTCTGACAGTTTGAAACACAAAGCAGAAAGAAAAAATAAAACACAAAATGTACAGGATTTTCCCAAGGTTTGGGGTTGGAGTAAATCATTAAAATCTACCAGAAATGTAGTCTACGGTTGTGAAAAAAGACAAGACCTACTTTGATAAAACTAGGCTAAGAAACTGAGGGGAAAAGTGAAAATAATCTCTTTCCAAAGTATTGAGAAGCTAATAGGAGAATATTTCAGAATGTATATATTGAGCAAAGAGATAACAAAGAATTTGCAAATAAAATTGGAGAGCACAAAAAAATTAGATTTTTAGTGATTTCTAGTTTTTTACACCAGTCCATTCTAAAGGAGATCAGCCCTGGGATTTCTTTGGAGGGAATGATGCTGAAGCTGAAACTCCAGTACTTTGGCCACCTAATGCGAAGAGCTGACTCGTTGGAAAAGACTCTGATGCTGGGAGGGATTAGGGGCAGGAGGAGAAGGGGATGACACAGGATAAGATGGCTGGATGGCATCACCGACTCAATAGACCTGAGTCTGAGTGAACTCCGGGAGATGGTGATGGACAGGGAAGCCTGGTGTGCTGCAACTCATGGGGTCGCAAAGAGTCGGACACGACTGAGCGACTGAACTGAACTGAACTGAACAGCAAAATATGCTCAACAGTCTTTTGGACTCTATGGGAGAATGCGAGGGTGGGATGATCTGAGAGAATAGCATTGAAACCTGTATATTATCATATGTGAAACATATTGCCAGTCCAGGTTCAATGCATGAGACAGGGTGCTAAGGGCTGGTGCACTGGGATGACCCAGAGAGATGGGATGAGGAGGGAGCTGGGAGGGGGATTTAGGATGAGGAACACATGTAAACCCATGGCTGATTCATGTCAATGTATGGCAAAAACCACTACAATATTGTAAAGTAATTAGCCTCCAATTAAAATAAATAAATTTAAAAAATAAATAAAACTTATTCATCTTATCCCCCCCCCAACAAAAAAATACTCCTACTAATGTTCCCAGGACAGATGTGAAAAGTGATCCAATCTCAATTTCAGCTCCGTTTTGCTCTATGCTTTTTTTTTAAACCACATTACATCAATAGTTTCTTAATCACTAGAATTACTTGCCTTTTAAAACCTAAGTAGTGTAATTGTAACCAGCTCATTTATTTTCCACTTTATCCCATTTTAAATTAGTTTTATAGCACCCAACTGTTTTGGAGTTTTGATTGAAAGCTCCACTTTCTTTAAACCATCTTTAATTAAAAGATATCTGAATGGGAAGACTTTATGAATAGGTTAGTTAGGACAATCTGCATGTATATGTGTGTGTGTGTGTGTGTGCTCAGTCATGTTCAATTCTTTGCGACACTATGGACCATAGCCCATCAGGCTTCTCTGTCCATGGGATTTTCCAGGCAAGAATACTGAAGTAGGTTGCCATTTCCTTCTCCAGGAGATCTCCTCCACCCAGGGATCAAACCTGTGTCTCCTGCATCTCCTGAATTGCAGGCAGATCTTTATCTCTTAAGCCATTGGGACAAGTAGTTAGGAAAATCAGTTCAGTTCAGTTCAGTCACTCAGTCGTGTCCACTCTTTGAGACCACATGAATCACAGCACGCCAGGCCTCCCTGTCCATCACCAACTCCCGGAGTTCACTCAGACTCACGTCCATAGAGTCAGTGATGCCATCCAGCCATCTCATCCTCTGTCGTCCCCTTCTCCTCCTGCCCCTAATCCCTCCCAGCATCAGAGTCCTTTCCATTGAGTCAACTCTTCACATGAGGTGGCCAAAGTACTGGAGTTTCAGCTTTAGCATTCCTTCCAAAGAACATCCAGGGCTGATCTCCTTTAGAATGTACTGGTTGGATCTCATTGTAGTCCAAGGGGCTCTCAAGAGTCTTCTCCAACACCACAGTTCACAAGCATCAATTCTTTTGATGCTCAGCTTTCTTCACAGTCCAACTCTTGCATCCATACATGACCACTGGAAAAACCATCGCCTTGACTAGACGGACCTTTGTTGGCAAAGTAATGTCTCTGCTTTTCAATATGCTATCTAAGTTAGCATTAACTTTTCTTCCAAGGAGTAAGTGTCTTTTAATTTCATGGCTGCAGTCACCATCTGCAGTGATTTGGGAGACCAAAAAAATAAAGTCTGACACTGTTTCCACTGTTTCCCCATCTATTTCCCATGAAGTGATGGGACCAGATGCCGTGATCTTCGTTTTCTGAATGTTGAGCTTTAAGCCAACTTTTTCACTCTCATCTCTCACTTTCATCAAGAGGCTTTTTAGTTCCTCTTCACTTTCTGCCATAAGGGTGGTGTCATCTGCATATCTGAGGTGATTGATATTTCTCCCAGCAATCTTGATTCCAGCTTGTGCTTCTTCCAGCCCAGTGTTTCTCATGATGTACTCTGCATATAAGTTAAATAAGCAGGGTGACAATATACAGCCTTGACGTACTCCTTTTCCTATTTGGAACCAGTCTGTTGTTAGGACAATGGATGCTGCCAAATGTGAGCATCAAGTATCAGGGGTACTCCAAAAAGGCATTAAACAGCCCAGAATGGTCAGTGGTTTTAGAACCTGTGAGTTCTGAGCCTGCCTTTATTCCTGCCTTCCTGTTTGCTAACCTTGACAAATAATCTAACCCCTCTCACTTCTGTTTTTATCATCTATTGAATTAAGAATTGTAGAACAGTATGCTTGTCAAGTTGCCGTGCTATGACAAGGGATATATTTGAAACTTGTAGAAAGTGTTCTGTCCATCTCCTCGGCAAAATGAAACAAGCCCCTATTGTGTTTTAAGAGTGAACTCAATTGCCTGATTTATGCTGTCACATGTTTGCAAAGAGTGTAAATTGATTTTCACTCAAAACAGACTGAAAAGCCAAAGTGCTTGCCAAACTCGAAATTGCTAACCTGTCTGGAAAAGCTCACCCAAGCCCATGGAATCTGAGGGACTATAAATGTTTAAATCAGATGTTTGGAGAAAGTGACTCCAGCCAGAATTATTCCACAGAGGCAAGCAAATTGTAAGCTACACAAACAAACAAACAATCCCTCCAAGAAGGCAATGGTCAGATTTTCTCCAAATTGATTAACTTTCAGTACAACTAAAGTGAAGAAGCTTCACACACTTGTTCTGAGAAAGCTAATTTCTCAAGGCAGATCTGCATTTACAAAGTCTGATATTTTTTAAAAGGAAGGAGCACCTAAAAAGTGTAGTTGATTTGGGGGTAGATCTGGAAGTTTCTGAGAGCTGGGAAAAAAGTAACATGATGTACTGTTTCACTGCATTTAAACATTGTGGCCAAGAACTTAATCTTAGCTTTGGACAATCCTGGGACTGAAATCCAGTTCCATGTCTTAATAATCTGTGCTTACTTTCATCATAGGGCTACTGTGAGGGTTAACAAAGTAAGGTCTGCAGTGAGATGCACATGGTAAATGATGTGTGTATGCTCGGTTGCTAAGCTGTGTCTGACTCTTTGCAACCCCATGGACTGTAGCCTGCCAGTTTCCTCTATCCTTGGGATTTCCCAGACAAGAATTGTGGAGTGAGTTGCCATTTCCTACTCCAGGATGAGTATTGATCAAATCCACTGAATCACTTCATTATTAAGGATATTTTTAATGAAAAAGATATAAATATGCTCCATAATTTTCTAGATTGACCTACCATCCAGGTTTGTCCAAGACTGAGATTTTTCAAGGATATGGGACTTTTGAAACTAAGTGGAGGAAAGTCTTTGGCAAACGGGGATGGTTGTCCCCATAGTTGTCATAAGTAGTTACTGAGTCATCAATTCAGTTCAGTCGTTCAGTCATGTCCGATTCTTTGCAAGCCCATGGACCACAGCATGCCAGGCCTCCCTGTCCATCACCAACTCCCAGAGTTTACTCAAACTCATGTCCATGGAGTCAGTGATGCCATCCAGCCATCATGTCCTCTGTTGTCGCCTTCTCCTGCCTTCAATCTTTCCCAGCATCAGGGTCTTTTCAATGAGTCAGTTCTTCTAATCAGGTGGCCAAAGTACTGGGGTTGCAGCTTTAGCATCAGTCCTTCCAATGAACATTCAGGACTGATTTCTTTAGGATGAACTGGTTGGATCTCCTTGAAGTCCAAGGGACTCTCAAGAGTCTTCTGCAACACCACAATTCAAAACCATCAGTTCTTCAGAACTCAGCTTTCTTTATGGTCCAACTCTCACATCCATACATGACCACTGGAAAAACCGTAGGTTTGACTGGATGGACTTTTGTGGGTAAAGTAATGTCTCTGCTTTTTAATATGCTATCCAGGTTGGTCATAACTTTTCTTCCAAGGAGCAAGCGTCTTTTAATTTCATGGCTGCAGTCACCATCTGCAGTGATTTTGGAGCCCCCGAAAAAAAGTCTGACACTGTTTCCATTGTTTCCCCATCTATTTTCCATGAAGTGATGGGACCAGATGCCATGATCTTCGTTTTCTGAATGTTGAGTTTTAAGCCAACATTATCACTCTCCTCTTTTACTTTCATCAAGAGGCTCTTTAGTTCTTCTTCACTTTCTGCCATAAGGGTGGTATCATCTGTATATCTGAGGTTATTGATATTTCCCCCCAACAATCATGATTCCAGCTGTGCTTCATCCAGTCCAGCGTTTCTCATGATGTACTCTGCATATAAATTAAATAAGCAGGGTGACAATATACAGCCTTGATGTACTCCTTCCCCTATTTGGAACCAGTCTGTTGTTTCATGTCCAGTTCTAACTGTTGCTTCCTGACCTGCATACAGGTTTCTCAAGAAGCAGGTCAGGTGGTCTGGTATTCCCATCTCTTTCAGAATTTTCCACAGTTTATTGTGATCCACACAGTCAAAGGCTTTGGCATAGTCAATAAGGCGGAAGTAAATATTTTTCTGGACTTTCTTGCTTTTTCAATGATCCAATGGATGTTGGCATTTGATCTCTAGTTCCTCTGCCTTTTCTAAATCCAGCTTGAACATCTGGAAGTTTATGGTCCAGGTACTGTTGAAGCCTGGCTTGGAGAATTTTGAGCATTACTTAACTAGTGTGTGAGATGAGTGCAATTGTGCAGTAGTTTGAACATTCTTTGGCATTGCCTTTCTTTGGGATTGGAATGCAAACTGCCCTTTTGCAGTCCTGTGACCACTGCTGAGTTTTCCAAATTTGCTGGCATATTGAGTGCAGCACTTTCACAGCATCATCTTTTAGGAATTAAAATAGCTCAACTGGAATTCCATCACCTCCACTAGCTTTGTTTGTAGTGATGCTTCCTAAGGCCCACTTGACTACACATTCCAGGATATTTGGCTCTATGTTGGTGATCACACCATCGTGATGATCTGGGTCATGAAGATCTTTTTTACTGAGACATAATGAGTTAAAATTATGCCAAAAGTTAGAATCAAATGAATCAAAATTCACTGTATGCTTTTGACTTGACCATTTAGCCCACAGTGTCATACACATGGCACAGCCACGAGTGCAGTCCTCTCCTGCATTTAATTATTCAACAAATGAAATGAATAAAGAAGGAAACAGATATTTCCACAAACATTTTCATGTGCACAGTGTACCTGAAATGATAAATACATGACTGCCTAAGTGAGATTTGTGGTAAGAACTGCAAAGAAGTTAGATGTAAGATACAGTTGAGAACAAATTTTGGTTTCTTTCACAGCTGACAGTGTTAATATTTGTTCATGTCTGCTTCCCTCAATAGATTGCAAACTTTTATATCAACACATGTGTATGTCTTCTTCACAGATAAGTCTACAGTATCTACAAGAGTGATATGTACAAGCCACCCTGTAAACATTTATTAGGCTTTCCTGGTGGCTAAGGAAAAATCTGATGAAAAATCTGCCTGTAATGCAGGACACCTGAGTTCAATCCTTGGATTGGGAAAATCCCTTGAAGAAGGGAATGGCAGCCCACTCCAGTATGCTTGCCTGGAGAACCCCATGGTCAGAGGATCCCGGTGGGCTACAGTCCATGGGGTCACAAAGAGTCGGACATGACTGAACAAATAACACTTTCACTTTTTCACAGACACTTATTAAATAAATTATAATATGCCATTGAAAGTATGCTCCTAAGCACATTGGCATAGCATCATTAACTTATTACTTACCAAGAGATATGTTGAGATCTGAAGCATGTCCTGATCAAGATATTTGTCTGGTAACATACACACACATGCATGAATATATAATGTGTATATTTGTGTGTGTGCATAGGTCAAGGAAGAATATGAGCTAAAAATAATTATGTGAGTATTTTCAGTATAGAGTAGGTTGGTGAACTTATTTTCAGACATCCTAAATGGCTAAATATAGATAAAATGATAGAGTGATTGAAATAAGTATCTTTTAAAAATAAGCTTTAAGGTTTAGAATTTTTTTATATATTTACAGAAAAATAGTCTATTAACTTTATTCACATTCCCTTAAGTCTTTTTTCCTAATGCCCCCCCCCCCTTTTTTTTTCTGTTTTAGGATCCCATCCAGGAAACTACATTTTAGGTGTCTGATCTCCTTTTGATCTTCTTAGCTGTGACAGTTTCTCAGACTTTCTTTGTTTTAATGACCTTGATGGTTTTGCGAAATTCTGTACAGGTATTTTGTAGCATATCCCTTTATTGAAATTTGTCTGCTTTTCTCCTGATTTAACTAGGGCCAAGGGTTTTGGGGAGAATGATCATAGACTTAAAGTATTATTTTCATCACATCACATCACATCAAGATACATACTACCAACACAATTTATCACTATGGGTATTGATCCTGATCACCCACAAAGAGTATAGATTTCTCCACTATACATACATTTAAAAATCGAGACCATACTATGCATAAACTTTTGCCTTAAAACTATTTCTTCAAGAAAATTAATTGAAATGAAAGTGAAAGATTTGCTGAACAGAGATTCTTTTCCAATTGGGGTATAGTTGCTTTATATTTTTTTGTTAGTTTCTGTCATACAGCAAAGTAAATTAAATACGTGACATTGTACAGGAGACAGGGATCAAGACCATCGCCATGGAAAAGAAATGCAAAGAAGCAATATGGCTGTCTGAGGAGGCCTTACAAATAGCTGTGAAAAGAAGAGAAGCGAAAAGCAGAGGAGAAAAGGAAAGATAAGAGCATCTGAATGCAGAGTTCCAAAGAATAGCAAGAAGAGTTAAGAAAGCCTTCCTCAGCGATCAGTGCAATGAAACAGAGGAAAACAACAGAATGGGGAAGACTAGATCTCTTCAAGAAAATTAGAGATACCAATGGAACATTTCATGCAAAGATGGGCTCAATGAAGGACAGAAATGGTATGGACCTAACAGAAGCAGAAGATATTAAGAAGAGGTGGAAAGAATACACAGGAGAACTATACAAAAAAAGATCTTCATGACCCAGATAATCACGATGGTGTGATCATTGACCTAGAGCCAGACATCCTGAAATGTGAAGTCAAGTGAGCCTTAGAAAGCATCACTACGAACAAAGCTAGTGGAGGTGATAGAATTCCAGTTGAGCTATTCCAGATCCTGAAAGATGATGCTGTGAAAGTGCTGCACTCAATATGCCAGCAAATTTGGAAAACTCAGCAGTGGTCACAGGACTGCAAAAGGGCAGTTTTCATTCCAATCCCAAAGAAAGGCAATGCCAAAGAATGCTGAAACTATTGCACAGTTGCACTCATCTCACGCTATTAAAGTAATGCTCAAAATTCTCCAAGCCAGGCTTCAGCAATACATGAACCGTGAACTTCCAGATATTCAAGCTGGTTTTAGAAAAGGCAGGGGAACCAGAGATCAAATTGCCAACATCCACTGGATCATGGAAAAAGCAAGAGAGTTCCAGAAATACATCTATTTCTGCTTTATTGACTATGCCAAAGACTTTGACTGTATGGATCACAATACACTGTGGAAGATTCTTCAAGAGATGGGAATATCAGACCACCTGACCTGCCTCTTGAGAAACCTATATGCAGGTCAGGAATAAACAGTTGGAACTGGACATGGAACAACAGACTAGTTCGAAATAGGAAAAGGAGTACATCAAGCCTGTATATTGTCACCCTGCTTATTTAACTTATATGCAGAATACATCATGAGAAATGCTGGACTGGAAGAAGCACAAGCTGGAATCAAGATTGCCGGGAGAAATATCAATAATCTCAAATATGCAAATGACACCACCCTTATGGCAGAAAGTGAAGAGGAACTCAAAAGCCTCTTGATGAAAGTGAAAGTGGAGAGTGAAAAAGTTGGCTTAAAGCTCAACATTCAGAAAACGAAGATCACGGCATCTGGTCCCATCACTTCATGGGAAATAGATGGGGAAACAGTGGAAACAGTGTCAGACTTTATTTTTCTGGGCTCCCAAATCACTGCAGATGGTGACTGCAGACATGAAATTAAAAGACACTTACTACTTGGAAGGAAAATTATGACCAACCTAGATAGCATATTCAAAAGCAGAGACATTACTTTTTCAACAAAGGTCCGTCTAGTCAAGGCGATGGTTTTTCCTGTGGTCATGTATGGATGTGAAAGTTGGACTGTGAAGAAAGCTGAGCACTGAAGAATTGATGCTTTTGAACTGTGGTGTTGGACAAGACTCTTGAGAGTCCCTTGGAGTACAAGGAGACCCAACCAGTCCATTCTGAGGGAGATCAGCCCTGGGATTTCTTTGGAAGGAATGATGCTAAAGCTGAAACTCCAGTACTTTGGCCACCTCATGCGAAGAGTTGACTCATTGGAAAAGACCCTGATGCTGGGAAGGATTGGGGGCAGAAGGAGAAGGGGGTGACAGAGGATGAGATGGCAGGATGGCCTCACTGACTCGATGGACATGAGTTTGAGTGAACCCTGGAGTTCGTGATGGACAGGGAGGACTGACATGCTGCAATTCATGGGGTCGGAAAGAGTCCAACACAACTGAGCAACTGAACTGAACTGAACTGAATGAACTGAACTGATACATATGTCCCTTCTTCATTGGATTTCTTCCCCATTTAGGTCACAGAGCATTGAGTGGAGATCCCTGTGCTATACAGTCTGTTCTTATTAGTTATCTGTTTAATGTCACGAACCTCATTCCATAGTTCATCAGGCACTCTATCTATCAGATATAGGCCCTTACATCTATTTCTCACTTCCACTGTATAATCATAAGGGATTTCATTTAGGTCATACCTGAATGGTGTAGTGGTTTTCCCTACTTTCTTAAATTTAAGTTTGAATTTGGTAATAAGGAGTTCATGATCTGAGCCACAGTCAGCTCCTGGTCTTGTTTTTGTTGACTGTATAGAGCTGCTCCATTTTTGGCTGCAAAGAATATAATCAGTCTGATTTTGGTGTTGACCATCTGGTGATGTCCATGTGTAGAGTCTTTTCTTGTGTTGTTGGAAGAGGGTGTTTGTTATGACCAGTGCATTTTCTTGGCAAAACTCTATTAGTCTTTGCTCTGCTTCATTCTGTATTCCAAGGCCAAATTTGCCTGTTACTCCAGGTGTTTCTTGACTTCCTACTTTTGCATTCCATCCCCTATAATGCAAAGGACATCTTTTTTGGGTGTTAGTTCTAAAAGGTCTTGTAGGTCTTCATAGAACCATTCAACTTCAGCTTCTTCAGCATTACTGGTTGGGGCATAGACTTGGATTACTGTGATATTGAATGGTTTGCCTTGGAAACGAACAGAAATCATTCTGTCGTTTTTGAGATTACATCCAAGTACTGCATTTCTGACTCTTTTGTTGACCATGATGGCTACTCCATTTCTTTTGAGGGATTCCTGCCTGCAGTAGTAGATATAATGGTCATCTGAGTTAAATTCACCCATTCCAGTCCACTTTAGTTTGCTAATTCCTAGAATGTCAACATTCACTCTTGCCATCTCTTGTTTGACCACTTCCAATTTGCCTTGATTCACGGACCTGACTTCCCAGGTTCCTATGCAATACTGCTCTTTACAGCATCGGACCTTGCTTCTATCACCAGTCGCATCCACATCTGGGTATTGTTTTTGCTTTGGCTCCGTCCCTTCATTCTTTCTGGAGTTATTTCTCCACTGATCTCCAGTAGCATACTGGGCATCTACTGATCTGGGGAGTTCCTATTTCAGTATCCAATCATTTTGCCTTTTCATACTGTTCATGGGGTTCTCAAGGCAAGAATACTGAAGTGGTTTGCCATTCCCTTCTACAGGAGACAGGGATGTATACCTGTGGTGGATTCATTTCGATATTTGGAAAACTAATACAATATTTTAAAGTTTTAAAAAAAAAAAAAAAGACCATCCCCATGGAAAAGAAATGCAAAAAAGCAAAATGGCTGTCTGGGGAGGCCTTAGAATTAGCTGTGAAAAGAAGAGAAGCAAAAAGCAAAGGAGAAAAGGAAAGATATAAGCATCTGAATGCAGAGTTCCAAAGAATAGCAAGGAGAGATCAGAAAGCCTTCCTCAGTGATCAATGCAATGAAATAGAGGAAAACAACAGAATGGGAAAGACTAGAGATCTCTTCAAGAAAATTAGAGATACCAAGGGAACATTTCATGCAAAGATGGGCTCGATAAAGGACAGAAATGGAATGGACCTAACAGAAGCAGAAGATATTAAGAAGAGGTGGCAAGAATACACAGAAGAACTGTACAAAAAAGATCTTCACGACCCAGATAATCACAATGGTGTGATCACTGACCTAGAGCCAGACATCCTGGAATGTGAACTCAAGTGGGCCTTAGAAAGCATCACTACAAACAAAGCTAGTGAAGGTGATGGAATTCCAGTTGAGCTATTTCAAATCCTGAAAGACGATGCTGTGAAAGTGCTGCATTCAATATGACATCAAATTTGGAAAGCTCAGCAGTGGCCACAGGACTGGAAAAGGTCCGTTTTCATTCCAATCCCAAAGAAAGGCAATGCCAAAGAATGCTCATACTACTGCACAATTGCACTCATCTCACATGCTAGTAAAGTAATGCTCAAAATTCTCCAAGCCAGGCTTCAGCAATACGTGAACCGAGAACTTCCACATGTTCAAGCTGGTTTTAGAAAAGGCAGGGAAACCAGAGATCAAATTGCCAACATCTGCTGGATCATGGAAAAAGCAAGAGAGTTCCAGAAATACATCTATTTCTGCTTTATTGACTATGCCAAAGACTTTGACTGTGTGGGTCACAATAAACTGTGGAAAATTCTGAAAGAGATGGGAATACCAGACTACCTGACCTGCCTCTTGAAAAATCTGTATGCAGGTCAGGAAACAACAGTTGGAACTGGACATGGAACAACAGACTGGTTCCAAATAGGAAAAGGAGTACGTCAAGGCTGTATATTGTCACCCTGCTTATTTAACTTATATGCAGAGTACATCATGAGAAATGCTGGACTGCAAGAAACACAAGCTGGAATCAAGATTGTCGGGAGAAATATCAATAACCTCAGATATACAGATGACACCACCCTTATGGCAGAAAGTGAAGAGGAACTCAAAAGCCTCTTGATGAAAGTGAAAGAGGAGAGTGAAAAGTTCGCTTAAAGCTCAACATTCAGAAAACTAAGATCATGACATCCGGTCCCATCACTTCATGTCAAATAGATGGGGAAACAGTGGAAACAGTGTCAGACTTTATTTTTCTGGGCTCCCAAATCACTGCAGATGGTGACTGCAGCCATGAAATTAAAAGACGCTTACTTCTTGGAAGGAAAGTATCACCAACCTAGATAGCATATTCAAAATCAGAGACATTACTTTTCCAACAAACGTCTGTCTAGTCAAGGCGATGGTTTTTCCAGTGGTCATGTATGGATGTGAGAGTTGGACTGTGAAGAAGGCTGAGCGCTGAAGAATTGATGCTTTTGAACTGTGGTGTTGGAGAAGACTCTTGAGAGTCCCTTGGACTGCAAAGAGATCCAACCAGTCCATTCTGAGGGAGATCAGCCCTGGGATTTCTTTGGAAGGAATCATGCTAAAGCTGAAACTCCAGTACTTTGGCCACCTCATGTGAAGAGTTGACTCATTGGAAAAGACTGATGCTGGGAGGGATTGGGGGCAGGAGGAGAAGTGGACGACAGAGGATGAGATGGCTGGATTGCATCACTGACTCGATGGACGTGAGTCTGAGTGAACTCCGGGAGTTGGTGATGGACAGGGATGTCTGGCGTGCTGCAATCATGGGGTCACAAAGAGTCGGACACGACTGAGCGACTGAACTGAACTGAACTGAACTAAATATTTGTCAATCCCAATCTCCCAATCCATCCCACTCCCCCTTGCTTCCCCTTTGGTATCCACACATTTGTTCTCTACATCTGTGCTTCAAATTTCTGCTTGGTAAATAAGTTCATTATATTATTTTTCTAGATTCTACACGTATGCATTACTAAATATGATTTTTTTTCTCTTTGTGACTTACTTCATTCTGTATGAGAGTCTTTAGGTCCGTACATGTCTCAACAGATGACTCAATTTTACTCCTTTTTATGACTGAATAATGTTCCATTGTATAAATGAAGCATGTTTTCTTTATCCATCCCTCTGTTGAATTTTTTTTCCATGAAGCATTTGCTTACTAAAGAATTTCCTTGTTAGAACTGTAAACTTTTACTCTTTAATCTCTTCCTTTTGTTAATGTTGTAAACTGCAGAACAGTCTAGCCCCGGTGTATCCACTCTTAGTAGGATAATCAATCAAGATACCCTAACAAATCTTGGCAAAGAGATAAATGCTTATTTTGCAGATGGAAATCACTGTATTTTCCCAGATATTTGAATCATAAATGGAGTAACATTGAGGTAAGAAATACTAAAAGCTGATTCAATGAGGGCAGAGCTCCCAAGAAATTGTTCAATAATCTAGCTATCTAGTTCCCCAAAGCTTTTCTAATTACTGGCCTTCTGATGCCAGTTTTTATTTCCTCTTTGATTTTGTGACCTATGCTACTACCTTTCTATTAACCTTTTTTCCTTAAGCGTTAATAGCATTTGTTCCTGTTGCTTACTATGAAAAATCATTAGCTGATAGAGTTTTTTTTTTTTAATAATGATGAAAAACTTAAAAATTAGCAGCAGTATTGTCAACTACAATTTCATCTTTAAACAAATTCTATCTCTTCCTTTCTCAGCTTGTGAAAATTGCCTCCCACTTCCTATCCTCCCTTCATTCTTGTTAGTTGAGCTATTGTTTTTATGTTTTATAAAGCCATAAACCATAAACCATGGTTTATGATCACAGTGATCAGGAGGGCTTAGTTAAACTGGATAACAAGCAACCACAAATCTTAACGGTTCAACAGAAAGTTTTCCCCTTACTCATGGTGTCTGTTCATCATGGGTCAACTGGAAGCTCTGCTCCACCTCTTTATTCAAGGATAGGATGTCCAAATTCCCGACAGACATGAATCTTCAGGATGTGAGAAAGAGAAATCAGAATTCCTGTGGATTCTTATGAATTCTCCCAAACCATAAGTTATTCTGTGTGTTTCATCATACTCTACATATTTTAAAATCACAGTAAGTACTGTGTCAATAAAAAGTAAATCATTTTTTATGATGTGGTTATACTAAAACTTTCAGAGGTTTTCTTTAAAAAGAAAAAAAGATTCTGATAATGGGCATAAGTTCCTTTTGGGTGGGATGATCATGTTCAAAAATTAGATAGTGATATTATTTACACAATTCTGTGACTAAATGAAAAATCACTGATTTGTACACTTTAAAGGGGTGGATTTTATGGTTTATAAATTATATCTCTATAAAATTGTTATAAAAAGAGAAAACAAGTAATATTAAAAAGGTAGTTTATTGCTATTATGAATCAATATATTATAAAAATATTTTATTTCTCCCCATATATAAATACATATAATGTGCTCATGCTCAGTTGCTTCAGTCATGTCTGATTGTATGTTACCCTATGGATTGTAGCCTGCCAGGCTCCTCTGTCCATGGGATTCTCCAAGGCAAGAATACTGGAGTGGGTTGCCATGCCATCTTCCAAGGGATCTTTCCAACCCAGGAATTGAATCTGTGGCATCTCCTAAGAAAATAGATATCATATAATATTATATAGAATAGATATGATATACTATAATATATAATATATGTTATATATTAATATAATACATATATATTCTAATATATGATATTAAAGGCAAACTTTATTTATACTGCAGGTTTAGCATCAGACCACCACGATAAAGTACATATCTCAATAAAATGATTCTCATGAATTTTGGGGGGTTTTCAGTGCACACAAAAATTATTTTATACTATACTATTGTCTATTAAATAAAAAGTAGCATTATATGTTTAAAAAGTATATATCTTAATTAAAAAATTTTTATAATCACAAAATGCTACCATCATCTGAACCTTCAGTGAGTCCTAATCTTTTTGCTGGTGAAGGGTTTGAAATATTATAAGATTTACAAAAATGTAACACAAAGACACTGTTTCCACTGTTTCCCCATCTATTTCCCATGAAGTGATGGGACCAGATGCCATGATCTTAGTTTTCTGAATGTTGAGCTTTAAGCCAACTTTTTCACTCTCCTCTTTCACTTTCATCAAGAGGCTTTTTAGTTCCTCTTCACTTTGTGCAATAAGGGTGGTGTCATCTGCATATCTGAGGTGATTGATATTTCTCCCGGCAGTCTTGATTCCAGCTTGTGCTTCTTCCAGCCCAGCGTTTCTCATGATGTACTCTGCATATAAGTTAAACAAGCAGGGTGACAATATACAGCCTTGACGTACTCGTTCTCCTATTTGGAACCAGTCTTGTTCCATGTCCAGTTCTAACTGTTGCTTCCTGACCTGCATATAGGTTTCTGAAGAGGCAGGTCAAGTGGTCTGGTATTCCCATCTCTTTCAGAATTTTCCACAGTTTAACAGTGGAAACAGTGTCAGACTTTATTTTTTTGGGCTCCAAAATCACGGCAGATGGTGATTGCAGCCATGCAATTAAAAGACGCTTACTCCTTGGAAGGAAAGTATGACCAACCTAGATAGCATATTCAAAAGCAGAGACATTACTTTGCCAACAAAGGTCTGTCTAGTCAAGCCTATGGTTTTTCCAGTAGTCATGTATGGATGTGAGAGTTGGACTGTGAAGAAGGCTGAGCGCCGAAGAATTGATGCTTTTGAACTGTGGTGTTGGACAAGACTCTTGAGAGTCCCTTGGACTGCAAGGAGATCCAATCAGTTCATTCTAAAGGAGCTTAATCCTGGGTGTTCTTTGGAAGGAAAGATGCTAAAGCTGAAACTCCAGTACTTCGGCTACCTCATGCAAAGAGTTGACTCATTGGAAAAGACTCTGATGCTGGGAGGGATTGGGGGCAGGAGGAGAAGGGGATGACAGAGGATGAGATGGTTGGATGGCACCACTGAGTCGACGGACGTGAGTTTGAGTGAACTCCAGGAGTTGGTGATGGACAGGGAGGCCTGACATGCTGCAATTCATGGGGTCACAAAGAGTTGGACACGACTGAGGGACTGAACTGAACTGAACTGAACACAAAGACATGAACTGTGCAAATGGTCTTAGAAAAATGGCACCGATAGTCTGGCTCAATGTAGGGTTACCACATGCTTCTTTTGTAAAAAATCACTATATGTGCAAAGTGCAATAAAATGAAGTGCAATAGAATGAGGTTTGTCTGTATATTCAATACAGTCCATATAATATATAGCATACACATTAATGTATATAATATTTTAACAAGCTATACTTTTATTTGAGCTTCCCTTGTAGCTCAGTCAGTAAAGAATCTGCCTGCAATGCAGGAGACCTAGGTTCAATCCCTGGGTTGGGAAGATCCCCTGGAGAAGGAAATGTCAACCCACTTCAATATCCTTGCCTGGAAAATCTCATGGACAGAGGAGCCTTGTGGGCTGCAGTCCATGGGATCGCAAAGAGTAGGGCATTGTTGAGTAACTAAAACATATTTACTTACTTACTTATACTTTTATTATATACAATAATATATACTTGCAAGCATATTTATTATAAGTTATATGTAATATATAATAAATATATATATACACATATACAGAAATGACTTGTGAAAACTATATTTACTTGATATTGACATTTCATAATATTAAGTATTAGAAAGAGTGATCAATAATACAATAGAAGTACCAAAGGAAAATCACTTATATAATTGACCATAAGTAAGACAGATAAGACCCTTGCCACACATTACTTTTTGGTGTTGATTTGAGACCTGATACTTTTGGATAAATATGAGCCTTCTTATTTGTGAATCCTGGCACAAATTAAGGAATTGATCATTTATGAGTACTGATACACACCAGTCCCTCAAATTACCTTTTGTTGCCATTCAGGTGACTCCCTGCCACCCCATGGACTTTGAGTCCCAATATCTCCACTCCCCTTAGAGTCTCTCTAATTGCTCCAATTTCCCTTGGTACTCTGAAATTCTGAGAGCACCTTTTTTTCTAATATCATACAATATCAGATATTCTCTAATATTCTCTATCTTGCTTGATGCAAACATGCTACTTACATTTAATGTAATTCCCTACTTACATCGTTAGGTTTTTGTCTACCATCTTACTACTTTTAAGCTACATTTATGGTTCATCCCTATATATTATTTCCTCTCCCTTTGGATTAATTAACAGAAAGCTTATAATCTTTATTTCCATCTATTAATTTGCTAGTTATACATTATAGTTAGTTATCTGTTTATTATTATTTATATTTTCTTTTTCCAGGTTGACTTCCCTGGTGGCTCAGATGGTAAAGCGTCTGCCTATAATGTGGGAGACCCGGGTTCAATCCCTGGATTGGGAAGATCCTCTGGAGAAGGAAATGGCAACCCACTCTGGTACTCCTGCCTGGAAAATCCCACACAGGAGCATGGTAGGCTACAGTCCATGGGGTTGCAAAGAGTTGGACACGACTGAGCGATTTCACTTTCGCTTCACTTTCCCTGGTTACCTAGAGATTACAGCACGTAGCCATGTAGTTGTAATACAGATTATTACTTTTACTAATTTACTACCTGAAATTTATGACTTTTTAGTCTGTTTTTCCTCTCCTATGTTCTGCATCATTATTCTCTTGCATTTTGCTGTGCATACATTTAAAATATCACAAAACATTATTATTGTTGTTTTGAACAATCAATATTAATTTTAGTTACTCACATATTTATCGCTTCTAGTGTTCATTCATCCCCTTTTGCAATACAATGTATCCAGGATCATTTTTATTCTTTCTGTGGATTCTAATTTTTTTTTTTTTTTAGTGTGTTTTAGTATAGGCATGCTATTGAAAATTTTGTTTTGTTTGTCTGAAAATGTCTTTAATTTTTCAAAAATTGTTTATTCATTTATTTTGGCTTTGCCAGGTCTTCCTTGCTGGGTGAAAGCCTTCTCTAGTTGCGGAGAACAGGGAGTACTCTCTAGCTGTGGTGCATGGGCTTCTCATTGCTGTGGCTTCTCGTTGTGGACCATGGACTCTAGGGCACAAGCTCAATAGTTGTGGTGCATGGGCTTGGTTCCTCTACAGCATGTGGGATCTTCCTGGATCAGGGACTGAACCCATGTCTCTTGCATTGGCAGGCAGAGTCTTAACCACTGGACTTTGAGGGAAATCTCTTTTTTTTTTTTTTAAATTTTTCAGCACTTTATTTTTTTTTTATTTGATAAATTTAACGCCTTTTATTGCCATACCTCATTTTACTGTGCTTTGCTTTAGTGAACTTTATAGATACATGTTTTTTTTTTTTTCTTGTTAATTTTCTGTTTAGTTGATCTATCCATAAGTGCTCCCACTATTATTGTGTTATTGTTAATTTCTCCTTTCATACTTGTTAGGATTTGTCTTACATTCTGCTGTGCTCCCATGTTGGGTGGATATATATTTATAATTGTTATATCTTCTTCTTGGATTGATCCTTTGATCATTATGTAGTGACCTTCTTTGTCTCTTTTCACAGCCTTTGTTTTAAAGTCTAATTTATCTGATATGAGTATTGTGACAATTTGCATGGAAAATCTTTTTCCAGCCCTTCACTTTCAGTCTGTATGTGTCCCCTGTTTTGAGGTGGGTCTCTTGTAGACAACATATGTAGGGGTCTTGTTCCTTTCAGCCAGTCTTTGTCTTTTGTTGGGGCATTCAACCCATTTACGTTTAAGGTATGATCCCGTTGCCATTTACTTTATTGTTTTGGGTGCGAGTTTATACACCATTTTTGTGTTTCCTGTCTAGAGAATATCCTTTAGTATTTGTTGGAGAGCTGGTTTAGAATTCTCTCAGCTTTTGCTTGTCTGAAAAGCTTTTGATTTCTCCTTCATACTTAAATGAGATCCTTGCTGGGTACAATAATCTGGGCTGTAGGTTATTTTCTTTCATCATTTTAAGTAATTCCCTCCTGGCTTGAAGAGTTTCTATTGAAAGATCAGCTGTTATCCTTATGGGAATTCCCTTGTGTGTTAGTTGTTGTTTTTCCCTTGCTGCTTTTAATATTTGTTCTTTGTGTTTGATCTTTGTTAATTTGATTAATATGTATCCTGTTTGGGACTCTCTGGGTTTCTTGGACCTTATTTTAGGGAAGTTTTCAACTATTATCTCCTCAAGTATTTTCTCATGGTCTTTTTTAACCCCTATGATTCGAATGTTGTAGCGTTTAATATTGTCCTGGAGGTCTCTGAGATTGTCCTCATTTCTTTTAATTCGGGGAAATCTATTTACTTTCATTTTTAAAAAGATACTCAAGAGCTTTTCTCTCTGCACTTAAAGTGCCATTCCAGTTAAAGTATCCTCATTGGTTATTATTTCCATTGAAAAGTCAGTTATCAGTCTTGTTGCTACTTTGAAGGTAATGTGTCTTTTCCCCAATGGCTACTTAGATTTTGTTCCCATCTTTGGTCTTCAGAAGTTTACTCCAATGGGGTTAGGTAGGTTTTTTTGTCTGTTTATCTTGGACTGGGTTATCTTAGCTTTTTGAATCTGTCAGTTGTACCTTTTTTATCCTTAAGGGTTATAATTCTGCTCCTTTCTTGTCACTTATTTTTCTGAATTTCTAATTATATATATATAATATATATAATATAATATTATATATCATAGTAAAATAATATAGCTAAGATCTTTAATTATAGAGAGAGCGAAGATCTTAGCTAAGAGCTAAGAGCTTAGCAAAAAGCTAAGGTCTCTAATTATAAATATATAATTAGAATTAGAATATATTAGAGATATATATATCTGCTGCTGCTGCTGCTAAGTCGCTTCAGTCGTGTCCGACTCTGTGCGACCCCATAGATGGCGGCAGCCCACCAGGCTCCCCCGTCCCTGGGATTCTCCAGGCAAGAACACTGGAGTGGGTTGCCATTTCTTTCTCCAGTGCATGAAAGTGAAAAGTGAAAATGAAGTCTCTCAGTCATGTCTGACTCTTAGCGACCCCATGGACTGCAGCCTACCAGGCTCCTCCGTCCATGGGATTTTCCAGGCAAGAGTACTGGAGTGGGGTGCCATTGCCTCCTCTGATATATATATCTAATATATATCTATATTAGATCTATCTAATATATATCTATCTAATATATATATAGAATTATATATATAATTAGAACTAGAATATATAATTAGAATTATAGAATATATAAGAATAATATATATATAATTAGAATATATATAGAATAATATATATAATTAGAATTATAGATTATATATATAATAATATATATATAATTAGAATTAAGAATCTCTAATTATATATATATCTTACACATATGTTTTTAATAACAGTAAGTACAATCCATATATCATAAAATTCAACCTTGAAGACATTAAGTGACTAACCAGTCACAAAAGGACAAGTATTGTACGATTCTACTTATATGAGGACCTATAAAGTAGTCAAATTCATAAAGTAGCATTGTAGCTTCTAAAGAGAGGAAGAATGAGAGATTATTGTTTAATGGATATAGAGTTTCCATTTTGCAAGATGAAGAACGTTTCAGTGACCGCTGGACAGTAACGTTGAAGTATTGACTATGAACGTACAGTGCTCGGATGGTAGACACATTATGCACGTTTATCGCAATTTAAAAATTACTGTTTTAAAGTCTATAATTTATCATTTGTTTCACTCAGTTCTAAGAGTTGTGAAGCCATCACCATCACCTAAATTCAGAACATTTTCATGATCCCAAAACAAACCCTGTACCCATTAGCATTCCCCATTCCCCTTTCCAGCAGGTACTAGTAACCATTAATCTAATTTTTCTTTCTGTAAATTTGCCTAATCTAGACCTTTCCAGTAAGTGACACAATGTGTGACCACAATGTGTGATCATTGGTGACTGACTTCTTTCACTTAGCATGTGTTTAAGCTGCCCCCATGTTGTAGAATGTGTAAGTACTTTTTATGGTTGAATAACATTCCATTGTATAGCTATACCATATTTGTTTATATAATCACCAGTTAATGAAAATTTGTGTTTTTCCACTTTTTTGGATAAGAAATCTGCTATCAATATTTGCATATAAGGTCTAGTGGGGATATACATTTTCTTGGAGTATGTATCTAGGAGTAGAATTGTTGGCATGTTTGTTAATTCTGTGTTTAATTTTTGAAGAAATACCAAGCTATTTTCCAAAGAGGCTGCACAATTTTATCTTTCTACCAGCAATATAAGTTTTCCATATCCTTAAAAGACTTATTATTGTCTGCTTTCTTATTTTATCCATCCTTTTGGTGACTTCAAAATCTAGCATATAATTTGATGAGGAAAAGGTGATGGCTTGACATAGGTGCTTTCCCTGTGCAGAACTTTGTTTCAAAAGCAGAGTGTGACTGCTTTACATTCTGTCAAAACCCAAAACACAGTGATCCAGTGCTCATCCTCATAGCATTCTTTGAAAAGAATAGGTAACCTGTGTAGGTTAATTGCTCTCAACTAATCCCTGTGTTGTTTTATTTTTTATTTTTCTATTTAATTCTGAGTTAGCAAAACTAATTTTGAGAAATGCTGTACTCTGTGTCCCAGAGTACATCATTCCAGAGTACAGTATGCATCATTCATGGTGACACATAAAGGCTCATAGTTAAGAAACTGATTCTGTTTAATCAGATATTTTCCCAGCTTTTGAAAATTTGGAGCTTTATTTTTAGCTCCAACTTGCCAAAAATATTTTGAAAAATATAATTAGAGGATGGGTAATATCTAGACCTAAGTGTATCTGTCTATGACTAATGTGGTAATTGAGAAAGTAGGTATACAGGTTTGTTTACCCAGGAATAATTTTAAATGTTTTTCAAGGATATACATAATTCATATGATAGTGGAAATGAAAAGTGTAATGATTGAAGGGAAAAAAGAGGGATGGGAATGTTAAGCCAGAAATGAGTCATAAAGTACATGCTAAAATGAAGAACACATTTTTTTTTTACTGACAAGTGATAAATTTCACTCAAGATTCTGATAGCTAAAGTGGAAAAAAAAATGAGATGACGCATTACCAGAATGTTCTTTTTACCATCCTTAATTGTTGAGATGCAAAATTACTTGTATTTTCATATATCTTAACAGATTCCTCACAATGATTTATTAAGAAAGAATTTATGAGAACATAAATTCTTTCATATATGAGAACATTAAGACTTAAGAAGAAACTTGACCAAGATTGCAGAGGTACAAATGGCATTCCACTAATACTTACCAGTTCAGTTTAGTCACTCAGTCATGTCCGACTCTTTGAGAACCCATGGACTGCAACATGTCAGGCTTCCCTGTCCATCACCAACTTCTGGAGCTTGCTGAAACTCATGTTCATCAAGTCAGTGATGCCATCCAACCATCTCATCCTCTGTCGTCCTTATCCTCCTGCCTTCAATCTTTCCCAGCATCAGAGTTTTTTCCAAAGAGTCAACCCTTCCCATCAGGTGGCCAAAATATAAGAGTTTCAGCTTCAACATAAGTCCTTTCAAAGAACACTCAGGACTGATCTCCTTTAGGGTGGACTGGTTGGATCTCCTTGCAGTCCAAGGGACTCTCAAGAGTCTTCTCCAACACCACAGTTCAAAAGCATCAATTCTTCAGTGTCAGCTTTCTTTATACTCCAACTCTCATATCCATACATGACTACTGGAAAAACCATAGCTTTGACTAGACAGACCTTTGTTAGCAAAGTAATGTATCTGCTTTTTATATGTTGTCTAGGTTGGTCATAGCTTTTCTTCCAAGCTTTTCTTCCATCTTTTAATTTCATGGCGGTACTCACCATCTGCAGTGATTTTGGAGCCCGAAAAATAAAGTCTGACACTGTTTCCACTGTTTCCCCATCTATTTGCCATGAAGGGGTGGGACCAGATGCCATGATCTTAGTTTTCTGAATGTTGAGCTTTAAGCCAACTTTTTCACTCTCCTCTTTCACTTTCATCAATAGGCTCTTTAGTTCTTCTTCACTTTCTGCCATAAGGGTGGTATCATCTGCATATCTGAGGTTATTGACATTTCTCCCAGCAATCTTGCTTCCAGCTTGTGTTTCATCCAGCCCAGTATTTTGCATGATGTCCTCTGTGTGTAAGTTAAATGAGCAGGGTGACCATATACAGCCTTGACATAGTCCTTTCCCAATTTGGAACCTGTAATCACCAATAATGGGGCAGGCACATTACTGAATAATTTACAAGCTTACAGCATCTCTGAAGGATAGGTATTATGATCTATACATTTTAAAAAATAAATAGATCTCAAACATTCATCTGGTTTCACCATAGAAGACTGGTTAATAATCACATCTTCAACCTCAAAAGGATCAGTAGTCAAATTAATTTCAACACTTTATTTACTTGTGGTTAAAAAAAAATAATAAAAAGGGTAGAAATTTTTCTGCAAAATCAAATTCCCAAACAATATTAAAAGAGCCAAACCAAACATAGCCCTTGTTATGAACTGCATGTTTGTGTCCCTACTCTTCCTCCCCAGATTCATATGTTGAAACTCTAACTTCCAATGGTATGATATTAGGAGGTGGGGCCTTTGGGAGGTAATTAGGTTTAGATGAGGTCGTGTGGGTGGAGCCCCCATCATAGGATTGAAAATCACTCAGTACTATCTGGCTTTTTGCAACCCCATGGACTGTAGCCCACCAGTCTCCTCCATCCATGGGATTTTTCAGACAAGAATACTGGAGTGGGTTGCCATTTCCTTCTCCACGGGATCTTCCTGACCCAGGGATCTAGCCTGAGTTTCTCACATTGCAGGCAGATTCTTAACCATCTGAGCCAGAAGCTGTCCTCATAAAAAGAGGAAGATTTTGAAGCTCACCCTCTAAGTCATGTGAGCATACAATGAGAAGATAGTTGCCTGCAAATCTGGAAGCAGATCTTCACCAGACAATGAATCTGAAAATACCTTGATCTTAGACTTCCTATACTCCAGAACAGTGAGAACTAAATGTTTATTATTTAAGCCACCCAGTCTACGATATTTTTGATATAGTAGTCTGTATTGACTGAGACAACCCTATAAGTTTTGGAAGAGAGAATCAAGGTGAAAAATAAAAAGGATTAGGACAGGCATGTGGTTTAGTTCTAGCTTTAATGGTTTACAAGATTTAATAGAAAGGAAAACATTAACTAGGCCACTGGTGACAAATGAGCCACCATCCTTAGTTTCTGTTCATACTTTGGTCTCATCTCACTGTTATATGCTTTTGGGCTTTTGGTGTTCCCTGTGAAGTCTGGGGTTAACAAGGTCACCTTCCCTCTCATTTGTTAAAGGAAACTTGTTTAACTGTGCAGCAGTTGCTGATTTAAAAACACAAAACAAAAACAAAAACCGAAGGACACTTCAGTGTCCCAAGTAATCCATTCAACCAAAGTTGCATCAGAAGTTCATTAAACCTTTGACCCACACTGTCTGGGCATGTGCCCAAATGAAACAAGCCAAGCCAAACCAAAAAAAAAAAAAAAAAATCATTCCCATTTAAGTCCTTAGCTCTTTCTCTTGGTGGATAATTTGTATATGGCAGAATTGCACCTGTTCTTGGCAAATGCTTACTTAGTCAGGTTTCTTTTGAGATGAAGAATATCTTTCACAAAACTGATGTCAAATATTCTCACTTAACTCCTTCAGCTGAGAACACGGGAAGTGTATAAAACTCTTTGTAATGTACTACTTGTGTATTGGTATTACTTTTTCTACTAGTTCTTCTCATTTATGTTTGCATAAGGGTAATTTGGAAAACTCAGCAGTGGTCACAGGACTGGAAAAGTTCAGTTTTCATACCAATACCGAACAAGGGTAAAGCCAAAGAATATTTAAAGTACCTCACAATTGCACCCATTTCAAATGCTAGCAAGGTCATGCTCAAAATCTTCCATGCTAGGCTTCAACAGTACATGAACCAAAAACTTCCAGATGTGCAAGCTGGATTTTAAAAAGGCAGAGGAACCAGAGATCAAATCGCCAACATCCGTAGGGTCATAGAAAGAGCAAGAGAATTCCAGAAAAAAACATCTACTTCTGCTTCACTGACTATGCCAAAGCCTTTGACAGTGTAGATCACAAAAAAAACTGTGGAAAATTCTTGAAGAGCTAGGAATACCAGACCACCTTTCCTGCCTCCCGAGAAACCTGTATGCAGGTCAAGAAGCAACAGTTAGAACCAGACATAGAACAACAGACTGGTTCAAAATTAGGAAAGGAGTACATTGAGGCTGTATATTGTCACCCTGCTTATTTAACTTATATGCAGAGTACTTTATGGGAAATGCTGGGCTGGATGAATCACAAGCTGGAATCAAGATTGCCAGGATAAATGTCGACAACCTCAGATATGCAGATGACAACACTCTTATGGCAGAAAGCAAAGAAGAACTAACGAGCCTCCTGATGAAAGTGAAAGAGGATAGTGAAAAACCTGGCTTACAATTTAACATTCAAAAAACAAATATCATGGCGTCCAGTCCCATCACTTCATGGCAATTAGTAGCAGAAAAAATGGAAACTGACAGGACTTATTTTCTGGGCTCCAAAATCACTGCAGATGGTGACTGCAGCCTTGAAATGAAAAGACGCTTGCTCCTTGGAAGAAAAGGTATGATGAACCTAGACAGTGTATTGAAAAGCAGAGACATTACTCTGCTGACAAAGGTCCATAGAGACAAAGCTATGGTTTTTCCAGTAGTCATGTACAGATGGATGAGCTGGGCTATAAAGAAGGCTGAGCACCGAATAACTGATGCTTTCAAACTGTGGTGCCGCAGAAGAGTCCCTTGGACTGTGAGGAGATAAAACCGGTCAATCCTAAAGGAAATCAACCCTAAATATTCATTGGAAGGCTGATGCTGAAGCTGAAGCTTCAATACTTTGACCACCAGATGCCAAAAGATTCTGATGGTGGGAAAAACAGAAGGCAGGAGGAAAAGGGGATGACAGAGGGTGAGATGGTTGGATGGTATCCTGGAATTGATGAACATGAGTTTGAGCAAACTCTGGGAGTTGGTGATGGTCAGGGAAGCCTGGTGTGCTGTAGTCTACGGGTTCTCAAGAAGTCAGACATTACTGAGTGACTGAACAAAAACAAAGGGTAATTTGAATAAATCAGTGATTAAAGAAATAATATTCTAATGCCAAGAAATAGTTTCATATACAAATCTCTTTTACTAAAAATAAATAGAGGTCTAATGAGGGAGACAGGAAGGGGATCTCAGGCAGCATAGAAATATTTTTCAAATATATATATAGTCCCAACTTTGTAATCAATTTATTTCATATATGAAATCCATCGATTATAACTTTACATAAATGCATACATACTATGATATAATGCATACTCTATGTATGCTTTTTAGTATGTTCTCTTTATAATTTCTCTCTTATTTTAATATTACCAGAACCTCCCACAAACACTGACACAGGGAAACCATCTTACAGTTTAGTATATATAGAGACCTATAATTCCATGCTTACACAATTAAGTGAATACATATATTTGTCTATACAAACATAAACATATATGTGTGATTTTTAGGCTTTTGATTAGTTTTCCAAGTGGCCAGGTGGCGCAGGAGTAAAGAATCCACCTGCCAATGCAAGGGATGTAAGAGATGGAGTTTCAAACCTTGGTTTAGAAAGATCCCCTGGAGTAGGAAATGGCAACCCACTCCAGTATTCTTGCTGGGAAAACTCCATAGACCGAGGAGCCTGGCAGTCCATGGGGTCACAAAGTGTTGGAATGACCGAGCACATGCACACACATACTGGTTTACCAAAATAGCATGAGAATAGGTACACTTTTCATATCTTGCTCTTCTTCAATAAAAGTTCTTGGAAGTCCTTTCAGGTCAAGTAGTGTGATGCTCTTCATTTTAAGGACCACTTGATATTCCAAAGTATGAATTTACCATATTTTTTCAATTATATCCCTATCCACAGTCATTCTCTTTGTTCCTAGTTTTTTTTTTTTTTTTTTTTTTAACTCTACTAACTGTGAACAATTCTGCAATAATTATCCTTGTACATATTTCCATACACACTGGTGCTTTCAATTCTTTAGATTCCCAAGAGAGGATTGCTAGGTCAACAGGAGTACCCGTTTCTGTAGAGTGGATAGTATGACTCAGGCTTGCCCTCTTCCTGGCTCCCCAACTCATGATCCTGTTATGGATCCATCCCCAACATTCCTATGTCCAATTCCTAATTCATCAAGCAAGGGTATTTAGAAGCGTAGCCTTGAGTGACTCAGTTGTAAAGAATCTGGCTGTCAATGCAGGAGACATCAGAGACGGGGGTTTGATCAGTCAGTTTGGTCAGGAAGATCCCCTGGAGGAGGGCACAGCAACCCACTCCAGTATTCTTGCCTGGAGAATCCCATGGACAGAGGACCTTGATGGGCTACAGTCCATGGGGTTGACAGGACTTAGTGACTGAGCATACAAGCACACACAGATTCCTGGAGGTAATTACATTTAGATGTGGGGGTGGGGCTTCCTGGATGGGATTAGTGTTCTTACAAAAAAAGGAGAGACCAGACAACCTACTAGTACTGCTCAGCCATTGGCCAGAGTTCAATCAAGTGAGATTGTGGAGGGAGAGTGGTGAAGGATATAATCTAACTACATGCCTAGGAAAGAGAAAAATTGATATTGGAGAATAGCGAGCATTATCCATCAATAAATGTGTGTCTCTGTGTGTGTTTCACCAAATAACAGTAGTTTGCTTTTCAAAAAGTCTAACTTCACATTTCTTCCTGGCTGAGTATAGGTGTTACAGATCTTTTTAGCTTTGACACTATGATGATTATAAAGGGATCTATTTTAAACATTTAATTTGCATTTTTTTCCGACAACAAGTAAATTGGAACATCTTTTCAAATGTGTGCAGGCCACTTGGATTTACTTCTCTGTGAATTGCTACTTCATTTGCTTTGCCCAATTTGTAATTGAGCTTTCTCATCAATGTGTAAGAGCTTTGTTAGAGTTATTAACCTCTGTGTGCATGCTCAGTCGCTCAGTCATGTCCAGCTCTTTGCAACCCATGGAATGCAACCCACCAGGCTTCTCTGTCCATGCAATTCTCCAGGCAAGACTACTGGAGCGGGTTGCCATTTCCTTCTCCAGGAGATCTTCCCAATCCAGGAATGGAACCAGCATCTCGTGTGTCTCCTGTTTTGGCAGGCAGATTCTTTATCACTGAGGCACCCAGGAGGCCCTTATTAATCTCTAAATCACAAATATCTTTTCCAAATAATTTTGTCTTTATGGCATTTGTGGTATTTTTTCCTACAAAAATTTTACATCTTTAAATATTAAAATATTTATTTTTTCTCTGACGGTTTCTAGTATACCATCTTGGTTAAAAAATTCTCCCCTCCACACATTGTGTACATTGTCTCCCACAATTTTATGAGTAACCTTACCGTACTGCTAAAACATAAATATTTTATCTATAGGGACGTTATTCATGTTGAGGGAGGTAATAAGTTGTGGTACATTCATGATAGTAATACTAGATTATTTCAAACAAACTCTTAGCAGAACACTGACCTGGATGGATAGGGTTCAGTTTTAATTTCTTACAAATGTATAAATGAACAACCTTTGAGTTTTTGGTTTCTCAGTAATATTTCAACTAATAGCATACATTTTTCTTGTTATTTTTTTCCCATTGTTCATCTCTTGGAGTGTGTGAAAACAGGTCAATGAGATCACCATAAAAACCTCTTGAGGTTTTTGTAAGGAAATGAACATTCACTAACACATTACCAAAAAAAGAGAGAGAGACGCCTTATTCAGGATTATCCAAGAACTGATCAAATTCTGTGAAATTCATCACTTGATCTAATAAGGGAAAAAAAAATAACTATAAAAAGTAAGTGCAGACTTAAAACCATGATAAAAGTACTAATAAAAATCTATACCATTAAGGAAACTGCGAGCTGGATGTGAAATCCCACACACAGACACTTTTCCCCCTTCATTCCTTTTGCCTTCATGTTCAGGAAGTAATTGTGACTCATTGATTCTTTCCTTTCATTGTCAAAGAAAAATGTCAAGGTTAGAAACCACTTCCAGTCACATGACTCCAGAGCTACACTTTCCTTTCACTTTATTCTTTGAAAAGCCCTTTGCTTGGGCTTAGTAAGGCAAGTTGAGTGGCTGAGATCTAAAATGTCATAAAAAAAATGCTCCTGTTAAAAAAATCACATTTCCATGAACAGAAATATTCAGAACACAAGGGAAGGATAGCACATTTTAAAATACCAGAGTAAATCATGGTATTCTTTCTCCAATCAGCTGTACACAGCTTCTGTTAGATTGTATGCTAACGGAGCCCTCACACACAGAATGTCACTGACATGAAGAAATTCTAAGAACAATTTTTAAATGAAGTTTGATTTTCCTGGCAGGCATCACTAAAGCTATTCCAGTTTAGATGTTCTGTGCACAGCTCTGAATTTCAGCACTTCTCCAGTTTCAATCACATCCACAGGCATATCTTTATTTAATCTTTTCAGTTTGAAAGCATATTTGTTGTCCATTTTAAGCACATTTCTTTCATTATCACTTTGTCACCCCAAAATAGTATTTTCTTGAGGACTCATTTTTATTTAGCAAAAATGACCATAATGCCCTTTAAAAGTTGTGAAATCTTCTTTTGAATATTTTCAAATACCTAGAGCTGCAGACCCGAAGATTTTCAGAGTGATTTAACTTGTATTCATGCATCAGGCTAAAATATGTTAAAAGAAAGAAAGTAGTGTGTATCCTGAGGTGGTGATTTCTTAACTGTAAAACTGGAACCACTCAAACAAACTAGTTTGGTAGGAATCTTTCCTGGAGCTCCTGTGTCCATTTTACTGAAAGCATTTTCTAGTGTAATCATTAATTACTATTTCTTGAAGAAAACGGCCACTATCAGCTAGTTTCTCATTCTGTGTTGTGCTCTATGGGAGTGGCTTGACTCCAATTTCTCTGATAATTATTAAATATCGTTGCAAACAACCTAGAAATTATCATATTAAGTTAGAGAAAGACAAATATTATAGGAATTCACTTATATGCGCTGCTAAGTCACTTCAGTCATGTCCGACTCTGTGCGACCCCATAGACGGCAGCCCACCAGGCTCCCCCGTCCCTGGGATTCTCCAGGCAAGAACACTGGAGTGGGTTGCCATTTCCTTCTCCAATGCATGAAAGTGAAAAGTGAAAGGGAAGTCACTCAGTCGTGTCCGACTCTTAGCGACCCCATGGACTACAGCCTACCAGGCTCCTCCGTCCATGGGATTTTCCAGGCAAGAGTACTGGAGTGGGGTGCCATTGCCTTCTCCATCACTTATATGTAGAATCTAGGAAATGATACAAATGAATTTACTTACAAAACAAAAATGAACTTCCAGACATAGGAAACAAATTTACGGTTACCAAAAGGGATAGAGGTCAGGGAGAGATAAATTAGGATTGACAGATACTCACTGCTGCTGCTGCTGCTGCTAAGTCGCTTCAGTCGTGTCTGACTCTGTGCGACCCCATAGATGGCAGCCCACCAGGCTTCCCTGTCCCTGGGATTCTCCAGACAAGAACACTGGAGTGGGTTGCCATTTCCTTCTCTAATGCATGAAAGTGAAAAGTGAAAGTGAAGTCGCTCAGTCGTGTCCGACTCTTAGCCACCCCATGGACTGCAGCCTACCAGGCTCCTCCGTCCATGGGATTTTCCAGGCAAGAGTACTGGAGTGGGGTGCCATTGCCTTCTCCAAATATAAAACAAGGAGCTGTGTATATCTATGTATGGCCCAGGGAATGAAATTCAACAACTTATAATAACCTGTAATGGAATAGATTCTGAAAAATAATATATATATAAATATATACACACACATATACATACACATACAATTTACATATACACATTATATATACAAATGAATCACTTTGGTATAAACCAGAAACTAACACAATATTCTAAGTCAACTATGTTTCAATAAAAATTTAAATATCATTGCATTCAAATGTAATGAAAAGTCAATCATTCTTAATAATGTATAACAGTATAAATTATCTGCTTGGGTTTTGGAGTTGTCTGAGAAACTGAGGAAAGTTAGGCTCTTCTTCCATAATGAATGAATTAGTGGGTTGATAAGGGCTTCTCCAGCCCATTAATGGACCTTACCCTATGGATCAATTTTGTCCTTGTTAAAAAAATGGCAACCCACTCCAGTATTCTTGACTGGGAAATCTCATGGACAGAAGAGCCTGGAGGGTTACAGTCCATGGGGTCTCAAAGAGATGGGCACAACTTAGCCTCTAAACAACGGATGGTTATCTAGTGACTTGTAGCAATACTGCCACAAACACAGCCTTTAAAAGTACACATATATACATTCTAATTTTCTATTCATCTGTCAATGAACATCAACAGTTGCTTCCATTACTCAGAAATTATGAACCATGCTGCAATGAACATAAAAGTACAGATATTTCTTCAAGATCTTGATTTCAATAATTTTGTATATACACTCAAAAGTGGGGTGTGGGATCATATGATAGCTCCATTTTGAATGACTTGAGGACCCCCCAAACTGTTCTGCACAGTGGCTGCATGAATTCACCTACCCACCACCAGTGTACAGGGCTCTCTTTTCTCCACATCTTTAACAGCACTTGCTATCTCTTGTCTTTTTTAATAGTAGTCATTGTAATCTGTGTAAGGTTTTAATTAAAATAATAGTGATTATTTTTAATTTCTCACTATAACATGAAGTAGAAACTTAATAGTCTAATAATTCTTAAACATCTATAAGATTCCCTAAAACTGTGTTCTGTATTCAATACTTTGGCCACTTGTTGCAAACAGTTGACTCATTGGAAAAGATCCTGATGCTGGGAAAGATTGAAGGCAGAAGGAGAAGAGGGCAACAGAGGATGAGATAGTTGGATGGCATCACTGATTCAATGGACTTGGGCAAACTCCAAGAGACGGTGATAGAACACGGAAGCCTGGCGTGCTGCAGTCCATAGGGTCACAAAGAGTCAGACACAACTTGGCGACTGAACACCAACAACACATTCAAAACAGCTAAGTAAATTTTATAAAAATGATGAGGTGCTTATTTAACTTATATGCAGAGTTTATCATAAGAAATGCAGGGTTGGATGAATTACAAACTGGAATCAAAATTGCCTGGAGAAATATCAACAACCTCAGATATGTAGATGATACCATTCTAATGGCAGAAATCTAAGAGGAACTAAAGAGCCTTTTGATGAGGGTGAAATAGAGTAAAAAAACTGACTTAAAACTCAACATTCAAAAAACTAAGATCATGGCATCCAGCCCCATCGCTTCATGGCAAACAGCTGGAGAAAAGGTGAAAGGCTTTATTTTCTTGGGCTCCAAATCACTGCAGATGGTGACTGCAGCCATGAAATTAAAGGATGCTTTATGCTTTGAAAGAAAGCTATGATGAACCTAAACAGCGTATTAAAAAGCAGAGACATCACTTTGTTGACAAATGTTCATCTAGTCAAAGCTATGGTTTTTCCAGTAGTCATGTACGGATGTGAGAGTTGGACCATAAAGAAGGCTGAGCACCAAAGAATCGATGCTTTCAAAGTGTGGTGCTGGAGAAGACTTTTGAGAGTCCCTTGGACAGCAAGGAGATGAAACCAGTCAATCCTAAAGGAAATCAACCCTGAATATTCATTGGAAGGGCTGATGCTGAAGCTCCAATACTTTGACCAACTTATGGGAAGAGCCAACTCATTGGAAAAGACCCTGATGCTTGGAAAAATTGAGGGCAGGAGGAGAAGGGGGCAACAGATAGTGAGATGGTTGGATGGCATCATCTACTCAATGGATTTGAGTTTGAGTGAACTCTGAGTGATAATGGAGGACAAGGAAGCCTGGCATGCTTCAGTTCATGAGGTAGCAAAGAGTCGAACACAAGTTAGTGATTGAACAACAACTACATATTATTTCAGAATTTTTTTTTCTTTTTTTTTATGGTGGATCTGGTATTTATTTATTTTTTAATTTAAATTTATTTATTTTAATTGTAGGCTAATTACTTTACAATATTGTATTGGTTTTGCCATACATCAACATGAATCCGGCATGGGTGTACAAGTGTAACCCATCCTGAACCCCCCTCCCACCTTCCTCCCCGTACCATCCCTCTGGGTCATCCCAGTGCACCAGCCCCAAGCATCCTGTATCCTGCATCGAACCTGGACTGGTGACTCATTTCATATATGATATTATACATGTTTCAGTGCCATTCTCCCAAATCATCCCACCCTCTCCCTCTCCCACAGAGTCCAAAAGACTGTTCTATACATCTGTGTCTCTTTTGCTGTCTCACATATAGGGTTATCATTACCATCTTTCTAAATTCCATATATATGCATTAGTATACTGCATTGGTGTTTTTCTTTCTGGCTTACTTCACTCTGTATAATAGGCTCCAGTTTCATCCACCTCATAAGAAGGGATTGGGCTTGTTTAGGTATTGTCAAGATGAAAAGATCTGTTATTTGCAAGCCAGGTAATCTAGTCCATCATCATGGACATGATGATAATATTTATTAAATAGTTTAAAATTCACATAAATTATTAATTCGAAGTTGTCTTTCCCCAGTGTATGTGTTGATCAAGGTGTTTGGACAGACAACAAGTTGCCACTGGAGAAGAGAAGAGGGAGAATTTGATTTTTTTAAAAACCATTTTTTTAAGTTTTATTGAATTTGTTACAATGCTGTTTCCATTTTATATTTTGTTTTTTTTTTTTTTTTGGCCACAAGGCATGTGGGATCTAATCTCCCCGATCAGGGCCACTTTCCTTGCATTGGAAGGCAAAGTCTTAACCACTGGGCTACCATTGAAGTCCCAGGAGAATTTGATACTGATTGAGGTGACACCAATACAGTATACTAACGCATATATATGGAATTTAGAAAGATGGTAACAATAACCCTGTATATGAGACAGCCAAAGAGACACTGATGTATAGAACAGTCTTTTGGACTCTGTGGGAGAGGGAGAGGGTAGGATGATTTGGGAGAATGGTATTGAAACATGTATAATATCATATATGGAATGAGTCGCCAGTCCAGGTTCGATGCACGATACTGGATGCTTGGGGCTGGTGCACTGGGACGACCCAGATGGATGGTATGGGGAGGGAGGAGGGAGGAGGGTTCAGGATGGGGAACACATGTATACCTGTGGTGGATTCATTTTGATATTTGGCAAAACCAGTATAATATTGTAAAGTTTAAAAATAAAATAAAATTTAAAAATACATATATAAAAAAAAGATGACTTTAAAAAAAAATTCTTTTTCAGACTATTTTCCCACATATGTTATTACAAAATAATGAATATAGTTCCCTGTGCTATACAGTAGGTCCTTGCTGTTTATCTGTTTTATATATAGTAGTATATATGTTACTCCTAAGGGCTTCCTTTACCATGGCTCAGACAGTAAAGCATCTGTCTACAATGCGGGAGACCTGGGTTCGAGCCCTGGGTTGGGAAGATCCCCTGGAGAAGGAAATGGCAATCCACTCCAGGACTATTGCCTGGAAAATCCCATGGACAGAGGAGCCTGGTAGGCTACAGTCTATGGGGTCGCAAAGAGTCGGATACGACTGAGCGACTTAACTTTCTTTCTTTATAAGGGCTTCCCAGGTGGCACTAGTGTTTAAAGAACCCATCCACCAATGCAGGAGCCATTAGAGACATGAGTTCAACCCCTCAGTCAGGAAGGGCCCCTGAAGGAGGGCTTGGCAACCCACTCCAATATTCTTGCCTGAAGAATCCCCATGGACAGAGAAGCCTGGTGGACTAAGTCCATGGGGTTGCAAAGAATCAGACATGGCTGAAGGGACTGAGAACCTGTGCATGCATACATTACTCCTAAAGAAGGTGATTCTTAAAAATTTTTTTTTTGCAACTAGGAGAAAATTTTGAAAGATCATCTAGTCCAATAACATCTTTTTACAGGAGTAAAGACTAAACTGAACACCCTTAGATCACATACATACAGCTAGTAGTAAGGCTGGGCATCCAATCCTAGTATTTGAATATTCAGCTCTTCATCATTTTTATGCTATTTCTACCTTTAAGGATTTCCCAAGCACAAGTGAGGGGTTTTATTTGACTCGTGATGTTGAAATTGTGTATGAAAAAGAGTCCTTTATCATAAATGGAGGTCATTTACTCCGTCCATAAAGATTCTAGGCTTCTTACTTTCAAAACAAGAGAAATCTTTTTTGAGTCAAACAGAGATTTGGAACAGAGATACAACTGCCTCAAAGTGGGTATGGTACATTTTCTGGAAAGAAATTCGGCCAGAAACATTTCAAACATTCTGACTTACTTATATCTATAATGAAAAAAAAAAAAAAACTACCAACAAAGATTTATATATATAAATGCTCACAAGAATGTTATTTATAAAACAAAATTTCAAAATCATCTACATGTTTAATTAGCATGTTGAGATTGTAAACAATAAAGGATATAAATGTCACAATCATTGTATAGATGATCTCAACTGACAATCTGGACTTTGATTTATGATTTTCTGACCTTATGAAGATGTGAAATCAATGCACATTCAGTAGAAACTGTTCTTTTAATTTTGAATTCTGACCTTTTCCAGGTCTTGTGATACATGGTACCATATTCTCTCCTCTTTCATGATGCTGGGCATCCATGTGATCACAAGGATAAACAAGGGATTCACTTACATCTATTCTGCTTTCCACTTTTAATACAATATTCAATAAATTACATGAGATATTCAACACTTTTTTTAAATAAAATAGGCTTGTGTTAGATGGTTTTGCCTAACTGTTGACTGATGTAAGTGTTCTGAATATGTTTAGGGTAGTCTAGGCTAAGCTATGATGTATATTAGGTTCACATATTATGCATTTTGACAGGATATTTTCAACTTACTGTCAGTTTATTCAGGACAAAGTGCCACCAAAAGTGGAGGAAAACTTGTAGTCTCAATTTTGTTAAGTGTCATGTGTAGAGGTAGGTCTCCAGATGTAAAAACTTCAAAGTGACTATTTCTTAAATTTTTTCCTATTTTATACTTCCCACATTTTCAACACATTGCTGTTAAAACCAAAGAGAAATACTTTTTTATCAAAAGATGCTCATCCATATTGTTCCTTTTGGATTATGAAATTATTAATGTAAGATCATGATACCTTAATTTGATATTCTTTTGTATTGTGAATCTCTGTTTTGGGTTAGTCCAATATATCTATCTGATATAGTAGAACAAGAATGGTAACTTATCAGGTGGAACCACACTAGTCAAAATCAAGACCAGCCCAATTGTACTGTCACTGTGGCAATTTGCAGTTACCACAAATTATAAAAAAGAATTGCTAAGCTGCCCCAAAGATTACTGGCTCAGATGAAGGTAGTTTCAGTTTGGTTAAACTCTTCAAGAGGATTTATTGTTGTTGCTCAGTTGCTAAGTCGTGTACAACTCTTTGCAACCCCATGGACTCAATGCCAGGTTTCCCTTTCCTTCACTATCTCCGGGAGTTTGCTTAAACTCATGTCCATTGAGTTGAGGATGCCATCCAACCGTCTCATCTTCTGTTGCTTCTGTCATCCTCTGTCTTCAAGAGGATAGTCATTATCATTTTGAAAACTCCCATATTTGTTATTCTTGAAATTAAAGTCTACAAACTGGAAACTCTATTTAAAAATTCCTATATGAACATGAAGTAAGAGGTTTTTTCTTTTTTTTTTTCTCAGTTGTTTTTATGGCAGTGGATGCTTAGAGACAAAGCTAATATTAGAGATCTTTAAAACATGGCTTCAAAGAACAGCTCCACTGTCTTATTGATCAGCTGATACGTTATTATTAAAATCATTTGAATTCTGTCTTTGAAATGTAATAGTTCTTTCAGAAAAAACTGGGAGACACTTCAAGAATAATGCATTTTGTCCATCATCTACCTTACTTGTCATTTCAATACTGATTCTTTTTTTCCCTATGGGGGAAAAAGAAAGTTTTACCACTGTTTTCAACATGCTGTCAAGGACGTCTTTATTGTCATTCCAGAAGTTGTCTATGCAATTTCCTCCTCCCTGATAGGAGAATACATTGACCCTCCTTATTCAGGCAGAATAAAGTAGGTTACGATGGCACTACCCACCTCCTACATAGAACTTCACTTCCTATCAGGAAAGAGACAAAAGAACCTTTGAGAATCAAAATCACTTCTACTTGGTTTCCTCAGTGTTCCTTTCAGGTGGAATTTGGAAACTAACAGAGGCTGAACATTAATTAAGGTCTAAAGATTCACAAACTTCCTCTCAAAATCAACCCATTCACAAGTTGTCCTGCTGTCTGATGAAAGAGAAAGCCAGAAAAATACTTTCTGAAACTGAAAACTTACGAGACTGAAATGTATTCAACAGAGAAATTCAGGAAAAGTAGCAATTCCAATCTGCTTCTTTTTTTTTTGTTGTTCTGCTTTAAGTAATAAAATATGTACATTACAGAATAATGTAAAAGGCACGGTTTCTGAGAGCAGGTTGTGTGTGTGCGCGTGTTATTGCTAAAATGATTCAAATTACATTTTACTTGCTCAGTTTGGTTTTTCAGGAAGTTAACAACTAGAGGATGCTTCCAAAATTAGGAGGAAAGAGTAAAGGATATATAATGAATTATTTACTTAGATTAGGTAGGTTGATGCATTTAATAAAAACAGCTGTGAGACACTAACAGGTTTGATGCCTGAAGGCTGAGTTACAGTTTGACCAACCTCCGGAACAAGTTATTAAGTGTCAATGGGTGTCATTCTTCAAAATTTAGTAACAATCCCAGTATGTCATTAAGATCATTTACTTATTTTAAGTTCATTCTCTGAGTAATTTTAAATGTTTTGCTTTTGAAGATATGAATAGAAAATTCATTGGTAAGGAATTATGCACAAGACCCATTAGCAAAGCCCCCATTGTCTATGATCCATCCATCCATTATTTTATTGCCTTATTTATTTTGCAAAATTTATTGTCAAGTGTCATGTACCAACCATCGTAGGCACTGAGAATACAGAATCAGAAAAGATACCCTCCCTTCCCTCAAGAAGTTCACAGTCTAATTAGCAAAAGAGAGTTGCAAAATAATAAATATAATATTATAGTTTAAATAATATTTTAAAAGTATATGCAGCTCACAGGGAGACATACAATAAGAGTCATAAATTCTACTATAAATAAGGAATATTAGAAAAGAAGACATTCACAGAAGACATTTAAGGAGAGAACCATGGCAAAAACCTCATTAAATGGTATGAAATACTCTCACCTTACCAATTTTTTTGGAATTCTTACCAAAAAAAAAAAAAGTTGGTTTACCATTTTCTATTAGAATTGACGCTTAAGGAGATCAGTTAAATCCAAACCATTATCTCCTCCAAACTCATGCTCTTTCCACTACATACTCTGCTCATACCCACACCTCCTTGTCTGTGAGCCCCCTGTAAACATTTCTCTCATTCCTGTGCCTACTTCTTTTCAAGACCATTTTTATTCAAGACATTTCTTTCCTTTTTGAACCATCATTTTGTTTAGATTAAATGATTTATGGAATCTTGGAATTGAAAGGAATATTTGAAGCCATTAATTCCTTATTCTTTCACATCATGGAAAAAATATAAAGGTTCCAGAGAAATTAAGTGACTTGAGTAGGATCATAAAGCTGGTTAGTTGCAGAGCAGGCGTCTCCCTTGTGCCTAGATGGCCCCTTGTGCATAAACCGTTCTACCGTGTGGTCACAGTAGTGTCCATCTCCAGTTAAACATTTTTGTTTTAGGAAAGAACTGGTTTTCTTCTTCTGTCCTCAAAAAATTTGCAAGCACATGGGTGTGGGAATCCTAGAGGGTATGAATGAAAGGTAAAAGCAAAATAAATGACTTGATTCAGAATAAGAAATGCAAAGGGATTAGGGTGTGGGAGAATGAGAGGAAAATCAAGAAAGCAAAGCATTCAAGCTGGAGCTCCAAATTGTCAGGATCCAAGGGCCGTGGAGAAGCATCACTGGCATTTGAATTCAGTTGTCTGGCTGCAAGTTGAATCCTCTTAGTCTTCTTCAGTTTTCAGGAAAACCTACTGTAGGCATCAATACTTTGTAGTGCAAAGTGAAGGAAAAGGAATTACATTCCATATCAGGGTTTATGTTGTCAAATAAAAAAGAAATCCTGATTTAGTAAGGAGAGACTAATATCAGAAAGGGTCATTGTAAGCACATAGGGGGTCCCTGGGGTAAGAGAACTAGGCATAGCTTTTGTAACATAAGAGAAGCCATTTTTTGACCCAAGTCATGTCACAGTGCTTGTGCTTGACCAGGTCTTAGGAATCAGTGATTTTCAGAGAGCAAGGGAATTCAGGATCAAAGGAAAAACAGTCAAGAAACAATAATTCAGGACTCCCTTTTGGTCCAGCGGCTAAGACTCCTTGCTCCCAATGCCAGGAGCCAGAGTTTGATCTCTGGTCAGAACTAGATCACACATACCGCAACTAAAGATCCCCCATTGCACAACTAAGACCCTGTGCAGCCAAATAAATGAATATTAAAAAAATAAATAAACAATACTTCATCAGTAAGGCACAGTCCTTGTTCCTCCTCAAGAATATATACATAACAAGACCCTGATGCTGGGAAAGATTAATGGCATGAGGAGAAGAAGGCGACAGAGGATGAGATGGTTGGATGACATCACAGACTCAATGGACTTGAGTTTGAGCAAACTCTGGGAGAGAGTGAAAGACAGGGAAGTCCATGGGGTCACAGAGTCAGACATGACTTAGTGGCTGAACAAAAACAGCAACCGTTTGATACAGTCTTTGAGTTCTGCAGCAGCTAAGGCCCTCACCCATGTAGAGGGTGGAATGATGATGTTGACCATTCTGACTTCAATCAATTAAAGCTTGGACTCTGTCGACCTTTGCCTCAATTCTATGCTGAATTCTCCTCTGCTCAAGCCTCCTCATGAATATGCATATACCCTCAGCTTAAATCTTCCCCAGTTTTGCTGTTTGGGGAGACATTGCATTGGGAAAGATAGTTGGTGTTCTCATTTGCTGCAAGTAATACATCCTCTCTTCTCTCTATCTTTGGCTTATTTGATATCTCTTGGTTCAAAACCCATTGAAAGGCAAATATAGTTTTTGGTAACATGAGGAGCCTCTACCTCCGACTGAATCATCAACCAGGTCCAAGTTCCACAGGAAGACCCACAACTGGAATAGAGCCTGGGCAGCTGGTCTTAAGGTATCAAATAAGTCAATCCTAGAGGAAATAAACCCGGAGTATTCACTGGAAGGACTAATGCTGAAGCTGAAGCTGAAGCTCCAATACTTTGGCCACCTGATGCAAAGAGCTGACTCATTGGAAAAGACCCTGATGCTGGGAAAGATTGAGGGCAGGAGGAGAAGGGGGCAACAGAGGATGAGATGGTTGGATGGCATCACAGACTTAATGGACAGAGTTTGAGCAAACTCTGGGAGATAGTAAAGGACAGGGAAGCCTGGCATGTTGCAGTTCATGGGGTTGCAGAGTTAGACATGACTGAGTGACTGAACAACAACAAGCTAGTCTTAAACACACATTTACACACTTGGTAGATATTTGTTGGGAAGAAATGAAAAAGAAAGCTTTGTGCATGACTACCCAGAAATGAAAGTGAGTGTGCCCCACAATAGGATGGTTGTCTGAACTGAGGTATTCTTGTCATGTTCAATAGACCTAGTTAGGTTTTTAGCAGATTACACTAGTGTGAACTCAGACCTCCTGGTGTCATGATCTAAGTCAAGAGACTGCTGGAAGCTCCCAATGTCCTGTCTTCCCGGTCATACCCCTACTATTTGGGGGAGGAGAGATAGAAGAGAAGAAGCTCAAAGGAATAGTCCAATTGATGAGTAAAACACTCAAAGGAAATGTGGGGAAGCAGCAGAAGCTACAAGATACAAGGAAAAAGGTAAAAACAAGTAAGTATTAACAGGAAAATATGGACAGAGAAACCAGGAGCAGACAAAACTAGAAGCAGTACAGGAATAGAAGGAAGAGGAGGACAGAAATGCCAATGGTCACTTGGGTAATTTCCTTTTTTCAGAAGATTTATAACCAGACAGGGTAGGAAGCCCCTGGAAAAAGACAACAGGCATGATTTACTGAACATAAGACTTTTTTTTTTTAGTTGAAGGATAATTGCTTCACAATGTTGCCTTGATTTCTGCCATATAATAATGTAAATCAGCCATAAGTATACATGTATTCCCTCCCTTCTGAACCTCCCTCCCACTGTTCCCACTCCATCCCACCCCTCTAAGTTTTCACAGATCACCAGTTGATCAGCAAAAGTAACTCTTTGAGAAAGTTTTCTTTTCTGTGAATACCCACTCGCATTAAGTAAATGGAATAAGTTGCTTTTGGAACTTAAAATACTTCATGAAATACAACTTGCAAAATAAATATATTATTTAAAAAAGAATGAACCATAATTAATTGCTATGAATAAAATTCTATATTATATTTCATGAAGGATTCCAAGATGCACATTTTTCTCCATATTTTTAATGTCTCTAAAATCAGTATTACCAAATTCAGACTTAAATTGAAGTAGGGAAAACCACTAGACCATTCAGGTATGACCTAAATAAAATCCCTTATGATTATACAGTGGAAGTGAGAAATAGATTTAAGGGCCTAGATCTGATAGATAGAGTGCCTGATGAACTATGGAATGAGGTTCGTGACATTGTACAGGAGACAGGGATCAAGACCATCCCCATGGAAAAGAAATGCAAAAAAGCAAAATGGCTGTCTGGGGAGGCCTTACAATTAGCTGTGAAAAGAAGAGAAGTGAAAAGCAAAGGAAAAAAAGAAAGATATAAACATCTGAATGCAGAGTTCCAAAGAACAGCAGGAAGAGATCAGAAAGCCTTCTTCAGCGATCAATGTAAAGAGAGGAAAACAACAGAATGGGAAAGACTAGGGATCTCTTCAAGAAAATCAGAGATACCAAGGGAATATTTCATGCAAAGATGGGCTTGATAAAGGACAGAAATGGAATGGACCTAACAGAAGCAGAAGATATTAAGAAGAGGTGGCAAGAATACACAGAAGAACTGTACAAAAAGACCTTCATGACCCAGATAATCACGATGGTGTGATCATTGACCTAGAGCCAGACATCCTGAAATGTGAAGTCAAGTGAGCCTTAGAAAGCATCACTACGAACAAAGCTAGTGGAGGTGATAGAATTCCAGTTGAGCTATTCCAAATCCTGAAAGATGATGCTGTGAAAGTGCTGCACTCAATATGCCAGCAAATTTGGAAAACTCAGCAGTGGCCACAGGACTGGAAAAGGTCCGTTTTCATTCCAATCCCAAAGAAAGGCAATGCCAAAGAATGCTAAAACTATTGCACAATTGCACTCATCTCACGCTAGTAAAGTAATGCTCAAAATTCTCCAAGCCAGGCTTCAGCAATATGTGAACTGTGAACTTCCTGATGTGCAAGCTGGTTTTAGAAAAGGCAGAGGAACCAGAGATCAAATTGCCAACATCCACTCTATCATGGAAAAAGCAAGAGAGTTCCAGAAAAACATCTATTTCTGCTTTATTGACTATGCCAAAGCCTTTGACTGTGTGGATCACAATAAACTGTGGAAAATTCTGAAAGAGATGGGAATACCAGACCACCTGATCTGCCTCTTGAGAAATTTGTGTGCAGGTCAGGAAGCAACAGTTAAACTGGACATGGAACAACAGACTGGTTCCAAATAGGAAAAGGAGTTCATCAAGGCTGTATATTGTCACCCTGTTTATTTAACTTATATGCAGAGTACATCATGAGAAATGCTGGACTGGAAGAAACACAAGCTGGAATCAAGATTGCTGGGAGAAATATCAATAACCTCAGATATGGAGATGATACCACCCTTATTTCAGAAAGTGAAGAGGAACTAAAAAGCCTCTTGATGAAAGTGAAAGTGGAGAGTGAAAAAGTTGGCTTAAAACTCAACATTCAGAAAATGAAGGTCATGACATCTGGTCCCATCACTTCATGGGAAATAGATGGGGAAACAGTGGAAACAGTGTCAGACTTTATTTTTCTGGGCTCCAAAATCACTGCAGATGGTGACTGCAGCCATGAAATTAAAAGACGCTTACTCCTTGGAAGGAAAGTTATGATCAACCTAGATAGCATATTCAAAAGCAGAGCCATTACTTTGCCAACAAAGGTTCGTCTAGTCAAGGCTATGGTTTTTCCTGTCGTCATGTATGGATGTGAGAGTTGGACTGTGAAGAAGGCTGAAGGCCGAAGAATTGATGCTTTTGAACTGTGGTGTTGGGAAGACTCTTGAGAGTCCCTTGGACTGCAAGGAGATCCAACCAGTCCATTCTGAAGGAGATCAGCTCTGGGATTTCTTTGGAAGGAATGATGCTAAAGCTGAAACTCCAGTACTTTGGCCACCTCATGTGAAGAGTTGACTCATTGGAAAAGACTGATGCTGGGAGGGATGACAGAGGATGAGATGGCTGGATGGCATCACTGATTCAATGGACATGAGTCTCAGTGAACTCCGGTAGTTGGTGATGGACAGGGAGGCCTGGCGTGCTGTGATTCATGGGGTTGTAAAGAGTCGGACACGACTGAGCGACTGATCTGATCTGATCTGAAAATCAGTATGCTCCATGCAATCCATGTGTGTGTGTGCTAAATCGCGTCAGTACTGTCTGACTGTGTGCAACCCCATGGACTGTAGCTGCTAGGCTCCTATGTTGATGGGATTTTCTAGGCAAGAATACTGGAATGAGTTGCCACACCTCCTTCAGGGGATCTTCCCAACTCAAGGATCAAACCTGTGTATCTTGTCTTCTGCATTAGCAGGCAGGTCCTTTACCATTAGCACCACCTGGGAAGCTCCCATGAAAAAAATCGTATCTTAGATTAATTGGCACTTTCACTTTCTTAGTGATTTATAAATTAATGATGTATTTTATAGTGGATAGAGTCTCAGAGTTGATGAAAGGTTATGTGATGGGTTTTCCTTTTAGTTGAGTCCTTACCTTATCAACTTCAAATCATGGATTTGAAGTTGTGAAAGGGAGCATTCACCTAACAAGACCTTTCTTTTTAAGTTGCTTGTGTTTCATGAGCTGCAAATCTGCTATAGTTCTACTCATTACTGCTCATCTGGACTATCTCTTCAACCTCTTTTTTTTTCCCCTGGCTGCACTGTGTGGCTTGTGGGATCTTAGTTTCCCAGCCAAGGATGCAATCTGGACTTGCAACAGTGAAAGTGTGGAGTCCTAAGCACTGGGCCACCAGGGAATTCCCTCTTCTCAGCCTCCTAACCAGTCTCTCATCCTTAAGTGAAACCAATGGCATGACCATATGACTCTGTTGCTTAAAAATACTTATGCCTGGATGGCTGCAAGGGCTGAGGGACTGGGAGAATTGGAGAGTGGCTGTCAATGGGGACAGTTTCTTTTGGGGGTGATAAAAATGCTCTAAAATTGACTGTGAAGATGGCTTACCAACACAGTGAATACTGTAAAACAAACAAACAAACATTAAGTTGTACCCTTTAAATGGATGGACTGAGGGATATGTGAATTGCATATCAATAAAGCAGCTTGAATCACTGCAGATAGTGATTGCAGCCATGAAATTAAAAGACACTTACTCCTTGGAAGGAAAGTTATGACCAACCTAGATAGCATATTCAAAAGCAGAGACATTACTTTGCCAACAAAGGTCCATCTAGTCAAGGCTATGGTTTTTCCAGTGGTCATGTATGGATGTGAGAGTTGGATTGTGAAGAAAGCTGAGCACTGAAGATTTGATGCTTTTGAACTGTGGTGTTGGAGAAGACTCTTGAGAGTCCCCTGGACTGCAAGGAGATCCAACCAGTCTGTTCTAAAGGAGATCAGTCCTGGGTGTTCTTTGGAAGGAATGATGCTAAAGCTGAAACTCCAGTACTTTGGCCACCTCATGCGAAGAGTTGACTCACTGGAAAAGACTCTGATGCTGGGAGGGATTGGGGGCAGGAGGAGAAGGGGACGACAGAGGATGATATGGCTGGATGGCGTCACTGACTCGACGGACGTGAGTCTGAGTGAACTCCGGGATTTGGTGATGGACAGGGAGGCCTGGCGTGCTGCGATTCACAGGGTCGCAAAGAGTCAGACACGACTGAGCGACTGAACTGAACTGAACTGAAGTGAAAGCAGCTTGAGATTGTTAGGATAATAATGAAAATAATAATGAAATAAGATACTATGAATTATATGGTTTTTAAAAATGATTTTGCAAGGACTTTGTTGGTCAGATTCTGATTTCTCTCCCCAGCCTGATCTGATAGTTTCTTCCACACTGTATGTATGAGGAGGTCACTTTGTTAAAAATGCCACAGGCTTTCAGAATCTCACCTATTTGTTTACATTGTTTCCTTTTAGGGGAACATCATGTTCTCCTTCTCTACTCATTAAAATTACTCTTTAGGGCTCAAGATTCATTTCTGAGAAATATTCCCTTAACATTCTAGCTGTAATCAATAATCTTTCCCCTTTGTTCTCTCATAATTTATACACATATATAAAATAGTGCTTAATCCATATTTGGTAACAAATACTTTTGGTGGAGGGCAGTTTTGTTAAATGTGTGAAGCAGCCAGGTAAAATGATGGGCAATGATATAGTTGCCCAGTGGAGAGTGCAGGCCCAACTTAAATGCATTCTAATTTGGTTTAAAAGAAAACATGTGCCGTCCAAAAAAATCTATGGAAGAATTTCAGAGGACAGGCTGACAGTTCACACCCATTGTTCTATGTGTTTCCTTCTTCCTACCAAACTAAAAACTTTTATTCTTGATGCTTTGCCTATTAACTGAAAGGCAGTCAGTATTAAATAAGTGAATGAATGAATGATTAGAGCAATATGTTCTTCTTATCTATAGAAAGCAAAACAATTGTGAAGGGAAGGAAAGGGAAGGGAAAGAAAAGGAAGAGGAGGGAAAAAATACCAGTGGAATCTCTACAGGAAACAGTCCTGGTTTAACCAGAGAAATCATTCAGGTTTTGATTCAAAGAGGATTAGCTGAAATAATAGTTTATTGTTTACAATCCTCTTGAGGCAACTGCTGTGGATTAAAATGTGTCCCCTCTTAATTCATATGTTGAAGTCCTAATTCCCTAGAACCTCAAAATGTGACTCTATTTGGTGGCAATGATGCCAAAACTCAGTCTCACTGTACCCTGGTTCAGAAGCAAATCTCAGAGACACAGTTTCGGGTGGAGAAAATAATAACTGTATTGGTATGCCAGGCAAACGGGGATACAGTGGACAGTTCAGTTCAGTTCAGTAATGTCTGACTCTTCTTAACCCCATAGACTACAGCACATCAGGCCTCCCTGTCCATTACCAGCTCCCGGAGTTTACTCAAACTCATCTCCATTGAGTTGGTGATGCCATCCAACCATCTCATCCTTGTCATCCCCTTCTCCTCTTGCCTTCAATGTTTCCCAGCATCAGAGTCTTTTCAAATGATTCAATTCTTCCCATCAGGTGGCCAAAGTACTGGAGTTTCAGCTTTAGCATCAGTCCTTCCAGTGAACACTCAGGACTGATCTCCTTTAGGATGGACTCACTGGGTCTCCTTGCAGTCCAAGCGACACTCAAGAGGCTTCTCCAACACCACAGTTGAAAACCATCAATTCTTTATAATCCAACTCACACATCCATATATGACTACTGGAAAAACCATAGTCTTGACTAGACAGACGTTTGTTGGCAAAGTCTCTGCTTTTTAATATGCTGTCTAGGTTGGTCATAACTTTTCTTCCAAGAAGTAAGCATCTTTTAATTTCAATGCTGCAATCACCATCTGCAGTGATTTTGGAGCCCAAAAGAGTAAAGTCTGACACTGTTTCCACTGTTTCCCCATCTATTTGCCATGAAGTGATGGGACCAGATGCCATGATTTTAGTTTTTTGAATGTTCAGCTTTAAGCCAACTTTTTCACTCTTCCCTTTCACTTTCATTAAGAGGCTCTTTAGTTCCTCTTCACTTTCTGCCATAAGGGAGGTGTCATCTGCATTTCTGAGGTTATTGATATTTCTCCTGGCAATCTTGATTCCAGCGTGTGCTCCTTCCAGCCCAACGTTTCTCATGATGTACTCTGCATATAAGTTAAATAAACAGGGTGACAATATACAGCCTTGATGTACTCCTTTTCCCATTTGGAACCAGTCTGTTGTTCCATGTCCAGTCCTAACTGTTGATTCCTAACCTGCATACAGATTTCTCAAGAAGCAGGTCAGGTGGTCTGGTATTCCCATCTCTTTCAGAATTTTCCACCGTTTCTTGTGATCCACACAGTCAAAGGCTTTGGCATAGTCAGTGAAGCAGAAATAGATGTTTTTTTCTGGAACTCTCTTGCTTGTTTGATGATCCAGTGGATGTTGGCAATTTGATCTCTGGTTCCTCTGCCTTTTCTAAAACCAGCTTGAACATCTGGATGTTCACGGTTCACATATTGCTGAAGCCTGGCTTGGAGAATTTTGAGCATTACTTTACTAGCGTGTGAGATGAGTGCAATTGTGCAGTAGTTTGAGGGTTGTTTGGCATTGCCTTTCTTAGGGATCAGAATGAAAACTGACCTTTTCCAGTCCTGTGGCCACTGCTGAGTTTTGCAAATTTGGTGTCATATTGAGTGCAGCACTTTCACAGCACCATCTTTTCAGATTTGAAATAGCTCAACTGGAATTCCATCACCTACACTAGCTTTGTTCATAGTGACGCTTCATAAGGCCCACTTGACTTCACATTCCAGGGTGTCTGGCTCTGGGTGAGTGATCACACCATCGTGATTATTTGGGTCCTGAAGATCTTTTTTGTACAGTTCTCTTGCCCTCCAAATCTATGTCTCTCACCTTGAGGAGTTTGGTGGTGAATTTTATGGCAATGGTTCAAGGGTGGGGTTGCTCAAAAGATTAGTGTGTGTGCAGGGCCTGCCCTCCTTTAATCTCAACTCAGGTAATCTTGATGAGCTTCTCTGGTTTCTTTAGTCTGGCCTCAGGTGGTCTTCTCTGGTATAGAGTATGCCTGTAGTTTCCATTTACTGGGTTTTAGTTCTTAAAAAGGGTTTGTCCCTTGAGGTGGAACCAGGACCCTGCCCCAAGGCTCTACCATTGTTTCTTGGCTGATCCTCCCTTATCTCTGCAAGTCTTCCCTTCCCTGATTAGCAACTGTTTAAATCTGCTCTTTGGAATTCAGGGAAGGTCTTGGAGGCTGAAGAAAAAATTTCCCCCTGCTTAAGAGGGTCAACAGGAAGGGTGAATTTAACTCAGATGATCATTATATCTACTACTGTGGGCAGGAATCCCTTTGAAGAAATGGAGTAGCCATCATAGTCAACAAAAGAGTTCAAAATGCAGTACTTGGATGCAATCTCAAAAACGACAGAATGATCTCTGTTCCTTCCTAAGACAAACCATTCAATATCACGGTAATCCAAGCCTATGCCCCAACCAGTAATGCTGAAGAAGCTGAAGTTGAACGGTTCCATGAAGACCTACAAGACCTTTAAGACCTAACATCCAAATAAGATGTCCTTTTCACTATAGGGGACTGGAATGCAAAAGTAGGAAGTCAAGAAAACCTGGAATAACAGGCAAATTTGGCCTTGGAGTACAGAATGAAGCAGGGCAAAGTCTAATAGAGTTTTGCCAAGAGAAAGCACTGGTCATAGCAAACACTCTCTTCCAACAACACAAGAGAAGACTCTACACATGGACATCACCAGATGGTTAACACCAAAATCAGATTGATTATATTCTTTGCAGCCAAAGATGGAGAAGCTCTATATAGTCAGCAAAAAAGACTGGGAGCTGACCGTGGCTCAGATCATGAACTCCTTGTTGCTAAATTCAGAATTAAATTGAAGGAAGTAAGGAAAACCACTAGACCATTCACGTATGACTTAAATCAACTCCCTTATGATTATACAGTGGAAATGAGAAATAGATTCAAGGGACTAGATCTGATAGACTGAGTGCCTGATGAACTATGGACAGAGGTTCGTGACATTGTACAGGAGACAGGGATCAAGACCATCCCCATGGAAAAGAAATGCAAAAAAGCAATATGGCTGTCTGAGGAAGCCTTACAAATAGCTGTGAAAAGAAGAGAAGTGAAAAGCAAAGGAGAAAAGGAAAGATATAAGCATCTGACTGCAGAGTTCCAAAGAATAGCAAGGAGAGATAAGAAAGCCTTCCTCAGCAATCAATGCAAAGAAATAGAGGAAAACAACAGAATGGGGAAGACTAGAGATCTCTTCAAGAAAATTAGAGATACCAAGGGAACATTTCATGCAAAGATGGGCTCGATAAAGGACAGAAATGTTATAGACCTAACAGAAGCAGTAGATATTAAGAAGAGGTGGCCAGAATGCACAGAAGAACTGTACAAAAAAGATCTTCACGACCCAGATAATCACGATGGTGTGATCACTCACCTAGAGCCAGACATCCTGGCAAGGGAAGTCAAGTGGGCCTTAGAAAGCATCACTACGAATAAAGCTAGTGGAGGTGATGGAATTCCAGTTGAGCTATTTCAAATCCTAAAACATGATGCTATGAAAGTGCTGCACTCAGTATGACACCAAATTTGCAAAACTCAGCAGTGGCCACAGGACTGGAAAAGGGCAGTTTTCATTCTGATCCCTAAGAAAGGCAATGCCAAACAATCCTCAAACTACTACACAATTGCACTCATCTCACGCTAGTAAAGTAATGCTCAAAATTCTCCAAGCCAGGCTTCAGCAATACGTGAAAGCTGAACTTCCAGATGTTCAAGCTGGTTTTAGAAAAGGCAGAGGAACCAGAGATCAAATTGCCAACATCCACTGGATCATCAAAAAAGCAAGAGAGTTCCAGAAAAAACATCTATTTCTGCTTCATTGACTATGCCAAAGCCTTTGACTGTGTGGATCACAATAAACTGTGGAAAATTCTTCAAGAGATGGGAATACCAGACCCTCTGACCTGCCAGACCACCTGACCTGCCTCTTGAGAAATCTGTATGCAGGTTAGGAAGCAACAGTTAGGACTGGACATGGAACAACAGACTGGTTCCAAATGGGAAAAGGAGTACATCAAGGCTGTATATTGTCACCCTGTTTATTTAACTTATATGCAGAGTACATCATGAGAAACGCTGGGCTGGAAGAAGCACAAGCTGGAATCAAGATTGCCGGGAGAAATATCAATCACCTCAGAAATGCAGATGATACCACCCTTATGGCAGAAAGGGAAGAGGAACTAAAAAGCCTTTTGATGAAAGTAAAAGATGTGCGTGAAAAAGTTGGCTTAAATCTCAACATTCAGAAAACGAAGATCATGGCATCTGGTACCATCACATCACAGCAAATAGATGGGGAAACAGTGGAAACAGTGTCAGACTTTACTTTTTTGGGCTCCAAAATCACTGCAGATGGTGACTACAGCCATGAAATTAAAAGACACTTACTCCTTGGAAGGAAAGTTTTATTTTACTTTATTTTATTTTTAAACTTTACATAATTGTATTAGTTTTGCCAAATATCAAAATGAATCCATCACAGCTATACATGTGCTCCCCATCCTGTACCCTCCTCCCTCCTCCCTCCCCATACCATCCCTCTGGGTCGTCCCAGTGCACTAGCCCCATGCATCAAGTATCGTGTATCAAACCTGGAATGGCATCTCGTTTCATACATGATATTTTACATGTTTCAATGCCATTCTCCCAAATCTTCCCCTCTCCCACAGAGTCCATAAGACTGTTCCATACATCAGTGTCTCTTTTGCTGTCTCGTACACAGGGTTATTGTTATCATCTTTCTAAATTCCATATATATGCGTTAGTATACTGTATTGGTGTTTTTCTTTCTGGCTTACTTCACTCTGTATAATAGGCTCCAGTTTCATCCACCTCATTAGAACTGATTCAAATGAATTCTTTTTAATGGCTGAGTAATACTCCATTGTGTATATGTACCACCACTTTCTTATCCATTCATCTGCTGATGGACATCTAGGTTGCTTCCATGTCCTGGCTATTATAAACAGTGCTGCGATGAACACTGGGGTACACGTGTCTCTTTCCCTTCTGGTTTCTTCAGTGTGTATGCCCGGCAGTGGGATTGCTGGATCATAAGGCAGTTCTGTTTCCAGTTTTTTAAGGAATCTCCACACTGTTCTCCATAGTGGCTGTACTAGTTTGCATTCCCACCAACAGTGTAAGAGGGTTCCCTTTTCTCCACACCCTCTCCAACATTTATTATTTGTAGACTTTTGGATCGCAGCCATTCTGACTGGTGTGAAATGGTACCACATAGTGGTCTTGATTTGCATTTCTCTGATAATGAGTGATGTTGAGCATCTTTTCATGTGTTTGTTAGCCATCTGTATGTCTTCTTTGGAGAAATGTCTATTTAGTTCTTTGGCCCATTTTTTGATTGGGTCATTTATTTTTCTGGAGTTGAGCTGTAGGAGTTGCTTGTATATTTTTGAGATTAGTTGTTTGTCAGTTGCTTCATTTGCTATTATTTTCTCCCATTCTGAAGGCTGTCTTTTCACCTTGCTGATAGTTTCCTTTGACGTGCAGAAACTTTTAAGGTTAATTAGGTCCCATTTGTTTATTTTTGCTTTTATTTCCGATATTCTGGGAGGTGGGTCATAGAGGATCCTGCTGTGATGTATGTCAGAGAGTGTTTTGCCTATGTTCTCCTCTAGGAGTTTTATAGTTTCTGGTCTTATGTTTAGATCTTTAATCCATTTTGAGTTTATTTTTGTGTATGGTGTTAGAAAGTGTTCTAATTTCATTCTTTTACAAGTGATTGACCAGATTTCCCAGCACCACTTGTTGACCAACTTAGATAGCATATTAAAAACCAGAGACTACTTTGTCACCAAAGATCCGTCTTCTCAAGGCTATGGTTTTTCCTGTGGTCATGTATGGATGTGAGAGTTGGACTCTGAAGAAAGCTGAGCGCCGAAGATTTGATGCTTTTGAACTGTGGTGTTGGAGAAGACTCTTGAGAGTCCCTTGGACTGCAAGGAGATCCAACCAGTCCATCCTAAAGGAGATCAGTCCTGGGTGTTCTTTGCAAGGAACGATGCTAAAGCTGAAACTCTAGTATTTTGGCCACCTCATGCGAAGAGTTGAGTCATTGGAAAAGAGTCTCATGCTGGGAGAGATTGGGGGCAGGAGTAGAAGGGGACGACAGAGGATAAGATGGCTGGATGGCATCACTGACTCCACGGACCTGAGTTTGAGTGCACTCCGGGATTTGGTGATGGACAGGGAGGCCTGGCGTGCTATGATTCATTGGGTTGCAAAAAGTTGGACAGGACTGAGTGAGTGAAATGAACTGAACTGAACTGAGGAGGGTCCTGCTTGATATCAGCAAAGCCTTTAAGGAAGTAATTAAAATGAGGTCTTTAGGGAGGGTTCTAACCTAATCTGACCAGTGCCTTTATAAGGAGATTAGAACAAAGATACAAGAGGAGGATATAAGGAGATTGTGGCCTTCTGAAGCCAAGGAAGGAGACTTTGGAAGAAACCCGCCTGCTAACAACTTCATCTCACTCAGTTCTCTAGCCTCCAGAATTGTGAGAAAATAAAGTTTAAGCCTCTCCATCTGTGGTTTTTTGTTATGGCAGCCCTAGTAAACTAATATAGCGACTATAGCACTAAGTATAAAACCAAGGAGTGAAATTGAAAATTGAAGTTTTCCCCCCAAAATGTTATAATAATGTTCCTACACAAACAATTCCTACATGACCTTTAAGTATTACATTGAAAAACACGATATAATTTTTATAAAAATGATCATCTACTTGAGTAATTCATTTATTCCCTTCCCTTTTCCATTATTATTGTTATGCACTTACTTCTATGTGTAGTAAAAATTTAACAAAACATTTTCTACACACCCAACTCTTTATATATCACACATATTTTATCATTTCCAGTATTATTTACACCTGTAGTTCCATTTTTTTCCTGTGTAGTATCATTTTCCTTCAGCTTAAAGACTTGCCTTTAATATTTCTTGTAGTCAGAGCCATTGGTGATGGGTCCTCCAAGATTTAGCTTGCTTCTAAGTAACTTTATTTCAACTTCATTATGGTATGTAGAACTCTATTTTGGCAAGTTCTGCTGGTAGCACTATTAAAATGCAGTTTCATTGTTTCTAGATTCCATAGTTTTTTTCTGTTGCGAAGTCAGCGGCCCAGCTTTTTAGACAAAGATGTTCTTTCCTCTGGCTGTTTTAAAAAAATTGCTTTTAGTTTTCAATGGTTTCATTAGAAAATTATATGTGTGCTTTTTTTTTTTTAATTTATCCTGCTTGGATTAACTGAGCTTCTTAAATCGGTGCAGTATCTTTTATGTGAATAGTTCTTAGTGATTATCTGTTTAATTACTTTTGATAACTTTATATATTTTATTAAACATTTTGTTTTCATTAATTCTGTGCTCTTCTGTATCTGATTATTATTTGTAGATCTCATCTATTTTGTGTCTTTTCATCTATTTTGTTAAATTTATTAGTTGTAGTTATATTAAAGCCTTTGCTAACTTCAATATCAGTATCATCTGTAGACCTACATCTAGTGTTTCTTTTTCCTTTATCAATTTTTCCCTTTCCATGTGCTTAGTTTTTTCCTCTTATCTTTTAAATTAAAAGAACCTGTATGGTTTAATCTTCCACTAGAGTCGAATTTCATATTCTTGTCCTAGACAGATGGGTGAACTGATCATTTTACCTTTACCAGAGATTTATCTGTGTCAAGGTTGCTTGGCAGTTTTAGTAGTACTCAGGGTACCTGTATTTTGTTTCAGAGTGTAATTTTCCAAAGCTTTTCTTGTGAGCATGGTGGATATTTGTCTCCTCAACCATGAAAAACTACAGGGGATTCAGGTCTGCTCTTACCAGGTTCCCAGCACAACTGTCCAGGATGTTACCCCTTGAAGATAAAATATGGCAAGTGTCTTGAGAGGGAGATTAGCTGTACGCTTGTGTCATGTCCCATATTTACGGCTGGTCTTTATTTCCAAGGGACTAAATGATACAGATTTCAGTCTTTCTTTTGGAATCTTGCCATAAATCTCCAACATCCCACACAGACCCAGAACTCAGCAAATATGCTATTAATTAAACCAGGCTTATATTTGAGGGCCTGTATAATCCCACGGAATGAGTAGCCTGGCGGGCTACAGTCCAGGGTCGCAGAGTCAGACACAACCAGGCGACTAACAATTTCACTTTCTTTCACTTTCAAGTTTCCACTCAGGCACTTTAGAGCCACACAACTACTTTGCTAGTATCTCTTTAACTCTAAGTTGCCAAATCTTTTATAGCAGAACCTAGAATTTGATGCTTTCTCCAAATAGAAATGGCTAGCAATCATCAGCTTCATCTTGGATGAATTTTTGCTTTTCTGAAATTATGGTTCATCTAGCCGTCATTTCTTCCATAGCTTTCCAATGCCCTAAAATATAATTTTGGGGGTATTTTTCCAGCTTTTTCTAGTTTTTCCAGGGAGATGTTGGCCATTCACCACTTACTACATTTATTTAGAAACTGAAGTCTCAGTAAATATTAAAATGATTCCTGTTCTGATTTGAAATCCCATGTCACTTACAGTTTGGTTCATTAATCATATTCGTATCCTGTTTTATTGCTTAAAATGTATGCTAGTCTTATTTGCTTTATATCTTGCATAGAACTATCATAATACTGAACACAGCATAATTAAAAGCCAATTTAAAACATCTGATAGTTGAAAAAGCTAGTCTGTGGGACATGATAAATATTCATCACAATCACAATTATTCCAGGTTTATCCTTTGTAAATCCTTGCTTAATCCGTATATCCAGTTATCTATTCATATGTATACTATCTTTCTCTCTGACCCCCTGCAAATTGTCTTTATGAAACTCTGCTTAAGGACTAACAGAGTAAGCATATATGAAGCAAATCTACAGCTTTTGTAAATCTGCTTACATAAAAGTGACTCTTTGCATTGTTCCTTATCCCTTAAGTGTGAAATCCATCTGAGAATTTAGGGAATGAAGGTTTATTTCTCATGATAAACTTGCATGCTTCCTTCAATTAAGCAATGAGAATTCTCTAATCCATGTAGTTTCCTTGCTGTGGCTGCTACAAAAATAAGAGCTGTTCTTTGTTTAGTGATTAGAGTTGTCATCCTCAGTGTACACACACACACACACACACACACACACACTCTTTTGTAAAGAGACAAAAGGTCAAGTGTAAGAAAAAGGGATATGTGTGTGTGTTTCTATGATGTGTGGACATATGTGTGATTTCTTTTTCTTTCTTACCCTTTACTTATTTTCTCTTTATTTTGCTATGTGCTAACTATGCTGGCATTTTTTTGTACTTGTGTATTTATTGTAAGCCACTCCAAATTTTGAAAGTGGGTGAAAGAGCCTGTGCATTTATGTAAAGTCAACATGATGCGCTAGGGAGCAGTGACTCATCAACTTTGACGAGAATTTGGCTTTTTATTGCCAGAAGAACCAGGTTAGCATCATTAATATTTGCCAAATACTGAATCATTAAGACAAGGAAAGACAAACCATACCACCTCCTATGATTTTTATCATTTTACTTGACTTGTATTTTGTATTCATAAAAGTGTCTAAATATTTTTTCAAGTTGCAAACTCAAGCATTGTGTGTTTAAAACACATGAAAAACATAAAATTTATAAAACTTTATCATAGTTTGCCAACATAAACTTTGGGGGAATCTTGAAGTATCTGAAAAATTAAGTGACCTTATAAAGTTTTTATTTTAATAATAGAAGACAAAGATAACACTATACTAGAGGGTTTTATAAGCAAGAGTCTAAGATATGTGATGTAATGAGTTATAATATCAAAGCTTATAAAATCAGTGGGCTTCAGAGAAATGAATAACTCTTTAATGAGGAGAATCTAAAATTCTCTCTTCAATATCTATGGTTAAGATTTGTGCTGTTATACCACTGGCAATTTAATTTTTCTGGTCAAATAAGTCCTGCCCATAAGAAAGCAGATTAATTCCTCTTCTGCATGTTAACCTAGTAGCAGATGATGATGCTTGAAGATCATTTCCAAATAAGAAAGACAAGTTGTACAATTATTTGAGGCCCACTAATAATGACTGTAGTCCTGAACAAACTTAAGTTCATGCAACCATAATCTACAAATTTGTACTCTTGTCAACTGTAGATTTGAAATAGAAGGCAAAATGAATGCTTACTGAAGGCCAATATTAGAACAAGTTGAAAAAAGCCAATCTTCCATATAAGTACCTAACTAAACATTTTCTATGGCCTCTCCAACTTCCTACCAGGACCACATGGATTTATTAAGAAAAGTTATTACAGCAGTGATTTTATAAACAAGACTTTATTTCAAATATATTTTACAGTTTGTGTGTAATTAGGATTGCTTTCCAGACTCTGAAATTTAGTACTAAATTGAACAGGCAATGTACAAAATGATGGTGCTTACTTAGGTCTATTGGATTCCTACAATTGTTTTCATTAGTTATTTTTCTTTTAAAAATTGAATCAGTAGAGACATTAATGATAAAACAATTTTCATCCTCTTAGTTATATTGCGAATACCAACAAAGTACCATTCCATACCATATTCACTTGTATATTTAGAAAATGGTAATAATAGGGAGAGTAAAATCTCACACATATGGACTGGACTCATTGCAAAATGATGAAATACTGTGATCAGAGCTGAACTGGTTCATTCCTGGTGGTAAAAATAGTTTGCTAAGCAAATTGGTAGAACAAAATAAATTGTAGGACAGATGTTAAGCCTGTTTAATAAAACATAACTATTTTTAAGAACTTTTAGCAATACTATTGCATATGCTTTACATACTAATTACAATGCTTACTTATAAAACAGGTCTTCTCAGCTAGTTTTTAGGTTGCTTTAGAAACTCAAGAAAAATAAATTAGAATTTTTTCATAAATATTCTTTAACTTAGATATTGAACTAATTCATGCTTACCTTCACCTGCATTGTTATAATTGAGGTTTCAGTGATGATGTCAAGTTACAAGTATGAATGACTTCTGAACTTTAAAATTTGGTAAGAATGACAGTATCTTGATTTTTTTAAAAAACACACATGTCAACTTCCTCAAACACCAACTTCTAAAATTGTCAAAATTGAGGAAATAAAAAAAGAATGGTTTTCTTTTCACTATTGCCAGAATTTTTTTTGGTTGTTCAAGGCATTGGCAATAAGAAAACCATCTATTATTGCATGCTGCTAGTCCTAAATATTCCATAAGAAATTAAAAAACATAAAGTTCAAGAAAAGAATGTTTCTAAAATAGTGTGACAGGACAAAACAAAGTGAACTTTATTTGGTAGGAGAGAAACCAAAGGTGGGACTTGGCACCTTGGGTGAGTCAAGGTTTCATAAGCAGACAAGATTTCCCCATCCACAGGTACTTAACAAACCCTGATGATGCGATTTCCTGAAGAAACAGGATGAGACTGATGACTAGAGCTATAGGTGACCTAAATAAAAACACTACACGGGATGATTGTTTCTCCACTACTACACTGGATATTTTTCTTCCAAAAGTACCTCAATGTTTTGGCAAATATTAAGTGGGTATTAATGGAAACATGTGTTTCTGTTGTATTTTCAGTGTTCCACAGGCATGGAGTCTTTGAAGCCTACTGCTTTGCTATGATGAACAAAAGGAGACACAGAGAAACAAGGATAACATGTGGACATGTTCTGATAGATCAAATGCCCTCAAAAACAACCTATGAAGGGACAGACTGAGCTGTTTCCAATCTCCAACTCTTGCCTAATCACTGACCCTCAGCTTCATAGAGGTTTTTATAGAGGCCTAAGGTTAAACTGCGGTAGGCCATACCATTTGCAGAATTTGACATGTACAATAGGTAGATAAAAGAGGAAAACAGACCCACCTCTTGGCTGTTTTAACCAGGGCATGCAGAGTAATTATTTGGAGCTGGTTAATAGCAACAGCTTTAGCCCTATTCCTAGATATTCTGATTCTTGACATCTGGAGGCCAACCTAAGAATCTACATTTTTAAACAGTTAATTCTAAAGCAGGTAGCCCACGGAGCAGACGTTGTAAACTCCTTCTGTGAAGGGACTCAATGGGCAAAGTGTCTGTAGAACGTATTTGTTTCATATTCATTTGAACCAGATGTTATCTGACCCAGTGTCTTGATACTTATATAAAAACCAACCAAGTGAACAACCAACCAATCAAAAGCCTTATGGCAAATGATTACACATAGAAAAACATTTTATGGTGGAAGAGACGAGCAAAATTGGCCACTGGAAGAAAATGAGCCTTCTTGTTGTAACATTTGCTTACAAAGTTGAAGGCAGAATCCAGAAATTAAAGTCAGAATGTTAAACAATGTAGAAATATCCATTATTCTAAATTAGATACCATAAAGTGAATTTATAAATCTTACTAATTTTGTAATCTGAAATTTAGAATTTCTATATCAACAATAGAATGAAATTTAATTCTAAAGCATAGAAAGCCTGCCCCAGTGATGGTGTCAAACTTAGGAAAAACGTATTTAGGGTGCTTTGGGCTGCAGGATTTTCAAGCCTATTAGACTCAGTTATATACAAAAGGATAACTTTTGACATTATAGTGAAGCTTTCTGATGAGATACTTATGAAGAGGCTTCCTTGAATGCTCACCTCTAAGATTTAAACCCTTAATTCTCAGTTCAAAGTCAGTTTCGGAAGTGGGGTTATTTATAGTGAAAGCAAAATTATTTTTCATACTTTAGTTTTTTTCATAAGAAAACTAATAATTAAACCACCATAACAAGAATTGTGAAAAGAAAGACAGTATAATAGGTAAAGAACACATTGCTGTTTTTATTGGTGCCTTGCATGGCAGTAATACTGAAAAAAGAGAATGCAAAAACAAAAAATAAAAACAAAAAACAAACCGAAAAAAAAAAAAAACAGGTTGGTGGCAACCCACATCTTTTTTTTTTAAGAGTACATAAACTCCTGTTTTATTTTTATTGTGGCATGAATGATAACATAAAACCAAAAACAAGAAAATATACAACTTATATTACACTATGTGTTATGAACAAAATATAAATCTATAACTCTATGTTATATTTACATAATTATTTATTTTATTAAATTTCAAGTGAGATGGTAGGTTGCACATACTTTGTTTTAAGCTCCAGGCATTTGATTGTCTCTTTTCTACTTTTTCCCATTTTTACTCATAAAATCCAAAATGTTAGAAGGACTAAGAGCTTTAGAGCCAGTGGAGCTGTATAAATACTGTTCTAGTGAGCCAGTGACAAACACTGGGGAGGACAGGAACCAGTCAGTAGAAAACCTAACATCTTCAACCTGGGGAACCGATAGTTACAGGAAACATTAAAATTAAATACTGTAAAAGCCTGTCTAAACAAAAACCTATGCCCTATAAGATGAAAGAGATCTCTGAACCACTTTAAGTGGGCTTCATATTTGTCCTTGCAGACCCTATAATTTTTATTTTACTATTAACTTGATAGACAAATATTTTATAAACCTGTTTGTAAATATACAGTTGTTTATTACAATTCAAATAATTTACCCATTAGAACAAATGAAAACGTAATGATTTTTGATGTTTTCAATGTGATATAAGACATTTCTTCTGGGAACAATAACATCTTCTGGATTAAGAAAATATCTGAAGTTGGACCATAAAATATTTAAAGATAATTTTCTTTAAATGAATGAAGGTAAAACGCCTATGTCAAAATCAAATCTACGGAATGATTTCATCAAAGAAACTCTTTTATATTTGTTTCTTATAAAGAGGATTTGGTTGCAATAATGATTACGCTCTTTGGGAGGGATTTTATACATGGTTAACTCTTAACTGCATATGCCAAATGAACGTTAGAATTGACAACTAATTTAGGTATAAGCAGACTGAAGAATAGTCTTGTGTTTTATTCAATTGTAGTTATTGGCCAAATTCTTAGTATCTTATATATGAGTAACTGTAACCTATTTTCTCCAGTGATGCTCTCCTAGATTCATATTAAAATATGAGTATTTTTAGAAAAATTGATTACAACAGCCATAAACAAAAACAAAAACAGAATTCTGGCAAGATTATCCCTCAGTACTGGGGTGAGCGTGTGTGCTGGTGTGTGCGTGTGTGTGTGTGTATGAGAGAGAGAGAGAGACGGGGATGGGGGTGGTATGCAAAAAGTGAACAGGCAGGTAGGTAGGGAATGAAGGAGAAGGGAAACTTGATGTTCATCTGAGTTTGATCTTACTCTCATTCCCTTGCCCTTGTCTGTTTTGGTCATTAAGGGGCACAGAAAAAGAATACAGCTTTTAGGATCTTTTACAAAACTTATAAGCCAATCAAATGCCCCAAAGGCAATGTGCTAACCCAATACTTTGCCATTCATAGCACCTTTATCAAATGACTTCAAAGCATTTTAAACACTAACATGATTTTTTTGTTTTTTTTTTTTTGGGGGGGTGGGGGAAGTTAAGGCAAAACAATTGTGACCCTCAGTGAATTGGACATCAAGAGAACAGAATGCAAAGCTTTGAACTTGCTCTTTGTTTCAACCCATGCACATTTTCATCTCTCTGACATAAACCTAACTAGGTAACATTAAAATCAACGCTTGAATTTCAGCTGTTAAAGGTCACCATTAACAATTTGATTTTCCTCTTCAAATAAAACAAGATAAAAAAAAACAAACAAAAAAAGACTAAACAAAAGTGTTTTGTCAATTCACTGGTAAGTGTGTTAGAACTGGTGTTGGTCATGAACGCCCTCAGAGGCATCTACCTGGAGCTAAAACAAAGTATTCTTGTAGTCCAAAGTCATGAAATGAAAACGAAGCATCTTTATAACATGGTGGGAAATAAGTATCCAGCAAAAGTGAGAGGTGAACGCACATGAGTCAGAAAGAATTTGTTAACAAAGACAACAAATTTTTAAAAATCTGTTTTCACATTGTACATAATAACGATATAAAAACAAGTGTGTATTTTTTTTTATCCAGAGTGCTTAAAAACAAAACAAAACAAACAAAAACAAAAAAAAATTGGCTCTAGATGACTGTGGCAATTAAATAAAATGAGTGATGAGAGCATAAGTTAATTAAGATTGAACACGACCCTCTTAGTAATTCACTTGTATTAAAACACCAGAACTTGACGTTTGTTGGGGCCAAATTTTTAAAAAGGAGAAAACTTATGGAAGGAGAAACGAAACAGTGTGAGTGAATATGTGTGTATGTGTGTGTATGTATATATATATACATACACACACATACACACACGTGTATGCATATATATATATGTTTACATATACACACACACGTTGGAGATGGAAATTAGTTTTAAATATCTAACAACTTATTGACTGCACTTCCAAATCAGAGGAGAATAAAATAGAAAGGGAGAAATAAATTATACATAACTTACTAATCTGGGAACAGCTGACCATTATTATTATTATTACTATTATTATTATTATTTTATCATCATCATCATCATTACAACACTAGCAAAAAGAGGCAGTTCAAATGAAAATACAGTCATCAAAAACAAACAGAAAAACAAACAAAACAAAGTCTCTGACATGCAGGGTATGATTAGCTCCTCCAAGCAAAACCCCAGAGCAAGTCTTTCGAGAGAGAGAAAAATAAAAAGGGTTTTTTTTTCTTATTTATATGTAAAAATCAAACTTAAGGGTCAGGTTTGGGGAGGGTGGGACAGGAAAATGATGACTGGAGTGAAAACCATAGCACATCCAATCTACTGGTTGGAGTATTTACTGTCTAATGCTTCAGCATGAGCAGCGCTGATTCACTTTAGATGATTTCCTGTTTATTTGAATGAGCCCTACAACTGCCTTGGCACTTGGCTAGCAGAGTCTAACCAGGCAGTCCTTTCACCATCAGTGTTGCTCTGTGCACACACGCTGCTGGAATCAGAAACTGGACTTCAGTGGATACATCTTACAGCAAGAGTAGAGCAGTGGCAAGCGTTGCAATGACTTCTGAACAAATCCTGCTTTTTATGGCATGAAATGTACCTGGCCCACAATTCTGAAATGCAAATGGCCTCCATCTCATTTCATGGAGGGATTAAGAATACCTTATAAAATCATCAGTTCCATTTCTTGATCAGGAAAGGATGGAATGTTGAAGAAATAAGCTAATCCTATATTTCTAGACAATGGGCAAATATATTCAAAGGAAACGACTGTTTTGCTCGAAGTTACCAACAGGAAAAACAAACAGAAATTGTTAAGTAGCAAATGTTAGTGGAACATCTGGGAGAATTTGGCTTCCACATTACACACGCACCCCTCTACTATACAGGGCCACCTGATCCATCCAATAATAATCATATTAGAAATTTAAAAATATAATTTCTGAGCCCTATATTGGTTAAGTTGTCATTTGAAGTGCAAAGTCAAGGTCAAGGATGCTTCCAGACCAGTCATTTAGAAGGATGTGGGATTTCATCCCCAGATGTGGGTTTAACTCACAATGATCCAACATTATTCCTATTAGTACCATAATCACACACATACATACACACAAAAATCCAAGATTAGAAAATATTTTTTTCTCTAAATTTCTTATGTCTCTCTCTCTCTTTTCACCTGAGAACAGCACCTACAGTTTCCATTAAAAAAAAAAAAAGTCAAATCTCACCAGCTGCTGGTATTTCAGGTTTTTCAAGGGATTGTCTAAGATATAACACTGTCCTAATTTAAGAAGGAACAGGAAAAAGGAAAGGGAAAAAAATCAACTGGATCAACACTTGAGCACAAATTTGGCACTTACTCAAAGATGTAGTGTGGTGTGCAACAGATAAGGAAAGTCCTCTAAAGAAAATGATTGCTTATTTTGTGGTGGATACCAAGGAAGTTAAAAACAGGCTCTTTTTCCCTCTTCCCCCCCATGCACAGACTTCCATCTTTAAAGTATAGAGATGGAGAAGGTGGAGAGAATGAAAGAGAAAGTCATCTTTCTTTTTTTTTTTTTTCTGTCAGGTGCATTACCAAAACAAAACAAAACAAAAACAAAAAACCAAAGGAAAGAAAAGAAAAGGAAAAAACCCAGAAACCCCGAAAAACAAAACAAAACTTATTTCTTTTAAAAATTGTAGCACAAAACAACAAAACACATTCACAAGCCACTTGTTGGCACTGTGTACCTGAGTGAGAATTTCTAGAACATTGTAGAACAAACAGCCATAAAGTTTATTAAAAAAAAAAGTTGACGGGTAAGACTTCAGTGCTTGGATGTAGCAGCTGAATTACTGGCATTATTTTACCCATAGCTTATTTCAATCTCTTGTTGTTGATATTGTTGTCTGCTTGTTGTATTTTTATTTCCTTTCCAAGCCTTTTGAGGCTGAGGTCTATTAGTCAGCTGATGTCCCAACTAGTTAAGACTAACAGTTAAAGTAACAGTCAGTGTATGAGAAAGTTAATGTGCTTGGCCACTGGTAAGGATGAACCAGCTAGGGCTTCTTTAAGTCCTAAGGTCACAACAATCTTTTGACCCTTATCAGTTGGCTTGTCCGGCAATATGGTTTTCACTGTCACTCCCATAATCTACATCCGGATCATCCTCTTCCTCGTCGTACTCGTCATAAATTTCTCCGTTGATGTCCTCAGCCTGGATCTCCTCTTTGATGTGTGGCTCCTCTCCTTTCACACCATACGTGCTCTGGATAACAGGCATGCCGGGCTCCGGGCTGCTGGACACGCTGGAGTGCTCCGAGGGCAGGTGAGGGGAGGGCATCCCAGCCATGGCGATGGCTCCCGGGTACACGACGCCAGCCGTGGCGATGGGGATCTGTGCTTGTTGCCTGTCAGAGAGGAATTCCCAAAAAGAGACCCTAGGTGAGTGGAGGGTTGGATGCAGGCCTTATTCTATAATGAATTTGCTTGGCTTGACCAAATCGAAGGTCTTAATTTTCACCCTACTGCCTGACATTTGAAAATGGTATCCTACCTTGGTCCAAGTACCTTACTTTTATATAATGCTTTATAGATTACAAGGCAATTTTACATGTTGCCCATTTGATTCTTAAAATGACTGTTACATTTTTAACTTCTGGAAAGAAACTGAGGTTTAGAAATCGATTAATAAACAGAACTCAAGTCCTTGACACAAAGTTAATTTATCCTTCACTGTAACATGTTGAAACAATTTTTAAAAGATTAAACCTAAAGATAATGCAATTTTAATGGAAAAATCCTGAAGTATTTGAGCTCTTAACATAAAAATTTATTGCTCAGAACCCACTAGAAGTGAACACTAGCACATGGTCCACTTCATCCCTGAAACGGGAGATCATCAGTGGGAGTAGAAGGCTGGCCTCGTGGGTGCACCACCTCTGCAGCTGTACAGTATCCGGGGCTTACAAAAATCCCACACTAGGTTTAGAATTCTGTCGTCACTATCTTGAAATTCCTTAAAAAACTTTTTACCAAGGACCTGGGGGACTTCCCTAGTGGCTCAGACGGTAAGGCGTCTGCCTACAATGTGGGAGACTCGGGTTCAATCCCTGGGTCGGGAAGATCTCCTGGAGAAGGAAACGGTAACCCACTCCAGTATTCTTGCCTGGAAAATCCCATGGACCGAGAAGCCTGGTAGCCTACAGGCCATGGGGTCACAAAGAGTCGGGCGACTTCACTTTCACTTTGCATTTTCATATTACATTGGGATCCATAGATCCTGTAACTGGTTCCAGTAAGAAGGATTTAACAGATGATGTTCATTTATGTCTTCTTTCATTCATTCATGTTTACTTTTTCCCCAAGGAAGGCTGGGTTTTGAGCTCCACATGGAGAAGAGTCAGGCACTGAGATATAAATCACAGACCTTCTGGACTGATCAAGCAGACACATTCATGGGAATGGAGGGTACAGGACACACTTGAAAAGCTTTTTTTTTTTTTTTAAAGTATCTTTTTGCCATTTTCAGAGCTCACGGGATCTTTATTACTGTTCCAAATATGAAAACTTTATTTCTGTGTTTTTTGAGAAAATTCTGCAATGCAGTGTGGTTTTCGGCCTTGCCATAGGGAGCAGGGTAAGATATACTGAGAGGGTGCTCAGTTGTGTCCCATTCTTTTGCGACCCCATAGGACTGTAGCCTGCCAGGCTCTTCTGTCCATGAGAATTTCCAAGCAAGAATACTGGAGTGGGCTGCCACTGCCTACTCCAGGGGACCTTCCCAAACCAGGGATGGAACCTCCATCTCTTGCGTTTCCTGCATTGCAGGCAGATTCTTTACCATTGAGACACCTGGGAAGCCCCATACTGAGGGAGGCATCCTTAATTCAGAAGGAAACTTATCCACTCACAACCTTGTTGTGCCCTAAACAGAATCCCTTTATGTGATCTTTTTTCTAAGGCCAGGTATGTGCCTTGAGAGCCCAGAGACCTCTCTATATTCAGAAACAAGTCTTTCTTTCATTTTTATACCATATTATCTCAATTGTTAGTTGCTAAGGAATCTACAAGGTGAGGCCTTGGAAGTAATGAAAAGCAGCAAGAAAAAGAAAAAAGAAAACCAGTAAGACTTCTACATTTTTAATAGGAAGCTTCAAAATTCTTTACTCTCATTTTATTTTCAAACCAGCCTTTAAACAAAGCTCTGGTCAGAGCCATTGTTCTAGGAGCCTGGAGTGAACTCACTTGCAACATTCTTCCTTGATATTATAAGGGGACAGCTTAGTCACACAAAATATACCGTGCCAGGTTCTTTCTCAAAATGCTGCTTTGCAGCTAAACAAATACACTTTTCAATCCGTTAAGCGTAACCGGAAGGGTTCCCTATGGGAAAAGGACCGGACCGGAAGCTCCTTACCCAACATTGAAGTACTGCCGCATTTCCTGCCGCCGGTTTCGCATGATTGCCTTGTATTCCCCAATGCGCAGCTTTTTGCCATCCACCAGGCAGGTGCGCTTCGGCCTGGGCTTGTACTTGTAGTCAGGGTACTTCTCCAGGTGCTGCTTGCTGAGACGGGCTTGCTCCTCATAGTATGGCTGTTTCTCTAGGTTTGTCATAGCTTTCCAGCGAGATCCTATGGGAAAAAAAGGTTAAAGTTCCCATTTGCACAGTGGCTGAGGATCCTAACAGTATAATTGAGAATATGAAAATCTAAAGTAAAAATGTTGGCCATATCCCAGAAATATATAAAAAGGTTAGGATTAGTGAGCTTTGACTGAGCTGTTGGTGTCTGTGCCAAGGAAACTGTGTACTCAAATACAGACACTTAGCAATATATATATTTTTTTGCCTTGGATTAACAACTTAGTCAAACTTGTACCTAATATACTTAAAAGCTCATAGTAGATTTAATGGCGATATCTTTCATTTCTACATTAGACCATGATGTAATTCAACTATGAACTGAAAAGTTAGGCAAAGACTCATTATGTATTTTGAATCTGAAGATAACTGTCTAGCTATTGAATATTTTTATGTGGGAGTTTATTACTTACTACAAAGGTTTCTAACATGTTGTTGTTTAGCTGCAAAGTCCTGTCTGACTCCTTTGTGACCTCATAGACTGTAGCCAGGCTACAAAGACCAGGCTCCTTTGTCCATGGGATTTCCTAGGCAAGAAGACTGGAGTGGGCTGCCATTTCCTTCTCCAGGGAATCTTCCTGACCCAGTGATTGAACTGGAGTCTCTTGCATTGGCAGGTGGATTCTTTACCACTAAGCCACCTGGGAAGTCCTTCTAACATGTATTACATGTACTGCTTATTCTCTCCCAAAGTTTAAGTATGCTAACTTGATTACAGTTAAAAATTCATTTTATTAAAATTTTAATTATAAGAAATAATTAGTGAACATGCCCTGGGTTAACAACTGTGCATTAGATACCTTGCTAAAAACTTTACATAAGTTTTTTCATTTTTACCTTTCACCACAATCTCACTAGCAGACAGCATTTATACCCATTTCCAAAGATGAAAAAAATTGAAGTTCAAATGGATGAAGTAACTTACCAAAGCTCACACAACTATTAAATTGAAGATTACTGACTCAGGTTTGAAAGAAATCAAAAGTGTGGTACAACATGTGTCTTTACATACTTATATCTACCTACTACATAGGATCTATCAAATATTTTTAAGCCAGAAAGCAAAACTTACAGTAATATTTTTCCCTTAAAAAATTATTTTCAATAATACATGAAATTGTCACTTCCTGTGATAAAGTATGTATTAGTAATGTTAGTCCAAATTGGTTTTCCCTTTCCTTTCACTTTTAATTTTGGTTTGGATTCAACGAGGATTGCGAAAAACGACTGATTTTTGAGGTTTGAAGCTTAATTAAAAATGGTTTATGCTTTTTCACAAAACAGATGTGATTTAAAGTTTTGCTTCTATCAGTATGGCTATGTGTAGTAGTAACAGAAATAGTAGTAGTAATGTTTATTTGTGGATGTTTATCTGCAAGTAATCAGTTCATGTGTGTGTGCTAAATCACTTCAGTTGTGTACAACTGTTTGTGACTCTATGAACTGTAGTCTGCCAGGCTTCTCTAACCATGGGATTCTCCAGACAAGAATACCTTGGGCTGCCGTGCCCGCTTTCAGGGGATCTTCCTGATCTGGGATTTAACCCGTGTCTCTTGTGTCTCCTGCATTGGTAGGCAGATTCTTTACCACTATTGCCACCAGGGAAGCCCAAAACTCTACCCAAATGCACAAAGAAAATAATAACAGGAATTGGCCTAATATGTACTGGTACTGCTGCCTTTACCTGCCTTGCAAAGCCATCTAAGCAACTTCTTAAACCTTTCAAATGAATTCATCATTCAACCATCAGTTCAGTTCAGTTCAGTCACTCAGTTGTTTCCGATTCTGCAACCCCATGAATCGCAGCACGCCAGGCCTGCCTGTCCATCACCATCATTCAACCATAACACATCTCAAATACAAATAGCTCACTAATGAACTGTTCTTTCCTACAAATGTCGAGAATTCCTCAATATGGGCTGTTCAGTTCAGTTCAGACTCTCAGTCGTATTCGACTCTTTGCAACCCTATGAATCGCAGCATGCCAGGCCTCCCTGTCCATCACCAACTCCCGGAGTTCACTCAAACTCACATCCATCGAGTCGGTGATGCCATCCAGCCATCTCATCCTCTGTCATCCCCTTCTCCTCCTGCCCCCAATCCCTCCCAGCATCCCTTTTCTAATGAGTCAACTCTTCGCATGAGGTGGCCAAAGTACTGGAGTTTCAGCATTAGCATCATTCCTTCCAAAGAAATCCCAGGGCTGATCTCCCTCATAATGGACTGGTTGGATCTCCTTGCAGTCCAAGGGACTCTCAAGAGTCTTCTCCAACACCACAGTTCAAAAGCATCAATTCTTCGGCACTCATCTCTCTTCACAGTCCAACTCTCACATCCATACATGACCACTAGAAAAACCATAGCCTTGACTAGACAGACCTTTGTTGGCAAAATAATGGCTCTGCTTTTGAATATGCTGTCTAGGTTGGTCATAATTTTCCTTCCAAGGAGTAAGCGTCTTTTAATTTCATGGCTGCAATCACCATCTGCAGTGATTTTGGAGCCCTAAAAAATTAAGTTTGACACTGTTCCCACTATTTCCCCATCTATTTCCCATGAAGTGATGGGACCGGATGTGATGATCTTAGTTTTCTGAATGTTGAGCTTTAAGCCAACTTTTTCACTCTCCTCTTTCACCTTCATCAAGAGGCTTTTGAGTTCCTCTTCACTTTCTGCCATAAGAGTGGTGTCATCTGTATATCTGAGGTGATTGATATTTCTCTCGGCAATCTTGATTCCAGCTTGTGCTTCTTCCATCCCAGTGTTTCTCATGATATACTCTGCATATAAGTTAAACAAGCAGAGTGACAATATACAGCCTTGACGTACTCCTTTTCCTATTTGGAACCAGTCGGTTGTTCCATGTCCAGTTCTAACGTTGGGCTGTTACATTTATTAAAGAAATGCGGAGAAAGGGACTTCTCTTCCCTTGGAATTATTTCCTATTGGAACAGATGTGCCTGGGTGGGTATATCCATGTAAATATTACAAAGATTTGTAAATAAATTTTTTCCAACCTAGATAGCCAATATTATTTCATTATATTTACAACAGGAACTCAGGTTAAAGTTCAAATAACGGTTTGAACTGTTTATTTATTTTTCTATTTCTTTTAAATTTGTGTTTAAATGCAGTGTCCAACATTTAGTCAGCTGCTCAGGTCATATCATTTGTAGGTACATTTCACACCTTTTATTATCTAATATTAGTTCCTAGAGGCACTTGGAAATCATGCTGTTCTTAGGGCAAATATAAACACAAATAAAGCTATAATACTATTGAACTGGATCAATTCTTCTTGTGGATTGTCTTGTAAGTATGTATACCAGAATTTTTAACCTCAGAACAGGGCGTGGAAAAGTGAACTTACCAGAATAACTTACTGAATAACAAGAGAAATCGAACAGTGGCTCAAGGAATAGTTGACTTAAAATATCACCAGTAGAACAAAAGAACTAGCATTCTCATGATAGGAACTGCCAAAGATTCTTCCCTAAGTTCAAATGTTCTATTAGATCAAAAAAGAAACTATCTCTAAGGAAAGGGAATGTTTATGCCTCATAGTAATATGCCTTGGAAGGTAAGAGCTATTTTTAAGATTTCCTACTATATGCATGATGCTGTATTAACTATATGCTGTGATGAGTCACTATGCTACCTATTTTCTTAGAGCTTATATTCCAGCTAAGGAGAAACAGATTAAATATGTAATTGCCAAATGTATAATTTCAGTTACAATTGTGGAAAGTACAGGAAGCTATGAGAACATATCATAAGGAGATGGGATCAGGATTCTATAGGTCAGGAAGGCACTGCTGCAAAAATGACTCCTATAGGGATAGAACGAGAAGAGTAGCCTAGGGAGGAAGAATGAAATGGTCAAGATCTTGCAGTGGGAATCGGGAGTAGAGGAACTTAACACTGTTCTGGCTAACACGCACAGGAAAAGGATAGTAAAAGATGCATAAATTCTCAAATAAGTTGGTTTCTAACTCTGTATGAACTGGAATCAAAATATTTGATATTAGATAATATAAATTCTCTGAAAGTATCACTGAATTCTAAACTAAGTTAAAAAAAATAGGGCCATCTCACTATTACATGTCTTTTCAAAATTAAGAATTAAAGGAGCATTTTGACCCAGTTAATGCTTAAGCTAACTACTCTATTTTATGACTCATCAGTACAGTGGTTCAGTGTGGTGGCAAATGCAGTTTCCATTTTTTAAGAGTAGCTTCTGAATGAAGTTAATCAAATGACAAGTTTGGTTTTGGTTTCAACGGCTTTGCAGGTACAGCCACCATTGTTTGTAACGGTAATGCAACCCCCTAAACACACCAGATGAAAGTGGGAGGGCAGCGTTTTGGCTACCTTCAGATGATGAAAACATCTTGATTTGGGTGTGGCTGGCTTCTCACTCTGACCATGTATAAGAAGTCAGTCACCTGTTGTTTTCAAAAGACTAGCGTTTGACAATGAAAAAAGAATCAAGTACATATAGGAAGATTCAACCAAAAATTTCTGATGTTCAAAATGAAAAAAAAAAATCAATCTTAAAAGTGCTCTTTCCCTTTCTAAACCTGGCAATACAATAAAAAATGATGGGTTTGAGCTGAGCAACAGTGTCATCTCCACGGGGTCTGTAATGAATTTGCACATTTTCCTCCAACTACTGTATATCTAATCAGAAAAAGATGTCCCCCATTCCTGATCTAGTGCCAAACAGTAAAAGGTGATTCCTTATGTTAACAATTTCAGCAGAATGGCTTATTAAAACCAGATTTTAGGGTATTATAAAATGCTCAGAAGCCCTTTAAAATGTCAACTAGGATCCCCAGAGACTACGTAAAATGTCAACCCAGCTCAAGCGCCTGTTTTAAGCAGAATGAATTAGCGGCATGCTGTCGGAGGCTGTTATCCAAAACAATCAGTAAAAAGGAAAACATCAAGCTTTCTTTGTACTTTTATATGAAATGAGCCATTCAGAATGATCTTGTGGATATTTGAAGATCATTTATTTGTTTGAAGCTATGACTAAATATTGAAGCCCAAGACCTTAGTGGATTTTTTTCTGCTATATATTTAATCAGCACAATTTCATTGAAAAACCTTAATTAAATTAGGCAGCATTCTCTTTCATGCAGCCTATTATGATATGATCATATACTTATATGATCATATAGTCATTCTAATATTCTCTCCTTCAAATCAGAAAGGAATTCTTTTAGCCAGACATCTCTTTCCCATGAAGGCTTTTTCTCTATTTCCTAAATTATTTCATGTTATCCAAACTGATATTTCTATTATATCTGGAGTAACGTTTTAATCAGTCATTATTATTTTTTTAGTATTCAGGTACATAAATTGAATGATATACAGACAGGTTAAACAGTTTTAGTTTTTAGTTTTTTTTTGAAATTTGGGAATTTCTAATGTGATTATAACTGATATATTAAAATATGAGATAAGCTTACATAAAGTATTTTATTGTTTTATAGAGTTTTTCCAAATGAAACAGATATGGTATTTTTTTAATGAAAAAATTCATATGGAAGGTAGAATATATAGTCATAAAAAGAAAAATAGATGAGAGATAGTAGAGGTACAGAAACATGTCCATTTCCTATTGTTCAGTTCCAGTTTTTTATTATAGATGGATACATATTTATGTATAAATATTCATATTTATGTACACATAAAGCTTCACATGTTCATATATTTTGAGATAAGCTTCATCTAAATATCTCAAAATCATTTTGATAAAAACTGAGACACAAGTTTAAGCAGTCAATGATTTTTGTTTCTTTTTGCTTCATTACAAATGTACACTGTAGACTGGGAAGCATCTATTACCATTGTTGGAAAATATGGGATCATAAAAACACATTACATGTTTAGTAACTACTTTCAGATGATCGATTCCTTAATGTAAAGAATCAAAAGGCACACTGCCTGAGCTGCATGTAATTCCAAGTGCATATGGATTTTAACAAAGCTTTAATAACTTTGACAAATTTTGTTACTTATTTGTCACAGGCAAAATGTGCTAATACAGTGCTCCTTTTCTATTTTTGATTATTTAGCTCTTAGAATTCAAATAATAATAAAAATTTGCTTAGGTTGTCCAGAACCTAGACCTAGACACTATGCTCTTAAAGATAAAGGTGGTGAAGATGACGATGATGTCGAGAGAACTGCACCAAAGAAATGCAATCTTCCTATCCTTCTTTCTGAGACTTAAACTGGTGTTTAAGGTCTCATTATAATCACATAATCTCATTATAATAGGTCTCATTATAATCAGTACTCTTTGCTCTCACCCAGTTTTGCTGTGTGCTTCAGTGTCTATGTATGTATTTTGTCATCTGTTAAGATAAAAGTTGCAATAGCAGGAAAAGTCCCTTTTTTTTTAAAATTTTATTTTTAAACTTTACAATATTGTATTGGTTTTGCCAAACATCAAAATGAAGTCCCTTTTTAAATGATACTGAAAATACATGTAAGGTTACCAAAAGTAAAAACTAAATAATGCACACCCAACAAATTGTGTCCTGACAACCTAAACTGATTTTCAATTATAGTATTAAAACAGACATCATTTCCTCCTCCACTCCTGCCCCCATGACATGATGAATTCTATGGTGTTTACAAAGGAAAATAATATCAATACCAATACTGAGAGTCTTGTATGAAAAGAACCTTTTCCCTTAGTCTTAGTATAAATATTTTTTAGATTTTTAAAGAAGAGAAAATATTGCAATAACTAGTATAGAAACACACAGAATTTGGGCGTTATTTCTTGATGAATGTGGAATGCTTCATAGTCAGAAGAAAAGGCTCAATAAGGGTACCTCTTTTTTAGATATGTAGAAAACATGAGCTGCTTAGCTTCCAAACCCAATCTCTTTCAGCAAATGCCGAGAACAAAACTGTACCTGTATTTCACACATCACTGAACCCTTAATACTCTTCTTACCCAGTATCTTGCTGATGTTGGAGTTGTGCATGTCAGGAAAGGCTTGAAGGATTTTCCTTCGTTCATCTTTAGCCCACACCATGAAGGCATTCATTGGACGCTTTATGTGGGGCTCATTGCTACCACGCCCCCTGGATTCTCTATAAATTCTTGATTCTGAGACTCCAGCACTTCCTAAAAACAGGGACATTGCTTCACGTTAGTGTTAAAACTTTTGGCAATCCCTTCCTTGTATTACTGTTTTACAGTCTATTAAAATATCTGAAAATTAAAAGCACATCTGATAATGGTACTTCCAGTTCTTGAGTCTGATGCTTGTTTATGAAGTTTCTGTGATAAGCCTTGTGGTGCCAAATATATTTGTATTTTTAAATTCATTTCTAGTATATTTTTCCTTTCTTTCAGAGGACTGTTCACTGTTCACTTTCAAGACCATACAAGAAACCATCACAAGAAAAATATTTGATGCAAACTGCAAAGAAGATAGTTGGGTTAGGTCAACAGGCATGCTGGTAGTGTAGAAATATTACATTGAAAAGCTCACAAAATTGACACCAATCTATTCAGCAGAACGGGTGACTATAGGTAACGAAGTATCTCTCACCTGAAGACTGTCAGAACATAGCCTAGTCATGTCCTTTTTCTTCATCTGAGGCTATATAAATAAAAACACTGCTAAATAGATATTTGAGGTTAAAATACAATACAGATATCTCCTGTAATGTGTTTGAAATTATGTGTTAATAAATGCATGAAATATGCTAATGCAGCAATGTTAGTCTGCTTCTCAAAAGATGTATAAAAATGGTGGGAAAAGAACAAATGAATAGGTACATTACAATGGTTTCTTAGGAAGTCTACAGTTACATATATAAGGTGAAAAAGATAATATGTTCATTTTCCTGAATTTTCCCCCAACATCTAATTTATGCAAAGAGCTCCACTGGTAAGTACATTTCAATCAGGGAGACTCAGGATGAAACACAACCAGGAGGGACACGGGAACCTTGAGGAGCTTCGGTCAGTCCTCTAGGCTTTATCCAATTTTGTAGAATGGCTTCAGCAGTTTAAACTGCTTCCTGAGATACTTGAATTTAGGCAAAGAAAGCAAGAAGCAGCAAAATGTAGAACTCTGGCACCAAGTTTTCCAGGGTTATCATTATAAAATATGAAAGAGATATATTCTGGTAGCGTGTAAAAATTTCAAATATTTTGGGGCTTTTGAGAATTTGTATAATCAACAAAAGTACTGATTCTGCTTTTTTTCTTCCTTCATACTCTTTTCCCTGTCTTAATCTGAAGGAATAGGAATTAACCAAAATGACCCAGACTTGAAGACCTCGAAGACCTGAAGCAAACAGAAAACACAGCATATTTGGAGTTTCCCATTATTTCTCTTTCATAATATACTCTTTGGTCTGATGAAGATTGGAAAATATTTTGCATACAAGCATGACTGAATTTAACACATAACAGCAACAAACATTTTGATGTTTTAATGCTGAGTACCATGGGTATATTTATCATGCTAATACAACTTAAAATTTATGAAATGTGTTATTACCAGTAAGTGTTTTACTGACAAAAATGAGTGCTAATATACGGTGACATCTTTCTAAAATGGGTTTGTAGCTAGCAAATGATCATCTGCATATCCTCCTTTTCTTGTTCTTACACCTTACAGCAAGATAAGCCTTAAAATGAACATTATGTGACTTCTTCAAAGCTAAACAAGTTCTTTGCAAGTACTTAGATCAGGATTATCTTAGCTAAGCAGAGTAGAAGATGGAAGGAAATGTTTGGATCCAACAGGCTAGAAAAACACAGACATTTTTTAGATATCCAATTCATTCAAATTTGGCCTCAACAGAATTATTGGTCAAATGCTCAAGCTTGGCTAGTCCCTTGGCTTCTCACTGGTTGGAACTGGGGCAGTCTTTTCTATATACAGGGGTCTTCTGCTGTAGTAACCAAGTTGAGGACCATGCTCTTAAAATGCATGTATGCCACCTGATCTGGGAGAGAGGTTCCCAGTCGGCGCTAAGCGTAAGAGGGAAAGCACTCTTCTCTCTTTGCTGTGCTATTAGAATTAGAGCATCAATTTATTTAGTTGTTCCTGTGGATGTTTAGAACATTCAGAGATGATATAGACAACAGAAGGCTCGAGGAACATTTGGGAAGTGTGAGGCTGCACAGTTTGAATTCAAGATGGGCTACAGAGTGTAGGCAGGACGCTTGACTGTATGGTAGATAGCATTAAGAGGGAAAGGATCCCAAATGCAAGAAACTATCCTGAAAATGTCCTCTGAGTTCTGTATTCTGGTCAGGGTTTGACAAATGAAAACTCTAAAATGAGCTTAGGGATAACAGATTTCTGAAAAGTTTGATTCAGGTATAAGAAATATGGAAGTGAGAGGGGAAATGATTGACAGCATGCGCTTTAGAATCACGCCATCTTGAACCCTAGACCTGCCCTTTGGCACTTACAGTTCTATGGTCTTGGAAAAAACGACTACAAATTCCTAAGGGCCAATCTCTTTATCTGTAATAGATGTTATCTCACAGAGTGTGCTGGGGAGAACATGTGAACTCTTACTGTAATGATCAGGTATGAGGTGGCTGTCTGGTATAATTTTTAGTAGTTTTAATTGGCATTAAACAGATACTTCTGCACACTACTGGAATAGATATGAAAACTTTCACAAACCATCAGAATCTCCACTCATATTGAAATCCATCATGGCATGGCTAAATTTTCCTTCTTCATTCTGTTTGACTGCCAGTTGCTGAGTCAGACTCTCCAGTGTTGTTTTTTCCTTAAAAAAGAAATTTATAATGAGATCTCAGTCTGGAAATTATAATTATTCAAAGACTTTTTTTTTCCTTTGGGCCATATATGGGCCATGTTTGTAACAACTCTAAAAGTTATTTTTCCCCCCCTTTGGGTACATTTGCTTCAGGAAGGGATGAGACGTTGATTTATTCACCTTTGCACACTTAGCACGTTATACTGAGGTAACCAAAGCCAACGATCAGTAGGAATTTTGAAGGAACTCTGATTCGCAGAATCCCCTTATACAGTCTTGGCATTTGGGTCTGCTAAGCCGCAAGGATGTATGCTGGGATCCTTGGAGACAACCTTCCCAAATCACAAAATGTGCATAGAAATTTCATGGAAGCAACCTGTTTTTACAGCATTTGGAATGCCTACTTTATTTTTAGCCAGACAGTAGAAGTATAGAAGTGGCAGGGGGCCCAGAGAAAGTCTTCCAATAGTCAGGTGACCAAATGATAGAAACGTAATTCACAGTAGTGTCCTCTGGTTGCCATCTCCCTAAATGCCATCTGCATCTCTCATGTAAGGGTAATGAAGACGTTTAAATATTCATTGCTAATTGCTTGTCAAGTCTCTGTACATTCGATGTGAGTGCCTGCTACTTGGACCACAATTTGATTTGGATTGCTAAGCCAAAATATTGAGTTGGCGAATTATTTGAGATAACAAATATACCAAAATTAGATCTGCAAAGACATCAAGTCATTTGAAAGCATGCAGTGCTTGATTTGAATTCATGAGAACATGGCATCACAAAGTAAATTATTTTCAAGAAAAATATAATGCTTAATCTAAACCACATGAGATTTTTAAACTATTTCCAAGTTAAGTAATTGGGTGATTTTAAGCACAGAAAAGCATACAATAAAAGGTTTACAACTTTCTCTAGCACTCTCCATCATTGATCTGAGGGTGATATGGTTCCAGAACAGCTTTCAGAAAAGCACCTATTGGATTTCATAAAATTTGCCCAGGTTTCTTTTTAATTATGCACTTCATTTTCTCAGGAACACAGTCATGAATTACACAAATGAATCACATTTACTGCAGAACAGCTATAAAATGACACAATAAAATGTTCACAGAAAATAATCAACTATTTAAGGTAATTATTACAGGGAAGGGACCCAACGAATGTTTCTATCAAGAACCAACAGGATACTGAAATTCTTCATACAGTATGTACTTTATCTCTACAAAATCTCTGACAGTAGTACAACTATACTAGATGAAAAATTCTCTTAATTTAGTGGCTTTGGAATCCATGTCTCTGTTCATCAAAGCTGGATAAATGATTTAATAGACAAAATATTTTAAATTTTCGATTGATATAAAATACAATAGGGGAACTGGAAACAAAAGAGTTTATATCAATTTTAGTTCTATAAGATTATATACTACTGACATTGAAATAAATTATATATTTAAAAACATACAGCCTTGCCCAATTTATTTTGGGGATGAAAACGGTACTTTCAGCTGCTTTGTATGTTCTGAATTTTTTTTGCTGAGAGTCTGCTGTATATATTCAGCCAAGCCCAGGAGCACCAAGGACACCAGCTTAACAGGCTATCTTTATAGTAAATGTAGCTGCTAAAGTAGAAGACAGTTACATTAAAAAAGAAAAAAGAACAAACCACATTCCATCAACGTGATATTAGAGAATCTGGGTCAATGAAGACTTTACTATCTTTGAGGAATATACTGGGCATGGATTGCCTCTCAGGTTTTGATTTAAAAGTGTATGGGCAATAATGCTACATATGTAGCACATTGCCTTCATTTTGAAGTAAAGTCTTTCAAGAAGAAACAGCAAAATAAGGCACTCGGAGTAAAAAAAAAAAGAATGAAATGTTAAATGACTCTGAAGATTCGGCATTCAGCTGTATGGATCTTGCACCATCTAACTAAGGAGGAAATTAGGAAAGGCCAAGATAAAAGACTAATTTACTAAAATTAGTAAAGGACAAGCTAGAAAGTCACAAGTGTTTTTACAATCAGTAACCTCTAGCATATTAAAAAGCAGAGACATTACTTTGCCAACAAAGGTCCGTCTACTCAAGGCTAAGGTTTTTCCACTAGTCATGTATGGATGTGAGAGTTGGACTGTGAAGAGAGATGAGCGCCGATGAATTGATGCTTTTGAACTGTGGTGTTGGAGAAGACTCTTGAGAGTCCCTTGGACTGCAAGGAGATCCAACCAGTCCATTCTAAAGGAGATCAGCCCTGGGATTTCTTTGGAATGAATGATGCTAAAGCTGAAACTCCAGTACTTTGGCCACCTGATGCGAAGAGTTGACTCATTGGGAAAGACTCTGATGCTGGGAGGGATTGGGGGCAGGAGGAGAAGGGGATGACAGAGGATGAGATGGCTGGATGGCATCACTGACTCGATGGACGTGAGTTTGAGTGAACTCCGGGAGTTGGTGACGGACAGGGAGGCCTATCGTGCTGCAGTTCATCGGGTCGCAAAGAGTCTGACACAACTGAGTGACTGAACTGAATCATCTACCTCTAAAGCACAGAGTATAATAAAATGATTCAATTAGTTACCCCAAAATGGAATTTATGATACTTAACAGGATGTCAGTAGGAGACAGCACAAGTAAACACAGTAAGTTGTACTTTTTTGTGAGCTTTTGCATAGTCATTTAAGCTAATTCTCAGACACGTTAATAGGGAAAATGAGAGGTGACTAGAGGAATTGACGAAGATGTGGTGTACCTTTAACTAAAACACCTTATCATTTCAGTTCAGTTCAGTCACTCAGTCGTGTCCGACTCTTTGCAACCCCATGAATCACAGCACGCCAGGCCTCCCTGTCCATCACCAACTCCCGGAGTTCACTGAAACTCATGTCCATTGAGTCAGTGATGCCATCCAGCCATTTCATCCTCTGTCGTCCCCTTCTCCTCTGCCCCCAATCCCTCCCAGCATCAGGGTCTCTTCCAATGAGTTAATTCTTCACATGAGGTGGCCAAAGTATTGGAGTTTCAGCTGTACCATCAGTCCTTCCAATGAACACCCAGGGCTGATATCCTTTAGGATGGACTAGTTGGACCTTCTTGCAGTCCAAGGGACTCTCAAAGGTCCTCTCCAACACCACAGTTCAAAAGCATCAATTCTTCGGCACTCAACTTTCTTCACAGTCAACCTCTCACGTCCATACATGACCACTGGAAAAACTATAGCCTTGACTAGATGGACCTGTGTTGGCAAAGTGATGGCTCTGCTTTTGAATATGCTATCTAGGTTGGTCATAACTTTCCTTCCAAGGAGTAAGCGTCTTTTAATTTCATGGCTGCAGTTACCATCTGTAGTGATTTTGGAGCCCAAAAAACATAAAGTCTGACACTGTTTCCACTGTTTCCCCATCTATTTGCCATGAAGTGATGGGACCAGATGCCATGATCTTAGTTTTCTGAATGTTGAGCTTTAAGCCAACTTTTTCACTTTCCTCTTTCATCAGGAGGCTTTTTAGTTCCTCTTCACTTTCTGCCATAAGGGTGGTGTCATCTGCATATCTGAGGTTATTGATATTTCTCCTGGCAATCTTGATTCCAGCTTGTGCTTCTTCCAGCCCAGTGTTTCTCATGATGTACTCTGTGTATAAGTTAAATAAGCAGGGTGACAATATATAGCCTTGACGTACTCCTTTTCCTATTTGGAACCAGTCTGTTGTTCCATGTCCAGTTCTAACTGTTGCTTCCTAACCTGCATACAGGTTTCTCAAGGGGCAGATTAGGTGGTCTGGTATTCCCATCTCCTTCAGAATTTTCCACAGTTTATTGTGACCCACACAGTCAAAGGCTTTGGCATAGTCAATAAAGCAGAAATAGATGTTTTTCTGGAACTCTCTTGCTTTTTTGATGATCCAGTGGATATTGGCAATTTGATCCCTGGTTCCTCTGCCTTTTATAAGACCAGCTTGAACATCTGGAAGTTCACAGTTCATGTATTGTTGAAGCCTGGCTTGGAGAATTTTGAGCATTACTTTACTAGCGTGTGAGATGAGTGCAACTGTGCGGTAGTTTGAGCATTCTTTGGCATTGCCTTTCTTTGGGATTGGAATGGAAACTGACCTTTCAGATCAGACCAGATCAGATCATACTCAGTCGTTGCTCAGTCGTGTCCAACTCTTTGCGACGCCATGAATCGCAGCACGCCAGGCCTCCCTGTCCATCACCAACTCCTGGAGTTCACTCAGACTCATGTCCATCAAGTCAGTGAAGCCATCCAGCCATCTCATCCTCTGTCGTCCCCTTCTCCTCTTGCCCCAAATCCCTCCCAACATCAGAGTCTTTTCCAATGAGTCAACTCTTCGCATGAGGTGGCCAAAGTACTGCAGTTTCAGCTTTAGCATCATTCCCTCCAAAGAAATCCCAGGGCTGATCTCCTTCAGAATGGACTGGTTGGATCTCCTTGCAGTCCAAGAGACTCTCAAGAGTTTTCTCCAACACCACAGTTCAAAAGCATCGATTCTTTGGCGCTCAGCCTTCTTCACAGTCCAACTCTCACATCCATACATGACCACAGGGAAAACCATAGCCTTGAGTAGATGAACCTTTGTTGGCAAAATAATGGCTCTGCTTTTGAATATGCTATCTAGGTTGGTCATAACTTTCTTTCCAAGGAGTAAGTGTCTTTTAATTTCATGGCTGCAGTCACCATCTGCAGTGATTCTGGAGCCCAGAAAAATAAAGTCTGACACTGTTTCCACTGTTTCCCCATCTATTTCCCATGAAGTAATGGGAGCGGATGCCATGACCTTCGTTTTCTGAATGTTGAGCTTTAAGCCAACTTTTTCACTCTCCACTTTCATCTTCATCTAGAGGCTTTTTAGTTCCTCTTCACTTTCTGAAATAAGGGTGGTGTCATCTGCATATCCGAGGTTATTGATATTTTTCCCAGCAATCTTGATTCCAGCTTGTGTTTCTTCCAGTCCAGCGTTTCTCATGATGTACTCTGCATATAAGTTAAATAAGCAGGGTGATCATATACAGCCTTGATGAACTCCTTTTCCTATTTGGAACCAGTCTGTTGTTCCATGTCCAGTTCTAACTATTGCTTCCTGACCTGCACACAAATTTCTCAAGAGGCAGATTAGGTGGTCTGGTATTCCCATCTCTTTCAGAATCTTCCACAGTTTATTGTGATCCACACAGTCAAAGGCTTTGGCATAGTCAATAAAGCAGAAATAGATGTTTTTCTGGAACTCTCTTACTTTTTCCATGATCCAGCGGATGTTGGCAATTTGATCTCTGGTTCCTCTGCCTTTTCTAAAAGCAGCTTGAACATCAGAAGTTCACGGTTCACATGCTGCTGAAGACTGGCTTGAAGAATTTTGAGCATTACTTTACTAGCGTGTGAGATGAGTGCAATTGTGTGGTAGTTTGAGCATTCTTTGGCATTGCCTTTCTTTGGGATTGGAATGAAAACGGACCTTTTCCAGTCCTGTGGCCACTGCTGAGTTTTCCAAATTTGCTGGCATATTGAGTGCAGCACTTTCACAGCATCATCTTTCAGGATTTGGAATAGCTCAACTGGAATTCTATCACCTCCACTAGCTTTGTTTGTAGTGATGCTTTCTAAGGCCCACTTGACTTCACATTCCAGGATGTCTGGCTTTAGGTCAGTGATTACACCATCGTGATTATCTTTAATAGCATGTAAATCAAAATGGTAACACTGCCACAATTTAAAAACTCTCACTGACAATAAATTCAGAAGACAGAAAAATTAAGGTAAGGGGTATATCATAAAACACATGAATGGTTACATGATAAATATATGGTATGTATATATATTTATGTGTATGTGTATATATATGTGTGTGTGTATATATATACATATATATATAATATATATAATACAGTGGTTATGTAGTAAATAATTAGATAAACAATTCCAGACAAAAATTGATCCTGCTGTAAAAGTTTATATTTAGTTCTTCTGTATACAGGTATCTATGTGTAAACAAGATTCCAGGTAATATATTGTATTGTCAAAAGAATGACCTGGATATAAGAATAGTCTTCAAAACTTTAAATTCAATCTACTCAGGAATATAGTAGGAGAATCAGCCAAATGATATAAAGCACAGATGCTGGCACACTGGGAAGATTCTTTTCATTCCATTTCGTCTAATCCCATACATCCCTGGCCATCCTCTTCCCAAAGACACCACCTGCACTGTCATGACTAAAACTCAACCATTTGATTTTGAAACTTGGGTTAAAGAGTTCCTTTTCAAATGTGTGAATATTACTGATAAAGGTGATTCCCAAAGTTATCATAATGAAATTAATCCATTCTAAATTTTTGAAGACATGAGAATACCAGACCTCCTTACCTGCCTCCTGAGAAATCTGTATGCAGGTCAAGAAGCAACAGTTACACGTGCTCCCCATCCTGAAGCCCCTCCCACATCCCTCCCCGTACCACGTGTACACCCGTGGCGGATTCATGCTGATGTATGGCAAAACCAATACAATATTGTAAAGTAATTAACCTCCAATTAAAATAAATAAATTTTAATAAAAATTTATTTTTATTAAATACATTTAATTAAAAAAAAAAAAAGAAGCAACAGTTAGAACCGAACACGGAACAACAGACTACTTCCAAATTGGGAAAGGAGTACATTAAGGCTGTATATTGTCACTCTGCTTATTTAACTTACATGCAGGGTTCAGTTCAGTTGCTCAGTCATGTCCGACTCTTTACATCCCTTAACTGCAGCACACCAGGCTTGCCGGTCCATCAGTCACTCCTGGAGCTTGCTCAAACTCATGTCCATCAAGTCAGTGATGCCATCCAACCATCTCATCCTCTGTCATCCCCTTTCCTCCTGCTGTCAATTTTTCGCAGCATCAGGGTCTTTTCCATGAGTCAGTTCTTCGCATCAGGTGGCCAAAGTATTGGAGTTTCAGCTTCAACATCAGTCCTTCCAATGAAAATTCAGGGCTGATCTCCTTTGGGATGGACTGGATGAATCTCCTTGCAGTCCAAGGGACTCTCAGGAATCTTCTCCAACACCACAGTTCAAAAGCATCAATTCTACAGCACTCAGCTTTCTTTAAAGTACAACTCTCACATCCATATGTGTGACTACTGGAAAAACCGTAGCCTTGACTAGATGGACCTTTGTTGGCAAAGTAACATCTCTGTTTTTTAATATGCTGTCTAGGTTGGTCATAGCTTTTCTTCCAGGAAGCAAGCATCTTTTTCTTTCATGGCTAAAGTCACCATCAGTAGTGGTTTTGGAGCCCAAGAAAGTCAAGTGTCACTGTTTCCATTGTTTCCCCATCTATTTGAAGTGATGGGACAGGATGCCATGACGTTCGTTTTTTGAATGTTGAATTTTAAGCCAGCTTTTTCACTCTCCTCTTTCACTTTCATCAAGAGGCTCTTTAGTTCTTCTTTGCTTTCTGCCATAAGGGTAGTGTCATCTGTGTATCTGAGATTATTGATATTCTTCCCGGCCATCTTGAGTCCAGCTTGTGCTTCATCCAGCCTGGCATTTCACATTATGTACTCTGCATGTAAGTTAAATAAGCAGGGTGACAATATACAGCCTTGACGTAATCGTTTCCCAATTTGGAACCAATCTTTGTTCCATATCCAGTCCTAAGTGTTGCTTCTTGACCTGCACACAGTTTTCTCAGGAGGTAGGTAGGGTGGTCTGGTATTCCCATAGAATTTTCCACAGTTTTTTGTGATCCACATAGTCAAAGGCTATGGCATAGCCTTAAAGCAGAAGTAGATATTTTTCTGGAACTCTTTTGTTTTTTTGATGATCCAATGGATGTTGGCAATTTGATCTCTGGTTCCTCTGCCTTTTCTAAATCCAGCTTGAACATCTGGAAGTTCATGGTTCATGTACTATTGAAGCCTGGCTTGTAGAATTGTGAGCATTACTTGGTTAGCGTGTGAGATGAGTGCAATTGTGCGGTAGTTTGAACATTCTTTGGTTTTGCCTTTCTTTGGGATTGGAATGAAAACTGACCATTTCCAGTTTTGCAGCCACTGCTGCATTTTCCAAATTTGCTGGCATATCCAGTGCAGCACTTTAATGGCATCATCTTTTAGGATTTGAAATAGCTCAAGTGGAATTCCATCACCTCCACTAGCTTAGTGAAGCTTCCTAAGGCCCACTTGACTTTGCAATTCAGGATGTCTGGCTCTAGGTGGGTGATTACACCATCGTGGTTATCTGGGTCATGAAGATATTTTTTGTATAGCTCTTCTGTAAATTCTTGCCACCTATTCTTAATATCTTCTGCTTCTGTTAGGTCCATACCATTTCTGTCCTTCATTGTGCCCATCTTTGCACGAAATATTCCCTTGGTATCTCTAATTTTTTTGAAGAGATCTCTAGTCTTTCCCATTCTATTGTTTTCCTCTATTTCTTTGCATTGATCACTGAGGAAGGTTTTCTTATCTCTCCTTTTTATTCTTTGGAACTCTGGATTCAAATGGGTATACCTTTGCTTTTCTCCTTTGCCTTTCATTTCTCTTCTTTTCTCAGCTATCTGTAAGGCCTCCTGAGACAACCATTTTGCCCTTATGCATTTCTTTTTCTTGGGGGTGTTCTTGATCACTGCTTCCTGTACAATGTCATGAACTTCCATCCATAGTTCTTTAGGCACTCTGTCTATCAGATCTAATCCCTTGAATCTATTTGTCACTTCTACTGTATAATCATAAGGGATTTGATTAGGTCATACCTCAGTGGTCTAGCAGTTTTCCCTAGTTCAATTTAGGCCTGAATTTGGCAATAAGGAGTTCACTATCTGGGCCACAGTCAGCTCCCAGTCTTGTTTTGGCTGACCCTATAGAGCTTCTCCATCTTTGGCTGCAAGAATACAATCAGTCTGATTTTGGTATTGACCATCTGGTGATGTCCATGTGTAGAGTCTTCTCTTCTGTTGTTGGTAGAGAGTTTGCTACTCCAGTGCATTCTCTTGGCAAAACTCTATTAGCCCTTGCCCTGCTTCATTTTGTACTCGAAGGCCAAACTTGCTTGTTACTCCAGGTATCTCTTGACTTCCTATTTTTGCATTCCAGTCCCCTATAAAGAAAAGGACATCTTTTTTTGGTGTTAGTTCTAGAAGTTCTTGTTGGTCTTTATAGAACCATTCAACTTCAGCTTCTTCAGCATTACTGGTCAGAGCATAGCCTTGGATTACTGTGATATTGAAAGGTTTGACTTGGAAACGAACAGAGGTCATTCTTTCGTTTTTGAGACTACAGCCAAGAGCTGCATTTTGGACTCTTTTGTTGACTATGAGGGCTACTCCATTTCTTCTATGGGATTCTTGCCCACAGGAGTAGATATAATGGTCATCTGAGTTAAATTGGCCCATTTCAGTCCATTTTAATTCACTGATTCCTAAATGTTGATGTTCACTGTTGCCATCTCCTGTTTGACCACCTCCAATTTATCTTGATTCATGCAATATTGTGCTTTATAGCATCGGACTTCATATTTCAGTGTCATATCTTTTTGCCTTTTCATGCTGTTCACATGCAGAGTACATTTTGCAAAATGTTGGGCTGATAAAGCACAAGCTGGAAGCAAGATTGCTGGGAGAAATATCAATAATCTCAGATACACAGATGTCACCACCCTTATGGCAGAAAGCAAAGAAGAACCAAAGAACCTCTTAATGAAAGTGAAAGAGGAGAGTGAAAAAGCTGGCTTAAAACTCAACATTCAAAAAACGAACATCATGGCATCCTGTCCCATCACTTCATGGCAAATAGATGGGGAAACAATGGAAACAGTGACAGACTTTATTTTCTTGGGCTCCAAAACCACTGCTGATGGTGACTGCAGCCATGAAATTAAAAGATGCTTGCTTCCTGGAAGAAAAGCTATGACCAACCTAGACAGCATATTAAAAAGCAGAGACATTACTTTGCCCACAAAGGTCTCTGTAGTCAAAGCTATGGTTTTTCCAGTAGTCGTGTGTGGTTGTGAGAGTTGGACTATAAAAAAAGTGAGTGCCGAAGAATTGATACTTTTGAACTGTGGTGTTGGAGAAGACTCTTGAGAGTCCCCTGGACTGCAAGGAGATCCATCCATTCAATCCTAAAGGAAATCAGCCCTGAATATTCACTGGAAGGACTGATGTTAAAGCTGATACTCCAATACTTTGGCCACTTGATGCAAAGAGGTGACTCACTGGAAAAGACCCTGGTGTTGGGCAAGATTAAAGGCAGGAGGATAAGAAGATGGCAGAGGATGAGGCAGTTGGATGGCATCACTGACTTGATGGACATGAGTTTGAGCAAGCTCTGGGAGTGGGTGATGGACAGGGAAACCTGGCATGCTGCAGTTCATGGGTTGCAAAGAGTTTGGACATGACTGACTGAAAGACTGAACTGCTCTGAAATAGAGGCAGCTGAATCAAAATGATGGCAGTATATATCAGGTAGAGAGCTGGTTAAGTGGGAAGTTGCTGAAAATAAGAAATAGGAAAGAAAATGCTTTTGTGAAAATAGAAAAATACATTGATATGTAGAGGTGACAATTTTACCAATTATACTCTTAATTCCACTGGCTGATAAAGAGCACATTAGTCAAGAATTTGTACAAAAAATACCCCTACCTACCCCAACTCTTAAGAGCAGCGTTCTGGAACACAAATCAGTACAGCACTTATTCTTTAAACTGCCCTCTCAATGCTATTCAAAGACTGCCCTGAAACTTACAAGATTCATTCATCTTCTCTCTTTAACTTTTTGCCTATTAGAAATAAAGCGAACAACAACAATAAGAAAAAACAAATTTAAAGCAATACTGGCCAAAATTCTGAACAGCCCTGAGGAACATCAGAATACAGGGTGTAAACAGATTAATGACTACAAAGAAGTCAACATGAAGCAGTCCTGAGGATTTGCAAATAATGACCAAACAAGATGACCCATACGCTTTCTTTCATGGATAAAAACTTCCTATTGGATAACAATTAGAGTTCCTTTGGAAAGATGAGTCCTCTCTGGCTAATCAAATCTTATACAACTTTGTGAGTTTACTAAGATCAAGGAGAAACTTTAGGTAAAGTCTGTTTTTACTAGAAAAAATTTTCTGATCCTATGTTGACTTGAACAAACATTCAAGTGAACTGTATCTAATCTACAGAAGAAAAGAAAGTTTTAGACAATACAGTTTCTTGGGGTCAGATGAATAACTCTAAAACTAAATATTCAAAGAACCATTATTAATGTGTTAATATTCTCTTAGGGAACTGGCAGCTGGTCTCAGGTTCTGTGGCTTATCCAATAACTTGAATAATGGAAAACAGATCATGTACTGTTTGTCCATGACACCAGGCTATGGTGGGAATCAACAAGGAGAGCCAAGAAATAGCTAAAGAGATGTGGGTAATTAGTTGATTAGAAGTGGTCATTAAAGATCAGTGCTTTTTAGGCCAACAATATTCCAAATGGCAAAAGGCTAAAGATCAATGGTTAAAGGACATATTTAAAAATACAGACAATAACCTATATGGAGAATAATGACTTAGGGATCAGGAACATGAGATAACTAAACTCTGTCATATACATTAGCCATTACTTAAGACAATTAACCTCCCTGAGTTTCAGGGTCCTAATTTGTAAAATGGGGTTTTAATATATGATAGATACTTATTAAGTTTAAAAAATGAAGAAGATACACTTTTAACATTACAGAAAAAGTAAATGAGAGAAATGGAAAAGAAAAATATTCTTCCTAGAATATAAGAATTACAGGAATAGTTATTTCAATATGCATACTAAGTATCCTGCTATGATTATGATCCTTTATGGTCCATGACCATAGTGGACAAATATGCATTAAAATGGAGATGCTTGTAACAACTCTAAAAGTTGTTGGGGTTTTTCTTCTCCTCCTGTGCATCATCCCTGACAATATATTTAATCTTTTTTATTTTCCACTTATTACTCAGGCATGATATAAGACTAGTATTATTTAAATTGAAAAGTACTCCTATTCCATTTCTTCAACTTACACAGAAAACAACTAAAAATTCACTGTGTTTGTAAAGGCTCAAATGCACATCCGTGTTGATATTTCATGGAGCAGTCAAAACAAAACAAAAGAAACCCACACAAATTGTGCTTTACAGGAAGTAGATATACTTCCTTAGTGTCCTAAGACTAAACAGTACGTGAGTAGATGCTTCCTCTATGACTCCTTGAAATTGGGATTTATAAGTGATGAGCTGTGCTTACCATCACACAAACAAACACAAAGAGCTGGGCTGTGGATCAGCTATCATAATGAACATCCCTGAAATAAAGCCCACAAAGCTATAAAAGTCATAAAAAGCACATGCATGAAATGACAGAATAGAGTGTGACTGTCAAATGTTGACTCAGTAACAGTTAAACCCCTTCTGGCTGCCCTTTTTTATGATCTCCTTCTATACTAATGGCACGGGAAGAAGAAAGAAACAAAAAAGGTTTTTAACCCTTCAATTATGTGAACCTCCGAGACCACCAAAGAAGATGAAAGATTATTTATAATGTCATAACGATTTATCAGTTGGAGACTTTTTTTCATCGGCTTAAGTAGAATATAAAGAAACAATGAACGTGCCTAAGACAACCCTCCATCTCTCAGTTTCACCCTTGTTTACTGAGATTGCCATTTTCTAAAAAAAAAAAAAAGCATCCACCCATGTAATATAGCCGCACAAATGGAAGAGAAAGCTTTGTTGTAAAAGCTTTACAACAAATAATGTACAAACACACATGCGCACACACACACACTTTCATCCAACACCAACAAAAATGCAATCTGAAGAAATTTTTCACTTATTTTATTCTGGTCAAATGTGAATTTCGCAGACACTTTGGTACTCTGACACTTTGGTATTCCTTAGGAGTATTTTTCCATTCATTTTCTCAATCAGAGAATCATATGGATATATGAACTAAGGGATAGGAAAGGTCTATAAATATCTTTTGGTTTAGTCATCTCAAAAAAATGCCTTATCGAATCCTGATTTTTTCCCTTCCAAATTCAGAGATTCCTATTGTGAAGAAAATAATAAATTAGAACCCAAATTTTGTTTCCACAATCTAATTTCATTTTGTGAACTTTGGAAGCCAGCTTCATGATATGTCCCTTAAAGTATAATCCTTGCTGAATTTCATAGAAACTTAGTTTCATCAGGAAATCTGATCAAAGTGAATTGTATTGGCAGATCAAGTTTTCTTAAGAAGTATTATGAAGCTGAAGGTAGATGGAATTGTTTTGAAGGAAATACACAGCTTCTATGAATGCAAATCTTAACCTGAATTAATACATTTCCAAGACAGAAAAGTGACTTGTGGGTAAAATTGATGAATCCCTATTTATAATTTTTAAAGAACTGATTGTAAAGTGGGAGAAATATTAGAAAATGGAATATAAAGAACTAATTCTGATTTTCATGAATAAAGAGAAAAACTGAAGAACAATGACCTGAGAACTTAATGAATGTTCTGGAAAAGACAGAGCTGATTGTTATAGATTCGTTCAGGGCCCTTCGTAGAGGAGGTGGTGACAAGAAGCTAATACAAATTTACTAAGAAAAAGTATGTTATAATGGTCTAATTCCTTTTTCTACAAAAATTGGAAAACAGAGTAGGGAAGCTCATGGCCATAGTCTTTTGGAATTTAGCTCAGCTTTGGGTTATGTTCCTATCAATATATTTGTTGTCTTCATGGAGAAAGTGCATAGGGCCTTAAAAGAGACAGTTGAAGAGGAGATCAACAATCTCTGTCTTTACATATCTTAAGAAACTCCAGGTTTATGAAGAACCAAGACCTGTTGTTTGTGGAAAAGAGACGGGATTTGGCCATATAAAGCAACAGAATACTGACCAATGGTTGTAAGTTACCAAGTGAAAGTGTATGAACCACTGAAGAAAGAGTTATATTAAAAAAGATGTCTATTTCTTAAGTGGGCTGTCTTAGGATGCAGAAATCTTCACCTCCCTGGAGGTTTTCAAATATTGGCCATATGACTGCCTGCCTGGCAATTCAACATCAGATAATAGGTTGCATTAAAGGCCCTTTTCACTTTCTTTCAGTTCTATGTTCCACTTGACTGGAATTGCTCAAACAAAACTAAAATATTTTGACAAATATATAAAGATATACATGTTTCTCTATCCATGATGATAATTTCCTCAGAAGCTGTTAATTAGTTTCAAAATGTAAAGGCACTCCATTTATAGTTGAGAATGCTATAGTCATTTTCTTAAATTCAAGGAAGATACTTCAAATTATGAAACAAAAGCTAAAAAAGATATGATTACTGAAATAAATTTTGTGAAAGGACTGTCCAACAATACTCAGATTTACATACTTAGGTACATGGTGAAGGACACAGTCTTCTGTCCAAATTCAACATTACTGCCATGTAGAGGAAGAACTCACTGAGTGTGGAGGTGTAACGCACAGAAAAGCAAACTCAAAGGAATCCGTAAGAAACATATAATTCACAAAGAGGGTATATATGAATAATATCATGGTAAAATACTGGTCCTTGCTTACATGTCCCAGGGGTGATTATGGTTTGTACATGTGGAAAGGAGAAGGAAGGAGAGGAAAAATCTAAGACCTGGGTTTCAGGTGTCAGAAGTCAGCCAAAGTCTAAAAAAAAGTGTTTATTTCAAACCACGGTAGATACAGATACTACGCACATCAAGTCAGATCTGAAGGGTTAATGTGAGAAAAATAAGAGGCCAACAAAGGAAAATAGAATTCACAACCTACACAGGATGTCCGGTAGGTGGGAGGGCTGCATAGATGTAAACACAAAGCTGGAATGAGGTCTGATGTTAATTGTTCTATAAACAATGGGTAACTCAGTTACTGAGCTACAGAGTCGTATAGAACTTTTTCATTTTTCCATTTCATAGAATAAAGTTGTAAAACTGTCTGCCTTCTTATGAATGTAGCCTCAGTAGCCAGTAGTTACTTCAGTTAAATAAATATAATTAGACTATTTTAAAGAGAAATGGTTTGGTTCCGAAATACCGGGTCTGACAAATAGAAACAAGCATAACAGGGTTATAGTTCACTTTTCAATTATCCATGGTAGTTTTAGAGAAAAACTTAACAGTAGAATAGATATTTAAAATCTCATTGTAATGAACAGCCAAAACTTTACATGTTTTATGAGCGCTGGTATGAGAAGCAAAATAAATAAGATTGAACATATTCTTTCTGTTTTCTGGCTCATTCTCAAAAGAAGGGGGCTGGTATGTAGTGAAAAAAGGGAGACCTAGAAAAGGAACAGAAACAGGAAAAACAAAGAAATGAAGAAAAGATACAGACAGAAGCTATGGAGATGCTGGTTGCTAAAAGGATTTTTTGGTGTGATAAATCCTCAAAAATGTACTAAATAATATACATGGCCAACATTAGGGTACAAGCCAATCAAACAGGAACTGGCTTACTTTCTTGTATGTCTTCAGCATGGTCCATTAGGAAAGAGACTGAAATTTAAACCAGAGGACCTTGGTTTAAAAACTGATCTACCACTTGAACTCCTGTAATAATCTCACATCTCGTTTTTTTTTTTTAATTTTTAAAACAAAGATATGAATACTGTTGTTCTGTTTATACTATGGTACTAAACTGAAATTTAATGTGAAAGCAATTGGAAAAAGGTAAGATGCAAACTAAATATATCAGTAGCCATTATTACTCCTTTATTACTTGTATCCTCATAAACAAGTCTGTTTCATTTGTAAAAGAAAAGGTGCAAGTGGAAAGACTCAATGGGACCCTCTGAAATAAATGCTAAACTCAGAATATTTTCCTCATAATTTTAAATCCATATTGTTAATGTTATTTGAAATAAACAACAAGAAAACACAATATATCTACTAAGTATGAGAATAACTAAAAAACAAATGGTTCTTTGATTAGTTCAGTGCCTAATGTTGAACTGTCTTAAAGACAACTATTTAATCTTGAGGCTAAGAAAGGGAGAAAGGGAGAAGGGAAGGAAAGGCCATTCTTAGTAGACAAGGTTTTTAAAAATAACATTTCTGGTCCAACAACAAAAGTGATTCTTATTTTACTTAGAAAATTTGAAAAAAATCAGAAATGTGGGTACATACATGTAAATTTACAACCCGTCATCTTGGCATAATGATTGTTTATTCTTCTTCTGGTCTTTTATCTGTGCAACATGGAAATGTACTTTAAAAATATCTAGATTATCTCCACAGAGTGTTTTCAAATGTGCTTTTTTCAGGAATCCTATCGTGAGCCTATCCTCATATCCTTAAATGAATAGACAATTTCAATCATCAGAGAGGCCTGTGGGTGTCTATCTGAAAGCCCAATTTGGCATGCCCCGTGTGTCTCTTTTTATTGGACCATCCTGCACTAACCCCTCTACCAGAATGATGTAAAGAACACAAGACTCTCTGTTTGAAAACATGCACAGCTTTTCTAGGCTTGAAAATTAAACCATAAAAAGTTTACTGGAGAAAAAAAAAAAAAACCTTTAAAAAGCTCCTTAAAAACTCACACCATAATTGCTCCCCACCAAGCGTGGGCACTTGCTAGCTGTAAGTAGTGGCACTGTGACAAATGTAGCAAAGCTGAAAGCAGGCTATACTAAGAGAAAGAAAAAGTCTTCCACTGGCCATCTGTGAAAATAAGGCATGTGGCCATTAAATGCAGAGGCTGTAAATATACACAAACTCCATGAAGCAAATGGCAAAAAAGGACTAAACTTCAAGCTCAAACAAATCAAAATGTTTAATGCATAGTTACCACTGCTGGACGAAAACAGCTCTGATCTTTGCAGTCTGCAAACTCGGCATGTATTTCAATTAAATACCCCCAAAAAGAAAAGAAAGAAAAAGAAAGAAATGAAAAGACACAGAAGAAAACCATCTGGAACAAAAGGCTATAGACAGCCTATACTCAATTTCTAGAAACAAACAGCCCCTTTAACTTGCATCAGCCTGTCGAGAATGTCGATTGGAATTATTGAAAGGCTGACATATAGAGTGATGGATGGGTGATGACATAATACCTATTTGCCTTTTTGTCATGGTCTGTGAAAACTGGCTGCTCTGTGCTGATAATATTCACCAAGGGGTTTTCCTCTCCCCTCCTGTCCCATAAGAAGTGTTCCCTAGCTAAGACACTCAGAATTAAGAAGGTTTTATGAAAGAAAAACAAAAGAAAAGAAAACCTAAGGATCAAATGCCAACTTGCATATAAAAAGCTGGTCTAGATTTCCTAATAATCAGTTGCCTAGAAAGCAGTTCTCTATCCATTTTACATACATATTTAGAGAGAATCCAATAATAAAAAGGCAAATATTCAGTTTCAGATTTCATGTAGTTTTTAATTAAAGTTACCAAATAAACAATTACATGTAGAAATAAAAATAATATATACTCTTATTTTTATAAAGACAAAATCTTAATCATTTGTATTATTTTAATTTGTTCCTAAGTAAATTCTAATCAGAAGGTTTGAAAAGTCAAGGGACATCTTGACAACCCCCATGCACACCCCAAGAAAAACCTCCTATTTTCTCCCACTGTTGGAATGATCTATCTCATTCCCTCCTGAACGATCTCCCTAACATGGCTTCCTCCTTCCTCCTTCATTCAGTGGTAAGAGGAGTTTTTCCTCTTACCACTGGAATGTCTAGCTCTAATTTGACTTCTCTAATTCATTTTAGCTAAAGGCAACATCTCCAACAGCCATCCATAAATCATTAATTAATTGTAATGCCTGCCACTGAATACAAAGGCGCAAGTTCCTCCATACTCTTTTTCAAAGCAAACCTGTAATTCACAATTCCTCACATGCCTTCTCCTTATCTAAGAGCAGGAGCATGTGTTAGATAATGCTCAACTAGATACACTGTGTCAGTTTCTGAAGAGTTAACACTGTTGGCCCCATCCATCAGCTGGCTAGCGAAGCATCAGGAAAGAATGATGGATGTAAAATTATTACAGGGCTGCCATCTGATACACTTACTGCCATTTGTAACTAATGCTGGGACTGACACACTTTTTTTTTCATTATTAAACATCCACATTAAGTCAACATTGGTCACTGTCATTTCGTGTTCGGCACTCTGTTAAAGGGGAAGAATAGGGTTGACAATGGCGGAAAAGAGGAGGTTGTAATGGAAGAGTTTCAAAGTGCCAGAGTAAAAAGTATTAACTTTTGTTTACAAGTCCATCCATTTTGTATGTGGTAAGGCTTCTTATGAATGTGACTGACACCAAATAGAGAAACTGATTTCATTATTGAGTAAATCATTATAAAATATACACGTTTTTCACCAAATTTTCATCTTATTCTGTAGAAATCTGCCAAGAATTTTCACTGAATCGCAGAAGGAAAAGTAAGACACTTTTCCAGATATTCTCACTTGCAATTATTGATTAATGCATAGCATGTGCTGGTGTTTAGATTTCACGCACACTTCAGGCAATTAATGTTTGATGCATAAATTCTCTACCTTAAGACATATTTGTATGTTTATTTTTGTGAATGACATCTATTTTATATATAAGAAGTAATACAGAAGTTGGCCATAATATGTAGAAACTATGTGAATGAATATACACTCACTGACTTAACCTGGCTCCAAGCAATGTTTTCTTGAATGCATGCCCGTATGAAATTTAATTCCTTCTGAAAACACAGACAAGGTATAAGGCCCTGGGCATGTAACAGAGAAAAGCAAAGGCAGGTAGATAGATGACATCAAATGTAACCAAAACAAACCAGCTTTATGATGAAAATATTTGAGAACCTCGATTATCATTTCTATAATGTAGCTGTGGCTGACAATGGCATTTTCCTACCCAATAGTAAGAGATGCCTGCTCCTTGGAAGGAAATCTATGACAAACCTAGATAGCACATTAAAAAGCAGAGACGTCTCTTTGCCGACAAAGGGCCATATAGTTAAAGCAATGGTTTTTCCTGTAGTCATATATGGATGTGAGAGTTGGACCATAATGAAGGCTGAGTGCTAAAGAATTGATGCTTCTGAATTGTGGTGCTGGAGAAGACTCCTGAGGGTTTCCTGGACAGCAAGGAGTTCAAACCAGTCAATCCTAAGGAAATCAAGCCTGAATATTCATTGGAAGGGCTGATATCGAAGCTGAAGCTCCAATATTTTGGCCACCTGATGTGAAGAGCCAACTTTTTGGCTGGGGAAGAATGAAGGCAAAAGGAAAAAGGGGCAGCAGAGTGTGAGATGGTTAGACAGCACCACTAACTCAATGAATATGAGTGTGAGCAAACTCAGGGAGTGGGTGAAGGACAGGGAAGCCTAACCTGACTGTAGTCCCTGAGGTTGCAAAGAGTGGGATACGGCTTAGCGACTGAACAACAACAACAAAGCCACTCTAGTCTTGCTTTTGGTCCCCACCAATATAATCTTTGATCTTAAGATATCCCTTAAGTGTGAGGGTGATCTGGCTGTGACCTCTGTCACCCCACTGGTCTTCAGGGTTGACTGGGTGATCTGGCTGGCTAAATAGATATTCCCTTTCCTGCCTCAGGGCTCCATGTGCATCCCTCCTGGAGCTGCACACTTGGTGGAAGAAGATGACCTTCCACAAAAGGGGAGGGTGCTTACTCAGTCAGGGACACACGAGAAGCTGTTCTTCCCTGCTAGAACCTCCAGACAAGCTCTCAAGGTCCACTCATAGAAGAGAGTAGGCTAATCAAGCTTCCATGACTCCAGACACACCCAAATGAGGTGCTATATGTGGCAGTCAGCCTTTTTAAAAAAAAGATATCCTTTGATTTCAGGAAGGATAAGATAAGGTCTCTAATTCAGTCCTGGAAAATAATTTGTGATCTCTCTTCCTTGACCAGTAATGTGCAAATAACCCAGGTCTCCCCAAATGAGACATTTACAGAAGTCAGCATGAAGGGTGAAGTGAAATATCCCTATGTGAATAAAGAAGGAGCTTTAGTGAAGAGAAAACTTCTGAGTCTGCATGTCTTCAAGGGATAGTTGTAGATGCATCAAAATTTTGTGACACTAAGGGATTGAGTGAGTGAGTGAGTGAAGCTGCTCAGTCGTGTACGACTCTTTGTGACCCCATGGACTGTAGCCCACCAGGCTCCTCCCCCATGGGATTCTCCAAGCAAGAGTACTGGAGTGGGTTGCCATTTCCTTCTCCAGGGGATTTTCCTGACTCAGGGATCGAACCCGGGTCTTCTGCATTCCAGGCGGACGCTTTAACCTCTGAGCCACCGGAGTCACTCCGTTAAGGGAACTTAATGCTAAGGGAACAACCTAGATAATCAGGATTTCAACCCTGACATTACTGAGCTGATGAACTAAAGCTACCAACCTCTTACTCCTGAACTTCATTACGTGCTCCAAACTAAGCATTATTTGCTGAAGCTACGATAGTTAGATATCCTGATACTTGTCACGAAAAGCTCTTCTAACAGATGTTACAGCACAGGCCATCATCTTTCTAGGACAACTACAATGGGAGTGAGGGAAGTGATAAAAGAAAGCTCTAGTGTGTTCCACATTTCGGTGCATGCCAGAGGGCTCAGTGGTAAAGAACCTACCTCCCAATGCAGGAGATACAGGTTCAATCCTTGGGTCAGGTCAGGAATACCCCCTGGAGTAGGAAATGGTAGCCCCACTCCAGTATTCTTGCCTGGAAAATCCCATGGACAGAGGAGCCTGGTGGGCAACAGTCCATAGGGCTGCCAAGAGTCAGACGTGTCTAAGTGACTGAGTACACACAGACAAGGGCACCTTCAAATCAAGGTCAGAACCTGAATATGAAGCTGGTCAAAGCTGTGCCATTTGGGTGTTAAAAATGGCAAGATTTGGGAGAATGGCATTGAAACATGTGAAATGTCATGTATGAAACGAGATGCCAGTCCAGGTTCAATGCACGATGCTGGATGCTTGGGACTGGTGCACTGGGACGACCCAGAGGGATGGTATGGGGAGGGAGGAGGGAGGAGGGTTCAGGATGGATTTTCTTTTATAAATAAAAAATAAATAAATAAAATAAAAATAAAGGTAATGAAAAAAAAATGCAAGTAGGTGGTTTTTATAAAACAAATGTATATATATGAGGGTCTTCTGAGTCTTCCTACCTGAGAAGATGACTTATTCATCCATCACACTAATCTGTAACCGAGCTGAGTGCTAAAAGATAACATTATTTGAATATACAATCAAGCTATAATTAACCAGAGATGACAATTATAAATAACATTGTGTCCCAGAGTTTCCAAGAAACCTGACATACACAGTTCTTGGGTATGTTGAAACACTTCCAAGAAAAGTAAAGAAATGAAAAATCTCTTAGAAGTCTTCAATTAAAATGTGTTTCAGTACAAACGACTTTCATTATGTGTTTTGGTACATATGACTGGAAAACATTTGTCCCTCTCTTCACACCTCTAATTGTTTTCACTGCCCAATTACAGCTTTTCAGAATTAAGACATTCTAGTTAAGACAAGCATGTTGGTCATTTGAAATGTGAAGAAAAGTTAAAGTGTATAAGACTTGTGTACCCTAGAAAACAGATCTCTGTTATAGGTTTCCAATTATCTGGATCTTGGGTCATGCCAGCTCCTTCTATCTTTCTCTCTCCTTCTTCCCCACTTCTTACATTTATGTCACATACTTTCAGGATTTAGGAAGTTGGAAGGATTGTTAGAGAAAAAATGTCATCCTTTTAGGAGGGGAAGAGGAATTTATTTCTATATATATATATATTTATTGCCTTTATTCCTTTTGTTAGGATCTGTGAGGCAAAATTTCAAGCCAACTACTGATCTAACTATATACTTTGGCCATGGATAAAGTTGGACGATTATAACAATCTACTAAAAAGGTAGGTACTAAAAAATGATGACACCGTATGTCTAGTGATGCTGCTTCATGTGGAAAAACAAGCAGCCACTTCTGTTGAGTCAGGTATATAAGTGATTTGATACGCTCAGCAACACGGGGTCGTAATTCAGTTCCTGTAGGAATTTACCCACATAAATACACCGTGATTAACAATCAAAATCATAATTTGATCTAAACTGTAAGCTCTGTAATAGGCAGAGAACATATTTCCTTGTTCTCAATACAAGTACATAGCAGCACTGTCCCTGATACGTATGGGTCCTAATGTTGAATAATGACTAATTAAAAGATATAAATTTGACATTATTTCATTCCCATGAGTTGCAAGACATAGATTGATCATTAATTTTGTACAAATGTCAGCTAAGCCAGTTCAACAGGAAAAGGCAACCACAGTAATTCCTGCTTCTAAGAGAGCTTCAGTCTCAAGTGTCAAGGGATGAACTAATTTGAATTCTCCAGCTGAAAAGGTTTACTTACACATTACAAGTGTTTGCCAGACTACTGCAATAATGGATTTTTATATTTTCATATTTTACAGTTACATGATGCAATTTCATTTTTTTAGATTTTCACTTAAAAATCCATAAAAATGTAAGATCATAGTTGAAGATGTAACTCTATTGCATTGATAGGGCATGGTGAAGAGATTCAGGAGCATAAACTTCTTGAGGATGAAGATATCTTAATTGGCCAACAGATTCTGGCAGGTATTACTTCAAGAATATTTTTTTTTAAGTTACTATAATTCTGTAAAAGAGAAAGGAAAATTGAAAGGAGTCGTTTTCAACAGAGGCAACTCACTCATGCAGCTCAAACAGGAGATGCTGACCAGAGAAATAAAACAAAGTCTGATTGTGGAAGTAGAAGATGAAGTGGAAATAAGGTCCCGAACAATGAACACTATGGAATAAAATGAATGCAGATGGTTCCACTCCTGTTACTTAATCAAAAGGCTGAGCAGAGTCACTGGAGCCGGCATGAAGTCATGTGTTAGAACAACAGCTGATCTGTATTAGAGAAGATTAACTCGCAGTGCCATGGTGGAAGGCCCAGGATTATTTTATGTACTTCCATTGCCTTACAAGCCGTCAGCACAATTATTGCCCTCCGATGTGAATGACTGATCTGTAACCACAGCTAAACAGCATGCTGCTTAGGGGCCTAGGAGCTTCATGAAGATGAATTTCCATACCATCAAAGTGCTTTTAATGGGTTCCCTGATCCAACCACAAGGCCTGTTTTGCAAGTATATAGAACTCTGGATGAAGGCTTCCTGTCCAAAAGGATTTGGTCGGTTGTCACTTGACAATTCCCAGCCAGCACAGGGGAGGAGAGGGGGGAGATAGGTAGAGTTGTCTCTGCTTTGGAGGATTAAAAAAAAAAAAAAAGGGTACAGATGCTGGCTGAATGCAACCAACTGCTGTATCCACAGCTGAATTCAATGCGCTTAACAAATAACGGCAATTTAGCTATGCTTGCGAGGAATAGCTTGAGTCACTTTGCATTAGCATCTGGCTGAGTGTTAAACTCATTTCTACATGGGGTGCAGAGAAAAGGAATTTCTGTTCAAGCATCCTTTCAAGAATGTTTAAGTATTTGAATATAAATTCCTTTATGCTTGCCATCATTCCTTCTTTGAGTTGTCACTTCGTTTTCCCCCTTCCCTTCTGGTGCTTAGAGTTAGAAAATTTTTGTGTCCTTCGAACTGCACCAGTGTTGCTCTTCTTAGGATGTGAGACTGCCAGGGAGGAACACTTGACCATGCTTGGCTCTCCCCTCTAGGAACAACAGAACTGAAATCATGTCTCCATCTTTCTGACCCATGGTCAGGTCAGAAGTACAGAAGTACATAACTTCAAGCATTCTATAGTAATATAACATATTACGTTTGCTGAATAAAACACAATGTAGCTTAGACAAAATAGTTTGAAATTACTGTAGCCCAGATAAAGTACACTTGGGGCAGGATCACACCTTCATTCACTATGCAAATTGCTAGCTTCTATATCCCAGATTGGGAAGATCCCCTGGAGAAGGGAATGGCAACCCACCCCAGTATTCTTGCCTAGAGAATCCCATGGACAGAGGAGCCTGGAGGGCTACAGTCCAAGGGGTGGCAAAGAGTTGGACACGATTGAATGACATTTTCACTTTCACTTAGAGATTATACGTAAAATTCCATAGAAAACCTGGGAAACCGGAAAGTTATCCAAATGAGCAGCCTGTCCATTCTGGATGATGCTGTTTGACTCATAAGCTTCCTTGAGTTATTACTAAGTAGCTGATTATTTTTTCTCTTATATACTGTATTTAGCTACTGGATTTTGAGAAAAAGGGGATTCAATGACACTTTAAAATTTGAATTAAAAATACCAAATATGACCAAAGGAAGTATAATCACTTCAAACCTTCTATAGTAACATATTATTTTTTTCTGAATTAAATACAATGTAGCTTAGGCAAAATAGTTTGAAATTATTATAGCACAGATAAATTCAGAAGTTTCACTGGGCTTAAGTATAACAATAGGTATACTAATACTGTTCCCATTTTAAAGAAAAAACTTTGTTTTACAATCAAGTGAAAATTTCCAATTGTGCAGTCACTTACAACGTTACAGTGCTTCGTGCTAGAAACATGTTACGATAAGCTCAGGCTCTTAGATACTTAGACCTCGAGCACGGGTATCATCCAAGCTTACGCTGATTAAAGAAGATTCAGCATTTTCAAACCCAGCTCATCCCCAAATACAAGTTGAGCATCTCTGTAAAGCAAAACTTTCACTTAGACCCAGATATTTCAAATGCCACTCTATTTTAATACAAAGTGATGGCAGAAGAGGGGATAGTAATTGTCAATAAGGTTCAGATGGATAGAAGAGAATTATAACCCTTCTCATTTCCAGATGGTTTTGATTACGATGGGCATGAAGAATTCTGAACCGATCAAGGGAAAGAGGGAGGGAGAACAGTCATTCTGAGGATGGTGAGAAAAGAAAAAGATAAAGAAGATATTCAAGCAATTTAAGTATTTTTGGAAAGCCAACCATTATTTTAGGAACTCACCTTTTCTGTCCGGCAGTTATTGAGACCTAGACTATTCACAACAGCCACCTTCCCGTCAAGCACCTGCTGTTCCCGCCGGAGCTGCTCCTTCATCTGCCGAGCTTCTTGGATTGCCTTGGTGACAGCATCATGGTCATTTAAATAACCTGAAGATGTAACAGAATGAAGGATATGTTTTGCACAAACGTATAGATGGGTTAACCTTCCACCATAAAAATCACTTCTTTTTTGGGAGTGGCTAGTGTCTGGCATATACTAATTTTTTCAGTGGAATCAGTCTGAGATGAATGAATGAATGAATAATTGATGATGACTGATTCACATAATTACATCAACATGGTGCCAAACATCTGTTACCAAAACGTAATATTTAAGTGAAATACAGCTGGTTCCACATGTTTGAAAAGATGTTTAAAACATAATCTTTAAATAAACTTTTTTAGTCACCTGAGTATCTTGTAGTGCAAAAATACAACCTATCTTTAATTTTTTTTTTCCCTTTGAGGATCATTTGAATGTTACCAGAGAATACAAGTATTGATAATTATCACTGTTATTTACTGATACTCTCATAGTATTAGAAATGTCAATTTAGAGTTTGAGTATGACCACCTCATGTGAAGAGTTGACTCATTGGAAAAGACTCTGATGCTGGGAGGGATTGGGGGCAGGAGGAAAAGGGGAAGACAGAGGATGAGATGGCTGGATGGCATCACCGACTCGACGGACGTGGGTTTGTGTCAACTCCGGAAGATGGTGATGGACAGGGAGGCCTGGCGTGCTGCGATTCGTGGGGTCGCAGAGTCGGACACGACTGAGAGACTGAACTGAACTGATGACGCTATTAGGTTTGTCATATACAAAAGGAACAAATCACTATTAACCGACTCTGGAAGAAGAGCATTCTCCCCCTTGCATCCATCCATGGTGAAGTAAACCATAGATGGCAGTGGCTTGTGACAGATACAGACTTGTGGTGGTGAAGAGGCGAAATCTCAAGCACAAAATGTAACTGAGCACCTGTAATTGTTGGATAAGAAATGGTGGCTACTGGGTAACTATAATCACACTTAATTCACACTCTTAATAGGATGGTCAAATGACCAACTTATGTCTGCAACTCCACAATCCATAGTAAAAAAAAAAAAAAAAAAAGCCAAGCTATGTCTTTTAAAGAATAACAGGTGTAAGGAGAAAGGCTAATTTTAATTTTTATTTTAACACTGGTCATTTAATTTGATGCACACTATGCTGATAATCTGCATGATTTTAGGGGAGAATAGTGAGGGAAAGGGATCATTTTGCAAATATTGAAAGGAGAGCTAATATATCATCTTTCACTGTCCCTATCTTTTAACTAGGGCATAAAATGGCATAAACTGAATCTATAATATGAAATTGCCCAGAAAAGGGACTTGTTTGTGACATGAGGCTAAATCTAACCAGATCCATTGGTGAATTGTGACAGATGGAGGGACTGTGAGACAGAAGGCAGGCACTAATCACACATAAAATGACCGGCTTGCCTCAACATGTTCCATGGATTCCAGCAAACTTTACACCCTAATCCATTTTTAGAACAAAAAACATCTGGGCCATAAATCCTCTAATCTGCCAAAACACGCTATTAAATCCCCTGATTTGTTGAAAAACACTAAGATTAAAGAAAGGAAATATAAAATGGCTAACTGCCGTGTTAGGAAAGTGTTATTAATACTCTTTCTTTGTCTCAATTATGAATGTTCTGGTACTAAAGAGCCTTGTCTAATCATGTCAGATTACACATCCTCGTTATATTACTAGACTCTTCTATCTGATCTGCTGATTGCCAAAAAAACCTAGAATACTTTCGTGCTGCTTAAACATTTCTATTGAAGAAGCTGATGTCAGATTAGCACAGCGCTTTGGTGCTGTGCTTCTAAATGTGGCATGTCTTTTCCCCTTTATTATGTACAGACTGAGCATTGTCCTCTGATCTTGAGGCAGAAAGAGAAGTTCCAGGGCAGGCAACAGAAAGGGGAGCCTTGAGATACTATCTATTTTGCTTTTCTGAGCTCAATTCATTGGAACGTATTCAAAAAAACAACACATCCTTGCTCATTACAAATACAATATGAATAAAAAACAACTAGTTACATCTAGGTCAGATTAACCTTTAGGGTTAACATGTACCTTAACTTATGGTCATTTTTAACCTTCTAGCATCCTCAGCATCCTGACTTGATACTTAAATATTATCTCTTAACTCATTGTGTTCACAAACACTACTCAAGAATGAAAAGCTGCTCTTATGTGACGGGGATGTTTTTGGAATATGTTCATTTAGCAAAAGATCTTAAGAAGGTCAGCCTGATTTCCCTATCCTCTAAACCCTGGCTCAGATGGTAAAGAATCTGCCTGCAATGCTGGAGACCTGAGATCAATCTCTGGGTTGCAAAGATCCCCATGGAAAGGGAATGGCAACTCACTCCAGAATTCTAACCTGGAGAATTTCATAGATAGAAGAGCCTAGTGGGCTACAGTTCATTGGGTCACAGAGAGTCAGACGCGACTGAGCAACTAACACTTTACTTTTGTTTATGTATGGCCTGGTACCAGGGTACCATGCATTTTTGTAATCTACTTAGCTTCTCCAGAGCACAAATGTATTGGAAATGGTTTGGGACATGGAACTGAGTCAAAGTATGAATTCTTTATGCTTTTCAGGTACTGCCAAGATAACACTGTGCAGGAGAAATTATTAATATATATGCAGAAAGGATGAAAATTATTTTGGGGGTGCATAACTGATAAACATACATATGTTCTGCAATGGCTATTTCCAGTGTGAGGTGTGCATGGGTGTGCAGGTAGGTGATCACTTTAAAAGAAATATTCTTGCTTTCAGAGACTTGAGCTTTAGTTAAAATGCTACATGAAATTCTAACGTGTATCTGCTGTGTTAAACCAAAAAGCTGTTTATATATTACAGAGTTGAATCATAATAGGATTGTTTGCTGATTCTTTATCTTTTGTTCTCATCACAGTCACCTACTTCCCAGTCTTGCTGGTTTCTTCTCTCAGTAAAAGACCTCATCTCTAACTCTGGAAGACCAACAAGGCTGAACTCTCACCTTCATGCCCCACCCAGACTCCTATCCCAGGCCAGCTTCAAATCTATCACCAATTGTACCCACTGCCCCTTTCTGTTTCAATGAAAAATCAAGGAAAATCCCCTAAACTCACACTCTAGATTTCTGTACCTCTCTACTGGTTATTCTCTTTCACATTTCCATCATCCACTTTGACTTCTCTACTACTGCTACCAGCCCCACTTGCAAGTACCTAAGGCTCTCCTTCTGAACAAGCAAATAAATTCTCTCAACTTTGTGTTGCCCTCTCTTTCCAATCCTGTTTCCTTACCCTCCAAACCAAATTTCTCAAGATTCATAGCATATTCTCTCATTCCTACCTCCCTTTGCAATCTCACTATACTCTTGTTTCCGCTGCCCTTGCTCTTTCAGATGCCAAACCCAAGGGACACCTTCCACTCATGGCAGAAACAGCACTGGCAATCCCCTTGTTACTGAAACTCTTTCCTTCCCTGTTTCTCATCACAGCACTGGATCCTCATGTCAATTACTCCATCCTCATATCCTTGACTGAGATCTTTCTTCATCTGCTCCTTAAATTTGGTCCAGGATTTCAATCACCAGAAAATAATTTGTGCTTTGGAGTTGGATAAAACTGAACCTTACTACTTACTTGCTACATACAAAGTGTACACATTGTTTTACCTCTCTAAATCTCAATGGCCTTACTGGTTAAATGGAATGACCTCACTAGATAATATGGCTTTGTGAAGATTAAATGAGTTAATATGGTCTATTAGCATAAATAAATGGCCCATGAAAGTTACTCAGTAACTGTCAGTTTAGTTACAGAATGGCATAGTGAAAAAGCTAAAACTTGGGCATTGGATTCACATGGATCCAGGTTTCTACTTCTTAGGAAGTGTGATATTTGCCAAATTATAACATTTAATTTCACTGAGTTTCCATTTCTCTCAACTGTAAAATGAACATAAGGCTAACGGAGGAATCAAATGAAATACCACGTGAAGGAGTAGATAACATTTGGTACACCTGAGGAGGCAGTAAAAAAATGTTCTTGTATTTTTTTCCTCTCTCATTTTTCCCTATATGCTCATCCTTAGCAGTCCTGTTGCACAGCTTTGACCACTATGATAAAATCTTTTGAGGGGATATCCTTTGTTGTTGATACCGAGGTTCAGGGAGATATGGAGTCACCCATTAGAGTTCAAAAGACCCTGAATGATCACTTGATACATTTTATTCTGCCTTAATTATATACTTGAGCAGTAAGTGCATCTCAAGACAGGATCAGAAGGAAGGGTAAGTGTTTAGGAGAGATTTGGTAAGCTTCTTATGAGGCAAATGGGACGGCAAAGACCAATATGGCTTCCAGTTAGCACCTCAAATGATATTTGGGAAATGCAGGTTAGGAATCATTAATGTAAGAAAGGTGTGAGAGTCTGTGACTGTGTTACACTTACAACAGTTTGATTTTTCATACCTTGGAGTTCCTTCTTAACCATAACCACCAACAAAATTCTCAAAATTAAAAAGGTACCTATTATATATTTTGGGGGCTTCCCTAGTGGCTTAGCGGTAACGAATCCTCCTGCAATACAGGACACCCGGGTTCGATCCCTGGGTTAGGAAGATCCCCTGGAGGAGTAAATGGCTACCCACTCCAGTATTCTTGCCTGGAGAATTCCATGGAGAGAGGATCCTGGCGTGCTACAGTCCATGGGGTCACAAAGAGTTGGACATGACTGAGTGTATACACATACATTATATATTTTAAGGGGCCAAAAGAAAGGACTAACTGGAAAGTCCAATCTAAACAGAAAGAGTGAATGAATGGCTGTTCCACAAGGGAAGAGCCTGTTAAAAGGTAGAAGGAAAAACAGCAAACTACTTGTAATGGGTTGAATTGTCTCTCAAAAAGCTAGTCTGTGTCCTAACCCCTAGTATTGGTGAATGGCATCCTTATCTGGAAATTGAGTCTCTGCAGACGTGTAAATTAAGGATCCTGAAGTGAGATCACGCTGGATTTATGATGGGCCTTAAATTCAATGATTTGTGTTCTTCTAAGAGAAAGGAGGGAAAGATTTGACATACAGTCTCAGGGAAGGAGGTTACAGGAGCATGGAGGCAGACACTGGAGCTATGTATCTATAAGTCAAGGAACGCCAAGGACTGTTGAAGCCTCTAGGAGCTGGGTTGTTGTTCAGTTGCTCAGTGGTGTTTGACTCTTTGCGACCCTATGGACTGCAGCATGCCAGGCTTCCCTGTCCTTCACCATCTCCCAGAGTTTGCTCAAACTCATGTCCATTGAATCAGTGATGCCATCCAACCATCTTGTCCTCTGTCGACCCCTTCTCCTCCTGCCTTCAATCTTTCCCAATGTTAGGGTCTTTTCCAATGAGTCAGCTCTTCACATCAGGTGGCCAAAGTATTGGAGCTTCAGCTTCAGCATCAGTCCTTCCAATGAATATTCAGGACTGATTTCCTTTAGGATTGACTGGTTTGATCTCCTTGCAGTCCAAGGGACTCTCAAGAGTCTTCTCCAACACAAGTTCAAAAGCATCAAATTCTTTGGTGCTCAGCATTCTTCATGGTCCAACTCTTACATCCATACATGACTACTGGAAAAATACATAACTTTGACTAGATGGACCTTTGTTGGCAAATTAATGTCTCTGCTTTTAATATGTTGTCTAGGTTTGTCATAGTTTTTCTTCCAAGGAGCGAGCATCTTTTAATTTCATGGCTGCAGTCACCACCTGCAGTGGTTTTGGAGCCCTAGAGCTGGGAGAGGAGTGGAACAGATTTTCTCTCCATGCCTCCCGAGGAACTAAGCCTACTGATTCCCTGACTCTGGATTTCCTTCTAGCTTCCAAATAGTGAGACCCAGTTTATGGTAATTTTTCGTGACAGCCTTTCAAACCAATATATGGCAATTAGACTTAAGGAAGCTCCTAAGACTCAAGGGATGATCCTAAAGACTGTAGAGTATCTACTGCCTGTCTCAAACCCTTCCTGATTTCCAGCCATACAGGTCTGTCTGCCAAGCTTCTCTACTGGACTGTCCCATGCAGCATGTCTAGCACGGAATTCATCATCCTCCCACCACCTCACTCTGTTCTTCCTACATTCCATGTCCCTTTCCAGTTGCACATCCAGTCACTTGGGAGCCATCTAAGATACCTCCTTCAATTCATATGTACAAAACACAAGACAACCAGTGTCTGGGGTTATGCCTCCTCCTCAGCTCTCAAATATGCTTTTTCTCCATCCCCACTGGCTCCTCCTTTCGCTGAAGCCACCTCTTATTTCACTTGGGCTAATGTTTTCACCTCTTAACTGATTTCCCTCTTTAAGCATACACCCCTTGAATCTTCCCTACTCTGCTTCCAGCTGAAGCATTCCAATATCTTCTAAAAAAGGAAATTTGAATCACTTCACTTTACCCAATTAAAAACTCAACTCTTGCTTTCCTGGTAGCTCAGCTGTTAAAGAATCTGCCTGCAATGCAGGAGACCCCAGTTCAATTCTTGGGTTGGAAAGATCTTCTGGAGAAGGGACAGGCTACCCACTCTAGTATTCCTGGGCTTCCCTGGTGACTCAGATGGTAAAGAATCCACCGGCAGTGTGGGAGACCTGGGTTTGATCCCTGGGTTGGGAAGATACGCTGGAGAAGGGAAAGGCTACCCACTCCAGTATCCTGGCCTGGAGAATCCCCACAGATAGAGGAGCCTGGTGGGCTACAGCCCATGGGGTTGCAAAGAATTGGACATGACTGAGCAACTTTCACTTTCACTTTCCTACTGCAGAGCTTCAGCATTTCTTAAGTTGACGATCTGAATAGTCTGTGAAAAAAATAATTCCATGTTCAAAAGAGTAAGGGAAATACTAAATTAAAGTTTAAAAGGTTTCTCTGTGGCATGTATTCTCCAAATCTTGAATACATTAATGCGACTGTGAATCTTCCAGAGATAACAACAGTATCATATTCCAAATATCCTGGAACAAGAAACTCTTTAATGTTCCCCCAAAAGCATCATTCTGGGATAAATTCCAAACACTTTAAAATGGCCTAATAGTCTCATGATATCAACCCTGCTTATCCTTCCCACGTCATTTCCTGCTGGTTTCTCAAGAGCTCTGTGCTTAAGCTGCACGGAACTATTTCCTGTTCCAAGGACAAGCCTTCCTCTTCACCCCCTCCTCTGTCTCCCGAGCTTTCCTCTTAAACTGAAATAGGCGTTTTCTGGTGTGTTTGGGAATTTACTCAAATGTCAAGCCTTCTTAAGAATTTTCCTGACATACCCCAGACATGCTCCTTGGCAACCTCAGTACTTCTCATCTCCAGGCTCCTGCAAAAGCTTGGAGATGCTTTTACTGTCACGTTGTCTCTTGTTTTTGTAAGTTTGTCTTTCATGCGAATCTATGAGTTATTTGAGGGCAATTTTTTTTTCCTTTCAGCCTTTTATTCCTTTGGCCCATGGTAGAGTCTGTTGAAGGAATAAATGCATATTTCCAAGTTGAAAGTATCTTCCTTTGTAATTCCAAGTTCATTGATGATCTGCTTCATCATATAAATGGGAGCCTAAACCACATGACACAGGTTTCTTAAAATTCATGGCTTTAAAGTGTACTATCAGGGTAATACAAATTCTTATTTACTGCATTTAATTATTTTACGTAGAACTTATTGGCTGTAGTAAAAGTAAGGGAACATGTGTTTCAAGTAATATTAAAAAAATATTATTTTTTCTGTTTTCTGAGGTCACTTATCAACATCAAATTTTTGGTACCCTGATACGCAGCCATTTCTTCATCTATTAAAATTTGTGAGAATTAGATAATAAATGTGAAATTAAACTGTAAAGTGCTATGGAAATATTAATTGTTAGATGCTGAATAATATCCTTAACTTCTTGATAATCTAGTGGCTTTCTAATAAATGATTACAGTTTCTTGTTCAATAACCTACCTTCACAGAAGCTTTTTCTCATTAAAAATGTAAACTAATGAAATTTACAGGTAAGATGCTTATTCACATAATTGTATTTTAAATTAGCAAGTTGTAGAGATAAATATCACATTACTGGACTTGAAAATATTGCCCTTCATTTTACTGAATCAACGTGCGTCTCCTATATTCGGTCAGTAAAGTTTTACATTTCATGCGTTAATGCCTCTGAGGAATGAAAGGCAAGAATAATATGTTCCAATATCTTCCGAAGACATGATGGAACAAAGACTCTGGATATCTAAATCCTTAGTTTGAGACTTTCATCTGCTTATCCTCCATACTCAGCAAAATGTATGGCACAGAGACAATATTCAATACCCATTTATGGGATGAATGAGGGAAAGGATAAATAGAAGACTGAGAAGAACATCTGAGGCAGAGAGGCTGCCAACAGGTAACAACGAAAAAAGACAGCATGCAACCCAGAGACCATGACTGTAAGGTCTCCACCTCCACTGCCTGTGAGGTTTGAGTAAGTTACCAGGTGGGCACGTGCATCTGTTTCCTTATAATTCCAGTAGTGGTAAGAACTACAGAACCACAGGACTGCCCTCACTGTGATAGGGACTTACTGAGAATCCCTGGGTAAACGCTTAGCCTCTTTCAGCTGCGGTTCCTTACCTGGAAAACAACAATTTCTGACTAGATGACAGGGATATTTGTTGCTGTTGTTTAGTCGCTCTGTTGTGTCTGACTCTTTTGCGACCCCATGGAATACAGACCCCAGGCTCCTCTGTCTATGGGATTCTCCAGGCAAGAATACAGGAGAGGGTTGCCATTCCCTTCCCCAGAGGATCTTCCTGACCCAGGGATCGAACCCACATCTCCTGCACTGGCACTGAGCCACCAGGAAGCCCTAGTTAAAGGTGTATAATTTTAAAATAAACAGTGAGAAAACAAACTAAAATGCTTTGATAAAAGTTGAAAGTTATACACAGCAAAGGTTGGAAAGGGCAGTAAAGGAAAGATAACATCTGGCCAAAAGATTCTAAAATTATCCATCATTCTTCTGAAGTATTCATGCTTTTTAAGGAGCTTTCAATGGTGCTGCCTATCATTTGCATATCATACAAAAGTATTCTTATAGAATGCAGTGTAATACTGCTCACCAACCTCAAAAACTCACACTCTTTATTTGTAGCTAATAGATATATAGCAAAGAGCCCCATGTCATTAATGATAACTTAAGTTATCTTTCGATCCACAGTTTTCCCTGGCTTATTAAGGGCATAACACATTAATTTTTCTTTCAGGGTTGACCTTTACAACACCATTAATGCTCACAGCTTTTATCCCACTACATTATTACTCATTATAGTTTCAGCTTTCAACATCTGCATTTGTTGAAAAGAGAAAAGTAAATTGTAGTGGCATTGAATCCTCAGAAAATGTGAGGGATGTGTATGTGGTGAAGGGCCTTCTCAGGAAAAGAAAATACAAGTTTCAGTAGTGGAAAAAGTCAGATGATAAATGTCATTAAGTACATTCTTGCCTTTCTAAAATATTTTGTCATACTTAATCCTCAGAATGCTGAAATAAAAACTCCTCACATGACAAAAAATGCAAATATATCAGTTATTCCCTTAGTTAAAGACTCCAGTTCTGGGGCTATTACAAAAGTATCTCATACACCAACAGTGTCATATTTATGAGCTTTCATGTCTACTATGGAAGTGAATCCTTTTTGCCAAACAAAATATTTTTCCTTTTACATGCTTTGGACATGAAAGCAAATCTTATCTTGGTGTCTACTTTGGATGTTGAGCAGAGTAACTGAGAGATCATAACAGAATGGTGCATAATGATAAAAAGAACACATGCGCCCCAAACCATTTTCAAATTCTGAAAACCTCCATTTTCTTTGTTTCCCTTCTACGGCCGCCCCACTGGCCCTGACCAACTTGCTCTTGGCAAATAATCTGGAAGAGAACATTGTGGAGATGGAAGCACTGGAAATATACTCCTTCAGCTTTCTTTCTGTCCATCTCACGATTTCCTTGTAACTTTACCCCTTTTCTCCCCTCATTTCCTCAGTCTTCGAGAAAAAAGGGGCATTTCTTCTTTCCAAAGCTAATGCTGTCTCGTTTCTTCTTGATCTGTTATCACCCATGGAGTCTTTATATCTAAAAATGTCTCAAATTCATCTTTGTTTATATATAAACACATATAATTTCCTATTCTAAGACCTGTCTCTACTTAGTCTTCTTAAAATATAATCACCTCTCAACACCAAGCTTACAAAAAGACTGATTCATGTAGCCAATGCACTTTCTGTCTTCATGTGCTTCGAATCTTTGTAACTGGAAGTCTCCTAAACCATTCTACAAAGCCTCTCTGTTATAGTTTACCTGTCCATGAGTTCCAGGTAAACAAAGGCTTTTCTTCTTCATGTTCTTTAATTCTTCTATAGAATGTGACACCATCAAATAACCCCCTCCTTTTTCAAATTTCAATTTGTCCTAGACAAGCAGGTCACTGCTTTCTCATCACCTTTATTCTAAGATGCTCACTTGTTCTTTATCAGTTTCCCTCTTAAAAAAAAGTGTGGTGGTTGTTTAGTTGCTAAGTTATGTCCAACTCTTGCAACCCCATGGACTGTAGCCTGCCAGGTTCCTCTGTCCATGGGATTCTCCCAGCAAGAATACTGGAGTGGGTTGCTGTTTCCTTCTCCAGAGGATCTTCCTAACCCAGGGATCAAACCCAGGTCTCCTGCATTATAGGCAGATTCTTTACTGACTGAGCTATGAAGGAAGCCAAAAAAACAAAAAAAGTGTGGTACTTTAGAAATACGTCCGAAGATAGACTTTGATACTGATTAGAGTTGGGGCCTAATTCCCCTTTCTCAGAATTGGGCTGAACTTAGTGATTCTGTTATAATGAAAAGAATAAAGCAGAACAGACTGAGTGACTTTGGAGACCAGATCATAAAAGGCACCGTGGCTTTCTCTTTGCTCTCCTTCCTGGATCACTCACTCTGGAGAAAGTTAGTTGTCATTCTATGAACAGCTCTATAGAAACACCCACATGGCAAAGTACTGAGGTCTCCAGCCAACAGCCACGTGGGTAAGTCATCTTGGAAAAGGATCCTGTATCCCCAATAAAGTCCAGGTCCCTGGCTTCCATCTTGACTGGAACCATAAGAAAGACCCTAAGGTAGAACTAGCAGCTAAGCTGTTTCCATATCCTGACCATTAGAAGCTACGAGGTCATGAATGTTGGTTGTTTTTAAGCTGGTGAAATTTAAGTTGGTTTGTTACACACTAAGAGATAATTATGGGCTTCCCAGGTGGCTCAGTGGCATAGAATCTGCCTGCCAAGCAGGGGATGTGAGTTTGATCCCTGGGTAGGGAAGATCCCCTGAGAAGATAATGGTAACCCACTCCAGTATGCTTGCCTGGAAAATCCCATGGACAGACAAGCCTGCATGGCTACAGTCCATGGGGTCACGAAAGAGTCACACACAATGTAGTGACTAGACAACAACAAGAGATAACTATACACAGCGTATAATGCCTCTGACTTTTTACCCCACATCCTTTCTTACCATACACACTCTTTGGTGAACTTATTTGCTCTGATGGCTTCCAGAACGTCATTAAGGAATATTTTCCATGTCTAAAATTCTAGCACCCCTTTCACATACCAGATTTACTAATTAAGAACATCCTCCTGAACTTCTCTACCTAAAGTGACGCCTGAAGTTTCAAATTCAACACTTATTTTTGTCTTATCCCAACCTACGTTGCTCTGGTCCTCTCTTTCACAGTTCAGGGAGTGGGGAAGCACTATCCTTTCTATATTGTAATTAAAAACCCCAGACTTCTCTGTCTCTAACTTGAACATCACCAGATTCATTTTACTGTGGATAAGTTACATCAATTAGTCTTTAATGATATCTCTTCAACTTATTCTTTCCTTTGCTTTATCGTTGTTTATTTCTAGCTTGCGTAACTTACTCTTGTCCTCCACTAAAACAGTGACTTTCCTGATTCTAATCTTTGCTGTCAATACTCTTCTTAAAATTCTGATCAAATTGCTGTCTGAAGAAAAAGTAAAAAATTTCTTAGGATAGCATCCCATCAGACTCCATCCGCCCCTTTCAGTTTTAACTCTGATCAATTTCCACTACACACTCATTCTCTATTCCAGTAAAATCAGTGTATTTCTCAAAAATATGATATTTTACTCTGGGTTCTATCTTATAGCATAAAATACCTAGGGATACATCTTTTTTAAGGCTCCATTTGAATTAGTCTATTCTTGATCCTTCCCAAATAGAATCTAATACTTTCATCTTTTTGACTATACGATTGTTATCTGGGTGCTAGAATAGAACTTGCAACAGTTGATTTAAACTATAAGACAGATAACTCCCCCCACCTTAACTGGACCCTGGCTCGTTGAGGGCTGATCTGTGATAGACTCCACATAACTGCATGCAAATAGTAAACATTAATAAATGTGGGTTTTAAATAAGTTTTTACAGTCTAATTTATGTGTTACTAAAATAAAAATTACTGGAATTTTTAAAAGCTTATAGAAGCATTTTCCAGTGTTTGTTTACTGAAATGACAATCATGTAGAAATGAAGTGACCAACTTTTTATAATATTTTGGTGTAGTGAAGTAAATCTCAAGAAATATGGAACTGAAAAAAAAACACAAAAACAAAAACTTGACATCCTGATGGCTGACTATGATCCAGGCACGATGTACTTCATCATTATATATACTTCATACACATCACACAAATGGAAATAAATTTCAGTCACTGAAAAGGCAAGTCACCTAACAACAACCTGGAACCAAGGGTCTCTGTGATTAGCCAGTTAGGTCTCTTTTTCATAAACTTAAGATCATCAGTCATATCAACAAACATAACCAATTCAATTAGATTTTCAGGGGGGGGCATTAGCACTTGCAATTCAGTTATACATTTCAATTTAATGTTTAAAACAGACCTGTGAAGTTCATCATATTGAAATTCTCCTCTGGAACTAAAGCCATGTAGAGGCTATGCATGATCTGCCATTAAAAGATGCTTTCATTCAATTGTCATAAACAGAAAATCAACAAGAACAAAAGAAACAGGACTTACCTATTGTGCTAACTCTGGCTGAAGGACTAGCTAATGATGCTGGGACAGAGGCTTTGAGGGGGCCTGCCCCACTGTTTATTCTCAGAGCTGGCATATGGGGAGAGGTGGGTGATGTGGGTGATTTGCCATCAGAGGTCTTGGGTTTAGCTGATAGGTTCAGTGGCTGTGCCACTTCATCCTGAAATGATCATCAGAACATGAGCTGTGATAAGGAAAGTCTGATTAAAAATGTCTAGAAAAACATAGGTATAATGCCTGTCATTTCCCATCAAATACTCTAACAATCCGTGATCTTAGCATTCGGTTTGAACATTACAGTGTTTGGTTAGCTGTCAACAATGGCACTTTCAACTACATATTATGAAAAACCTTTTGTATAAGAGAAAGTTCACGTACACTCAACTATCCAGAGTGTGTAACTGATGCCACCTGTAAAAAATATTCTTAACAAAGATATTATTTGTACTATTCACTTTTATTGAGTGACAGTGCATGATTTGCATAAAACTATAATGTAGATTTTTTTTCAACCTGCAAAGAATAGGCGTTGAGTCCCAGCCATCTTCGGATCCTGGTGCTTAGTCAGTGTACCTAGAGCCTCCATGATGGAGGAGTTAAATGGTGTGTACCTCTGATTAGGACTGTTCTCCAAATTAAACACAAAAAAAGAAGAAAACTTTCTTTCTTAAAAAAAAATCCCTTTTCCTAGGTTTCACAGAAACACTTTAGGGTTTGATCTAAAAATGAAAATACACATCATTAGCATTATATTAACATATATCATTTATTTATATGCAATACTGTTCTAAACATTTAGCATTACATTTTTAAAAACCCATATTTTCCTTACAGTGTATTACATGGTGGTATGAAGACCAGCATGTGGCCAGCTCGGCATGTATGGTGACTTCCATGTTCTCTGCTTGAAGAGGTCAAGGGTACATAGTTTACATTTTATTCTATAAAACATTCTATTTTATACCTTTCTACGTCAGCTTTTTTGTAAGTTCAAATATAAAATTTATGGGTATAATTATCACTAAAATGTCCATCACAATATAAAAGAATCAGATTACCTTAACATTATATTACTATTCTTTCATTGCAAAGTAAGAAAGTTATTCCTTTTTTGTGCTCTAAAATTGCAATATGGTGTCATTTGTATTTTACTATTTATATAATCTCCAATTTTACCTATGTATTATTGTAGAACAAAAATTTGGTTGCCACTAAGTTTCATCCCCATGAGTCAAGAACATAAAATATCTACTAGTAACAGGATAACTTGTTGAAAGTAGAACAATTCAGAATCAAACGGTGTGATCTGGTGACATGGAAACATATTAATTAATGCGTACAAAATTTGATATGTATCTATTTACCCAAAACACTGAAATAAATCACTTTACAAAAATGGCATGATATGATATTTCAAGTTTATATTTTAAAAGCAATTTACTGTTATTCGATTCCACGGTTAGCTTCACTTAAGAAACTCGAACAGGCTAGGGAAAATCATACCTGAACTTTTTTTTCAATTCTGCTTTCTTTTTCAGAGAAAATAAAAGTTATTTGAAAATCCATGAGATAATTCAAGTGGCAATCTAGGATCATGATAGATGCATAAAAAATTATTGACCATAATACCCTATTTATATGAATTTATAGAATCTTGGAAGGAAGTATAATAATTCCATGACTGGTTCAATATGTAATTTTGAGCAAAATATTTTAAAAACTACAGGGCAAAAATCATTCCCAGATCTTTCAACACTTACTGAGTGAGTCAGTCATGACCCTTATACATGATGGCAGATCCCCAGAATACTGTGCCTTTCCCCCTATACTCCAGTGTGGATGAAAACTTCTCAAAATGTGATCTCTGAACTAGTACCATCAGTACCACCTGGGAACTTGCTAGAAAGACAGACTCTCTATTCTAGAAACTCTGGAGATAGGTGCCAGCAACCTATGTTTTAACAAGCATTCCCAAGTGATTCTGATGCACACAACCATTTGAGAGTGAAAAAGTTGGCTTAAAGCTCAACATTCAGAAAACGAAGATCATGGCATCTGGTCCCATCACTTCATGGGAAATAGATGGGGAGACAGTGGAAACAGTGTCAGACTTTATTTTTGGGGGCTCCAAAATCACTGCAGATGATGATTGCTATGAAATTAAAAGATGCGTACTCCTTGGAAGGAAAGTTATGACCAAGCTAGATAGTATATTGAAAAGCAGAGACATTACTTTGCCAACAAAGGTCCGTCTAGTCAAGACTATGGTTTTTCCAGTGGTCATGTATGGATGTAAGAGTTCGACTGCGAAGAAAGCTGAGTGCCGAAGAATTGATGTTTTTGAACTGAGGTGCTGGAGAAGACTCTAGAGAGTCTCTTGGACTGCAAGGAGATCCAACCAGTCCATCCTAAAGGAGATCAGTCCTGGGTGTTCATTGGAAGGATTGATGTTGAAGCTGAAACTCCAATACTCTGGCCACCTCATGCGAAGAGTTGACTCATTGGAAACTACCCTGATGCTGGGAGGGATTGAGGGCAGGAGGAGAAGGGGACGAGAGAGGATGAGATGACTGAATGGCATCACCAACTCAATGGACATGAGTTTGGGTGAACTCTGGGAGTTGGTGATGGACAGGGAGGCCTGGCGTGCTGTGATTCATCGGGTCTCAAAGAGTCAGACATGACTGAGCGACTGAACTGAACCGAACTGAACCTTACATAGTTAAAGGGAGATTATTTAAAAATTTTATTTATGAGGCTTCAAAAGTCTCCAAAAACCTTCCTCAATATAAGGGCATAACATTAAAAATACATAGTGGTTTCTCAAATCTTTAAAATGTTATCAGAACATATTGTGAGCTAACAATATGAAATGAAAAGATGTATATGCATAACAAACTAAATGATGCTGAGATTCCATGGGTCATTACGGATTAGAATTCAGATTTTCTCTCTGTTTTTCAACCTAAAAATCCTGTCATACCAGAGTTTTATCAACTATTTACTTGGGCTTTCCAGGTGGTGCCCATTGTAAAGAACCCACCTGTCAAGGCAGGAGACATAAAAAGATGTGGCTTCAGTTACGCAACTGTAAACACTGAAGGCACTTTTCCCCTTATAAAAGTTGTACCTGCTTTGAAACTACTGGCTTTTGTCATGGTAGACTGAAACCTCTTTTGACAGCATCACCCCACAGCTCTTGCAAAAGTTTTGAAGGGATGAAAGTGAAAGTGAAAGTCACTCAGCTGTGTCCAACTCTTTGCGACCCCATGAACTATACAGTCCATAGAATTCTCCAGGCCAGAATACTGCAGTGGGTAGCGTTCCCCTTCTTCAGGGGGTCTTCCCAACCCAGGGATCGAACCCAGGTCTCCTGCATTGCAGGCAAATTCTTTACCAGCTGAGCCACAAGGGAAGCCCTTGAGGGGATACTTGGAGAAATTAAAGGTGGCTGTTTCACTTGATTGTTCACAAAGAAAGGAGCATATTCTCAGAGGGGCAACAGAGATCTATGAGCACAAGGGAAATCAAGTCTGAATGTGTATACTGGGGAGAAGTGGTGTTCATGAAGATGATGCAGACGTGGGTGCTGATGGGGTGAAATGTCATATACTTAGCTTTAAGCAATAAGAAGTGTTATAAGCTCATACTAAAAAAACTACCAAAAGCACTGATGACAGCAAGAGACCTGCTGGAATCTTAATATTTTCCTGCATTCAAGGCAGCTCAGATGTCTGAAAGCCAAAAAGTGCAAAGCCCCAAGGACATAATAGAGGTTGACGGCTCCAAAGTTGATAGATATATCATTCAAAATTGCCTCTCCTTCTCCTTCATTGTATGACCAGGCTAATGATATATAAGAATCCACAAGCCTGATCCTTATACTGGTAACTATATAAATAATTTTTGACCCATTGTATGATATTATTTCCCAATTTGGTTCTTTTAATAATTTACTACTGAGCTATTATACCAAATGCCCATTATGCATGAAGAATACAAAAATTACAGTAGTTTTCCATTTTCTATTATTTTTTATTTGACTAGATGAAAATTTTAAAACCACAACTATAAAATGGAGGTGGACTATTTACGATATGCATTCACACAATTACAAATATGCACCATAAATGCCAAAAGTAAGGCTTTTCTATGTTGTTTTTCATTTGTGATATCTTATCATTTAGGAGAAACATGAAAACATAGCATGATTAGCCACTATTCTTAACAAATAAAACATGTTTATATTATAAATAATTAGTTTATATATGAAATAATGTTATTTTGAAGGTTAGGAAAGCACTGGAAAAGATGGCATTTATATGAAAGTAAACCATCACGCAAGGAGGAAAGCAAGTTCCTTTTAATTATTAATACTTGTCCAACTGTTGAATGTGGTTGCCAGCTGAAAGTTTTGGAAATAGCATATTTCATACTTTTATCATTTATACACAAAGTAATAGTTAAGAAGAACTATTAGCTATATTGCTGTTGAATAGCTCTAAACTTTTACATGAAATTATAAGGCAAGCATTTAAGCTTTTAAATGTGTAGCTAAGGTAAGCACGTTTTAACTAACTAAAGGTAATATTCTACATAGTTATGCAATTCACTATAAATATTTCAAATCATTTATTTAATCTTTAATACTGTGAAGTGATTAATAAGTTCAGAAAGGAAATGAAGGCTCAGGAAGGTCTAATGAAACCCAGGTTTTTGGACTCAACATACAATACCCTTTTCATTTACATGACAAATTTAAACTTAAAGAGATGCTGATGAAATATAATTTCTGGAATTCAGCCCTAAACCATATAATTCTATCACATAATAAACCACATAAAGTTCAGTATACATGCAATAAAATGAACTAACACACACATTTGGGACTTTATATATATAGTTTAAAAGTTGAAGCACAAGTTGTTAACTTGTTTTGGTGATTTTTTAAATGCTTCTCTGTTCACTACACCATATAGCACCAAAACTTTCCCTCAGTAATACTAAAGACTTGTTACATTAGTCTATTCTTTGTGAAAAATACCAAGTGTTCATGTATAATATGGCAGAAAATATAACAATTCATACAATAATGTGCAAGATAATACTGTTTTGTACATCCAAATACAAGTTTTAGGAACCTATTCATGACTATAAATTCCCTGAATAAGGAATTATTAAATCTTAGTTGTCTAGGATAGAACGCAAAACAAGGACAATCCAAAAAACATATAGTTCAGGAATGGCCCACTTACAGCTCTTATGAGTTGTCTGAAAGCAAACATTTCACTTAACATCAGCTTGTGGTTACAGTACTAGAGATATTGCAGAGATTCTAATGAATTTGTATCCCAGCCAATGAAAAGCTCCCATACCTATAAATTATAAATTAGATAAAGAAAAGAACTTAACACAAATATATTGCCTTAGATGCACTGAAGAAATATCAATTATGATCATTAATGCAGCAACCATTTCCTTAGAAACTTAACACACACTGTAAAATAACTATATAAAGGTAATATATATTCACTTGGTTTTCAAATCTTAAGTTTATTCTAGGGTCTTCTCTTGTGGCTCAGAGGTAAAAAATCCACCTGCCAATACAGGAGACAAGGGTTCAATCCCTGATCCAGGAAAATCCCATATGCTATGGAGCACCTAAGCCTGTGCACTAGAGATATTGTGCCTGTTCTCTGGAGCCCATGCGGTACAACTACGGAGCCGGCGTGCTGCAACTACAGAAGCCCACATGCCCTAGAGCACACGCTCTGCAACAAGAGAAGCCGCCACAATGAGAAGCCTGTGCACCCAAGCAGAGTAGCCTCTGCTCACTGCAACTACAGAAAAGCCCACACAGTGATGAAGACTCAGCACGGGCAAAATAAACGAACAAATAAAATTGTAAAATGCTTTTAAAAAGTCTATTGTAGAAAAAGACATGTTGCTATATTACAACTGCATAATACTCATAATTCTGTAATGTGCAAAGACCAAATTCGTTACAGAAATCAAACAATTTATCAAAGAAAAGTCATTCTCCAGAATCCTGGAGGGTTATTTCTCTCTCCACACTCCTAAGCCTTCCTTCATGCTTTTGCTAAGGAATTTTAATAGAGAACTAGAGAACAGGGATACCAGTGTCCTAAAGAAGTCTACTCCTTCTTCCTATTTGCACTCTTGTCCTTCACAACACAGATCTCTACCAACATGTGGGAACCTGGACCACAAGATGCACCATTAATGGGATGTGCATATGATTCTATTCTCCAGAATAAAAATTTCATCTTTATTTACTTTCTCTTCTCATTATCTAGTTGATGATGTAATTCATGTCGTATCACTGCTGCTGCTGCTGCTAAGTCGCTTCGTCGTGTCCGACTCTGTGCGACCCCATAGACGGCAGCCTACCAGGCTCCCCCATCCCTGGGATTGTCTCCAAATTTCACTTCCTTAAATATTTATCTAAAGTAGTTATTGAAAATCAAACATTTATTTGGTAGTTAACAAATGTATAGCACTCTGATGACAAAGAACAAGATCATATACACTTACCTAATCATCCATCCATTCATTCATGGACTTCAACTATTTAACAATGGGTATTTTATGTTGGGCATTAAAAAATGCACATCACTTGACATCTAGGCATGTGGCTTTGAGGCTTTTGCTTTGTGTGTCCAGTAATAAAGATGTAAAGAGGTGCGCTGACTTTTTATTCAAGCCCTAGGTACAGAGGTATGTGGAACTATGTCTTATTTAAAATGAATTCTTTAAGGACAGTTTGTCAATGGATTTAATATGTTGTATAAATGGGGCTTCCCTTGTTTCTCAGACCCTAAAGAATCTGCCTGCAATGTAGGAGATGTGGTTCGGTCCCTGGGTTGGGAAGATCCCCTGGAGAAGGGAATGGCTACCCACTCCAGTATTTTTGCCTGGAGAATTCCATGGACAGAGGAGCCTGGTGGGCTACAGTCCATGGAGTTGCAAAAAATCAGGCATGACTAAGTGACTAGCACTTTCATTTATAAATATACTTTGATTCTCTAACAGCCATGCAAAGATTTTATATATATATATATATACACACACACATATGTATATATATAGTATCAGACTACTCGCTGTGCACAATTTGAAAATCGTTCCCATATCTATCATCAACACTCACGTGAAGGAAGTAGCGATACTAACATACGGGGAGGAACAGAAGCATTCATGAAACATATTGCAAAATTAATCATGATGCTGCTATTATCCTCTCTGATGAAATAATCACATTAAAATAAGCATGGAAGCTACATGACAGACTGAAGTGCATAATGCGTGCTGTGGCCGCACCTCTCTTCCTTAGCTTGTGTTTACTTCATATTTTTCTTCTTCTATTTTTATTATTCACTGTAAGAGCCCTCTTTCACCTTTTAAGCCCACGTAAGGCATTTTCTCCCTACAGTGTAGCAGAAAAAAAGCAGTAAACACTAGAGACGAAAACAAAACAAATATATTTCCAAAAAGACTGGTGTTTCCCTCCTTTTTCCTTCATGGAGAATTTAGATGAGAAAAGGTTTACATTTATGTGCAAGAAGAGAGTCAACTAAAGTAATGTAATATAAAACTAATTTTAACAATCTTAAAATTATTTTCTTAGCATGTGAAGAATTAGGAATCCTAATCAGGTGGCCACCCCAATGCCAAATTTAACTAGTAACGTCCTGGTACCTAAAAGTCAAGGCTATCATCTTAGAGAGTACCTTACTTCTTAAGCCCTTTTCCTGAACACACCCTTGCTATTGCACTTCCAGACTGCAAGACGCCTTGTTAGCAGGAGAGAGAGCACTCCACGAATTCTCTGATAGGTATGCTTTTGCTGTGTTAATGCTATCATTAGACTTTATTGCCATTTAAATTCAAGTCTTAAGTTATTTAGCTGAGGGTAATACGTTCTGGCTTCTCATTTGGCTTCCTCATTTTGCCATTTTACACTTTTGCTTAATGTACACCTGCTTCTTTTAAAAGTGGATGCTAGCAGTGTAGTTGGGGGACATTTGCTCCAATGTGGTAATTACACATTGCGTTTACATTTACACTGTTGGCCCTTAATTAATTGAAAGGTATTCAAATCATATTCATCATCTTATTTGTTGTTTAAAAAGTCCTCTGTTCTTTCCCTGAAAATACTTTAATAGATTTATTTTCCTTGTTTTCTGACTTATTGATTTAAAGCCTCAAAAGTGTAAATTATACCCCACAATACACCTATACATACATTTGAAAACAGAGAGGAAAGATGGTGGCTTCTGGAATATTAGTAATATTTCACATACTTTTTCTAATTAAAAAACTTCTTTGACCTTCCTAAACCAAAAAGATGCCATTTTTTTTTTCACACACAGTTTTTCTGTGGTAGCTAGCCTCCAAGATGTTCTTGTTGTGCAGTCACTAAGTTTGTGTCCAACTCTTTGTGACCTCATGGATGGTAGCACGCCAGGGTCCCCTGTCCTCTACTATCTCCTGGAGTTTGCTCAAATTCATGTCCACTGAGTTGGTGATGATATCTAACCATTTCATCCTCTGCCATTCCCTTCTCCTCTTGCTTTCTATCTTTCCCAGCATCAGTGTTTTTTTTCAAAGAGACTGTTCTTTGCATCAGGTGGCCAAAGTATTGGTGCTTCAGCTTCAGCATCAGTCCTTCCAGTGAATATTCAGGCTTGATTTCCTTTATGGAGAAGGAAACGGCAATCCACTCCAGTACTCTTGCCTGGAAAATTCCATGGATAGAGGAGCCTTGTAGGCTATAGTCCATGGGGTCACAAAGATTTCCTTTAGGATTGACTGGTTTGATTTCCTAGCAGTCCAAGGGACTCTCAAGAGTCTTCTCTAACACCAAAATTCAGAAGCATCAATTCTTTGGTACTCAGCCTTCTTTATGGTCCAACTGTCATATCCGTACAAGACCACTGGAAAAAGTATAGCTTTGACTATATGGATCTTTATCTGCAAAGTGATGGCTCTGCTTTTTAATACACTGTCCAGGTTTGTCATAGCTTTCCTTCTGAGGAGAAAGCATCCAAGATGGCCCCCAAAAATTCTTGCCTCCTGGTATTTATGCTCCTATGTATTCCCCTCCCACAGTGAAGAGGACTGATCTACATAACCAACAGGATATTGCAGAAATGACAGTTTGAGTCTTGAGGCTAGGTCATAAAAGACATCACAGCTTCAACCTTCCTCCTTCTTGATTGCTTGCTTTGGGACAGAGTTTCTCAACTTCAGCACTATTGATTTTTGACTACTTCTTTGTTGTGAATGACTGTATATTGCAGAATGGTTAGCAGCATGCTTGGCCTCTACCAGAAGATGTTTCTAGTGCCCCAACCAAAGTTGCAGTGTGACCAAAAATATCTTCATACACTGTCAAACGAGTCTTCAGGGACAAAATCACCCTTAGGTGGAAGCCAGTGTCATGTCTTGAGGACACTTAACCAATGGAGAGACCCACCTGGCAAGGAACTGAGGCCTCCCACCAATAACCAGTACTTATATGTCAGGCATGTGAGTGAGCCACTTCGGAAGTGGACATAACCAGGAGAAGTCAAGTTTTCAAGTGACTGTAACCCCAGTGGATATCTGGTACTAGTATATACTAGTACCAGACAAGGTTTCAAATGACTAACCTCAGTTGACACCTTGGCTGCAATCACATGAGACTCTTAGCTAGATCGAACCAAGTGAGCTACCCTCAAATTCATGACCAATAGAAATCATCTGAGGTAAGTGTTTATTGTCTAAAGTCACTAAATTTGGGGGTATTTTGTGAGGTAGTGATATCAAATCCATCCTCTGTAAGAGAAAGTTGTAGCTAATATACGTTAAGTTCTAATATGATTCCAAAGCATTTTTTACCTAGACCTCATTCCCTGGTGGCTCAGAGGTTAAAGCGTCTGCCTGGAATGCAGGAGACCAGGGTTCAGTCCCTGGGTTGGGAAGATCCCCTGGAGAAGGAAATGGCAACCCACTCCAGTACTCTTGCCTGGAGAATCCCATGGAGGAAGGAGCCTGGTAGGCTACAGTCCATGGGGTCGCAAAGAGTCAGACATGACTGAGCGACTTCACTTTCACTTTCACATTTTGACTCTTGGAAAAATACTTGTTTCTGATTCTTCAACAATAATATGCAATTATATCTCATGAATCTTCCTCAGTTTCATTTACGTATTTTAAGAACTAGACGTCATTCTTTTCTCCTTTTTCTTTCCTTCTTTTTTAGTATTTCCTCTCCCTTCTCCTTAACATTTATAACTTAGCTTTTGAGATTTTTTCAGTTCAGTCAGTTCAGTGGCTCAGTTGTGTCCAGCTCTTTGTGACCCCATGGACTGCAGCACACCAGGCCTCCCTGTCCATCACCAACTCCCAGAGTTTACTCAAACTCATGTCCATTGAGTCAGTGATGCCATTCAACCATCTCATCCTCTGTCATCCCCTTCTGTTTCTGCCTTCAATCTTTTTCAGCATCAGGGTCTTTTCCAGTGAGTCAGTTCTTTGCATCAGGTGGCCAAAGTATCGGAGTTTCAGCTTCAGCATCAGTCCTTCCAATGAATATTCAGGATTGATTTCCTTTAGGATAGACTGGTTGGATCTCCTTGCAGACCAAGGGACTCTCAAGAGTCTCCCCCAACACCACAGTTGAAAACCATCAATTTTTTGGTGCTAAGCTTTCTTTATAGTCCACCTCTCACATCTATACATGACTACTAGAAAATCCATAGCTTTGACTAGATGGACCTTCGTTGGCAAATTAATGTCTCTGTTTTTTATATGCTGTCTAGGTTGGTCATAGGTTTCTTCCAAGGAGCAAGCGTCTTTTATTTCATGGCTGCAGTCACCATCTGCAGTGATTTTGGAGCCCCCAAAATAAAGTCTGTCACTGTTTCCATTGTTCCCCATCTATTTGCCATGAAGTGATGGGACCAGATGCCATGATCTTAGTTTTCTGAATGTTGAGTTTTAAGCCAACTTTTTCACTCTCTTCTTTCACTTTCATCAAGAGGCTTTTCAGTTCTTCTTTGCTTTCTGCCATGAGGGTGGTGTCATCTGCATATCTGAGGTTATTGATATTTCTCCTGGCAACTTTGATTCCAGCTTGTGCTTCATCCAGCCCAGCATTTCTCATGATGTACTCTGCACATAAGTTAAATAAGCAGAGTGACAATATGCAGCCTTGATGTACCCCTTTTCCGACTTGGAACCAGTCTGTTGTTCCATGTCCAGTTCTAACTATTGCTTCCTGACCTGCATATAGATTTCTCAAGAGGCAGGTCAAGTGGTCTGGTATTTCCATCTCTTTCAGAATTTTCCACAGTTTATTGTGATCCACACAGTCAAAGGCTTTGTTATAGTCAATAAAGCAGAAGTAGATGTTTTTCTGGAACTCTCTTGCTTTTTCAATGATCCAATGATCATCATTTTAATTTTGGATTACCTAAATTTTATTTTAAATTAACTTTCTGACTGCTACTTTTTAGTTTCAAAACATTCTAAAAATAAACTGTAGAAACAGTTTCTGTACATTACTTAGAAGAATGTCATATGGGAAAATCTTTAGCTCACTATACCAAATGAAAGCCCACTCACAGAAATACCATAGAGTAAATTTTTTGAACTATTTGAAAAGAAGAGCAACAGGAGGAATACAAGTGTCAACAACAATATTTGATGAGAACAGTTATAATATGAAAGAGTATAAAATGTATGGTGTTTCAGATTCAACTCTGGTTAACCTTGTGTCCCTACACAGCTTCAAGTTCCTAATAATAATCTCTAGTTCATCCCTTGGTATTTATTACATCAGGTTGATTGCTATTATTTTTAAAAAATGATTAACAGTTCTTCTACCAAGAGTCTAAAAGACAGCACAGAGCAATGAGTTGATGTTAATAAGCATACCAGCTCCTCTCTTATTAACCTCTAAATATAAATCTCCAAAAGCTTTTAAAAATGCTCTTAGAGAAATTAAAGAGTTGACCATGCCATGAAAAGGAAGAATTAAATGTTTTCCTGACACCACCTAACCAGCCCTTAAACTAATAACTAGAGAGCATTTGTCACTGTTACATTTCTGTAAGTTCTACTTGGAGATGCATAAAAAAGTGAAGAACTGCAAAGTTATCAAATGATGGCATGGATTCACACACAAAATAGCAGAACTCTCAGAGCAATTCAGACTCACACATTAAAATTAAGGGAATGGAAGCCATAGCTGATCAAATTCTACCACCTCTATCTTGGGAATGGTACTTTAAACCTATACTTGTATTACAAAACCAAACCTCTCCACCTGAATCTACAGAAGGAATTAATATAAAAAGTAGAGCAGAACAATATAAACAACACCAATACAAATGAGTATAGACTCTTTGGCCCACTGACGTCACATGTGTGTGTGTGTGTGTGTGTGTGTGTGTGTTTAGTTGTGTCTGACTCTTTGAAACCCTATGGACTCTAGCCCGCCAGGCTCCTCTGTCCATGGGATTTTCTAGGCAAGAATACTGGAGTGAGTTGCCATTTTCTTATCCAGGGGATTTTCCTGACTCAGGGATAGAACCTACGTCTCCTGTCTCTCCTGCACTGCAGGTGAAATCTTCACCACTGAGCCACTGGAGAAGGAGCAGTAAATAATCACATAGAGGCCTATTATTCAGAGGGGGAAACACTCATAAAAATGAGAAAAGAATGCGTCGATCTTGAATAAAACAAAATGAAATACTTAGAAGGATCCTCAGAGGGCTAAAAAATTCCTTTAAAAATATCTAGGCATTCAATCTAGGTACTGAAAAATATCTAAGGACTGAAATTTTTCTAGATCCTGGAAGAAGTTTGGTCTGGTTATAAACAGATAGATCATCTTTAAACAGCCAACCCAGGAGAAAAAGGGAGAAGAAATAGAAGGCACAATCATACATAAGACATTTAATAAGAACTCTAGCTAATTAGATCAAAGATCTCATTTCTAGTTCCCCCACATGCATGTATAGGTTCTAATGGGCTCAAATCCCCAGCAGTCTGGAGACCCTACTATGACTGACCACTTCATTTTTAATACAGTTAATCAGCATATCAGTGTATTCTGGGGAGACTTGAAAGAAGGTCAAATTGTCTAAGGCTCAGAATCTTGGAGATGGACATGCACAGGGGTGGGTTTTCTGTGTGTATGAGTGTGTGTGTGTGTGTGTGTGTGTGTGTGTGTGATAGATTTGAAGATGAAGGAGACAAAACAAAGGTTAGGGAAGACTCAGGTAACACCTTGTTATTAGTGACTATAACAATCATACCACTGTGTTTCATTTTATTGTTAGTTGTTTTCCTGATGTGTTGATGGCAAAATAATCAGATTTTAAGTAGTTTAAGGAGACTTTAGACTTTAAAGGGATCTTTATGGATTAGCTGAGTACTCACACTCTTTACAGAACAACTTTCTTGCGGGTAGGCATGAATATATTGTCTTTTATTACCCACATACAGCTTGAATAGGGAAGTACTAAATATTAATTAGTAAAAATTAATTAAAATGGACAGTTAAGATTACTCAGTGACTCATTAAATTCTGTTTCTTTCTATTGTTTTTTTCATAAAGAGTTTCAATAATTCTGTATATCTACATGCATTGCAAACATCATTTTGACTAGTGAATAAGAAAATAGGAGCATATATATCACCATGAGGTATCCCTCAACATTCGAATCTTTTCAAATGAATTCTTCACTGCAGAGATTTTCCCCAGTCTTCAGAACATTTCTGCCTTTTCTTCTTGCATTCCCCCTTAGGGTGAAGCCTTGACATCTCTGGGAGCCACTGGTTTCTACTCAGAGAAGTCAGCTAATAGAATCATTGTTAGGAACTCCTTAGTGACAGGTTTCCTGTTAACTGGACTTGAAACTTTACTAGATCAGTACATCCAATCTACAACTCTTTTCACTTCGTTCAGTGCAGACAGATAACAAAGGGGCAGTCATTGAATACAAGGGGTCCAAAGTCCAAAGATAAGTAAAAAGAAAACATAAATGCAAAACTCATTTCTCTCACTTCCATTTGTTTTAACCCAGACTAATTTCACCCATGAGAGTAATACTAGCGATCTTCCTTTCTCAATATAGATTTAGAAGAGTTGTCCCATTTGCCCTGGTCTCACTTTTTTTTGTCATGTGATAGGTTTAGTCTTTAATTTGTCCCACAAGCATCTTTTTTAAAGTATCCCCTATGGTGCTAGTCATGGGGGAGAAGGAATTTATATTCCATTTGGTGAAGTAATATATAGACAATGAATGACACAACAGTTCAAGCCTATATAAGGTGCCTTTCCCTTCTCTGGAGGGAATGGATTGCCATTCCTTTCTCCAGAGGATCTTCCTGACCCAGGGATCAAACCCAGGTCTCCTGCATTGCAGCAGATTCTTTACAATTTGAGCTACAGGGAAACCCTTGTAAGTTTCTAGAAAATGTTAATACAGTTAGTTAACTCTCGAACAACTTAGAAGTCTGGGGCGGTGACCCCCTTGCACAATCAAAAATCTAAGTATGACCTTCAACTCTTCCAAAACTTAAGCGCTAATAGCCTAAGGTTGACTGGAAGCCTTACAAGTAACATACAAAAATGATTAATACATATTTGCATGTTATACACATATTTTTATGCATTCAATGACATACCTAGCTTTTCTTATTTTTTCTATATTTCTAGGCTATGCAGTTCATCTGCAAATTTTTTCAGATTGTCACAAATCTCCAAAAAACTTTCTCAATATATTTTCTAAAAAACAAAAAACAACAACCTTCATGAGAGTGGACCCATCACATGCGTCCACATAAAGAAATACGATTGTGATTAATCTAAAAGAGTGTCATGAAAATTCTGAAAAAAGTTTGCATTTTATTTAAACTTTGTCACAATGTGATTGATTCACTAGTCTAGGACTGGGATGTAGATTTTGGATGTCAGATGTTTAAAGGAAAATTTCAGAACTTTTCAGAAGGTTACAGTTTTCTTATTCTGTTGATTCTGCCACCTTTTTCTGAAGAGTCTGAAAATACAAAAAGGTGTCAAGGGTATGAGCCTTTAGAACATTAAGTACTATAAAATTTGCTATTGTGGATTAGATGACTTTTTACTGGAAATAATTATTTTCCCTTCTTTGAGATATTCATCCAAAGCAATTACTTTCCAATTGTTATTGACAAAGTATTTTTTCCTTTTCTCATAATTAATCCATTAGAGAGTGAATAAAAAAAAAGGCATAGTACATGCCAATGGAATACCACAATTATGCAAGTTTTTCCTGAGAACTTCTCACTCCAAAAGAAATGCTGACTTTATAATGCAATTTTGTCATCAAGAGAGAGAGTGTTCAAAAGAGAAATAAATGCTAATAATTCTTTACACTATTATTACATATATATTTAAGGAGAATCAGTTAAATATTACAAAACATATAAAAGTTTAGTAAGTTTAGTAATCCAAATACTAATACATTTTAAAAATAAGTTGAATACTTTTATATCTGTTCATTGTTAAACATGCTTTTCTAATATTCAATTTACACCCTGACATCTAAACTTTATGTTACAAAAACATCCTCATATATTTTGTCTTATTTCAAGTCTCCCAGCAAGAGTGTGAGACATTATCAATCTTACTTCACAGACAAAGAAATTGAAGTTAGAGTTATTCAAAGATTTGCCAACAGCCATAACTTTATTAAACTTGGGACTCAAATCCAAGTTACTGGCCTGTAAGTTTAGGCAAGTTTTCAGAGTTTCATCTTTATCAGCTAAATGCCAATGGGGAAAAAGTTGTTAACAATAACTTCTTTGAAGAATCAGACTAATAACTGAAATCTTGCAATTTCTTCATAATTCTGAAGAAATTCTTATACCACATTATTATAGGGGCCATTATGAGCTCAATTTAGGTAATATTAATCTGGGTTCTTGCAAAAAGTTTATAATATCAAATCTTGAAATATTTTAATAAAATAGCTATAAGTAATCATATAACTAAATTACATTCTTTTTACAAAAGAGTAAATATTTCAAATAAATGCATAAACATCCTCAACACTGTTATTTAAGTGGACTTGTTTCAACATAAAACATATGTCAATTTATGTATATATCCAAATGCTCTCCATTCATTTAGAGAGGAACTAACATTGCAAGAAATGAAGCACAGTTTGGAAAAGACCTTTAGCTCACCTACTGGCTTGACCAAAGGCTATGACTCCATCCCAGGTTTATTTCAAGTGAGTTATGTCAAGGGTTACCCACAGGCCATTTTATAGTGATTTATAGCTGATATCTCCAAATCTTCTTTTATTTTAATGATAACCTCAATAGAATCATTAAGGCTTTCTTTGTCTTCATGGCAGTGACCAGGAGGAAACTGATGTCTTTAAAAAATTCTAAGGGATGAGGAGTATTTATACAGAATGGCAGTTAAGGCCAGTTTTTAATGTTGCACCCTGGAGATGAACCATTTTTTCTCAACGTATTGAAGATGCTTGGCTTGATTATATATTCTGCCTATTCTTGTTACAATATTAAATTCAAGGTATCTTCCAAAGAAAATTCAAAAGAGATGAAAAGACTTAGAATTGAGCATGCAGTTTGAGTCTGATTTTAATTATAATGATCTTAAATTTATATTAAGCTCTCACAGCATAGTGATTCTAAAGTGTCTGTATTGAGTTAAGCATGCCATAAAGCATAAGGAATTGCAAGACTGATTTATCAGATATTCATTTAAGAAATTGTCAATTAAAATAATTAATGTGTAGTGAAACTCAGCTGTAATGCCTTATGCTTAATTTTTCCCAACCCATAACATTAAAAGAATAATACATCCCACAGTCTGGATGGTTTGAAAATTTTTATATAGCAACTGGAATGATATCATTACATAAGAGTTTCAATGATATCTTTTCAACTGAACTAAGGAGAAAGGGCATTTACCTAGATTTAACTTTATTTTGAATGTTGCTTTGGGTCATTAGATTGCCAAATAAAGTGAACCTACATTTCTGGTTATTTCAGTAAAGAATGGAATATATACATATATATTATATATAACATATATAACATCAATAATACTTAAATATAATATAAGCAAGTGTGTATATAGATAAAATATTTCTCTGCCATACTTGAGTAGATTGGCCTAAAAGAGAAGCAGAGAAAGATAATATTATAAAAATAAGAGAGAATAAAAAATAATTCCCTCCCCAAACTTAAACTGTCAGTTAAACAGTATAACACAAGTAGCCTGTATTAGTATAAGCCTATTCCTTGCATTTCAGCACACACTTCATTCATCAACACACACAAGGGAGGCCATTCACTTGAAGATGAGCTGAGAGTAAACAAATTCATGAAACTAATGTATAAAGCAGAATACTAATTGATTCTTTAATTTAGATCTGACAGAATATTGCTGAGCTGTTTAAGATATTCTTTTTCTAACTTTAGGATTCTTCAAAAAAATCAAAATTTCACTATCAGAATCAGGGCAAAAGAAGTAGTGAGTATAATTATAATCTATGTCCATGAGTTTCACATCCACAGACTCAATCAAATACAGCTGATACAGAAAGCCAACTGTACCATACCATTTTACATAGAGGATTCGAACATCCTAGAATTTTGGTGTCCAAAGCTCCTGGAACCAAACCCCTATGAATACCAGGGGATGACTATACTTCACTCAAGACTACTGCAAGGACTGGTAAATTTTATAAGTTTCATTACATATGCTATCTCTCAAATGATCAGAGCCCTCATATTTCCTGAATCCAGTGTGAAAGTCTGACAGGATAAACAATAACAAACCTTACTTTTAGGTTCCATAACCTTTCTGTACATATGTTCTTTCTACATAGTACAACAGCATTAGTTTACTATTTTAGGTACAGTAGTATTCTGCTCAATGCTGCACTGAGATTATTCTCAAGTCATGGATCTTTGGTGCTTCTGTCTAAGGAGTCCAAAATTCAGACATATTTTTTAACACAATAGCTTACTTCCACAGATAATTTGCTTGTTTGCTTGTTTACTCTTTTAATAGTACTAGAACAATGATTATATGTCAAGTGTTACACCAGGTGCTAAGGATGAATACAATAAGCTCCCTGTCGTCAAGTGACTCAGAGTCACACAAGGGAAGTAAGTGTAATCAAATGTTATAAGAATGTATGCTCAGTCACTCAGTCGTGTCTGACTCTTTTGTGACCCCATGGACCGTAGCCCACCAGGCTCCTCTGTCCTTATAAATTTTCAGGCAAGAATACTGGAGCAGGTTGCCATTTCCTACTCCAGGGGATCTTTCTGACTCAGGGATCAAACCCATGTCTCTTGTGCAGGATGCTGGGATACTATACCAAGAGTATATGTCTATGCAGTGTGGTCAGTATGATGGAATAGCCAATCCTATGTAGAGGTGATAACTGAGATACAGCTTATGAGTTGGTGCAAGGCAAGAGGGAAAAGTGAAATGAGGGCAAATGGAATGAAGAGGGCACAAGAATTTCAGAGAGGTAGAATGGCACAAACACAGGCAGAAAGAGGTAAAATAACATGATACATGAGGAAATGATTCCATTTGGGGCACAGACTGCTGAGATTAGGAGAAAAGTGGAATAATTTAGGCTAGTGAGGTGAATGGGGCTAGATTACAGAAAGCCATGGCAAGGTGGTCAGACTTACACTTTTAGACATTTTTATCTTCACATTTTTATTCTTCTTAAGTTCACTCCAAACTAGAGATATGTTACAGTTAGTTATTTATTTCTTTAAAATTCAGATGAAATTCCATACTCTACTCTTTCATACCTATATGTCCTGGCAGAGGTTATCTCATTTTCCTTTAAAAATCTTCTAAATGACATACCTTCTGGAACCCTTTTATTTTTCGCCTCGACTGTATTGGGAACTTTCTTCCTTTCCTCCGTATTATTCTTGGATCATTACTTCATGGTATTTTAATTGTTAATTCATTTGCTGTCTCTCCCATCACACTGTATAGTGTTATGTATCATTCTTTTTTATTCTACAAGTGTCCTGTATAGTATGGGCTTCCCAGGTGGCATTAGTGGAAAAGAACCTGCTGCCACTGCAGGATATAGAGGAGACACAGGTTCGATTCCTGGGTCGAGAATATCCCTTGGAGGAGGGCATGGCAACCTACTCCAGTATTCTTGCCTGGGGAACCCCATGGGCAGAGGAGCCTGGTGGGCTGCAGTCCTTAGGGTTGCAAAGAGTCGGACACAACTGAAGCGAATTAACACGCATGCGCCAATATGTTAAAGGTGCTAAAAAGCTGTTTATCGAAAAATCCTCAATAATGTTGTTTGACAGCTTCTAAAAGTGACTCGAGAAACCTCTATTAATAACATAGTCATTACACAAGTTTTTAAAAAATCATATAAACCAGTGAACAAATATATAGCATTGTTTCAAGAGAAACATCAAGTCTATTGCTTGGAATATGTCTTTTTCCAAAGGAACATATTCCCATTCCTATTTTCCCACTAGAAGATATTTCATCTAGGATAAACCATATTTTACTATCTATGCATTCTAAGTGGATCTTGTTTTTAAAACCAGGATTTAAATACATTTTGAAAGAACATTTTTTAAAAAGTTAATATTTTTGTCTCATTAAATTTCTTAATGTTTTTATATGTCTAGAATTCTAGAAAATAACTTGGTTATAACAAAAGCCCAAAATAGCCCAAAATGACAATAGCTACAGAATATGTAACTAAATTAAAAAAAAAAACTAACACAAATATATTATCTTAGATAACATACTAATACTTTTAATTGCAAAATCTGACATATAGTGAATACTATATCACAAATAGTGATAACTAAGATTTCAATTCATATTAAAGATTGGGTTACATTATAAACATTTAATCTAGTAAACATTTATTGAGTGTACATTATGTATCAATCACTTAAAACTCAATGGGTAAAGAGAGTGTTTCTAAAACAATTAATCTTTTGGAATTTATATTTCCTTCACTTAGTTTGTTGCAAGTTTGTGAATTATAGTCTCAGGTATAACAGATCAGAATTTGGGCTCGCTGCAATTCATATGTATGCTAATAGAAAAAGACAAGCAAAATCAAATCAAACAAGAATTACCCAGAGGTTCTCTTAAAATTGAATGAGAACTATCATTTTTTAGATAAATGATAGCACTATTTGCATGAAAACTGGCACTAAAAATTCCATCGTTTGACCCAAAATTTTTGTCCTGCCCTGTATTTATATAGGGTTGACCTGACTGTTGAGCTCCTGCAGACTTAAAATGAAACTCTGATCCTCAAAAGAGTTGCATGGGGAAGTACAGAAAATAAAAATCTGTACCTATTTAAAGACATTCCTACTGCTGTCATAATGCTTTTGTACATACTTCACAAAACAAATTTTTTTCCTTATGTTAAGCATTACTGGAAATACCACAAGACAAATTTTTTTCTTGCAGTATTTCATCCTTTCTATTTTTAGGCTCCATTTCTTTTTTTCCTATTTACCAAATCTCTACACTGCCAAAAGTCATCAAAATTGTACAACAAACCATAACAGCTCAGATTATACACTAAAATAGAAAAAACAAGACTTTTTGGCTATTGAGAGATTCAATTTAAATGAAAGTCTCATACAGAATCTCATTGATAATTAGTCTTGCAAACAACTCTAAAAGAGCTTTAATAAAAATATTTTGTGGTTTTATGAAAATATAAGGTTTTCAGTCTTTTCTGTTATTTATAAACAATTTTGGGGAACACGTATTTTTTAAAATTTAAGTATACATTTTTTTTCCTTTTATATTACTTGGTAAAATAAAATCTAAAATGAGAATTCTGATTTTAATTTTCTCGAAATTTAGAGATTTAATACTTATTCTTTTGAAAACCCCAAATCATAAAGGATGAATGTCTGGGTTCTAAAAAAGTCAACCCAATGTTTTCATCTAGTCTACAGTGGAAGTACAAGAGCTGAAAGTTGTGGGACATTGCAATTCTAAGTCCTGAAGCACATGCGGGCCGGGGGGAGGGGAGGTGGAGGTAGAATTTTAAGAAGAATCTAATTATCTACAAGGATATCCAGGACTAGGAAAGGGGTACATTCTTCCCATGAGAACCTGAGGACACGCTAGGACATGATTCAGGTTAAGGAAAATTGCCAGCTTTTCATATTTCACTTGCATTTTTAGGCATGCTGCTTTCCAAGAAGCATTCTGTTAAACAAGTTCTTAGGAATGTTCAATATTCTGAGCCATTAATAACGTACTTTTCAAATGTAATATTTATGATTAAAATTCTTATGAGCAAAAGTCTTATTTCACTATATAAAAAATTTCAAATATATTTTTAGGTAAAATAAGATAATTAAAAGATGATTCCCCATTTCAATAGAAAAAGAAAGTTGTTTTATATTTTGAATCCTATTCTGTATTCCCTCTGTCTCAAACAAAGATACGGAGATAAGGACTATGTGGTTGCAAACTTCTTTGATTATATTAATCAGACTCTAGACAATAATTCATAGTCAGTGTGAATTATACTACTCACTGTGCATCTGAAGAAGGTATTTTTTTCCCATGCTTAATACTAGTCAAGTTATACATTTTTTCTGGTCTTTATTCAAAAAACTATACTTAAGAATGACTGGTGTTCTTTAGTTGATTATTAGAAGAAATAAGAAACTATAAGAATGATGATGGAGAAATCCACTATTTTATAATTTCTTATATTTTGGATTAAAATAGTCCCTATTTCTCCTTAAGTTCCACTACCATATTGTATGTGCCTGAGAAAATGTGAAAAGTATAATTAAAAAGGAACCTTAGTTTATTGAATATAATACAATAAAATAGATACATTAGAACTTTGTATGTAAACTCAGTATAAGTACAACATAGGATTTTAAGTGCATCATGCTTAAACAGGTCATTTAATGATTTTTAACAAGAAAATAATCACATTATTTATAGAAGTTTTACATAAACTTTATGAAAGTTGTTTTTAAGTGGGTGGCACTGCATGTTTATATGACAAAAATTGTGACTTTTATAAAACTTATAGCTGGAGAAAGGGAGAAGGGAGGAGGGGAGGAGGGAAGGAAGGAAGAAAGGTGTGTGTGTATATATATATATATATATATATATATATACACACACACACACACACATAGAGAGAGAGAGAGAGAGAGAGAGAGAGAGATTTTGAAAGAATGCTGTCCTCTCAAAAATCAAACTCATCCTCATTCAGGAGACTGCAAGTTTATTTCAATGATGAAAACAATGTTATTCATAATTTTAAAACTACCCTGTTGTAATTGTTTTAAAACTGTAGCACATTTTTCTCTGACTTTTTTAAAAGAGAGCTAAAAGTCTGTTGCACATGGGAGATCACTGAAACCACACTGGGTTATAAAGTTTGGGGTAAAAGTCAAAATTTAAAAAGCAAATGTCAAAAGTAAAAATCTGATTAGAAATTAGGGTCTGCTTTCTTATGTGACTTGTTAACCTATTCAAAAGACAGTAAGTAAAATTATAATTCTAAAACTCTACTGATCACTAGTATGAAAAAGAAAGTGAAAAGTGAAGGTGTTAGTTGCTTGGTCGTGTCTGACTCTTTACCATCGTATGGACTATAGCTCACTAGGCTCCTCTGTCCATGGGATTCTCCAGGCAAGAATACTGGAGTGGGTTGCCATTTCCTTCTCCAGGGGATCTTCCCAACCCAAGGACTGAACCTGCATCTCCTGAATCTCCTGCATTGGCAGGTGGATCGTTTACCACTAGTGCCCCTTGGGAACTACCCCAGCCTATTTTCTAAACCATGAATTTGTCAACCTCACTCATATATTAGGGTCCCTGCAATTGCTATTCCTCTTGTTCGGAATATCTTTCCCCCCAGAACTTTGTAGGTACTCTCCTTCTCATGATTTAGGTCTCAGAGAAGACTTCCCCATAAGCTCTGTCTCAAGGAGATTACCTTGCTGTCCTTGGCACTTTTTAACCATGTTTTATTTTCTTCATAGCACTTATGGGTATATGAAATTATCTGTTTAATTGCTTCAGCTTATCACTTGCCAGTCAACTGAAAAATCTTAAGAAGACAAACTGTCCTGTTCATAGCTGTAGTAGCTGTAGTTCTGCCTTGAACTGAACTTGGCACACAACAGGCAGAAACTAATATTTGTTGAATCAGTCAGTGATAGACGTAAGCATAGGTGCTGCTGCTGCTGCTAAGTCGCTTCAGTCGTGTCCGACTCTGCGTGACCCTATGCACAGCAGCCCACCAGGCTCCTCTGTCCACGGGATTCTCCAGGCAAGAATACTGGAGTGGGTTGCCAGAGAACACTAAAAGGGGACAGAGCTTTGAAGAATGAGAAAAGAACAGAGATAATGACGACAGAGGATGAGATGCCTGGATGGCATCACTGACTCGACGCACATGAGTTTGGGTGGACTCCGGGAGCTGGTGATGGACAGGGACGCCTGGCGTGCTGCGATTCACAGGGTCGCAAAGAGTCGGACACGACTGAGTGACTGAACTGAACTGAATGGCTAGAAAACATTTTCAAGTGTTTGGGCTCCTAATTAAACCATACCTAAAGTCAGAATAACTTTTTTTTTTAATGTGAATACATTTCCTTTTTGCTTAATCCAGCTGGGATTGGGTTTTCTATTACTTTATTAACAAATACAATTGTCATTCAGTGAAAACATAATTTGAAATCCTGGAAAGCTGATTAAAGTTCTACTTCAATAAGAATATTTTGCCATTAAGAGTTACCCTGAATAAAGTAACGCCACCTTCTGCAGTGGTGGACTCCCTCTGTCACAGTAGCAGACTAGGCAGAGGGAAAGTAACCTGAGACTGAGTTATTGTATGCTGGACTGGATACTTTCTGAACTTCCTTCTTACTTAAGCTTCCCTAATTCTATAAATAAAACATCGGATGCCCTTTGTTAAATAAAGACAATTTTGCATACTTTGGGTTTTGAACTTGTCTGCCTTTAGTTTAGAAGGTTATATCTCTTTATTTTGTTGACTTCTACATTACATCTGTTTAATTACTGTATTGTTTTCTTTCTATGATCTATTTTATAATATTCAAAAATGTTAATAGAATGTTTTATTCTCTCTAGAGAAAAATCTATTGGTAAAATTTAACAAACAGATATGTATATACTCTATTTTCCATCAATCTAAATAAGACTAAATATTTGTTGACACGTAGAAAACAGATCCCTACTTTGGGGCATCTGTGTTAAACAGACCACTAAAATTCTTCCTATTTTACCAATAGGAAAGAATGAGTAAGTAGAAGGATTGCAAATGAATCAAATCTGAGGTTTATGGTAGTCCTCCACAGCTTCACTTCTCAATTCTTTATTCAAACATTTAGAGGACAGGTCAGGCTAAAGGGGTGAAAGGGGGTCAATAATCAAGAGCTCAAATGAAGTACTGATCAATAGTTTAGGGTAGAAAAGAAAGGATTTTAACTGATTTGAAGAATGTTTTAGGAACCCCAAATTATAAATGATTCCCTAAAAGGAAAGGTAACTACAGAAGTGGTACTTTCACCGTCTCAGTCTGACGTGCTGATGTTTACTGACGTTCTACTAGATACCACTCATTACAGGGACATCCTTTCACATTGTTCTGTTTGTCTTCCCTGCATATTTAGGTTTTGACTGCCTGCTTCTAACATTAAAATGCTTTCAACCTTTAGCTTTTTGGATGATGAATCTGCACGGGCTTGGATCTATTTTAGAGGGCAACTTCCACTTAAAAACTGTGATTCTGTGGATCTTCCTATGTCTACACATGCTCAACATCCTCTTGCCTCTCCTGTGCTTTGCCTTACTGAAAAGCCTTGACGTGGCTCATCAGAGCCGGCTGCTGTGTTCCAGACAGGTTCCTGTCAAAACAGAATCGGTATACTGGGGAACACAGGCCAGGCCAGTTGAATTCAAAGGACATTACCTAAATCCCTCAGTATATTTTGCCTTTAAAAAAATGTCAGCATTATAACTAGTCTGTCTCTTTGTTTTATAATTTTATGTTACACATGTGACTGCCCCCACCTCCCCCGCTTTTGAGTCATAAGAATATATCACCAAATGACCTACTTGGACATTTAATACCACAGCGCTCAGAACAGCCTCTGTTTAAGTACCTAGCTGTTTGAGATTCCTGTCAACTGAATACAGATGAAAAGGAAAGGAGGAGGCTGATCACAGGGGTTCTGCTGATAACACTTCATTTAACATATTTCAGTTTAGCAACAAGGGGCCACAAAAGAAAACTATTTTGTTTAAAATGACAGGGTGACTATGTTAGACCCACTATAAATATGTCCCACCCAGGAAGTGATGATAATAATGATAATGGGCCACATTTATAGTTTAACTCTATGGAGTGATTCCTCTCAAATGAACTCACCTCTTGAGTGTGACACATCCATAGCACATCTCAAAGGCTCACAAAATTGCTATTTCATAGATACTGAGATATGGGGGAAGGAGCAAGTGTTCAGTAACTATCCAACAAAGCACAAAGCAGCTGTATGGAGCAAGGTGTTAGAGAGATTCTAGCATTTAATTGATATGCCAGACAGTGTTTAAAGCATAAGAATAGAAAATGGCCAATTTAAATGTGGTTATAATTAGCTGAGGCTAACATTCAGTTCTGTTCTGAAGTTTTAAGAGAAATGAAATCTACAAAAGTACCAGGTCTAACAGTTTCAGGAGGGATCAGTGGTTTTATATTTGATCTTACATATATAGATAACTGGGCTTCTACAGTGGCTCAGCAGAAAAGAATCCGCCTTCAATACAAGAGAGCCAGGTTCGATCCCTGGGTTGGGACGATTCCCTGGAGGAGGGCATGGCAACCCACTCCAGTATTCTTGCCTGGAGAATCCCATGAACAGAGGAGCCTGGCAGGCTACAATCCATAGGGTTGCAAAAAGTCAGACATGACTGAAATGACTGAGCATGCATATAGATAAATGGAAGCGCCTCTTTGATTAGTGCTATTTAAGTACTGTGGGTTACTTAGAAATAACTGTATTTGGAAGCCAGTTCTAGCCCTGCATAGTGAGTAATGATTATTTGAGATCTTGACCTGAAAAGAGCAAGTCAAATGGCAGTATTCTATGATTTTTCACATATTGGAAATTATATCTTTGGCAGCTACTACTACTAAAAAGTCTTCATGTCCAGATAAAATGTGAAAATATTAACTGAAGTTATGATTATACTGAGCATTGCTTTCTAGAGTTTTCACAATGGAAATACTACTGTGGAGGCCTCAGTACTTCCTGGTAGATTTCAAAGCTATGAAATCTGTTTGGTGTCTTTTGCTTTATCTTGAAAGGATGTTTTTGTCAAATATTAAAAATAGTGTTTTCGTCATTAGTGTGGTGGTGGTTTGACTTACATGTGGTTGGACCGGATGTGCAGTTTTGCAGTCACCCTTCCCCCAACTGACGTCATAAAACACTGACTCAAAATTAGCAAAATGAACTTCATTTCCAAATCCTCTATTGGAATTTTCAAAGAAGATGAATCATATCTATCCTCTGATTTCTCATACTCCCAGCATATACTGCTAAGTAATCTTGTGTGTATGTGTACCACAGTTTGTGACTCATAATATGAAACTACTACAAAATTCTACCCTGTAGATCAGTGTGTATGGATAAAATGCTTACTTGATAGCATGAAATTATGTGATTGGTACCATTACAGCAAAAACTAAGTGCTCTAAGAGGAGTCATGGCCCTCCTGACATTACTAACATAAGCACCCGCCTACCAAATCAGAATAGATCTTCATTTTGGTGTCTGTGAAAGAAGATAAGATAAAAATGTGGTACTACTTCTTCAGAATTTGAAGCAACCTGTACAAGGATATTGCCCCTGAAAGGATCTGATTGTGTCTGGTCAGCTGGCTAGGGTTTTTTCTGGTTGTTGGAAAAATATTTCTTCTCCCTCACATGACTCCCAGGTGCTACTGCTGAGCAAATGGGAACATCACTGCCAGAAGTATTTGAAAAGAACAAAAAAAAATTGATTGGACAATCTATGAGCTCTTGTCATTGACAGGGACACAACTGTGACCAGGGGTATGACTAAGGTCAGAGCAAGGTTAAAAGAAAAGCACCCAGGAATTCTCTCTTGTCATCAGCTTTTCAAACTAACTACTCTTGGTTAGCTGCAGGCAACATATAAGTTTTCATCAAGCACCAAGAGACATTTCATAATATTTACAAGTTGCACTTAAAATCTTCCCAAGAGCTGGCTACTTCTGCAATAGCAAAACACTTAGAATGTGAAGTTCAGACAGTAGCACATCTATAACATATGAGGACTTCTTGCTAACGTGGAAAGTACACGCTTATTCATTACCAACAATTGTGTGAGCTGCATGTGACACCAATTAAAAATACTTTTCCTCCTTTGGTAACTATTTTAAGGCTGGTATTGATTCTGCTATTTTTAAAAGAAATAATTTATTTTTACCAAACAAATATTATCAAGAGATCGATTACTATCACAAAAGAAAGGCTATCTAGGTTTCTTAATAAACTGTAGCAAACAATGCAGAAAACCGTTAAAACGAAGAAATACGTGGCACAAAATACATGACAAAAATGAAAGTCACTGAATACATTTTACCTATTCTGTGGCAGAACGCTAAACTATAAACAAATCAATTTAAATATTTGTTGAGGAAGATAAGCAGATTTAGAGCAGCAATGCTGCCTATGAGATTCAAGGACCAATAATGCTAAACAATACTATGACTAAATAATTTTCCTGAATATGAGAAAGAGAATTATTTCTAAAATTTTCTTTAAACTGGATTTCTCATATATACAAGCTCGTACTTTCACAGTTGTTTTTTTAAACCAATATTTAGCTATAAACTCAGCTAGGAGGATACACATGAGCTAAGAGGATATCTCTGAAGAACTAAATATAAAAAATTAGTCTTGGAATAGGATCCAGAAAGAAAAAAATTACATTAGTGCTAAAGAGACAAATGTATTAAGAAAGATGTTATGTAACATCTGAGAAATTTTAAAAACCTGCCGAAGACCTTAACTTTTCAATATTTGGCAAAATACATTATGAAAAAAAAAAATCTCATCTTTGTGAATAATAAAATCAAGGCATAAAATAATAAGGAAACGTGAAGCAATGACAGTTCCAAATAGTAAGTTTAAAGACATATAGCTCAACCAGCAATGCTATCCAAGTTTTCCAATGCGGTATTTGAAGAGAGCAGATTTCTTTTCGTGTTTTCACATTTATGGGATACACTTCTTGCTCGCAGTTTCTAAAGGGTCACTGTGAGTCCTCTAAAGGTTTCTTTATCATTTAATATTATAAATAATTACGTTCCTAGGCGGCAGTTCAAAGCTTAGCACAGCGCTCATACAACACCCCAGGAAGGTCAGGTGACCTCTCTCCAATTCTCCTCTCTCTGGTGCTGAGGACAGACAAAGTGATATGTCTGTCATACGCCATTACCATTAGAACAGAATCTTGTTCTTTTATTACAACTGAACTCCGCCAGATTTCTCAGCAGGAATGCTAAGTGAAATCAATGTCTTGGATTTCCAGGCTGAGCTTGGAGGTCACAGCCACTCTATCATTTCTCAGCATTATCCTTTCTCGCGCGCACATACACTCCCCAAGCCTCCAACTGGCACACAGCAGATTGAAAACAGCATGCATCAGAGGACTCATGCTGCACAATTTTACAGTCTTTTGGAGCCCCTTCCTTTTGATTCCCCCCTTCCATTTTTTTTGCAAATTGCAAATAAGTTTTGTTTGTGTCCTTCTCTGGAGTTGTGAGTCAAAGGCACACCTAGGAAGAAGGGCAGGCAAGCAAACCCATAGCACATGGTTGATTTTTGACAGCTGCCAATAAGACCCTTTTCCGTACATCATCATCTGGATGTGGCTTATTATTCTGTTGTTCCAAACAATAAAAGCTTTACGTTTGCTTTATGCCAGGTAGGAAGGCAGATAACACAAAGCTATTTAGTAAAATAATTCAATTTTACAATAAGATACATGTGAAAATCCACCAATAAAACACACAGAAAATGCCCTCCGGACACTCAGGATTGATTGTTTCAAAATATATTTATATATAGTAATAAATGATAACTGTTATATTAAAGTGAAATGGCTCTGTGAAGGCAAAATGTTTATTATGCTATGTATAAATGTCAATTCCAGTCTCTAAGAAACGGAATTCATGTATTGAAATGCATCCTCTTTATTTATTGTTGCTTGTATTTTTTAAGTCATGTTCTTCATTAAAATGACAATAGCAATATTTATTGCTCTGGCAATTTTTAACCCACTAAACTTTACACAAGCACATTTAAGACATATTTTCTGACAATAAGAATGGATGTAAACAGTGTACTAGAGGAAACTGAGCAAAGAACAGACATATTTTTATTATATTGTGGTTGTTATTTAAAAAGAGGCACTTTTTCCTGGGTTAAAATTTTTATGTACTTTAAAATAATTGCAAGTGGTAAGAAATACAACTTCAACTGCTTTCTTAAACTTTATATGATAGAAAATTCATGAAGGCTAATTTTCCAGAAGTGAAATTTAGTGATAAAGTATGAATATATTTTTTAAACAGTATATAATCATAGCTATAGAAACACAATCCATTTTTTCGGTAACACTAAATAAAGGGAGGTACTTAAAACTGTACAATATGGTGGAATTCTAACATTACTGGAAAAATCAATCTTCACATCCAATCTGTGGAGTTCTATGAATATCTGAAACCATATACCTCATAAAACAGTGTCTTCATCTTGGCAAGCTTTACGTCACTTTTATATTTGCCATGGTTTACCTAAGGAAGGGTCACAGCAAGTGCGCAATAAATCTTTGAATGCATGAATGAATGAATGAGTAAATAAATAGATGCATAAACGAATAAGGATGACTGACATCAAAAACTTCATGATTATTTTATTTAGGGATTTGGGAAGAAGATATTTGGTGGGCTACAGTCCATAGGGTCGCAAAGAGTTGGAAACGAATGAGCACACAACACTCAGTATCAATGGTAAAAAGTCATCTAGTGGCCAAGAAAAACCCATCAGTTCTTTACAAGTGAACTGTGTACTCTAAAGTCATAAAATGAAATGCCCTAATGTAAAACATCATTATGAACAATGATGTGAAATCACATTAATAAATCATAGGGGAAAAATCTAGAATAATACTTTAGAGAGTTATTTGTGTGTGACAATGACTATGCTGCCACAGCTACATATTTTTCTCAGTGTTAGCGTGTCCATATGTAGAGTCTTCTCTTGTGTTGTTGAAGAGGGTGTTTACTATGACCAGTGCATTCTCTTGGCAAAACTCTATTAGCCTTTGCAGTGATTCATTTTGTACTCCAAGGCCAAATTTGCCTGTTACTCCAGGTATCTCCTGACTTCCTACTTCTGTATTCCAGTCCCCTATAATGAAAAGGACATCTTTTTTGTGTGTTAGTTCCAGAAGGTCTTATAAGTTTTCATAGAACCATTCAACTTCAGCTTTTTCAGCATTACTAGCTGGGGCATAGACTTGGATTACTGTGACACTGAATGGTTTCTCTTGGAAACAAACAGAGATCATTCTATCATTTTTGAGATTGCATCCAAGTACGGCATTTTAGACTCCTTTGTTGACTATGATGGCTACTCCATTTCTTCTAAGGGATTCTTGCCCACTGTAGTAGATATAATGGTCATCTAAGTTAAATTCACCCTTATCAGTCCATTTTAGTTCACTGATTCCTAAAATGTCGATGTTCAGTCTTGCCATCTCCTGTTTGACCACTTCCAATTTGCCTTGATTCATGGACCTAACATTCCAGGTTCCTATGCAATATTGCTCTTTACAGCATTGGACTTTACTTCCAACACCAGTCACATCCACAACTGGGTATTGTTTTTGCTTTGGCTCCGTCTCTTCATTCTTTCTGGAGTTATTTCTCCACTGATCTCCAATAGCATATTGGGTACCTACAGACCTGGGGAGTTCATCTTTCAGTGTCCTATAATTTTGCCTTTTCATACTGTTCATAGGGTTCTCAAGTCAAGAATACTGAAGTGGTTTGCTATTCCCTTCTCCAGTAGACCATGTTTTGTCAGAACTCTCCACCATGACCCATCTGTCTTGGGTAGTCCTATGTGGCATGACTCATAGTTTCACTGAGTTAGACAAGGCTGTGGTCCATGTGATCAGATGGGTTAGTTTTCTGTGTTTGTGGTTTTCATTCTGTTTGCCCTCTGATGGAGAAGGATAAGAGGCTTATGGAAGCTTCCAGATGGGAGACACTGACTGAGGGGGAAGATGGGTCTTGTTCTGATGGGCTGGGCCATGCTCAGTTCAATTCAGTTCAGTTTAGTTGCTCAGTCTTGTCTGATTCTTTGTGACCCCATGAACTGCAGCACTCCAAGACTCCCTGTCCATCACCAACTCTCGGAGCCTACCCAAACTCATGTCGATTGAGTCGATGATGCCATCCAACTATCTCATCCTCTGTCATCCCCTTCTCCTCCTGCTGTCAATTTTTCCCAGCATCAGGGTCTTTTCAAATGAGTCAGCTCTTCGCATCAAGTGGCCGAAGTACTGGAGTTTCAGCTTCAACATCAGTCCTTCCAATGAATACCCAAGGACTGATCTCCTTTAGGATGGACTGAGTGGCTCTCTTTGTGGTCCAAGGGACTCTCAAGAGTCTTCTCCAACACCACAGTTCAAAAGCATCAATTCTTTGAAAGTGGAATGTTAGAGAAAGTTAAGTCACTTTCTGACTCTTTGCAACCCCATGGATTGTAGCCCACCAGGCTCCTCTGTCCATGGGAATCTCCAGGCAAGAATAGTGGAGGGGTTTGCCATTTCCTTCTCCAAGGGATCTTCCCAACCCAGGGATAGAACCCAGGTCTCCTGCATTACAGGCAGACGCTTTAACCTCTGAGCCACCAGGGAAGCCCCATCAGTTCTTTGGTGCTCAGTAAATCTTTAATCCAATTTTCTGTTGATTATATTCTTTGAAGCCAAAGACAGAGAAGCTCTATGGAGTCAGCAAAAACAAGACTGGGAGCTGACTGTGGCTCAGATCATGAACTCCTTATTGCCAAATTCAGACTTAAATTTAGAAAGCAGGGAAAACCACTAGACCATTATGGTGTGACCTAAATCAAATCCCGTACAGTGGACGTAACAAATAGATTTTAGGAGGTTAGATCTGATAGACAGAGTGCCTGAAGAACTATGGACAGAGGTTCGTTACATTGAACAGGAGGCAGGAATCAAGACCATGCCCAAGAAAAAGAAATGCAAAAAGGCAAAATGGTTGTCTGAGGAGGCCTTACAAATCACTGAGAAAAGAATAGAGGCAAAAGGCAAAAGAGAAAAGGAAAGATATATCCATTTGAATGCAGAGTTATAAAGAATAGCAAGGAGAGAAGAAAGCCGTTCTCAGTGATCAGTGCAAAAAAATAGAGGAAAACAATAGAATGGGAAAGACTAGAGATCTTTTCAAGAAAATTAGAGATACCAAGGGAACATGTCATGCAAAGATGGGCACAATAAAGGACAGAAATGGTATGGAGCTAATAGAAGCAGAATATATTAAGAAGAGGTGGCAAGAATACACAGAACTATACAAAAAAGATGTTCATGACCCAGATGATCACGATGGTGTGATCACTCACCTAAAGCCAGACATCCTGGAATGTGAAGTCAGGTAGGCCTTAGGAAGCATCACTACAAACAAAGCTAGTGGAGGTGATGGAATTCCAGTTGAGCTATTTCAAATCCTAAAAGATAACGCTGTGAAAGTGCTACACTCAATATGCCAGCAAATTTGGAAAACTCAGCAGTGGCCACGGGACTGGAAAAGGTCGTTTTCACTCTAATTCCAAAGAAAGGCAATGCCAAAGAATGCTCAAACTACTGCACAATTGCACTCATCTCACACACTAGCAAAGCAATGCTCAAAATTCTCCAGGAGAGGCTTCAACAGTATGTGAACGTGAACTTCCAGATGATCAAGCTGGATTTAGAAAAGGCAGGGGAACCAGAGATCAAATTGTCAACATCCGCTGGATCATCAAAAAAGCAAGAGAGTTCCAGAAAAACATCTATTTCTGCTTTACTGGCTATAACAAAGCCTTTGACTGTGTGGATCACAACAGACTGTGGAAAATTCTTCAAGAGATGGGAATACCAGACTACCTGACCTGCCTCCTGAGAAAACTGTATGCATGTCAAAAGCAATATTTAGAACTGGACATGGAACAACAGACTGGTACCAAATCAGGAAAGGAGTATATCAAGGCTACATATTTCACCCTGCTTATTTAACCTATATGTAGAGTACATTATGAGAAATACTGGGCTGGATGAAGCACAAGCTGGAATCAAGACTGCAAGGAGAAGTATCAATAACCTCAGATATGCAGATGACACCACCCGCATGGCAGAAAGTTAAGAAGAACTAAAGAGATTCTTGAGGAAAGTGAATGAGGAGAGTCAAAGAGTTGGCTTAAAGCTCAGCATTTAGAAAACTAAGATCATGGCATCTGGTCCCATCACTTCATGGCAAATAAATGGGGAAACAGTGGAAACAGTGACAGGCTTTATTTTTGGAGGCTCCAAAATCACTGCAGGTGGCTACTGCAGCCATGAAATTAAAAGATGCTTGCTCCTTGGAAGAAAAATTATGATCAACCTACACAGGATATTAAAAAGCAGAGACACTACTTTGTCAACAAAGTTCCATCTAGTCAAACTATGGTTTTTCCAGTGGTCATGTATGGATGTCAGAGTTGGACTATAAAGAAAGCTGAGCGCTGAAGAATTGATGTTTTTGAACTGTGGTGTTGGAGAAGACTCTTGAGAGTCCCTTGGACTGCAAGGAGATCCAACCAGTCCATTCTAAAGGAGATAAGTCCTTTAGATGGGTGTTCATTGGAAGGACTGATGTTGAAGCTTAAACTCCAATACTGTGGCCACGTGATGCAAAGTACCAACTAATCTGAAAAGCCCCATGGCTGGGAAAGATTGAATGCAGGAGGAGAAAGGGAAGATGGAGGATGAGATGGTGGATGGCATCACTGACTCAATGGCCATGAGTTTGAGTAAGCTCCAGGAATTGGTGATGGACAGGGATACCTGGTGTGCTGCAGTCCATGGGGTCGCAAAGAATTGGACATGACTGAGTGACTGAACTTACTAACTGAATTGAGCCTATACATGGAATACTTTGAAACTACTGTTCCTTGGAGACACCAAAATATCACTGCTTTAAAATTAAATTATATTTAATAAATGTCATCATTATTACCAAGTTTTAAAAACACGTTCTGCTGTGATTATATAGAAAAGCACACCACACCTCAAGTACACCTCAAGCGCAGAACATGGAAGGTCCATTACACAGCTGAAAGAGTTCTTAAAAGGCTTATCATATTTCCTAACATCACAGTATCAAGTACATAATTTTCCTCTATATCTTTGTACATGTTGCTAGCGAATCATGTCTAAGGTCCTTGTCCAGGGTGAGTTATTATTCCAAACGTATTTATCTATTAGTATGAAAAAACAGACTTGGGGGGCTTGGGAAGATGGAGGCTAGAGGACACTTTCCCAACCCAAATGTTCTCTTTCCCAATTTCTATTCTGGATTAATACACTGACTATGAAAAGCATGTGCCAGGGCACTAGAGGAGAATTAAAATACTCTAGGATTTTTTTTTCTCTTTCAAAAATTTCTAAATTTTTTTCTCTGTGTATTTTTTCTATTGTTGTGACTACTCTAACTCTATTACTCTTCAGACATTTCAAGATGAATTCTTAAAATAGAGAGCAGAAGGAACTTTCTAGGTAATTCAGCAAAAGACAAACAGCATTATTTGGGGGGTAAATTCACTGTGTCAAGTTTTCTACTGAATATTTTCTAACTGTTAATGTGTGATTATTTCCCTGAGCAATGTCCAATAAAATTACTTTATGGATACTCTTTACTTTTTTATATAGGAAGTTTAATAATATTCATATACAATCATCTAGGTAAGAGATTAAAAATCATGAAGAAATTTAAATTAATTTTTCTGCTTCTTTCTTTTGAGCCAAGAAACAAATTATTTGAACCCCCCCCCGGTCCTTTTCGAGGCTCTCTCAGGAAATGGTTTCTTTGCCCTAAAAACAAAACTATTTCTAAATACTCTAACTTTTAACACTAGCATTGTCTTTCTAATTGGCTGGATAATATGTCTGAAATTGTACCTATACTATATCACATAACCAGTTGGTGATATTTAAATAAAACATTTTCTCTACGCTCTAATCATACTCATATTTAAGGTCTATTTCAGTTCTCCTTTGGAACAATTTTTTTTTTTAAGGATTATAAATCTATATAGTTTTATTAAGACAAAAAACTGACAGTGTTGATATGAAGTTTACATTTAAACAACTTTTCACAAAAACCTAACACACGCCTAAAAATTACAATGGAGTTCTAGATGCAGATCAAGATGATGTCAACAACTGATGGATCTCATGACTCAAGACAGCGTTTTGGATTTTAGTTAGTTCTTAGGATTAAAAAATTTGTTTTGTTTTAAAGTGAACCACTGCCCCAGTATGAATATTTATCTTCTCCTGAGACCAGGGCTTTTGAAATCATTCAACTCTTGAACTTGTGCTGTCAGTGACTGAACCCTGCCACCAATGGTTTCAAAGTTCAAAAAACAGAGGCTCCAAGAGTTTTCTACCCTATGAGCACCGGCCCTTGTCTTTCCCTACTCACTTACCTCCTATACCACTCTCTGCCCTTCCCTAAATACTTCACCAGTGGCTTGGATGGAGAAGCTGATATTTGTAACTTCACAATAGGAAAAGAAAGGGTCTTCTTGTCAGTTTCATGAGTAGCACCTCTAAGACAGAATGATCTGCCTATGTATACACTCCAATAAGACTTATCCTCCTCAACCAGTTTCCATCCCCCAAATGGCAGCTTTGGTAGCTTCTTATTCCTTTGTTGGGAACAGCATTAAGCTCAGGCAGGGAATACCTTGGCTTCTAAGTTTCAGGCATTCACAGCTTTTAAACAGTCTCTCACAGTCCTCATTTAGGTTGCCAATGGCATTTTTTGAAAGGATACAATATTCTGGACACAGAACCCAATCATCATTAGTTGTTCTTTCCTTTGTTTCACCGTTTCCCCAAATTTTAACAAAAATGATCCTAACCCATCTCCCTTCTTTCCCACCCCACCCCACCCACCCCAAATAATACACCAGTAATAGCCAAAAACTACACACATGCTACGCTGTAAAAATGCAGAGTTAACACTATCGGGAAGAAGGCTGTGTGGGTTGTGGAGATGCTCTTTGAAGATCTACAGTACCTCTTGCTCTCCCACATCCCATTCTGCGTTTTGTCCTTCATAGAAGGCCCTTTGCTTTTTTTTAAAGCAAAGTTCAGAAGGGGTTGCCTTGCAACACTGACCCTCCTTCCCCTCCACTGGGATGGGTGTGCAAACTGTACAGCATGGAATGGCTTTGAAGCCCTTGGGCTGCTGTAGGGCACAGAAACTATACTGGCTCTTCAAAGGACATCTTCTCAAGCCACCTTTATGGTGTCAAGACAAGGAGAACTCCTTCTTTCCCCACTTGAAACCCACAGTCAGATGTGACAGGGGCTGGTATTCAAGAAAGTTAATTCTTATCATCGTTTTTGTCATCATCCTCTGAGGGGTAAGAATGCCACGTCAGCCTTTCCTCATAGAAGGATATGACAACCTGCGGGCACTTGACATTGGCTTCCTTGGCAGGGACCAGATCAGCCTCATCAGAGTTCTTCCATTTCATTAGGAACATGAGTTCTCCACTGGAGTCCGTAGCTCCAATAATCCTCTCTGGTTCCAAACCCCGGGCAAAGCCTCGTGGCTTTTCTGACTCTTCTTTCTTCTTTGGTTTGCTCTCCTCCCCCCTATCTTCCGAATCAGAATCAGCTTTGCGTTTGCCTCCCTCTGATTTATCTGTCTCGTGTGCTGTTTTCTGTGACTGCAGAAACTCAGCAATGAGGTCAGGGCAATCCAGGTTCTCTTCTGGTTCCCATGTGTTATCCTCATCTGAGAACCCCTTCCACTTTAGGAGATACTCCACTTTGCCCTTTACCACTCGACGGTCTAGAACTTTTTCTACCACGTATTCTTCTTCCTCTTCTTCTAGCACCTCCTCCACTTTCTTCTTGTTTTGTTTTTTCCCCATAGTGCCCGCCAGCTTTCTGGTATAAAGGATGACGCTGGTAGCATTGTCTTGGTCTACTCAGGCCGAAGGGCGACGCGCAAATGCTCGGCCCATCCCAAATCGCTTCAATCTCTGGCTCCGGACTCGCCGCCCCGCCCTCTCCATCTTCTCGCGCTCTTCGTCCTACCCACTGCGCCCAGCAGAAGGCTCAGCACAGGGAGGCAGCTGGAACAATTTTTTCAGGTCCCTCACTGAAGGTATAAATAATATTTTTGTCCTAATAACTTAACATTCTTTCCCTGTAACTCCTTCTAAGACCTTATATAATAGAGTATGGGTATCTATTTTATAAGACTATAACATTCTTGGTGACAGCACAACTACCTTTCAAATATTTCTATCACTACAGCTATCAATTTTCTACTACAGCTATCAATGCATCTTCATTGAATAAATGAGTGACTAAATGTTGTGTGAGTGATTTATAGGGACACGATCCTTACTGATTCTACTAACCATTGTTTCCTTGACGATCTAGCATTTAGCCCAGTTACTGGTACGTAATAGGTATTCAATACATATCATCAAACAAAAAGCAAACTCTAAATGCCAAAACATGTAGCTTCTTCAAAGGGGTACCTTGCTTTTGGGTGGTGGGCTGTTTGTGCTCTTGTCTGTGTGAATGCTGGTAGGAGATACAGCAGCACCAAGGTTGCCTTGGGATACGCCTGGGAGCTTTCCTCCTGGAGATACCTGCATTGCAGCTAGCTGGGCAGCATATAACTGCTACAGGAGAGAGAGAAAAAAAAATAAATAAAAGGACTATCAGCAATGAAATAAATGCACCTCTCAGAAAGTACCTATAATCCTATAATAAGATGCGATATTTTTCCTATGGGTATTTTTCTTTAGTGCCTTGGAATATTTAAAGATAGACACTGTCACTTCAACTTTCATGACTTACTTCTCAGGGGGGAAATGACATACACCACACACAAGGAATTTTAGTTTTAGTATAACCAGGGACTCAAAGCAAATAACAGTTATCCATATTTACTCTTTACCAACATCAGTGGTGGTTCTGTATATCATGTTATTTGGTTAATAACTTTTCCCCCCTCTCTTTCAATTTTACATGGTGTGTTACAAAAGAATGTAGCTTCATACACTAAGTAATGTTCTTACTATCCATATTGGTTCAAACCCTGTATGCTTCCCTTCTTTGACTTGCTGAAATGGACAACTGTCACAACTTTTTTCTGATTATTAGTTGTGCAGAAATACAAAAAAGCCACTGGAAGGGAATGGAAGGAGACTATCTGAAGAACATTATTTGGTCAGTCTACCTCCATTGATTAAAATTAACTGGATGTTTGCCACAATGCCACTTTACTTCCTGCTATATAAACACAGACAAATGAGATAATCTTGAGGATTAGGGTTTTAAGGAATACTATCTAAAATGCATACTCTTTGACTAAGCCATCACTAAATATTTCTTATTAAATAACCAGCAAAAATTCTTTCAACAAATCCATTTAATAATAAGGGAAAATTTTACTTGTGAACTATAGCCATATCATGTAGTATCTTAAAACAAGTAGGTTGCTTTCAATTCAGGAGTCACCTCAAATGTTTAGATTAACACTCTTTTCATCTCCAAGTAGCAGTTTGTGAAAGTTAAAAAAATATGATTGAAGAAGCAAGTATCTATATATACACATATAAGTATTAATAAATAAGTATGTGTGTGTTAGTCACTCAGTCGTGTCTGACTCTTTGTGATCCTATGGACTGTAGCCCAGCAGGATCCTCTGTCCATAGAATTCTCCAGGCAAGAATACTGCAGTGGGTTGCTATTTCTTCCTCCAGTGGATCCTCTTGACCCAGATCTCCTGCACTTCAGGCAGATTGTTTACTGTCTGAGCCACCAGGGAAGCTTCCAATAAATAAGTATACACACGCACACACACACACACACACACACATATGTATGTATGTATATATATGTATAAAATACAGCACAATTTCTCATTTCTCATTTGTCTTAAGAGTTCTTGGATAGCTTTTACTATGCAAGCTAGAACTTCTGTAATAAAAAGATTGCTGCTAAAGATAAAGTTTTCAAGGAAGAGTACTGTCAAATAGTTCTCTGGATTATCTTGGTTTTTCTCTGAGAGAAATATGAAAGACTGAAACTGTTCAGGATAAACCAGAGACTCTGATAAGTGGGATCTCTCTATAAATGAAATAATGAAAACTGAAAACTGGCATTTATTTACATGAAAACATATTTATATTTTTTTCACAGTTTCCAGTGACTTTGGTCTAAACAAAAACAGGACATTAAAATTATTTTAAACATCATGACTTATTTTTTATGCAAACTAATGCAAAATACATTCCCGACAAGAGAAATTACAAAGAAGTATATTAATACTATTAAAAATGACTGTTACTCCCCCACTTTATTTTGCATGAATTGGAATTATGTTATTTCTTATCCCAATCAGAAAAAAGAATAAGATTTAATTTATAAGGCTTTAATAGATTGGACTTCCCTGATAGCTCAGTTGGTAAAGAATCCGCCTTCAGTGAAGGAGGCCCTGCTTCAATTCCTGTGTCAGGAAGATCCGCTGGAGAAGGGATAGGCTATCTACTCCAATATTCTTGGGCTTCCCTTGTGGCTCAGCTGGTAAAGAATCTTCCTGCAATGTGGGAGACCTGGGTTTGATCCCTGGGTTGGGAAGATCCCCTGGAGAAGGGAAAGGCTACCCACTCCAGTATTCTGGCCTAGAGAATTTCATGGACTCTATATAAGCATGGGGCAGCAAAGAGTCAGACATGACTGAGCAACTTTCACTTTTTAATAGACTACCTCAGAAGTAAAAGGATATGATGTCAAATATGATGACTGACTCATTTGAAAAGACCCTGATGATGGGAAAGATTGAGGGCAGGAGGAGAAGGGGACGACAGAGGATGAGATGGCTGGATGGCATCACCGACTCAATGGACATGAGTTTGAGTAAACTCTGGGAGTTGGTGATGGACAGGGAGGCCTGGTGTGCTGCAGTCCATGGGGTCGCAAAGAGTCAGACACGACTGAGCAACTGAACTGAACTGATGATGACTGGGAGTTTACCATTTTCAAAGTATCAGAAAAGACTCATTTCCCACACTTAAGTTAAAAATCTATGTATTAAGTTCTGCAATTCAGAAAGTAATTTCTTCCGTTATCATCCTGTACTGGTTTTTAAGCTATTAAGAAAATAACCAATATCCCAGGATATCATTTTGCAAATTAAAATTTTCCCAGTGTACTGAAATTTAAAATATCTGTATTTTAAAATACTGGCTGGCTATAATACATATTGCAAATTTCACACTGTACTGTAAATGGTATCCTTATCTTTAAAATTACAGTGGCAATTACTTCTAGAAGCTAACAACACATATTACTGGTTTAGTATACACAAAAACATAAGATTGTTTAGTAATTACAAAAATGACATGGGATATTTTAACCTCTGTAGCTAAAAAGAAAATTGTGAACAAATTAGTTACTCAAAATTTAAATTTGATCATTATAAAATTATTGCAGAGTATTTAAAGAATAATGACTATCTGTATTATTTAATTAGATAGATGATTAATCACTTATAAATGGTGATTAAATGTTTAAACATCAATCACTATAGAAAGATTCAAAACTTCCAGGAAGTATTAGAACTATTACTAAAAATACAATATAAGTGTGACTGAAACACTTGAATGAGTTGAGTTTGGAGATGGTATATGCTTGGGATTAAAAAAAAACCTTATATGTTCTTCCCTCATTCAAATAAATGAAACATTTGGTTTTATTTATTAATTAAGGTTTATCTGAGTTTAAACTGTCTTTAAAATTCCTGAGTAGAAAAAAAGATAAATTTTTAAAATACTCGAGCCCAATTAAACACATATTTTTATCAGAATAGGCTACTGGAAACTGGCCGTTTTAAAAAATATAGAGATAAAATAATTGATGATGAAAAAATCATAAGCTCACTCCTCAGTAAGGTTAATATTAATTTATGGTTAACATTCAGTATGATTAACATTAAGGAACAATGCTTAATTCTCTCCTTTCTATAATAGTTGGTTTTCGCTATGCAAGGGGCAGATATACAGAACTATGTTTCCTCAATTGTGATTAACTTCCCACTTTTCCCAGATCATTACACTTCCCACCCCAAACATCTAATTTTCTTAGTTTGACAAGCTTTGGAAATAGGAAATATCCATTTCCAACATATTTTAATTTGTGTCAAATATATGTGCTCCTTGAATTTATGATATATTACAGAAATATAAAGAGGCCTCAAGTCTTACAGGATCTGATATACATTGGGCTTGCACAAATAAATAAACCAGAACTTTTAATACTGCTGGGACCTAATTTGGCCATTCACAAGTTAAAATAACTTTTCAGTAGATTTAAAGAGACTGACAGTGGTTCATACCTGGTTATATATCAAGGGTGGGAGAAGGCAATGGCACCCCACTCCAGTACTCTTGCCTGGAAAATCCCATGGACGGAGGAGCCTGGTAGGCTGCAGTCCACGGGGTTGCTAACACGACTGAGCGACTTCACTTTCACTTTTCACTTTCATGCATTGGAGAAGGAAATGGCAACCCACTTCAGTGTTCCTGCCTGGAGAATCCTAGGGATGGGGGAGCCTGGCGGGCTGCTGTCTATGTGGTCGCACAGAGTCGGACACGACTGAAGCGACTTAGCAGCAGCAGCAGCATATATCAAGGGTAGGCAACTTAAAAAATAAATGCTGCTGAGACTAATTCTAATTCAACTTTTCAAAAACTTATATCCATTTGTTTATCCATTAAGATGGGTGTGTTGACTGATAATAAAACAAGAAAGTCAAGAGATGATTAGTATTTTATAGCATTTATTCAAGCAGACTTGAGCATAATGACAGGTATCTGTACCACTGTGTTGTGTGTGTGTGCTCAGTTGTGTCTGACTCTTTGCGACCCCATGGACTGTGTCGCCATGGACTGCCAGGCTTCTGTGTCCATGGGATGTTTTAGGAAAGAATATGGTAGTGGGTTGTTATTTTCTACTCTAGGAGATCGTCCCAACCTAGGGACTGAACTCATGTCTCTAGCATTTCCTACACTGGCAGGCAGATTCTTTACCACTGAGCACCACCTGAGGTGAAGGAGGTATATAATCTCAGAATCATTGGCTGATCTTGTTGAGAGGGGAGGCGCATGGAATCTACAGGGACTTGAAAGCCACCTGAAGTAACAAGCATGCCCTTAACCACAGATCTCATTTACATACTAATAATATATACATATAAAATTATATATATATGGGCTTCCCTGGTGGTTCAGTGGTAAGGATTCCACCTGTCAGTGAAGGAGTCGCAAGAGACGAGGGTTCAATCCCTGGGTGGGGAATATCTCCTGGAGAAGGAAATGGCAACTCACTCCAGTATTCTTGCCTGGAGAATTCCATGAACAGAGGAGCCTGGCAGGCTATACAGTCCATGGAGTCGCCAAAGAATTGGACAAGACTGAAGCGACTCAATGGACGTGAGTCTGAGTGAACTCTGGGAGTTGGTGATGGACATGGAGGCCTGGTGTGCTTCGATTCATGGGATCGCAAAGAGTCAGACACGACTGAGCAACTGAACTGAACTGAACTGAAGCGACTGAGCATGCATGCACATAATTATATATAAATAAAAATGTTTAACAACAAAACTGGCTCATGTTTCTCTTTAAAGGATAGCAGACAAAACCTGGAATTAAATATAAGGCGTATTATAATAAGTGTACTTTTATGAAAAACAGTTAAGTTGTTCTTAACATCAGAAGGAAGTTGAGAGGTTCTAAGCTAAAAAGCTGAAGCTTAAAGAGAATACTCAGGTCATGAAGTTAACCAGACTGACAGAAAAACACGTTTTTACCTTGAAGAATAACTTGACCCTTATCTGGAAACAAATATGTTAAGGATTTGGTTTGATCTCTAAAACTCCCTGATCCCACAGAGCATTAGATTTTCTGTCTTTTCTATGACTTAAAATATTGCATTCTTATTCCCTTTCCTTTCCCCTATCCCTACACCTACTCCAGACAATGATTTTCTTTTTTAATGGAGACAATGATGTACAATTAGGTTGGAATCTATTCACTGGTTACTTAGAGTCTTGGTGTTCATGTGCTCATAAGTATGTTTATCTATGTCTACCAATACATAAAAGGAACTCTCACTTTTGCCTCAAATTGTTCCTTAAAATTACATCTTTGTATCTTGAGCATTTTAAGCTGCTTCAAGGGCCATTTCTACTTTTGGAGGGAGAGTTAAAAGGAAGGCAAGTGTTAGTCACTTAGTTGTGTCTGACTCTGCAACCTCATAGACTGTAGCCCGCCAAGCTCCTCTGTCCATGGGACTCTCCAGTCAAGAATACTGGAGTGGGTTGCCATTTCCTTCTCCAAGGGATCTTCCGGATTCAGGGATGGAATCCAGGTCTCCTTCATTGCAGGCAGGTTCTTTAGTGTCTGAGCCACCAGAGCAAAACACAATTCTAATCCCAGCTCTAAACTAGTGATCTTGAGTGACCACTCTGAACCACAATTTCTTAATCTGCAAATTCAGGGATAAATAAAACTAACCTGACATGGTTACTGTGAGAAATACATCACAAAATGTGTACAGAACACTCAGAAAAACACATGGCAAAAAATGCTTGATCAATAAGTAACAAGTCATAATTATTCATGGATTAATTATACCAAGTGGGATTCCCAGTGGCTCAGTGGTATGGAATCCACCTGCCAATGCAGGAGATGCAGGTTTGATCTCTGGATCAGTAAGATCCCCTGGACAAGGAAATGGCAACTCTGCTCCAGTATTCTTGCCTGGAAAATTCCATGGACAGAGGAGTTTGGCAGGGTGCAGTTCCTGGGGTTGCAAAGAATTAGACACAACTGAGCAACTAAGCATGGACACAATTATACCAAGCAAGAAACTAGGCAACATTTACATGCCAACCTCCTACTACATACTCTGGACTGTGTTAGGTACAGTGGAGGATACAGAAAACATATAAACATAGTTTCTTCCCTAGGTCAACACTGGTAAACAGAAAATATTGAGACTATAAGTATACTGCAACTGTGTGCCACTGTTAAAGGCATGCCAAAAAAAAGGAAATGACTCAGTGCATTCTGATATGTTTTCATTATAGAGGTGTAGCTAAGCTGAGCATAAAAAGAGAGGTGGGACTGTGCACCACTTAAAGCCAGGTCCAGGAGCAGGAATGAGTAGACTGTCACAAAGGGAACAGACAGCATGATGGGATGGCAAATAGGAGCACAGGGGTGGTAGACAGGACAATGACCTGATTGAGAGCAAACCTTGGGAAGAACGAAAAGTTCTGGGTTTAGGCTAAATTCAACTTACAGAAAATCCTGAAATATAAGCAAAATAGTTTAAACTTAATATGTAGGCAAGAGAAAGCCACTGAAAGCTTGAGAGCAATCAATTTGATGGTTTAAAATAGAATAAAGAGAAGACAAGAGTTAGAGAGGTTGTCAAAACTTAGTAGTGGTAATTTGAATGACAGTTTAAGTAACAGCTGTGAAAATGAAAAGGGGAAAAAAAAACTGATTCCATGATTTGAGTGAAGAGTGCCAATACACTGGACAACCACTTAGTATTGTTTTTGCTAAATTAATTGTTTAATATTATGTTAGAAGTAGAATCTTTATCTCCAACTGAAATTTCATATCAAACAATGATACATAGAAAGTGGCATACTATATCTATAAATGATTTTTATATATTTTCAGTATTTAATTAAATGAGACCAATAAAGTTGTTTTAATCTATCACAAGAATTTACACAGGAACAAGGCTGAAAGCTGAAGTCCTTTACTTGGTGACTGAGAAAGCTCTCACTCAGAAATTAGAAGTAGTAACTTCTAAACTTGCATATCAACAAACACATATAGCCCTAAATCTTCAAAAAGAACATCACAGAGCTAAAAACTGCCTTATTAAGTGAATTTTGAAGCTCAAACATGTAGAGAAATGGCACATGATTTTTTTTTAAGTGCAGTGACTTAAATCTGGCAATAAAAGTTAATATGTATATAATGTATTAACTATTTTGATTAGAAATTTTAAAATGTGTGTGTTGTGGTTTATTATGATTTTAAAAATTGATATTCCTAAAGCTTAAATCTAACCTGAGAGATTCACATTTAGATATGATATGTCTGACGGTCATGTTTGTTTTTTTAAGGGAAGGGACATAGAGTTAACATTTGTGAGGAAAATATTCAGAAAGCAATTTCAAGGCTCCATAAGTGTTATCTTTATGGCTTAATTTCAGCTTCTTAATGTAACTTAAATGTGGAGTTTAAAGAGAAACTAATGTACTGAAGAAAATCTTTCAAAACATATCAGCATGTTTCGATGGGAATAAATTTGCTTTGTACATTATTTTTCATAATGTTTCTTCACAGAAAATTATCAAAGCAACTTGAGTTTAAACATGGACTTCTTGCTTTAATACCATAGGCTCTTTTTTTATGTTTTTCAAGCACATTGCACAAAAAACATGATAGACCTAAAATCTGCTGGATTCCAGGGCAAAAGTACAAATAGAAAATCCATGCCACATATATAAAAATTTACAATTTACAAATCAAGCTAGTGAAGTGTTAATAAAATATGGTTCATTCTCTCACCTGAACAAACATACCTTCAAAATAGCTGGGTACAAATGAATACCAGAATGAGATATCACTCACAACCCATTAGGACAGTTATCATTAAAAAAAAAAAAGAAATAACAAGTATTGGTGAGGACGTGGAGAAACTGGAATCCTTGAGCCTTTCTGCTGGGAATGTGAAATGGTGTAGCTGCTTTTGGAAAACACTATGGTAATTCATCAGAACAAAACAATTACTGTATGATCCAAAAACAAGTCTCTTCTGGATATATATTTCAAGGTAACTGAAAGTGGGGCCTGAAACAGACATTTTTACACCCATGCTTACAGCAGCATTGGTCATAATTAGCCAACGGGTGGAAGAGATCCAAGTGCCCATCAAGGGAGGGTTGGATAAGCCAAGAGTGTAATGTGCATAGAATGGAATGTCATTCAGCCTTCAAAAGTATGGAAATTCTGACAAATGCTATAACATGAATGAACCTAGAAGACACTATGCAAAGTGAAATAAGCCAATGATAAAAGGTCAAATATTGTATGAGTCCTCTTATATGAGGAACCTAGTGTAGTCGATTTCATAGAGACATAAAGACCGGTGGTCCCCAGGCGCTGAGGGTGGAGTGGGGAAGTGGAAGGGATGTAACTGCTTAATAGCAACAGAATGTGAATTTGGGAAGATGAGAAAATTCTGGAGACGGACGGTCATTTTGGCTGCACAACAATGTGAATGTACTTCATGCCAATGATACATGCATTTAAAAATGGCTAAATGGCAAATTCTATGTTATGCATATTTTCCCCTCCATGAACTAATATGATCTGGAGGGCAGATGTGAATTTAGATTCTTGCTGTTTCAAGACTGGGCCCACAGCTTGCACTCCCACTGTTCTAGCTCCCAGCTCCACTCAAGAGAAGATAAATGGCTTTGTTCTAGACGGGACAGATTTCTTGGCTCTGATTCTTGTTTAAAGCACTATAAGGTGGCACCCAGCTACAGTCCTATTGAATAGGAGGCTTTAAGGAAGTTGCAACAGAAAGTTAGAATGGAGAGATATTCCAGGTAAGTGAACATAACATGTAAAATTGTGGGGCAGAACTGGAGGAGACTGAAGAAAAAAAGATCTGTCTTCCACTTAGGATGTTTTTGAGATTCCTTTGTGTTGTAGCTGTATAAGTATTCTGCTCCATCGTGCTGCTGAATGGCACTCATTTGCATTGATATACCATATTTGTTTATCTGCTTATCCAGTTGATGGACATTTTGTTTGTTTACAATTTTAGGTTATCAAGAATAGTCCCTCTATGAATCTAAAAGGCTTCCCAAGTAGCCCGAGTGGTAAAGAATCTATCTTTGCAGGAGAGGCAAGAGATGAGAGTTCAATTCCTGGGTTGGGAAGATCCTCTGGAATAGGAAATGGCAATCCACTCCAGTATTCTTGCTTGGGAAATCCCTTGGACAGAGAAGCCTGGCAGGCTACGGTCCATGGGGTTGCAAAGCATCAGACACAACTGAGCACAAGGATATAGAGATGGTAAGTTAATGTTTACTTTGTCAAGAAACTGCCAAACTTTCTAAAATGGCTGAACCTTTCTGTATTCTAACTGGCCGCTATCATCAATTTTTTGGTACTATCTTTGACCACAAGTATTCTAATAGAAGTGAAGTGGCACCTTATTGTGGTTTTAATTTGCATTTCCCTAGTGACTGGTGATACTGAACATCTTTTTCATGTACTTATTAGCAATTTTTAAAAAAATCTTCTTTCTTTAAAATTTACTTTGTTTTTTTTTGGCAGCCCCTCATGGCGTGAGGGATCTTAGGTTCCCTACCATGGACTGAATCAGAATCCCCTGCATTGGAAGCACAGAATCTTAGCTGCTGGACCACCAAGGAAGGCCCATTAAGTCATTTCTATGGCTTCTTTGTAAAATTTTATTCAGATCATTTGCTCTTTTAAAAAGCTGGGTTTTTTATCATTCAGTTGTAAGGGTTCTTGAAATTTGAATTCAACTTCGAAGAATAAAACCTATCAGACTGAGAATGTCCAGTTTAATAGCAGTGTATAGCTGTTATCAAAAGGTCCATAATGATAAACAATACAATGACAACAAAAAGTAATACAATTAAACATATTTTCCTCTCATATGATTTTTCTATCTATATACTTACACAATAATAATTTTTTAATTTTCAAAAATTAAAAGTAGTAATAGAGAAGTGCAATAAAGATTTTAAAAGACCACGCACTCTTTGTACCCATCAAGGAATACTAGCATGCCAAAGTGAGTTCTGAAAGTTGATAACTTTTATTAACCACTAAGACTTCTCAGGTGGTGCTAGTGGTAAAGAAACTGCCAGCAATGCAAGAGACGTGGGTTCAATCCCTGGGTCTGGAAGATCCCCTGGAGATCTTCCTGGCAACCCACTCCGGTATTCTTGCCTGGAGAATCGCATGAACAGAGGAGGCTGGTCGGCTACAGCCCGTGGGGTTGCAAAGAGTCAGACTCGACTGAAGTGGCATGCACTAGGTGACTGCTGGAAGAAAATGACGACTATATACTTAGGGTTGACAGCCAGCTCTAAAGACTGAGACAGTTTGTCAAGTCTGTGTGAGGGTGAAAGGCTTGGGGTAGTGAGGAGATGTCTAGAGTTGCCTACTCGCAACTTTCTTGGTGGTTAACCCAGGTAAGTGCGGTGGGGGCTGGGGAGTGAGGCATTACTCCCGCCACTTCACCAGATCCACCACAGACCCTGGGAGAAAGGGGCTGAAAGAAAGGCACCTGGAGGAATTCGCGAGGAGTTTTCACTTCACCTCCAGTCTAGCGTTCCAGGTGAGGAGTTATTCTCAAGAGGGCAATGGGAGTGACAGACTGCGTCCATCAGTCACTTCTAGAAGCAAGTTTAAATACGTTTACAGAATGTGGAAGATCCAGGATTTGGACAAAGTTCCTCACAAAACTTGAAGAAAAGAAAGAAATGTATCAAACTAAAAGAGAAAGTAAATTCAGACTTTGTACAGAGTTGTAGAAATGAAGGATCAGTTTAGTTCAGTTCTGTCACTCAGTCGTGTCCGACTCTTTGTGACCACATGGACTGCAGTATGCCAGGCTTCCCTGTTCATCACCAACTGCCGGAGCTTACTCAAACTCATGTCCATTGAGTCGGTGATGCCATCCAACCCCCTCATCCTCAAGTAATAGCATATCAATGGTGCATAATTTAAAAAAAAAAATGATTTGAAGCTGTTGAAATATCAGAGTTTCATTAGCATGTTAAGCAAGGAAATAACTTGAGTGGATATAGTCTTCAAAAGGCTGGGTGGTCAGGTGACATGCGAAGGTGAGTTCAGGATTACAGGAAGAAGACAAGCCACCAGGGGAAAATAATTGTTATCCACCTCAGGAAAGGAATGTTTTGCCTTCACAGAAAACAGGTGAGCCACTAGGAAAACATGCCTGAGGAAATATGGGGCTGGCTGGCAGGGGCTCCAAGACAGAAACTACTGCTATCATGATCCACATCTCCTGAAATACACTACTCCTGGGTGATATGTCTTTGAAAAATTAGAAAATAAAAGTAAAATATTATGTCTGGCTGTAGTGTGATTTTTCTATTAAAAAAAATCTATAGTGAATACATGTACAAAAGCTATATTATCTATGTAATGCTGTTATCACCAAATATTAATAATACATAGATTGAGCTTTGTTATTTTATCCCAAATTTGGTTTCACTCAGTGTGATACCTGGAAAGAATACGGAGCTATCCAAGAGGGATATAGAGTTGAGAGGGTGTGAAGATGGCATCCTGCTAAAAATTAAAGAACACATTTGAACTTCCTTAAATCTTAAGACCTTTTTCACAGGTAGGATGCTCTCATGCTGTCTCTGTCATACTGCAGATACTGAAGCATATAAATAAGAAACACTTCAAATGAAACAGATTTTAAAAGGCTTTTTTCCTTTTATTACACACCAATAAGTCTTGAATAGCTTGAAAAACATTTTGACTTTTATAATTGAAGAAGTTCCTTAAAGAATCAAATATATACGCAAGAGTCAGGCAAGAAAACACCAACTGATAGTTTATCTCTTTCTCTCTCACTCCTTTCTTGTTTTTTTTTCCTACTCCACAAGCCATCTTCATGTACTGCACAGTAATCCATTACAATATGTTCCAACATCTGCCTCCCCATATGATGTATAACCTATTCGCTTGACCCTTTTTATGCTGCTCCAGACTTGCCATTCATTATTGTGGGAAGATGAACACTCTGCATCTCTTCCTGAGGTCACCAACCAGTAAATACATCTCCATTTGGCAAGGTAAGGACGACACTGGCTGGATAGCTCTTCAAATCTTTTCTATATCAGTGACTATACTCATATGCTTAATTAGTTTACTTTATGGGAATAAAAACACTGTTGAAATTCCTTTCAAAGTAACAATAAGAAATGTTTCTCAGGGGAAAAAAATCTTTTGTTTCCAAGAATTCACCATTAAATACAGAAAAGCTGAGTATTATCAGAAAGATTTTTTTAAAACAGACACTTATCTTTGACTAAGCTCATCACTGTGAAATTACTGTTTGCGTTATCCCCACAGATTGAGGGGGGTGCAATCAAAACATTTTTAAAAAGAGTATTCTAAAAAAAAAAAATTAAAAAGAGTATTCTGACTCAATACAAAAAGAAAATGAGTGCTAGTTCATATCAAATTAGACTATATATATGTGTGTGTGTATATATATATATAATCTTTTATATTAAACAGACTCACTTCCAGAATGTATACTTGCTGGATGCAAATAGTTAGCACATTTGGGAGAGGAAGTGCAGGATCTATGATTTTCTCAGTGACTATGATGTACCATCCACTCTGCTAGAAGTCTTCATGCTATTTCAGAGATCACCACAACAATTCTGTATGTTCAACGGGGAAATGAAAGCTCCGTAACTGTCCAAGTTAAATAAGTAGTGATGTCAGTATTCCTTAAAATTCTCTCTTCTACTGCATATCATATAAACTTACCGTATGTGTAGCAATGTTACTTATGAAACTTCACATGATAAACTTATATCCCTCCCTGTTAGCCACAGGTAACGAGGATTTTTCCTAAACTCTGAGTCAAAGACAGTTTTCAAGACCAGGAGTTAAAGTCTTCAAGAGTAAGCAACTTCCTTAATCTCTAGTGATAGAACTCTACTATCCCTGAAGAAAGCACAGAACCACTAAAGATTTTTTTTGTTCTCCGCGTCTGTGCGTGCAAAGTCGCTTTAGTCGTGGTCTGACTCTTTGCAATCCCATGGACAGTAGCTGGCCAGGCTCTTCTGTCCAAGGGATTCTCCGGACAAGAATACTGGTGTGCGCTGCCATGCCCTCCTTGAGGGGATCCTGCTAACGCAGGGATCAAACCCATTTCTTTTTATGTCGCAGGCAGGTTCTTTACCACTAATGCTGCCTGGGAAGCGCACCAATTCATACTGGAGTGCATGTATATGTGTAAACCCCTGTTAGTACTAACAGACAACACTTATCATATTAAAAGACTTCTTCCTATAGATTTCCCCCTTGTATTTTCCCTCATTTACTTCATTATAAACCTTTAACATTAAGAAAATATTGCATATTATTATTAGTGTTGGTTGAGTACCTACATTAAGATGAATTAGCTTAAATTTCAAAAGAAATCTACATACAGAATGATAATAGCAGCAGCAAAAATAATCATAATAGCTAGAGTTTATAGGAAGCTTACAGTGTGCCAGGCCCAGGCCATGTCTCTCTGAACTTTCTCAACGGCCTTAGGAAATACATTACTGTTTTGTAGAGGACACTAAAGTACACAGAAAATAAAAGTTGTTTGTCCAAAGTCACATAGGTAAGCTGAGGTTAAAATCCAAATTTTTTATTAGCACTTATAATGCTTAACCTCTGTGCCTTATGAAGCTCTTTTCTGGTCATTTAAACACAGTAGTTGGCTCTGAGGCTTTGGAGTAAAGAGATGAACAAGCCCGGGGAAGACAATTCTAATAGTACTTCTGACAGAGATGGGGCTCTTCCGCTGGTAACTACATTGGTACAGATGTAGGGTGGGAAGGGAGTGAGAAGTCCCAGAGGACATTTTCCCTAGCATTTTCATCCTCTTCCTTCCACTTGGCCAGTGAATATTAACACTGCTTCAGTTTGGTTTTCTACTTAATTAATAGGGGAGAATGAATTTAAGAGACAGGGAAAGAGGAGAACATTTAAGAAACAGCTATAGTATGATCAGACAGACCAAGAAAGTCTTCCCTTTAAATATGATTCCTTGGAGATCAGAAGGATGCTATGGTGTGACTACATACATGGAGCAGAAAAAAGTACTGGCCGAAGAACCTTGTGGTAGGAGAGAGAAAGACAAGTACACGGAAGGTCAGTGAAACTCCAGTGTCAGGGAAGGAATGTTTGGAAAGGTGGGAATTTGGAACAATTTAGGAAGAGGAATGACGTAACTAGATTTGCATTTCCAGGAGGTTAGTCTGTGTACAATATGAAGAATTGACTGGAAGGTTTTGATTCACCCATACCCCACTTTTAACTAAAATGACATTTACCTAATTGCTTTTTTACATGATTTAAAATTGATTCAAAATATAGAATAAATTTTGATATAAAATTTTCAACTTTCTGAGTCTCATCCTTATTTAAATACTTGCTCTTTCCTGTATAATTTATGTCGTTATTATTTAATCATTAAGTCATGTCCAACTCTTAGGACCCCAAGGACTGTAGCCTGCCAGGCTCCTCTGGCCATGGGATTTCCCAGGCAAGAATACTCGAGTGGGTTGCCATTTCCTTCTCCAGGGGATCGTCTCAACCTGGGATCAAACCCATGTCTCCTGAATTGGCAGGTGGGTTCTTTACCACTGAACCACGAGGGAAATCCTATATAATTTATACTAAGAATTAATCTTATTTTTAAAGCTTTGTATTTTGCTTTGATTCTTAGTCACTAACCTTGATTTTCCTAGACCATTTAAAAATATAAAAACTATATATTTAAAATTAGCTATTAATATTTGCATTACCCAAAACACATATTACTCTTAAATCAATTAAAATAACAAAAACAAACCTTGCATTTAGAGTGCGTTTTGACTTTCATTATCTCCTCTGATCACAAATGACCTCCTTTTCAATTGTGCAGGACATATTTCTCATATGTCATTGAAGTAGTTCAGAGGAATAATCAATTATAACTTCTACTTTCCTGCCTTACATTGATTGATTCTTTTAATATTTATTTATAGGGCACCTATTATGCACCAAACACTATTTCAGACCCTTAGAACATATCAATAAACAGAAATCCTAGTATTGATGAAAAAAAATAATGTTTTTCCCTAAGAAGAATTATAAGACTTCAATCTTCTGTTATATCTGTCCAGAAATTGTCTATTATTTCTCCATATTACACTATATATTACTTATGATTATTACAATTGATAATTTATATATTCCTGATTTCTGACATTTAAAAGTACTGTTTTTGAAAGAAATGAAGTCATTCTTGAAAGTAATAATTCACAGATACAAGTTACACCATTGATGAGCCTTGAAAACAGTGTGCTAAGTGAAATCCACCAGACACTAAAGGACCCATATTGTAAGATTCAGTTATATGAGGTACATAGAGTAGGCAAATTCATAGAGACAGAGGGTGGAAAAGAAGTTACTAGGGGCTGAGGGGAGGGGGGAAATGAGAAATCAGGAGTTATAGTTTCCATTTGGGACACCTAAAAATTTTGGGAAAGAAATAATGGTGATGATTACACAAATTGGGAAGGAATTTAATGTTACTCAATTGCATATTTAAGAAAAGTAAAATGATAATTTTATTGTTCTACATATTCTACCACAATAAAAAAGGATATGATTAAGTGGACAATAGAGGAAAAAAAAAACCAACACTATATCTCAGTACCATATTAAGCTTCATTTTTTTAAAAATAATTTTTCTCTTAATTTGTTTACATGCATTGGCTCATCTTGTAAATTAATTTAATTGAAAAGAACAGTTTTAAATCAGGGAAGGAGTATTATTTTAAAGTAAAAGTAGGTTGGAAATATTACAGTCATCTAAAAAATAGTTACTAAAAATCACCCTAGGCTTTGGGAAACAAATATAAATAAAAGCAAGAGAGAAAAACACCTGATTCTAAATTAACCAAATCCAGTAGTGTGAAACAGAAGCGATGAGATCATGTCAACCTTTCACTGACTTTGCAAAAAGCAGAGTATTTGCCAGTCCCACTGTGAAAGATGCTTCTCCCTTTACTTTCCCCACCTACTCCAAAGTGAGCTTCTTTTTCATATTCAGATGACTGTTTATGAGCACAGTCCTGTTTCAACTGTCATTCTTTACATCAAGGAAAGATAGATGGGACACACCAACCCCAACCTCAGTGACCTTTGGATGTGACAAGAGTTTTAGGTCAGTCTTGCTAAATGGAGGCCTTGGTGTATCGAGACATGCCTTGGGGTGAAATTTACAGTGAATTTATTATCTCCCAATGCCCTTTGGACTGCTTCCCACCATCAAACACCATGGCAGCACTTGGAACAGGAAGAAATACATTAACTGGAATCTGATCGTTTTAAAAGGTTACAGCTGCCCAAATATAATTTAATTTCATACTTGCCCTTTGAGGGTTTGGTGTATATTTTCATTTTATGACTGCAAATGATAAAGCTCTTAAGATTCCAGGCAATAAAGAGAGGGGAAAAAAGTATTTTAAGGGTTAGAAGTCTATTCAGTTCATACTCAATGAGTGAAGTGACAAATTAGCTTTTTTTAAAAAATCTAACATTTCTTTTTTATCTTGACCATCTTTTATTCCTCTTCTGATCTTACACCTCGACGTTTGGTTGAAATCAGTATGTGAACACCAACCTCAGATCTCAGTCAGTTTGAAAATTAAAAGGATGATTGGAAAAAAAATGAAGATAAAGTCAATCTGATTTAAAGTGAAAATACTTTAGTATAGGAAACACATTTTTCAGTAGTGTTTCCTCTTACATAATTGGGAGGATTTACCCATTAAAGTCTATCAACATCAAATTGACTTACCATTGATCCAGTACTTTTCTAGTATATCACACTTCCTACAAACTATAATGAAAGAATCACAATATCCTCTATAGATGCTGCACTATAGCCTTATTAATTTAATTAGTAAATATTACTATTATTTTATTAATAGAGATAAGAGATACTGTTACTAATGCAGTAGAGTTGGAAAAATATCAGACATAAAATTTAAATAAAAATCACCCAGAGCTTATCATTTTAACCCATAAAAAGAAACAAAACCCAATTTTCACTCTTTCCCTTTAACTCAATACTTTACCAGAGATTTAATGGTTTTTTAAAATAACAATCCAATAGAGTTTGAGGCAACACAATATTTTGGATTCACTGTTAGTAATGAAAAAAGCCACACAGATCAAATGCAGCTTAAAAATGTGTGTGTGTGTGTGTGCATATGCATTCATTCATCATTCTTTAATTTAGTCAATAAGCATCTCTTGAAAGATACTGATCTAGTTCCTATGAAATTTGTGCTTTAAAAAATTTTATATTCTTTTAAGAGGGTACTCCTAAGATGTGAACAGCGAAGAAACATTCAGCATTTAAGTATTATAGAACTTAAACAGATACTTATTAATTAACATTTTTATTAGCAAATTTTCATTTCATGTTGATATATCACTGTATCAGAAGTATTTTGCACAGTATTTCATCTACATAATGATCCAATGGGGCAGGTATTAGTAGCCCCACTTACAGATTATGAAAATATAGCTTAACAAAGTTAAGGAACCTGACTCAGGTAGCAAATCTAGTGGGTATTGAGATATAAATACTCTCGTTAGTAATGGTTCATTCATGTGTCCCTCTTTCAGTCAACAAATAGTAATTAAAGACCCACTTAAAGTGAGAAAAATGAAAAAGCAAACATTATTCAGGAATCAATTACCAGGAGTACTATTAAAAGGATCTAAAGATACAGAAATGGCTAATAAGGTACATGATATGATGCTCAACATTACTACCCATTAGGGAAGCGCAAACCAAAATCACAGTGTGATACCACCTCACACCCATGAGGATGGCTATCTAGAAAAATAACAAATGTTGGTGAGGATATGGAAAAGATTGGAATCCTTTTGCATTGTCTCTAGAAAACATTATGTCAATTTCTTAAAAAATTAAGCACAGTATTACCATATTATCCAGCAATCCTACTTTTGAGGATATACCCAAAAAGTCTGAAAGCAGGAATTAGAACAGATATTTGCACATCCATGTTCATATTATTCACAATAGCCAAAATGTAAAAACAGCCCAAATACCTACCAACAGATGAACTGATAAACAAAAAGGTGGTACACATAAACAGGTTATATAGAATATCATTACAATGTATATATAAACGATAGAATATTATTCAGGTTTGGTAAGGAGGAAAATTCTGACACATGCATACAACATGGATGAACCTTGAAGACACTGTGCTAAATGAATAATCCAGAAACAAAAGGCCAAATCTTGTAGGACTCCACTTATATGGGGTATCCTGATTAGATAATTCAGAGACAAAAAGTAGAATAGTGGTTATACCTGGGGCTTGAGGTATGGGAAAATCAGAAAGTTACTGTTTAATGGGTAAGGACTTTCAGATTGTGATGATGGAGTAGTTTCAGAGATGAGCAGTGGTGATGGCTGTTTAATGTGAGTCAACTTAATGCCACTGAACTGTACCGTTAAAATGGTTAAAATGGCAAATTTTATGCCATGTACATTTTACTATGATAAAAATATATATAAGATGAATGAAAATTAGAAAAAATTTAAGTCACAATCAAGATTTTAAAAGTAAAGTGAAAAGCAGAAATTAAATACTTAAGTCACTGCTGCAGCAACATAAGATGAGACATTAATATTAAAAAAAAAAAACCAAATGTATACTTTCTTGGGTATGAACAAAGAATGTCGAATTCAAGGACAATAGAGAGAGTAGAATGCCATATTAGAAAGGATGGAGTGTAAAAACAGTTGTTGAACTGTAAGAAGGTTGGTTTTTCTCGGCTTCAGCTGTCTTATCAATGAAGGTTGAGATTTCCTGGGCAGGAGATGAGAGAATTTCCTTCCTAGGTGGTTATAGAAACCAAAGGAATTGTGTGTGTGTGGGGAGAGGTAAGAGAATTGTCTTGTGTCCTAATAGTGAAAGCATTAGTTGCTTAGTCGTGTCCGACTCTTTGTGACCCCATTGACTGTTGCCCGCCAAGCTCCACTGTCCATGGAATTCTCCAGGCAAGAATACTGGCTGCTGCTGCTGCTAAGTCGCTTCAGTTGTGTCCGACTCTGTGTCACCCCATAGACGGCAGCCCACCAGGCTCCCCCATCCCTGGGATTCACTAGGCAAGAATACTGGAGTGGGTTGCCATTGCCTTCTCCAATGCATGAAAGTGAAAAGTCAAAGTGAAGTCGCTCAGTCGTGTCCGACTCTTAGTCACCCCATGGACTGCAGCCTACCAGGCTCCTCTGTCCATGGGATTTTCCAGGCAAGAGTACTGGAGTGGGGTGCCATTGCCTTGTGGGTAGCTATTCCCTTCTCCAGAGGATCTTCCCACCCAGGGAGCGAACTCAGGTCTCCTCACTGCAGGCAGATTTTTTACTGTTTGTTCTAATAGTGGTAGTGGCTAAAACTCATGGAACTGTATACCCCAAATATAGTCAAATGTACTACATGTTTTTTATAAATTAAAAAATAAATGATACGATTATACATATGAAAAAAAATGATCTTATTCAACAACTTTGACTTAGCATTCCTATAATTCTGACCTCCCTTCTCAAGAGAAAAGTCAAGGAAAAGTAGGAATTTGCTAACAGGTGGCTCAGACAGTAAAGAATCTGTCTTCAATGCAGGAGACCTGAGTTTGATCCCTGGGTTGGGAAGATCTGCTGGAGAAGCAGCTGTTATCTTCTTTGGAACTATATGTTTATTAGCTAAACAATTTATTAGCTAAACAGTTATAATAATAATTTAAATAACTGGAATACTAATTGAAATAATAATAATAATCGGACAGAGGAGCCTAGTGGCCTACAGTCCATGGGGTTGTAAAGAGTTAGACATAACTGAACAACTAACTCTTTCTTTCATAGATTATAAAGATTTTTAAAAACACTACAACTGTTAGACTTCATCTCTATCTTTCATATATCCACGTGTGCATAAATAATGAATAATAAATGGTGTGAGTGTGCAGGAGAGCAGGTAGCCAGAGGTCACCACCCACCATCTGAGATAACTATTATAAAGTACTGATAGAAGACTATTAAATAAACAAAGTGAAAAACAATTCTTTCCATTTCAGCTGATGCTAAGAAACCAATTGTTCAGTACTTTCTTAGCATAAAAATAATGAGCTGTGTTTCCATCACTATACTTTTGTTTTCCAAGAGAATCCACATTTTTTCCCTAATCTCGGAAGAGTTGGTGTTATCGTCTAAACGGAAGCCTCCATCATTGATGTGTTCATGGCTTTTATAACAAAAGATGAATTATGGATGAAGGTATCTCTAGGCTAGTATCTTCTACAATCATTTAGAATGTTATCAGCTATGCCTCCAACAGCTCAGTAGTGTCCGACTCTTTGTAATCCCATGGACTATAGTCTATTGGACTCCTCTGCCCATGGAGTTCTCCAGGTAAGAATGCTGGAGTGGTTTGCCATTTCCTTCTCCAGGAGATCTTCCATTTAGAGTGAAAAAATCAGCCCAGATACATTTTGCTCTGATAGCCTCCATCCTTGCCATTTGCTATTCAAAATGAAAACTCTTGACTCAGCAGATTATTATTATAGTTGTTTAGCTAACAAGCAAATAGTTCTAAAGGAGATGGCAGCTCCATTTTTCACAATTGTGGGAGAATAAAAGGGTAACTAGTGTCTCAGATCTTGACGAACAAGAGAGAGGAGGAAAAAACTGAAGGACAGAGAAAAGGGGAAGACAGGTAGAGAAGGACTAACAGAGGGGTGGCAACTAAAAATATACAGCAGAAAAGATAAGAAAGAGAGGGAAACAGGAAGATATAAAAGTAAGAGAGAGAGAGATTTCCAAGAGGAAAAGAGGTAGGTTTTTGAAAATAGCTTCCTATTTTAAAATCTTTACTATTCCTAAGGATTAAAATGTTTACAGTGCCAAACCACTTGGCTGTATCATTCAAAATAACACAGCATTCTGATTAGCGCTATGAAGCTTTTTAATGTCAAACTGTTCTTTATTTATTTATTTCTGACATAGAGCAGGACCGTATGGTCCTTGTCCCCCATGTCCTCAGCCTGCCTTTCGTCTGTGGAAAAATTTTAGCCAAAGAATAAGTTTAATCAGAAAAGTGAGAACATGTAGAAACAAACAGAAAAGAGTCGAAGGAGACCAAATAATAATAGATTAGTCATTAAACATAATTAAGGATCTTTAGTTCCTTCTCAAGGACTATAGATAATATTCTGAGCCATATCCTGTGTGCTGTCTTACAGATACTGAAATCCCTATCAGGTGGAAGACGTTAACTATATGAGGACTAGACTGTAACCATGACATAAGTTGCCACAATTTTGAGAACTGGCCTCAAGAAATGGAAACAAACCGACCCTGGCACTGAAGATTAATTGTACTTAAAATAATCAAGATGACACTGATCAGTCAGACCACTGATGACCAATTTCAAGATGACTGTCAGAGCTGACTGTGCTGTTTCTGCGTGTAATTCACGCTGTCTGTCTATAAAGACTCTAGCCCATTGATTGTCAGAGTAGGGGGGTTGAGGGGTGGAGTCAGCCTTTGGAGAGGAGTCTCTCCCCTCTTCTCCCACTGGCATCCAAAATAAAATAAACTTTCCTTTTCACCAACCTTGTTTCTTTATTGACTTCTTGAATGGGAGCAGCTGGACCCCACTTTAGGTTACATTTCCACACAGCCCTATCTTCCTTGGTGTAAGGCTGGGATTAGGTTGTATATTGGGTGGTCTAACCATGGACTGACCTGCTCATCTTCTTTCCCCTTTCATGAAGGTGTAATAGAATCACAAAACCTTTGGTGCTAGCTTTACTACTTTCAGCTTTCTACAGCATTTCTTTTGAATGCATCTGGTCAATGGTTGCCTCTGCACCTTTCTCTCATGTTTTCTTTGACAGCACATGAATAAGTGTACCATGAATCAGAGAAGGCCACTTGTAAGGTGCAAAGTCTCCTTCTGGGGATTTCCAGGACTGTAGTTTCTTTCACAGTGCTTTGTTTGTTTCATTTCCTCCTTTCTTCCATGATATACAGGTAGAACAGCTACACTCACAAGCATATTAAAAATAAGATAACTTGAGAGTTGGCCAGGTTAAATCACTTGAGACCAGACTCAAGTGGTCTGAGTCTGGAAGCAGGTTGAGAGCAGAATGCTTATTTGTTAATCCTCTATTTGGGGAGCAGTTTGGGAGATTAGAATGATCAAGACATACCAACTGCTTTGGATGCCATTATTATGCACTAACCATCCAGCCTTGCTGGAAAACTCTCCCCATTATAACAAAACACTGTAACTTTCCATCAACGTACAGCTTCTCCTTCAGAAGGAAAAGTCTGTTCTATTCACAAATAATCATCGATGTCAAAGAAGCAAAGACATTCTAATAACTCTTATGGAATGGAAAGAAATAGAGAGATACATTACTTTTAGGAAGAACTGAAACAGTTTCTGTGTAGTCGCACATGTAGAAGAAAGATTTTCATACTTAAGGATATTTTCATAAAGACTTTCAGCTTATTTTAGATATGAGGGAATGGCTCCCAAACAGTGTATTCAACACCAACTTAAATTGAGATGGATAACTCCATTTGCCATACACCTCTGTAGTACAGAACATAATTGCTATATCTTAGAAAAATACTTGCTAACTTAAAATATGGAAGAATTTTTTGGAATCATTTCTGACAGTGGAGAAATCCCTGAATACAGGATATAATGACAAGGATAAGAGCCTCTAATGATGGCTAAATGCTTATGTTTATGCTCTACTAAGCATCTTGAACGTAATATCTCTTTTAATCCTCACAACAGCTTTATCATGAAGGAACAAAATTATCACATTTCACAAGGAAAGAAACTGAGATGAAGAGGTATTCATTAAAACTCAAGCGCATAAGCCATCATACTGTAGTCAAAGTTGTTCAGCCATGTCCAACTCTCTGCCACCCATGGACACAGCCCTCCAGGCCCCTCTGTCTGTGGGTTGCCATTTCCTCCTTCTGGGGATCTTCCCGACCCAGGGATTGAACCCGGGTCTCCTATATTGCAGGCAGATTTTTTTACCATCTATGCCTCCAGGGGAGCCCTCATCAAAGTATAGGTACCATTTAAATATTATTTATTTGTAAGATTTATTTTACATATGTATTTTAAAAGTTATTTAAAAATTTCTTTTTCTTTTCTTTTTTTTTTAACAAATTGAGGAACAAGCGTTAAAGAAAGAAAAAAAACATAAGTCATCAGGTCATCTAACTGATCACTGTACTACTACACCTACAAATTACTGAATGGTTATAGAGCAAAGATTGAACTCATGAAAACTATATATTTTCTGGTTTTATACTGCATTTAATGCTAGCTTGTGTCTAAGGTGACACTGAAACATGCAAACTTAAAATTCCTCTGGAAGGAAAGCAGATGTAAAAAGAATCAAATTAAAATGAGAATAAAAATGGCTTAAAGCTCAACATTCAGAAAACGAAGATCATGGCATCTGGTCTCATCACTTCATGGGAAATAGATGGGGCAACAGTAGAAACAGTGTCAGACTTTATTTTGGGGGGCTCCAAAATCAATGCAGATGGTGACTGCAGCCATGAAATTAAAAGACGCTTACTCCTTGGAAGGAAAGTTATGACCAACCTAGATAGCACATTCAAAAGCAGAGACATTACTTTGCCAACAAAGGTCCGTCTAGTCAAGGCTATGGTTTTTCCAGTAGTCATGTATGGATGTGAAAGTTGGACTGTGAAGAAGGTCTCTGAGAGCCTAAGAATTGATGCTTTTGAACTGTGGTGTTGGAGAAAACTCTTGAGAGTCCCTTGGACTGCAAGGAGATCCATCCAGTCCATTCTAAAAGAGATCAGTCCTGGGTGTTCTTTGGAAGGACTGATGCTAAAGCTGAAACTCCAGTACTTTGGCCACCTCATGCGAAGAGTTGACTCATTGGAAAAGACTCTGATGCTGGGAGGGATTGGGAGCAGGAGGAGAAGGGGACCCCAGAGGACGAGATGGCTGGATGGCATCACTTACTCAATGGACAAGAGTCTGGGTGAACTCTGGGAGTTGGTGATGGACAGGGAGGCCTGGCGTGCTGCAATTCATGGGGTCGCAAAGAGTCAGACACGACTGAGCGACTGAACTGAACTGAACTGAAAAATGAAGAAAAGTTAGGGCCTTTATTTATTTTCTATCGTTTAATGTTGTGGCTTATCTTCTATACATTAATCAAATGTTTTAACTATACTCTTTCTAACAATTTAAGATTCCTTGAAAACCAGAGAACTCATTTCAGGGGAAAGCTAGTCATACCTGTGAGTTGTATAGAGCACGGTAATAGTAGAATACAATAGAGTCAAATTTCAGAGGGAAACTTGGTATCGTAAAGCAACTATTATAGATGGAGAGACAATATTTTCAGTAGTTCTGCCTCATTTCAAAAAGGAAGTATTTACAATTTTAACTATTACGATTACCCTTTTCATTCTACATTGAAGAAGTTCTAGAATAGCAAGAGCAAGAGAGAACACTTGCAATTTCCATGTTGGAGGTATTAATCATGCTGGCCCACTGCTCATTGCACTAAATCGTTGGGGAACATACTTTGTGTATGTTCCTCCATTTCTTCCTGTCCCCTTCCCTTTATCCAAGAAGCCACTGGGGAAAAAAAGGCGGTATGGCATCAAGCGAAAGGTCAGGATTAAGAAAGATGGAATAATTAAGGGTTCCTTTCCCTCCTCCCATTTCTTTTCAAACCATCAGTTTGGCAGAACAATTCTGAGAAACTTCCACAGGAAACAGTAAATTTGAAATATGCTGGGCTGGCTTACGCTTTTTATCTGAAGGAATCGAATAGGGATCTATTTTCAAGTCTTACAAAGATCCTTGCCAACCAAATGTAGCTCAATATTGTAACAGGGTTTTTCTCCTTGGTCTTTCTCTCAGAACACTTCATTCATCAGTGCAAAATCTTATCTGCATTATTATATAATCAACTTTTGAATACTATCTTTCTTCTAAGAACCAAATAAAATATCAACAAGACTTGTGATGTAAACAATCTTACTTTGAACCTTTTATGAAAAAATAGATATGAAACAACACGCTTCTCTGTTGTTTTGTTTTCTGAATTCCTTGATCTTTCAATAGCTTTTCACAAAAGAATTAATTCACAGAGCACAATCAGTGAACTCAGCAAAATGAAAGCAATTCAGAAGGTTGCCATTGTCTCTAATATGCAAATCCTACCCATTGTTTTATGCATCCTTAATTTAATGGTCTAAATGCAAAAATATCAATTTTCTCCCCTCCTTTTACACAAAACAACTTAAAAATAATATACATAAATGTATGCATTTATTTTTAAGGATTCCATGGAACAACGGAAAGAAGCTAGATTTAGCTTTCAGCTGCCAGGATTCCAGGCACACTTCTGTTAATGTCTGATTTATCCAGGTCACTATTTAAAGTCTAAATTACCTCATCAATAATATTCAAGAGCTGCAATAGAAGGATGGTTTTTTAACTTCTATTTTAGCAGCAGAATCTTTTATTCAAACAATCTCAGCCAGTAGAATTCAATCTATAAAACAAATAAAAGTGAATGGTACTGTTTGATGGTGGTTGGAGCCACTTAGACTCTTGTGAACAGTTCGAAACAATTGCTTTTACAGGTCTTTGAGGTCCATTTTATTTCAAATAGGAGTAGGACAGGACGCTGTATGAGTTTCTTCAAATTCTATTCCATTTTTGCATGTCATTCATTCTCTTACATTTCAAGCTCCTCTATGATCCATCAAGAATTTTTAGCTAATTTATCTGTGCATTCTGTATGATGCTTAGCTTAGTCACTTCCAAAGAATAAATATTTGCTGAGTAAATAAAATTTACAGGATACTGTAGGGTTTATAAAATAATTTGCTTGCACATTCAAGTTTGAAAAAGTAGGAACTATTTCCTTAAAGAAACTAATGAAAAGTTTGTGTGTATGTGTGTGTGTGTTGCTCAGTCATGTCCGACTCTTTGCGAACCCATGGCCTAGAGAGCCAGGCCCCTCTATCCATGGGACTTTCCAGGCAAGAACACTGGAGTGGGTTGCCATTGCCTTCTCCAGGGTATCTTCCTGATCCAGGGATCAAACTCATATCTCGTGCATTGACAGATGGATTCTTTACAACTGAGCCATCTGGGAAACCCTGAAAAATAGTTTAGCCCTACAATGAGGGGATAGAATAAGAGATAGATGTTTTAGAAAATATTCTATTAATATATTTCAAGAAGTGTATGCTCTGAAGAGTTATACCAGAAAAAAATTTATATCATTTATTTTAAAATAAATTATTACATTAAAAGCATCTATGTAAATAACTTATTTTAAATTGTATAAGCCATTTATTTAGAATAGTTGCTGGCAGCTCATAGACAGAATTCATTTGCATTACATGCATGGCAAAATAGGATTGACAGGACGCATTATTGTCATTTTATAGATATAAATATTGAGATAAAGAATGAGCAATAGCAAATCACAGATCTATACTCCAAGTAACTACTCGGCTTTTTTTTTGAATATTTAAACTCATTGCTTCCTATAGATTCTTGTGATGGGCCTTAAAATTATACCACACAGGGGACAGAAATTATTTCCTTGTAAATAAAACAATGTGTTTCAATTTTACTAACTTGCTTTAGATGCTGAACTGCAAAATAAATCTACATAAGAAAAGTATGCTGGACTTCCCTGGTGGTACAGTGGTTAAGAATTCACCTGCCAATGCAGGAGACATGGGTTTGATCCCTGGTCTGGGAAGATTCCACACGCGGCAGAATAACTCAGCCCAAGTGCCAAAACTACTGAGCGCGTGTGCCCTAGAGCCTGTGCTCTGCAACAAGAGGAGCCACTGCAATGAGAAACAGAGTAGCCCCTACTCGCTGCAACCAGAGAAAGACAGCATGCAGCAACGAAGACTCAGTGCATACAAAAATAAATTAAATTTTTTAAAAGTGTGCCCAGTCTTCATTTGCAAGGCTGCCTTTTTTAAGCCATAAAAATTAGTTTAATATCAGCTAATAATGTTAATCAACTAATAATGCATGTGTGCACTCGGGATTCTTTACCACTGTGCCACCTGGGGAGCCCAATCAAGTAACAGTATCAAGCATTTATTATTACTTAGGACATAGTATTTGATAAATTATAATTAATTCTATTATTGCCCTAAGCACTTTCTGTATATTACCTCATTGAATCCTCAAAATAACATACCATTTATATCCACAGTTTACAGACAAAAAAACTAAAACAGGGAGAGGTTAGGTAACTTGCCCAGAATCACAGAGGCAGTAAATAGCAGAACCATGATTTAAGGCACAGATGGCTGTGGTTTTTAACCATTTTAACCACACTTTTAACCATTATATTACACTGCCTCTCATTAAGTATCAGTGACTCAAAATATTAATCTAAAGACAATGCCTTAATATAATAATAAATTTTTTTGCTTTAGTCTCTGTCATTTTTCCTCTAATTATTGCCTGCCGAGACACTAAGTTTTTCTTTGCCTGCTAAGAGACTAAGCTTTACTGTATATAATTAATTAACTATGAAGACTTCTGCCCTATAAACATAGGGCAGAAGTTATATGCAACCTGTTATATGCAATATAATTTACATATTCCAGCTGCATGCTTTGAGATTTAATCATCCAAATAATGGATAATATTTGTGGATAATGTTCAACAATTTTCTGGTACCAAAACCAAGGTTTGTTTCTCTTAAGGAGCCTCTCTATTCATTTGGGTTCCTTAGGCTCAAGATTTTTATTATTTCTATTAAAGCAATAACTTTTCAGTTCAGTTCACTCAGTCATGTCCGACTCTTTGCGACCCTATGGACAGCAGCACACCAAGCTTCCCTGTCCATTACCAACTCACAGAGCTTGCTCAAACTCATGTTCATCAAGTTGGTGATGCCATCCAACCGATAACTTTTACTTATATAGAATTTTAGTTCTAAGGTTGAATTTGTCTTCATAAGACATTCCTTGAATAAATTAAAGTAACATAATTTAAACTGACAATTATGTTTAAGGACCTGATTTCTAATATAAATACAATCTGTGAATCTAAAGAATTTTAGTTTCTCTTCCTTCTTATATATAACCAAGACTAGACAATTGGGTATTTCTGTTTTTCTTGATAAAACAAAAAACCTGTACACTTTCAAAATTACAACAAACTGGTGTTGTTCCTAGGACTGCATCTACTGTTGGCCTTGAGCCTAGAAAATCCTTTTATATATGGTAACTAGCTTAGAAACATTTTAGAGTAACCTAACCATGTTGTGATTAAGAGAACACAGAATGCTGTCGAGGAATGGGCATGAACTTGTGACCAGGAGACCTGGCATTGATAAATCGTTTATATTACTTAAGTATAGTCAATGGGAGAACTTCAAGTACAATTTTAAAGTTTACCATTTAATTGGTCATTACAATAAAAATGGACAGTGTGGAAAGGCGCATGTGTACTGATGTTTCTGTTGGCACGTAATGAGACGACACCATGAAACTGCTGGAAACAAGGCAATACAGGAATAGTGTGAAAGAGACACTGCCGGTACCGTCTCCATTGTGCAAATGTCAGACAGCTCCTGGGAACCCTAGGGGTGGTAATAACTATGGATGCAGCTCCTACCAGGTTTTTCCTTAAAGGAGATGCTTGAACACTGCTGGGTTCTGACTCTAGCCCATATGGGCTTGGAGAAGTCAGGGGAAATGTTGGCTGCACTTTTTCAGGCCTATTTACATAAGTTCTTTAGTATGCAGAATGTCTCTGTATATAATTTAATTGTTGGGGTTTTTTTGCCTCTATTAATACATATGCAAATGACTCACACTTGCAGCTGTGCTGTATTAATCATATGTGTGCTTCTGTCTGTCTGCCCTGCAGGCTCAGGGTCGAAGGGAGGGGAAAGGAGAGAATTCATTCTTTTAACCTGCAAGAAAACTCACTCATGCAGACAGAAGTCCAACAGCAAACAACGCACCAGGGTTGCAGCTGAAATGAAGAGCAGTTGATCATTTTCCACCTGGTGTGGAAATGATGGTGACCTGAGAAATAAACTGAATGGTAGAGCGTCTAGGCAGATAAAGATGAGTACTTTACAAGAATTAATCTTGTAAGCAATTCCTTCAATAAGAAGGTAAAAAGCCTCATGTCAAGACCTCTCCATATGGTTATTTCTTCCTTATTGATTTTCTGGGGGTTTCTTTTGGTCAGACACATGAAGACATGCTCAGGCACTATAGTGCTCTGGGAAATATGAAGCATTTGTCTGTGTCCTGTCATAATTATTGACCTCCTTCAGAGACTGGCAGGAGGCTGATAAAAAGATGAACTTCATCTTTTCATCCACATCTATCTTGTTGCTACTTTTGGCCAGAGAGAAACTGAAGCCACTTCTGCCATGACTTCCATGTACTTTTGATAGCTAGGAAAAAAAAAGACTGATTTTAGTTGATATTCTATATAATTCATTCTCTCCTCTGATCACATGTCATCTATCATTTTCTGTGTCTTGGAGGATGCATGCTACTGATATTAGGGGTTGCTGGAACTGTAGCTCTATGGGATTTCATTTATGACAACTGTAAGTTTGAGTCTTTATTCCAAAAATATTATTATACAGTTTAAAAATAAGCCTACTAAAATCAGTGAAAGGTAAATTAATTTAATAAAATTTCTGGAATGAATGCTACTTGTTCAGTTGAGTAAAATATGTACATCCAAAAAGAATTTCAACCTTTTTTTCCCCTGCTTAGGATTATTAATCACTGGTTGGAGTCAACATTTTTGGCTTCCTATAGGTAGAACAGGTGGCAACCATCTTGGCCAACACAAATATGGTATTTATAAAGTGAGAAATAAGTGGATAAATATTTCCTTCTAATTTCCAATCTTAGAAACCTAGTTTAAGAAACAGAAATAGGATCCTACACTACAATTCTTACTATTTATTAAAAAGTTCATGATGCCCATTAAGTAAAATGCAAATTAATGACAATAAATATGAGAAATAAATGTTATATGGACTATTGCCATCATCTGGTTTCATTAATTATAGACAATTTGCTTAACTGATTTTATCTAGTCACAAATGTCTAAAAGATTCAAAATGTAGGTTTATTTTGCTTAAATAATTATACTCACTTCTTAATGTGGAAATGAAGATAGATTAGTTTTCTATGTAAGTTAATATCCCTCCTTTAAAAAAGACAATATTAGGAGAACAAATATCAAAAGGCATCCTTGGCTCTTGGAAGAAAAATAAGTAGTTTGAAGAAGAAGGGAAAAGGAAAAAAGAGTAGGGGAAGAAAAAAGAGAATGGGGTAAAGAGTATATGAGACTGCTAACTGGCCAGTTAGTATTTTGATAATACATCTCTCCACATTTGGAAATAATTCCCTTTAGTGTTGTCACAGTGAGTCCTACTGAGTCAAACGCACCTCTAGCAATTCATATTCTTATGTACGTCTGTATACATGTTAACAAACAACGTAGAAATAAACTAATGTTGAAATGTTTGTTTTTCTCACAAATTATGACGTAAATGAATTATATAAACTGTAATAAATGCTAAAACACATTCTTTATTCAGCAGCCCATGTTTATAAATAAGATAAAAGGAGGAAGGAACAGAAGAGATAGAGCTATGGCTTTCTTATACACTAAGAATCTTTTAATGAGGGTTGAGAAAACATATTGTTCCATGGTATATAAATTAATATCATTTATTCCAGAAATTAAACATATACTGCTTTGTTATCTTATTAAAAATGATGATGACCATTAGCTCATGACAGTTTCTTCATTTGATTACTATGTACTGAATACCACCTACTTTCTAGGCATTTTCCCAAGCACTTGAGACACATTTTTGTTCAACAACAACAAAACGACATTCCCTCCATTATTTGAAACAGGCAAATAATAAAAAAGGAACATACTATGCAAGTTATATAGTATGTTTGAATATGACTGCTGCTGCTAAGTCGCTTCAGTCGTGTCCGACTCTGTGCGACCCCATAGACAGCAGCCCACCAGGCTCCCCCATCCTGGGAATATGACTGGTGCTTCAGAAAAAAAGCAGAATAAGGAAATAGAAGTGTGGTATCTCTGGGAGGGTTATTTTATGATTTCAAGAGGTTACTTAGACCAAGACTAGGAGAGGGGACATTAGAGAAAATTCTTGAATGAAGTGAATTAGCCTTCCAGGCAGGGGGACAGGTAATGTAAAATTCTAAAGTAAGAGCATACCTTGGCAAGTCAAGGGACAGCAGAGGATCTACTTAGCTGGAGCACAGTCAATGAGGCAGTGTAGAGCGGAACTATTATAAATGCAGTTTTTAAACACTGTAGTGCCAAATATGGTGCTAGGCGTGTAGAGTTTCCACAAAGATGAATATTAATTTATATGGAAAATTAATCATTAATATTCTGCTTAAATCCACTATTATAAAGAAGAGTAGCGAGTTAATGATACATAATTTAAGTGTAATGTTAAGATTAATTCTTCATCCTTTAGTTTCTTAAATACTTATTAAGTCCCTTAAATACTTAAAGTACATGGTTAAGTGCAAATGATGGGTGAGTCAATCACTTCATAGATTACGCCATCTGGTAGAAGCCAACAAGTAGGATTTAGAACACATTCCACAAGGGCCATGAGAGGGAAAATACAGTGTACTCTAGGCATACACAAGAGCTACATTAATCCAGACCTGAAGACAATGATGACTTCCCTGAAAAAGTGAGGTTTTCATTCGCAATCTCAGGGATAAGTAGGAGTTGGCTTGGTAAGAAAAAGGTGGGTGATGGGGTTCCCCAAAGAGAAAATACCACATGTAAAGATTCAGAAGGGAGAAAGAACTTGAAAACACCATGTAATTTAAGGTATTTAAGTAGGAGAAAGCCATGATTAGAATCATAAAGATCATTCTGACAAAAGTATACAGGAGAGAGTGTGCTAAAGAGGGCAAGATGAGGACTGAAAGGCCAGTTCAGGGGCTACTGGGGTTTATTATGCAAGCTATGAGGGTAGCAAGATTCACAAAGTGACAGTTAATATGCAAAAAAAAAAAAAAAAACCAAACCCAAAACAAGATGATTGATGTATTTAGTAGGTAGAATGAATAGAAAGATAATGAATATATAGGTCCAGAGGAAGAAGGAAGAAAAGTTAAAGATGGTGCTCATGCTTTCCAGGGTTGAGAAACAGATGGAATGGAGCCATTTGCTAAGATCAAAGAATGAGCAGGTCAGGGGGCAAGGAAGATAAGTGGTCAGGTCCATTTTGTAGTCAGTTTATTGTACCTGTAAATATCTATGTTTCCTCTTAGTTGCCAACAAATAGTTGGACATATGGATCTGAAACTCAGGAAAGGCTTAAATCTTATGAAAAGGCTCAGAGGAGACAAGGACAGATATTTTGTTACAATAGAAATAAATAAAATGGTGTCTGAGCACAACATGTTAATTTGTATGTTTTACACACAACTCAGATTATCATTTTTCTTACTGATATTTCTCTATAAAAATAAAAATCTGACAAGACTTAGACTATTTTAGGGGCTTCCCCGGTGGCTCAGTGATAAAGAATTTGCCTGCAATGCAAATTGCAGGAAACGTGGGTTCGATTCCTGGGTTGGGAAGATATCCTGGAAAAGGAAATGGCAACCCACTCCAGTATTCTTGCCTGGAGAATCGCCACGGACAGAGGAGTCTGGTGGACTACAGTCCATAGAGTCACAAAGAGTTGGACATGACAGAATGACCAAGCATGCACAGAGACTATTTTAATTGCTCCTAAAATGTATATATAGTAAGGTGATTTTTTAATGTAAAGTATTTCGTGAAAGTGAAAGTGTTAGTTGGACACTAGCATCTGACTCTGCAACCTCATGGACTATAGCCCACCGGGCTCCTCTATCCATTGGATTCTCCAGGCAAGAATACTTGGGCGGGTTGCTATTTCCTTCTCCAGGATATCTTCCCAAACCAGGCATCAAACCTGGATCTCTTGCATTGCAAGCAGATTGTTTACCATCTGAGCCACCACGGAATCCCAAAGTATTTCTTACTGCATGAAAAATATTTTCTTATTTTATCCAGGAACATGAAGTGATATTTAAGTAATAAATAGTGGTCTAATTTAAAACATGTCATTTTGCTTGTCTTTTAAGACTACTGTACTTGACATTATTTCTTCTTTAATAAAGGTCTTGGCTATTGGTTTTACTTATTATTTTCCAAGTGTGAACAATTATGCACAAAAGATAATTTCAAAAGAAAATGAATGGTAGGTAAACAGTGTCAACTGTGAGTAGAAATATATTTATAGGGTCCTTTCTTAGATCTAGATGTTCAAAAAGAGAAGCTTGAATCAACACATATCTGTGTAAAGAGTTATGAAATAGAAAATTCAGAGTCTGAAGTAGACAGCTGTCATTATGAATCCTATTTCCTTCAGTATTGCAATGCATATATAGGGTTTGTATGAGTACCAATTAATCAGCCTTATTGTCATAATTTTATTACCAAGTTACTGAGTTACAAGCAAATGTCTAAAGAAGGGCAACATCTCTAAAGTTTAGCCAGGTTTAGGTGCTGCAAGGCACCGGTTCCTTGTTTTGGTATGGACTCATTTCAAACTGTAGTGTTTGGGAGGCCAGGGGCCTGCCCATCTCTCAAAGGATTACTGTGCTGTCTACTGTTGGAAAGGTCAAGCAACACTTTGATCTTGAATGTCCAGTCTCACGGGGTAGATTTTGGCCAATTGAAATCAGGCATATGCAGTCTTGGTTTTTGCATGGGAATTATTGTAATGCTTATGAATGAAAATGGAATCATTCAACCATCTTAAATCAAACAAAAGTAATAATAAAAGAAACATACTGGCCTTGGAAAAAAAAAAAATCTCCTGTATTTGGAAAAACATATAAAATGGTTTTAAAGCCATGGATATTGGACTCTGTGACCCAGTTTTCTTGTCAAATGGAGTTATTAAGACATAATACAAAGTGTTGCAATAAGAATTAAATGAGTTAATCTTTGTATGAAAGCCTTACCAGAGAACCTAGCATAAGAACATGGGACTGAATTTCCATAAAAGAAAGATAATCTTAGTTACTGAAAGGGACTCAAAAGTGATGTCGTCTACTCCAGGTACTATTAAGTGATGGAAAAACGCAGATTTATCAGTATAATTAAAAGCAGAGTTTGGAGAAAATTAAAACTGGCTCATATATTATACTCCACTGAGATGAAGCTTCACAGAAGTAGGTTCACAAGACTGGAGTGAACGTTGGGTTAGGGTTAAGAGAAGACTTCTGCCTAGACATTGTAGGGAGCTTTTCCCTGCCCTGTCTGGGAAGGTCTGTGGAGAAGAAAAGAATCTGGATGCTGTTTTAATGCAAGGGAAGGAAGAGTATGCAGGTCTCCTTCGCAACTCTGGGGAATGCTGAAGTTACGGATCTGTGAAGATAGTGTTAGGAACAGGAGTAGAAAAGTAGGCTGGTGCAGGCACCTGAGCAAAGGTGAGAGTAAGTCCACTTCAAAGAAAAGCCAGAATCTCTGCTATGACATGTGCTTGAAATACGTATTCGAATTTGAGTACTTCTTTTTAATCACAAGCAAAAAGCATGTATGTGTGTGTGTGTGTATTGGTGTTTTAATAGAAGTTAACGGTTTATCATGAAAAGGTAGGATTATTAACTTTCTTATTGTTCCACAGTGTTGGTTTGTATGTGCTCAGTCACTCAATCATGGCCAATTCTTTGCAACCCCATGGTCCGTAGCCTGCCTGGATCCTCTGCGCATGGAATTTTCCAGGCAAGAATACTGGAGTGGGTTGCTTTTTCCTCTTCTAGGTGATCTTCCCAACACAGAGATCTAACTGAGTCTCTTCCATCTCCTACGTTTACAGGTGGATTCTTAGCCATTAGTGCCACCAGGGAAGCCCACACTGAGTTCCTAACTAAAATGCATATATTTTCATGTGTACACAGCCACCTTACATAAAATATCTTTATCCCATTTATAGACCAAATTTTAGTTGCCCTGCCCTGTGCTGTGCTCAGTCATGTCTGACTCTTTGTGACCCCACAGACTGTAGACCACCAGGCTTCTCTGTCCGTGGAATTCTCCAGGCAAGAATACTAGAGTAGGTTGCCATTTCCTCCTCCAGGGGATCTTCCTAACCTAGGGATCGAACCTGCATCTCTTGCATCTCCTGCAATGGCAGGCAGATTCTTTACCATAGTTGAAGCAAAAGCAAATATGTTTGATGTCTTTTTTCTTGGTTTGTGATAAACACAGTTTCATATACTTACATTTTAAGGGAATCTGATATCATACCATAAGGGCAGAAATAAAACTTAATTTGTGTAAAAATATTCTAATACTATTCTTTTTAGAAAAGTAAGTTCGGACTGATACCTAGCAAAGCCGGTTTCTACTGGCATATAACAATGAAACATAGGCAATACCTCCAGCTTGCCTTGTTCCCTCTCATCACTGATCCAATGGTGAAAGGAAATGACAATGTCTAATTTGTTTTGAAAACTGACAGCTTAGATCTCTAAAACTCCTATTTTCCACATTCAAATCTATTGCTGGATATTCTTCCCTCTTCCTTTAATCCCACTACTCTTTTTAGTTTTACCTATTATAGCCACTTCTCTGTACTGTAGTTATTTTTCAGATTTCAAAGGATAACAAATGTTGTTACTTTTATTGTCCCCATGGTTCCAACACTTCCTAAAGTTATTTCCAGCTCAAAGAAACAGAAACTCACACCACCGATTTTTTTGGAGAAAAGGTAGAATAGGAATGACTGTTATTAACCTCTGTAGAACACAGTATGTCTCAGCTCCTCCTGTGTTCCCCGCCTGCGAGACTCAACCAGTTTCTCAGAAACTCACCACGTCTTCTGACAATTCCCTGTGCCGACCAGATGCATCTGTCTTTTGATGCTACAATTTAAACTGTATTTTCCTTATAGGCTAAGGTCATCTATCATGACAATGCACTTTCATGAATACAACTTAATTTTGTAAAGCATGAGGGCTTCATGCTTGACTTTACCAGCATACTGTGTCTTTCAGGCAAAGGAAAATATAACACTTCTCACAAGGGGAGATTAATCCTATTATTAGATGATTTGTTATTCCCATTAACTGTGTAAAACTATAAAGTCCCAAACAACAGAAACAAGGGTGGTAGGATGCTGACTGAAAGATTTAAACAGTTAATGAAAGATACCTTTAATATAATTTAATTGATATTCTTTCCAACTCCAGAGACAAAATTTCTAAAATCACTTGGGCATCTGACAGAGTTATCACTGACATTCAAGGATATAGGGGAATATAGCTTCTGCTGGGCCAAAAAAAGTGGATGTTGGGATAAAGTTGTGTTCATTTAGGCATCTACTTATTTGGTCTACTTATTCTTGCTTATCCAACTGAGCTGGCATCAGCAAGAAAATAAAGAGATCTACAGAGTGCTTCAAAAATACTGAGCATCTTGAATAATTTTAAATGTAATTTTTGTTAAGCTGTCTTGATCTGTAAGTATCTGAATATCTTTTGTGGCTTTTGCCTTCTTTTTATCTTGATGAAGACCGTTCTGTGATGAAATTATGACATACAGTAATCAAAGTAAAACTACAGCTCATTTTGTTAAATCATACCAGGCAAAAAAAAAAAAAAATTACAAGTTATCTTTAATACAGAAAACAGGACTAAAAATTAAAAAAAACCAACTTTGGGTTGAGAATCAGTACACATAAATTCAAAAACAAAAAAGTGTGAGGCAAATATCCGTAGTCAGTTATATTCTGCATTAACAGGATAATAGCTGTTTTCGATATTTACTTAACCTTTGTCTCCAGTGTATTGTCTCCTGACTTACCTGCAGTTGGAGTGGGCCTAAGCCTGGTGTTGCCGCGGCAGCAGCTGCCATGGTAGTTGGGATCAGCTGTACAGGGTAAGGGTCACCTACGTAAGAGAATAATAGAGGCGTCAGCACCTTTTATCTACTCTCCACCTGCAAATTAAACTCATGCATTCACTCTTTCCAAAAGCCTTCTTTTGTGTGCCTTGCCTAGGCCTAATGAAAAGCTCTATTGTGCAGCTTTTTACTAACACTCTTTTCACAATTCTGGCTGAGAGAGGAATGTGAATAAAAGGCACAAGCAATTAAGGCGGAAACCTCATCCTTTTTTCATGATGTATTTAGGAAAATGGGAGGAAAAAGTGCGCATTGATCAGAGGGCTGCACTTTATAACACACATGCACGCACACACACACACACACACACACACACACACATCACACCTGATAATCTTGATATGAGCACACCAAGTCCTCAGCAAATTTAAAATGTTATTATAAAAAGAATTTAACTAAACTTAATTTTACTTTAAACAAACTAAACTCTCAATATTTAGGCCAAGCAGCTTATCTTTTGAATGCTATGTTACTGTCTTGATTCAAATAACCTCTTAAATAATGTTCCACGGACAAACTCATTGTAAAGAAAAAATCTGATGCATTTTTAAAAGTTATGTAAAGTACTATGCTATGCTAAGTCACTTCAGTCATGTCCGACTCTGTGTGACCCCATAAACAGCAGCCCACCAGGCTCCCCGTCCCTGGGATTCTCCAGGCAAGAACACTCGAGTGGGTTGCCATTTCCTTCTCCAATGCATGAAAGTAAAAAGTGAAAGTGAAGTTGCTCAGTCGTGTCTGACTCCTAGCAACCCCATGGACTGCAGCCTACCAGGCTCCTCCACCCATGGGATTTTCCAGGCAAGAGTACTGGAGTGGGGTGCCACAGCCTTCTCCGATGTAAAGTACTAGTTATCTTTATTTCCAGAGACAAATGTTTAAAAAATATACTGTAAAAGAAAAAGAATATAGGTGGTTTTCCCCAAAGGCTTTCTGTTTATGGGAATATCTAAAACACTAAAAAATTTAAGCAATTAAAAATTAAAGTTTTAATACAGATGATCTATAAAAAACAGACATACACAAACATCTATACATATATACACATATTATAGAAAATTTTTTGATGCAAATAATAAATTTTTTCCACTCAGTAAAGAGGTACAAAAGATATCTGCACAAAGCCCAGTGATATGCTAACAGATATGTACATTATTAGTCATTTGAAATGCAACTGTAGCAAAAATGGAAAATAATAACTGTAAGAACAATTTTCTAATATATAAAGCTTTTTGTAGAACTATAATTTGTGAAAAACTTGTATGTCAAATGTATAGAAATATAACTGCAAATAACTCAGTTAATAATTCATTCAAAAATATTTATTGAGTACCTGATTTGTGTTAAACACTGCTGTTGACACTAGAAATGGAACTTTGAAGAAGACTCATGTCAAGAGGTGTATTTACTGGAAATTTAATGAAGCTTAAGCTTTGGGTTCTGGAAAGGGCTCCTAGCAGTGTGTTCACAGGGTCATATATTTTTATATCTGTCAGCTTCCTTAATTTTTCACTTTGTTGTGATCCTTTTTATAAATAAGTATTTTTCCTTTACTTTGTGCATATATATATATAAAATATATGTATATATGTATGTATATAATGTAGATCATGTGTGCGTCTCAGTCACTTCAGTCATGTCTGACTCTTTGTAACCCCATGTACTGTAGCCTTCCAGGCTCCTCTGTCCATGGGATTCTCCAGGTAAGAATTCTAGAGAGGACTGCTGTGCCTTCCTCCAGGGGATCTTCCCTACCCAAGGACTGTGGGCTGATTCTTTACCACTGAGCCACCAGGGAAGCCCATAATGTAGATCATATATATACATATATATATGTAATTTCCATAGTTTTTATTTTTAAATACGGTCCCCAAAATTACATGTTTCAGGCTTCAAAATACCTGAATTTATTTACCTTAATCTTGTTTTACAGCTTAATGGGAGAAAAAGACAAAGAATAACTCAATTAGTATAAAATAAAGTAAATGTTACATATATAATGCTATGGACTGTACTGTGGGTACCTCAAACCCAGTCTAAAAGGTCAAAGACATCCTCTAGGATGAAGTCATGTTTAAGCTGAAACCTGAATTAAGTGAAAGCAAGCCAGGCAAAGAAGGGAAGCATTTCAGGAAGGAAAATAATTTTCATTAAGACTCAAGGTCAAATGGGAATGTTATATCATAGCTAAATTCTTGAACTGCTTAAATATAGAGTACAGGGAGGGAAGTAGAGATAAATGGGACTGGAGAGGGAATGAGAGGGCTGATTGTGTATGACTTTATGTACAATATAAACATACACACAGAAGAACTGTACAAAAAAGATCTTCACAACCAATATAATCATGATGGTGTGATCACTCACCTAGAGCCAGACATCCCAGGATGTGAAGTCAGGTGGGCCTTAGAAAGCATCACTACGAACAAAGCTAGTGGAGGTGATGGAATTCCAGTTGAGCTATTTCAAATCCTGGAAGATGCTGTGAAAGTGCTGCACTCAATATGCCAGCAAATTTGCAGAACTCAGCAGTGGCACAGGACTGGAAAAGGTCACTTTTCATTTCAGTCCCAAAGAAAGGCAATGCCAAAGAATGCTCAAATTACTGCACAATTGCACTCATCTCACATGCTAGTAAAGTAATGCTCAAAATCTCCAAGCCAGTCTTCAGCAATACGTGAACTGTGAACCTCCAGATGTTCAAGCTGGTTTTAGAAAAGGCAGAGGAACCAGAGATCAAATTGCCAACATCCGCTGGATCATGGAAAAAGCAAGAGAGTTCCAGAAAAACATCTATTTCTGCTTTATTGACTATGCCAAAGCCTTTGACTGTGTGGATCACACTAAACTGTGGAAAATTCTGAAAGAGATGTGAATACCAGACCACCTGACCTGCCTCTTGAGAAACCTCTATGCAGGTCGGGAAGCAACAGTTAGAACTGGACATGGAACAGACTGGTTCCAAATAGGAAAAGAGTACGTCAAGCCTGTATATTGTCACCCTGCTTATTTAATTTATACACAGAGTACATCATGAGAAACGCTGGGCTAGAAGAAGCATAAGCTGGAATCAAGATTGCCGGGAGAAATATCAATCACCTCAGATATGCAGATGACACCACCCTTATGGCAGAAAGTGAAGAGGAACTAAAAAGCCTCTTGATGAAAGTGAAAGTGGAGAGTGAAAAAGTTGGCTTAAAGCTCAACATTCAGAAAACGAAGATCATGGCATCTGGTCCCATCACTTCATGGGAAATAGATGGGGAAACAGTGGAAACAGTGTCAGACTTTATTTTTGGGGGCTTCAAAATCACTGCAGATGGTGACTGCAGCCATGAAATTAAAAGATGCTTACTCCTGGGAAGGAAAGTTATGACCAACCTAGATAGCAGAGACATTATTTTGCCAACAAAAGTCTGTCTAGTCAAGGCTATGGTTTTTCCAGTGGTCATGTATGGATGTGAAAATTGGACTGTGAAGATGGCTGAGCGCCGAAGAATTGATGCTTTTGAACTGTGGTGTTGGAGAAGACTCTTGAGAGTCCCTTGGACTGTAAGGAGATCCAACCAGTCCATTCTAAAGGAGATCAGTCCTAGGTGTTCTTTGGAAGGAATGATGCTAAAGCTGAAACTCCAATACTTTGGCCACCTCATGTGAAGAGCTGACTCATTGGGAAAAACTCTGATGCTGGGAGGAATTGGGGGCAGGAGGAGAAGGGGACGACAGAGGATGAGATGGCTGGATGGCATCACTGACTCTATGGACGTGAGTTTGAGTGAATTCCGGGAGTTGGTGATGGACAGGGAGGCCTGGTGTGCTACAATTCATGGGGTCGCAAAGAGTCCGACATGACTGAGCGACTGAACTGTACTGAACTGAACAATATAAAGAATCTAAATTTTGTCCTACTGGGAAAAAGAAACCATGAACATGGAAAAAAGATGGGTTGAGTAAAATCCCTTGGGCTAGAGGTTCGAAGCTGTCATAAATAATAAAATCATGCAGAACTCTGTATAATATATGTTGATGGTTCAGATTAGGGTGGTGATGTTGGAATAAAGAATGATGGAGAAGGTCAAGTGGTATTTAAGAAGCAAAACTGACAGGACTTAATGATTGTTTACATATGAGAGTTAGAAAAAACTCAAAGATTCTTCCCAGGTTTTTCACTGGACAGTTGATTAGGAAGTGGAACTATTTGTTGGATTTGCAAACACAGATGATAAAACTGCCAGGTTGGGCCTATGTAGGAGGAAAATGAAGGGGAAAGAATAAAGCGTTCTGTTTTGGACATTTCAAGCCTGAAATACCGATCAGTCTCCAAGTAGAGGTATTCATTGAGGAACTTGATAAATAGGATTTTAGAGGAGTAATCCACACAGGAGCCAGAAATTTGAAAGTGGTCAGCACATATCTTGAATTAAGCTATAACCAGTCAAGTGTTAACTATAGATTAAAGAAAGAGATCCAAAGATTGGATTATGGGATATCCTAACATTAATAGTTAGGAAGATAGTTAACTAACAGAAAAACAGAGGAGAAATGTAAATTTGGTGTTCCAGAAGCCAAGTAAAGAAAGATTTTCAGGAAGAGTAATCAATTTTTTAAAAATGTTGGACTTGGTGATATAGAAGTCATTGGAGACCTCTACAAGGGCAATTTCAATGGAGCAAGGGTTAAGAAAGCCTAACTGGAGTGAGTGTGATCCGTAGAGAATGAATAGAAGATAGGAATTGAATATAGTAAGTGTAGATCCTTGCTTTTCAAAGTGAAGCTCTCAAAAGCAGCACTGGCCTCACCGAGGAGTTTGTTAGCCGAATTGTAATGTGCGTGTTCATGCTGTGTTGCTCAGTCATGTCTGAATCTTTGCAACCTTATAGACTGTAGAGCACCAGGCTCGTCTTCTATGGGATTCTCCAGGCAAGAATACTGGAGTGGGTCACCATGCCCTCCTCCAGGGGATCTTTCCAACACAGGGATTGAACCTGAGTCTCCTGTGACTCCTGCACAGAGAGTGGATTCTTTACCACTGAGCCACCGGGGAAGCCCAGCATAATTTCAGGCTGTACCCCAAATCTAAGGTGGCAGGCAGCCTCTAAGATGGAAGCCCCAGTGACTCTTACTTCCTGGTATTTATGTCCTTGTGAAATTCCCTCCCCTTATGGACTGGGCCTAGTAACTACCTTCTAATGAACGGAATACACAGAAGTGATGTGATATTACTTTTGACACTAGGTTACAAAAAAACTCTGGCTCTGTCTTGCTTGCTCACCCACCACCCCTTTTCTCAGCAAGTAGCTATACTGGGAGCTGTCCTATAGAGAAGACCACATTGCAAAGGATTGATGTCTTCCAGCCAACAGCAAGCAAAGGAGGTGGCTGACAACAACCAAGGGAGGGAGCTTGAAAGTGGATTTCTCCCCAAGTCAAGCCTAGAGATGACTGCAGCCCAGGCCAACACCTTGATTTGCAAGGATGTGAAAGACTCAGCTGGAACATGGCTGTGTTCAAACAATTGTTTATTTTAAGCCACTAAGCTTTGGGAGAATTTATTAAAGTAGCAAGCATAAACCTTCTGAATTAGAATTTAAATTTTAACAAGATTTTCAGACTATTTGTATGCACTGCAGAAGTGCTAAAACAAGACAATTTCAGTGACGTACTTTGCAATAGGTACTGGAGGATGAGTGATAAAGAAAATTTTACTAGAAAGGTATCCATTTGTAAAAATGATACTACACTTATATACTAATAAGAAAAGTTGTACATAGAAAAGAAAATGGTGATACAAGAAAAAGGACAACTGATGTTATCTGACAAGGCTTTACTTATCATTTGGAATTTTAAATATTTAATCCAGAAGATACTATAACTGATTTTATAAAGAAGTTTAGATATTTGCAACTGCATTTATTTAAACTAGCAAACAGCAAATATTATGACTATTAAACTATTTAAATACTTAAAATTGTACCATTCACTTATATTACTTAATGATTATAATGTTAAAAGTAATACAGCAAAAGTTTAGAGGCTATGGTGCTCTTCAGAGTGATAATTCATTTTATATAATTTACTTGTTGAAAATCAATTAATAAGCACTTACATCATCTACCACATGACTAGAACTCTGCTGGTTTTTATGGGAGACAAAAACAACAAAACAAACAGTATTTGTCTCTATCTATTTACTATAAGTGTCTCTTAGAAAAGAACTTATTTGAGGTGACCATCAGTGCTATAGGACTTAAGGGAGAACTGGAAATCTGGAATTATCCAGATTTCAATATTTAAAGAATAAAAGGTGAAAATAAGAGTGAGTGTGGCCTTGAAGATTTGCAGGTGTGGGGGGAGATGTTTTAGGAAGGGTGAAATATATCATAGCATGGGTGTGATATGCTGAAGTAATGGAGAGAAAACCAGTTTAATTCACAGCTTATAGAATAAAAGGAAAAGAGACAGAAAGCAGGGATCTGGGAAACTTTTCGTAATCCGGACTGGAAGATATTTGGCTACAAAAAGGCAATGGATATGAAATGAAGGTTTACCAAGTTTAATTAAAGGGGTTACATAACAGAAGATCTTAAAGATGACTCTGAATTCTAACCCAGGGATACAGATTACTCATAAATTTGGGTTGATTGCAAATACCCACATAGGTGTTTAGAGCACTTTCCAACTATTAGCATATAATTCTTAATAACAAATAGAGTATTGCATGCTAATTTAAACTCATTAGTTAAAATCTACACTATTCCGTAACATTTAAAAATGAACATGCATATTAGAATATTATTTTTCATTTCTACATCTATGAATATATAGTAATAAAATGAATATGGCTATCTTTCTTTTGAATATGCATATATATGTACATAACTATAATGTTATTCATATGCCATATTGTACATGTATTAATGTGTAAACATAATATACACATGCAAGCTAAATAATGTATGTGTGTGTTATGAGCTGAATTGTGTCCCCTCAAACTTTATATGTTAAAGTCCTAATCTCCAGTATATCAGAATGTAACTGTATTTGGAGATATGTCCTTTAAGAGGTAATTAGGATAAAACAAGGTCATATGAGTAGGCTCTAATCCAATATGATTGGTGTCCTTATAGAAAGAGCTGAGAACACAAGCAACACAGAAGGAAGGACAACTGTGTGAGGATAGAGGGAGAAGACAACCATCTACAAATGAAGAAGAGGCCTCAGAATGAAATCCATACTGTTGATAACTTGATCTTGCATTTTGAGCTTTCAGAACTGTCAGAAAATAAACTTCTGTTGTATAAACCAACCAATTTGCTTTAATTTACTATGGCAGCCTTAGCAAACTAAACAATATGTTTGCCATAAGCAACTTCATATCAATGTAGTTGATGTTAAAGTGAATTGGTAAAATAAAAAAAAAAAAAACTGGCAGCAAGAATTAAAAAGAGTACTGTTACCCTTATATACCTGTAATCACACCGTTTCAAGATAAACATAAGATCAGAAATAGGATATCAACTAATTTCAAAAGGTTTGTGTCTAAGCCACCATATTAATGCACCTATCTCCATTCAACATACTAACATATATAACTTGAAGCATATGTACTTTATTATCAATGTTTCAGACTGAAAACATTAAGAACTAGTTTGATTGAAATCTGCCCCAGTTACAAAGTAAATACAAACACCATAAATGTGAAAAAGGCCAATATAACAATTTAAGTCAATTAAGGAAATTCAAAATGTATTATATGCACGTGTCAGTGTTCTGAAGTGGACACGTAATCTGTAAGACTTCAACACAAGGTCAAGATAGTTCTTAATGGGGAAAGAGAAATTCAGAAACTGCTGGGGAAAAAAAGATCTTTTACAGAAGTAAATACTGTCATCTATTTATGCCATCTCTTTATAAACTGTACTAAAAATGTTACAACTGGTTTGTTTTGTAAATACTTCATGAGATACTTACTTAGTAAAAAACTGGATAATGGAAAATTCTGACTTTTAAAGTTTAACCATGTGTAAGTTATTCAAATTGACTTTCACCTAAAGTAATTTCTTCTACTCTTTCCTAGGTTTTTAACCATTTAAACAGTTTTTCCTTGAGCCTTTCCAAACTTGTGTCTTCTTTTGAGCCAAGTATGGAAAATTCTAGCTCAAAACTAAAATTTTTCAAAAAGTTGAAAAATACACTGAGGCATGTTAATCAATAGTTTCCAAAATACAATCTAGCTTAGAGTATCTATTGATATAAATGATATATCTAATAGTAAATAACCCAATAACCCCTCAGAAATCATATTACATATGTTAGTAGTAAAAAGTAATGAATATTTAGAAAATAATTCTTTCCAGTGATACTATTGAAGAGACTCTTTTTTTTTTTCTCCTATATACAGAGTAAGAAAAACAACAGAGTTATTTAGGTTGAGGAAGATTGTCAAAGAGCTTCCCTGGTGGCTCAGTGGTAAAAAATCCACCTGCCAATGAAGGAGACTCAGGTTTGATTCCTGGATTGGGAAGATCCCTTGGAGATGGAAACAGCAACCCACTTCAGTATCCTTGTCTGGGTAATCCCATGGACAGAGGAAGAGGAGCCTGGCAGGCACTAGTCTTGTGGAGTCACAAAAAAGTTGAACACTACTTGATGACTGAATAACAATAACAAGATTGCCAAAAGCAAGAATGCTTTTGCTCAGGGTCACCTTCACAAACCCTTTCATCCACTGAACTAAAATAAATGATCTGGAAAGTCTATGCATTATAAAAATTAAAACGTATACACAAATGCAAACACACACACACACACACACACACAATCCCTGCCCTAGAAGAGTTCCTAAAAAAGTTACAGAAATGAACATGTAAACAAACCATTCCAGGGATACAATGAGAAAAGTAGAACAGTGCAAAAGGCACTCTGGAAACTTCCAGAAAAGAAGAAGGTAGGGTAGATTAGCCTGGAAAGAGCATTGAGGAAGGTTATTTGTTAAACTATCTCAAAAAATGGCACTTCACCACAAATTATCTCTCAGGATCCTTTTACCACCTACTTTCCATGTCTTCTGAAAAGTCACACAATAAGCCTCCATTACTTAGTGCAACCAGGACTGCTCTTATTAATCATCTTCTCAGATTAATACTTAAAAGCCCCTACTCCCACCACTCTAACTTCCCAGTGGAGGGAGTTCTACAGGAGCGTAAGAGAAGATGAAGTTAAAAAGGACACTTGTTGTTGTTCAGCCGCTAAGTTGTATCAGACTCTTTGTGACCCCATGAACTGCAGGACACCAGGCTTCCCTCTCCTTCACTCTCTCCCTGACATTGCTCAAACTCATGTCCACTGCACCTGATGCAAAGAGCTGACTCATTAGAAAAGACCCTGAGGCTGGGGAAGATTGAAGGCAAGAGGAGGTGGGGACGACAGAAGATGAGATGGTTAGAAGGCATCACTGACTCAACAGACATGAGTTTTGGGCATACTCCAGGAGACGGTGAAGAACAGGGAAGCCTAGTGTGCTGCATGCAGTCCATGGGGTCGCAAAGAGTTGGACATGACTCAGCAACTGAACAACAATAACGTGCTTTGAGTCAGTGACGCCATGAAACCATCTCATCCTCTGTCTCCCCCTTCACCTCTTGCCCTCAATCTAAAAGGACACTAGAGATAGAATTTTCAAAGGAAGTTGCTTTCTCTCATTTCCTGGGCCAACAGATGAACGTGTGCTTTCCTTCTGCTTGGAAGGAGCCCCATGCTATCCATAGCCCCGTGTTAACAACGACCATTATCCGTGTAGCCCCTATACTTCCAGGGGTATTTTAATAGTCTCAGTGTGTCTGATGCAGAAAGGGAATGTTAAGCTCTGCAGCTAAAGAAGCAGGTAGAATACATCTTGCAGAGTCTTATGTTTTACTTTGAAGGCAACCTTAAGTTGCTGAAAGGTTTTAAGCAGGAAAGTGACACAGTCTGATTTGTGTTTTAGATAGATCAATTTTGTGGCAAGGGATAGAATCGATTGGAAGAGGGAGAGGCTGGAGACAAATAGACATGTTAAAAAGTACTGCAGTAAATCAAGTTGGAAATGATAATGGCCTAAACTAATCATAAGAGAAAGAGAGGAAGGAACATATAGGATGGGGGAGACACATTTGATGGCCAGTTTGATGGGAGAAAAGAGATACGGGGAGGGGGCAGAAAAATCTTGCACTTGGGCTTATACATTATTGTCAGATGTGGTTTAGGGAAAAAAATCCTTTTTTTACTCAAAGTGTTTCAACATCAGTTGTTCCAACATCAATTATGAATTATTCATTATGCTCCCACTGATTTGAAATGTGGGCAACTAATATTTGTTGACTTTTGGCAGCATTAAAATATTTTACATATATATACATATAAATATACACATATAAATCCCTCCATATATGAATGAATATATTTACTGATCTGTGAATAAAATCTCATTTAATCTTCGGAACAATTCAGTAAGGTAGATTATTGTTCTCATTCTACAAATTAAAAATAAATGTTCAGGCTCTCATAGACAGTAAGTACTATAGTACTATTGTGGTAAGAAAAGTATCACATTTATAGAGGATAATACAAATATATATTTAAATTTTCAAAATAGATATATTCATTTAATGTTCATTGAGTTAGCATGTGTCAGAAATTGCATACAGGTTACAAAGTAATAAAAGATCCAGTTCTCCTTGCCTTCATGACCCTTTCAATTACAAAATAAGCCATTAATATGGAAAGTGAAGTGAATCAAAGCCACAAGATTAAAATTATATGAATAAGAAAGGCAGCAACTACCAAAGAAAAGAGGGATTTATTTGAGCTGAAATAACCGAAGGAAGAATCAGAGGAGGGGCTGGTCTTGATTGAGTTGGGCTTTGAATAAAAAATAACTAGAGAACATGCTGCTGCTGCTGCTGCTAAGTCGCTTCAGTCGTGTCTGACTCTGTCCGACCCCATAGACGGCAGCCCGCCAGGCTCCACCATCCCTAGAATCCTCCAGGCAAGAACACTGGAGTGGGTTGCCATTTCCTTCTCCAATGCATGAAAGTGAAAGGTGAAAGTGAAGTCGCTCAGTTGTGTCTGACTCTTAGTGACCCCATGGACTGCAGCCCACCAGGCTCCTCCATCCATGGGATTTTCCAGGCAAGAGTACTGGAGTGGGGTGCCATCGCCTTGAGAGAAGTCTAAAACTGCAGTGCTTAGTGCACAGTAGATATGAGATAAATATTTGCTGAATGAATCAATGGTTGAGCCTAAAAATAAGGATCAGAGAAATGAATGAATAAAATGTCTTTATGAACTAGCCTGCAGTTGAACCTATGACATACAGTACTAAGAAATATTCAGAAGGTTGGTTAGAGTCTGTGAAGCACCTCAAATGCCAAGGTAAGAATCTATTCATACCATGTCCCTAAGCATACACACAGTTAACTTCTATTCTAAAAAACAACCAATTATCTAGACTCCAAAATCCCTTAGTAAGGAGTAATTTATTTACTTTCTTTCTTCTCATCTAACTTGCTGGAAACTTGTTTTCATTGATAATCTTAAATCCTTCTACTACAATTTAATTCTCAATTCATAAACTTTCCTGGAAATAATGACCTTTGATTTGCCAAATTGGAATGAACACTGCTGTGTAACAGCTGATACTGTTAATGACTCCCTCCTTCTCAAACTATACTACACTCTCCAACTTTTCTTATAATGTGCTTTTCTGGTTTTCCTCATAACCTGTTCACACCGACTTTATTATTTCTGCAATAGGCTGTTCTACCTCCCTTCACTTCTTCCTTAAATATTGATATTCCTTGGGTCTAATCCTTGGTGCTTGGCTTTCCTCATTTGATTTCCCTTATCTGAATGATCTTATCCAATCTCTTGGTCCAAGGACCTTACACAAACTATTTTAAGTCAATGACTCTAGGCTATATTCCTCATACTGTTTTGGACAACTCCTTTGACCCCCACAATCTGTCCCATAGGAAGTTCAACCTTCACAGTAAATTTAATTAATCACCCTTCTTGCTGGACTCACTTCTACTCCCAGTATTTCTATTAATTTTGGTGACACCCAGTTACCTATGCTGTACATATGAAGTATCCTTGATCTTTCCCTTCCTTTAATCCTTCATGGCTGATCAGTTACAAACTTTGTTTTTTTAATTCCTAGGTTTTCATTTCTTACTGCTGGAAAACCTACCAACCAGGTTCCCAGGCTTCAGTATTCTGCTAAAGAAATGAATTCTCTACTCAGCTTCCAGAGGCACTAATTACAGGTACACAATAAGTATTCATTAGTTGTACTTAAATGGTAATAAATATTTACTAGGTACATACTATGTGTTAAGGACTAAAAGTTCAAAAGTAAACAAGAAAAGTATATCTTGACACGGATGAAATCAATAAATGAATGGATTGATGGTTAAATGCCAGTATGACCTCAATCCTGATTTTTAGCCCTGAAATGGTTTTCCAGTTCCTGCAGCATAGTGGACCCTTTGATGGCTCAACTGGTAGAGTGGAGGCCTATAGACTTCATGAATGTGGACATCCCTAGGTTGCTGGTTTGATTCTGGCTCGAAAGAAGTGCCTTAGTTGCCTGGGGCTTCCCTGGTGGCTCAGACGGTAAAGAATCTGCCTGCAATGCAGGAGACCTGTGTTCGATCCTTGGGTCAGGAAGATCCCCTGGAGAAGGGAATAGCTACCCACTCCAGTATTCTTGCCTGGAGAATTCCATGGACAAAGGAGACTGGCGGGCTACAGTCCATGGGGTGGCAAAGAGTCGGACACGACTGAGTGACTAACACTTTCAGCCAACATGCTGCTGCTGCTGCTGCTGCTAAGTCGCTTCAGTCGTGTCCGACTCTGTGCGACCCCATAGACGGCAGCCCACCAGGCTTCCCTGTCCCTGGGATTCTCCAGGCAAGAACACTGGAGTGGGTTGCCATTTCCTTCTCCATTCAGCCAACATAGAAGTCTATAAATACTTCCTTGAATTGGTCTCCTCTTATGTCCTCAAACAATTCACTTGTCATTTCTTACCTTAAAGCTCATTCTCAACACCAAACTGCTTAAAGGTCCATGTATACTCTAATTCATCTTGCGTTTTCCAGCCTTTATCAAGGCTGAGGTTTTTTTTTTTTTCCTATCAGGAATGTTGTTTCTGTATCCTTTCACTCCAACAACTTCATTTGCTTAATTGCCCTACAGGATTTGACTTTAGGCACAACCTTTAGGGACTCCCCACCCCAAGAAGCCTTCCCTGACACCTTCTACCAAGCTTAGATTTGAATTCATTCCCTTTCCACTCACTTTTGTTAAAATTCTATGTATAGCTCTATTATATCACATCTGTTTATATCTCACTCTCCCCAACCAGACTGTTAGCATCCTAAGGCAGAATTATGTCTACTTAATCTTTACATTCACAGTTTCTAGCATAGTGCCTTGACCATTTAAGGCTATAAAATGTTTATGGACTGAATATATGAAGCAATATTTTATTTAATTAAGAAACTAACAAATTTCAAACACAGATGACAACTCTTCCTCAAAAGCTTAAGGCTTAACAGAAGAAATAGCTTGTAAGCAAATAATTATACAAATAAGGAACAAATTAGTTTTTTGTACAGGGTTTAGCACAAGCAATATTGGTTTTTTAGATCTGCGGCCAATGATACCAAGGAAGGATACAAAATGAAGGTGGAAAAAGAGGCCTAGAGTTTTAGGATATGAAGAAATAAGAACTCAAAGGAGGTAGTCAAATAATCTTTTGTAATATATTTTCACACATCAAACCATTCTTTTCTAATATTCCATAATTTTATCTCTTTTGTATATTTTCATATCCCCTTGGATATTAAAAGTCAATAATATAAATTTCCTAAATCTTAAAATGATTTCTGTTCATGAATAAGAACCCACTATTATGATACCATTGAAGTACCTGAATATGGTCAAGGTATCTACTAGAAAAGATGTTTTGCTTTTTTTAAATTAATTTATTTTTTATTGCAGGATAATTGTTTTATAGAATTTTGCTGTTTTCTGTCAAACCTGAACATGAATCAGCCATAGGTATACATATATCCCCTCCCTTTTGAAACTGCCTCCCATCTCCCTCCCCATCCCACCCACCTAGGTTGATACAGAGCCCCTGTTTAAGTTTCCTGAGCCACACAGCAAATTCCTGTTGGCTATCTGTTTTACATATGGTAATGTAAGTTTCCATTACATTACATTACATTACATATGGTAATGTAAGTTACTCTCCCCACACATCTCACCCTCTCCTCCCCCTTCCCCATGTTCCTAAGTCTATTCTCTATGTCTATTTCCTACTGCTGACCTTTAAATAAATTCTTCAGTACCATTTTTCTAGATTCCATATATATGCATTAGAATATGATATTTATCTTTCTCTTTATGACTTAATTTCACTCTGTGTAATAGGTTCTGGGTTCATCCACCTCATTAGAACTGACTCAAATGCATTCCTTTTTATGGCTGAGTAATATTCCATTGTGTATATGTAGCACAACTTTTTAAAAAGATGTTTTATATGAAAACAGATGATAAAAACAATATCCTTCATCATAGTGACTGTTTCCAATCACTTCACTTCCCATTGGCTCAGTGGTAAAGAATCTGCTTGCCATCACAGGAGCTGAAGGAGATGCAGGTTTGATCCCTGTGTTGAGAAGACCCCCTGGGGGAGGAAATGGCTACTCACTCTGGTATTCTTGCCTGGAAAATTCCATAGACAGGGGAGCCTGGTGGGCTGCAGTCCATGGGGTTGCCAAGAGTTGGCTATGACTGAGCACGATGGCACAATAAAGGCGAAAGGGCTTCTAAATGCACAAAGCCTGTAAAGCCTTCTAGACTTGCTGGAATAGGATAATATGACTTCAATATTTGAAATCTTTTATGAAAAATGCTAATATTTTGTAGTAACTCATAAAATAAGTTAAGGATATAAATATTCCATATAAATTGTATTTGAGAAAGTAGAATTAATAAATTATCTTGCTTGACTATTTAAAAAGAAGATATATTTAGGTGAGCATTAGTTCTTAACTGCTTTGTCATAAGCTAAATTTCTTTCAGTAAGAGACTTTTTAAAAATAAACTTTTGTTTTGTCTTCTTAATGTAGCATTGTGAAAGAAAACTTCACCCCAATTAATTTAATAGTTAACCTAGTTGGCTAGTTTAGTAACAGATTAATTTATAAACTCTTCAAGAAACATGTTTTAAAATGGGAAGACATTTCTGCATATAAAAATTATTGTATCTTTTCCTCACCTTATTCCCCATAAATCTAATGAATTCTAGTACCAACGAAAATTCCTGGATTAGTTATCTAAGAAATCTGAGGATCCCTGCAAAGGTGACAATGAACCAAACAAGTATCCTTTTCCTTCTGTATTCCACCATTCCAACCAAGGCATCATTTAAGTATTACACAGCAACTCATTTTAAGCTGTACAAAGAGAATCATTAATTAAGGAACTGCTTCTATATGTGCATCTATTTGACAGTGCTGTCTACATTTTGCCTCTGTGTATTTTGAAGAAATGAATGGCAGAGAGAAAAGCATCCAAAATGATGAAAGCATTAGAAAAGTAGGGATTTGGAAGAGAGGCATTCATACAAGCCACTTAAGACCAATTCAAGGTACTTCTCTGGTGGTCCAGTGGTTAAGAATTTGCCTACCAATGCAGGGGGCATGGGTTTGATCCCTGATCCAGGAGGATCCCACATACTTCAGAGCAACTAAGACTGTGCGCCGCAACTACTGAAGCCCTTGAGCCTAAAGCCTGTGCTCCAAAGCAAGAGAAGCACTGCAATCAGAAACCTGCACACTGCAACCAAGAGGAGCTTCCACTCTCTGCAACTAGAGAAAGCCTGCATGCAGCAGGCAACAATAAAAATAAGTTATATACATACCTATAAAGACCAATTCAAATGCTATTTCTCTTTTATTTTCCACGTTTAATATGATGGTTTAGCAAATATTTCATTTTTAAAAAAGCACTCAATTTTTTGACACTCTTGATGATAGACATCCTTCCTTGTGCAGTGTATCCAGAGTCTACAGGTTAAGAACAGAAAGCTTCCTAAATCACTCTAATAATAAGACTATGGAATAGATACTTGTGATAACTCCTGGCCTACAGAATTCACCAAGAATGGTAAATTTTAGACCTCTGGAAATTTAGAAATGTTATGAAATTTTCCCTTCCCCTAAAAAATAAAAAACAATAATGTAAGTAGAGTGACCTATAGTAGGTAAATTCCTGAAATCCTTTTCATCATATCAAATTCTGAATTTTGAAAATGGGTTGGTACATTTAATAATTAATAATGATATTTGTTGTTGTGCTCTTGTTGTTCAGTCACTCAGTCATGTCCGACTTTGTGAACCCATGGACTGCACAACATCAGGCTTCCCTGTCCATCACCAACTCCCAGAGCTTGCTCAAACTCATGTCCATTGAGTCAATGATGCCATCCAACCATCTCATCCTCTGTCATCTCATTCTCCTCCATCTTTTCCAGCATCAGGGTCTTTTCCAGTGAGTCAGTTCTTTGCATTAGGTGACCAAAGTATTGGCGCTTCACCTTCAGCATCAGTCCTTCCAATGAATATTCAGGCCTGATCTCCTTTAGGATGGACTGGTTGGATCTCCTTGCAGTCTAAGGGACTCTCAAGAGTCTTCTCCAACACCACAGTTCAAAAGCATCAATTCTTCGATGCTCAGTCTTATTATGGTCCAATTCTAACATCCATGGAACAACAGACTGGTTCCAAATAGGTAAAGGAGTACGTCAAGGCTGTATATCGTCACCCTGCTTATTTCACTTATATGCAGAGTACATCATGAGAAATGCTGGGCTGGATGAAGCACAAGCTGGAATCAAGATTGCCGGGACAAATATCGATAACCTCAGATATGCAGATGACACACCCTTATGGCAGAAAGTGAAGAAGAACTAAAGAGCCTCTTGATGAAAGTGAAAGAGGACAGTGAAAAACTTGGCTTAAAGCTCAACATTCAGAAGACGAAGATCATGGCATCTGGTCCCATTACTTCATGGCAAATAGATGGGGAAACAGTGGAAATAGTGGCTGACTTTATACTCTTGGGTTCCCAAATCACTGCAGATGGTGACTACAGCCATGAAATTAAAAGACACTTAGTTCTTGGAAGGAAAGTTATGACCAACCTAGACAGCATATTTAAAGCAGAGACGTTACTTTGTCAACAAAGGTCCATCTAGTCAAGGCTATGGTTTTTCCAGTAGTCATGTATGAATGTGAGAGTTGGATTATAAAGAAAGCTGAGCACACAAGAATTGATGCTTTTGAACTGCGGTGTTGAAGAAGACTCTTCAAAGTCTCTTGGATTGCAAGGAGATCCAACCAGTCTATCCTAAAGTAGATCAGTCCTGGGTATTCATCGGAAGGATTGATGTTGAAGCTGACATTTCAATACTCTGGCCACCTGATGCAAAGAGCTGACTCATTTGAAAAGACTGTGATGCTGGGGAAGATTGAGGGCAGGAGGAGAAGGGGATGACAAGAGGATGAGATGGTTGGATGCCATCACTGATCCAATGGACATGGGTTTGGGTGAACTCCAAGAGTTGGTGATGGACAGGGAGGCCTGGCGTGCTGCAGTTCATGGGGTCACAAAGACTTGGACACGACTGAGTACTGGAGTTTCAGCTTTAGCATCATTCCTTCCAAAGAAATCCCAGGGCTGATCTCCTTCAGAATGGACTGGTTGGATCTCCTTGCAGTCCAAGGGACTCTCAAGAGTCTTCTCCAACACCACAGTTCAAAAGCATCAATTCCTCGGCTCTCAGCTTTCTTCACAGTCCAACTCTCACATCCATACATGACCAGAGGAAAAACAATAGCCTTGACTAGATGAACCTTTGTTGGCAAAGTCATGTGTCTGCTTTTGAATATGCTATCTAGGTTGGTCATAACTTTCCTTCCAAGGAGTAAGCATCTTTTAATTTCATGGCTGCAGTCACCATCTGCAGTGATCTTGGAGCCCAGAAAAATAAATTCAGCCACCATTTCCACTGTTTCCCCATCTATTTCCCATGAAGTGATGGGACCAGGTGCCATGATCTTCGTTTTCTGAATGTTGAGCTTTAAGCCAACTTTTTCACTCTCCACTTTCACTTTCATCAAGAGGCTTTTGAGTTCCTCTTCACTTTCTGCCATAAGGGTGGTGTCATCTGCATATCTGAGGTTATTGATATTTCTCCCAGCAATCTTGATTCCAGCTTGTGTTTCTTCCAGTCCAGCACTTCTCATGATGTACTCTGCATATAAGTTAAATAAGCAGGGTGACAATATACAGCCTTGACGTTCTCCTTTTCTATTTGGATCCAGTCTGTTGTTCCATGTCCAGTTCTAACTATTGCTTCTTGACCTGCACACAAATTTCTCAAGAGGAAGATCAGGTGGTCTGGTATTCCCATCTCTTTCAGAATTTTCCACAGTTTATTGTGATCCACACAGTCAAAGGCTTTGGCTAGTCAATAAAGCAGAAATAGATGTTTTTCTGGAACTCTCTTGCTTTTTCCATGATCCAGCGGACGTTGGCAATTTGATCTCTGGTTCCTTTGCCTTTTCTAAAACCAGCTTGAACATCAGGAAGTTCACGGTTCACATATTGCTGAAGACTGGCTTGGAGAATTTTGAGCATTACTTTGGCCACCTCATGCGACGAGTTGACTCATTGGAAAAGACTCTGATGCTGGGAGGGATTGTGGGCAGGAGGAGAAGGGGACACCAGAGGATGAGATGGCTGGATGGCATCACTGACTCGATGGATGTGAGTCTGGGTGAACTCCGGGAGTTGGTGATGGACAGGGAGGCCTGGAGTGCTGTGATTCATGGGGTCGCAGAGAGTCGGACACGACTGAGTGACTGAACTGAACTGAGTGACTGAACTGAACTGAACTAGGTTTGTCATATCTTTTATTCCAAAGAAGAAAATAGTGATACATTATAGAATAATTTAACTTGTTTAGAAATGCATAGATTTGTCCTATCTAACGTTTACAGTCTCCTTATGAAATGAGTAGGGCAGACATCACTGGAGTTACCTTGAAGAAGACAAGCTAAGGTACAAAGAGGAAAATGACTTGCCCAAGGGCACTCAATAATATGAAATGGGATTGGGACCACCAACGTCTTTTTGACAACCTGCATAATTTTTCTTCTGACAGAATTTATTTAATTGAGACAATTAACAATTTCAGATTAGAAGTCTCACTGATGCTTATTCATAGCTTAACTCAGATCATTCATATTTTAAAGTTTTAAACCGTCCATTAACCCACTCAGAGAGCATTAGAATTTAGAGATAATCTCTCAGGTGAAAAATGTTCAAAAGGAAAAAAAAATATATCGAAGAAAAACACCATATTCTAGTCATGGAACTATTATTATTAATACATTTGGGGCAAATATGTGCACACAAAAATCACAGTAGCATTCATCTACTGTGAAGTACTGTAGACAAACTTAAATGTTAATTGCTTGGGAACATAAAATATAGTGTATTCAGTTTAATGAAACAAGATGCAGAATAATTTAAGTCTGAAAGTATGGAAGAAAGATGGCCATGATTTTCTGTTATATTTATAAGTAGAATATAGCAGAAACATTTATCTTCCCATATATTATACAGTACATATCACATATGAGGTGTATATATACATATATATATTACATAGCATATATTATAATACACGGATATCCTCACTCCTGCATATAAATAAATACATATTTATGCATGAGTATATAATATATATATATTATATAATATATATGTGTATATAGTATATGTGTATATAATATATATATGTGTATATAGTATATGTGTATATAGTTCTGGAAAAATAGGTACCAAACTTAACAGTGATCACCTCTGCAGATTGGGGTTATAGACAGGAAGGTATGAGTGTAGGAAGATAACTTTTAGTTACTGTATGGAACAAAGATTTTTTTTTTGTTATATTTGCACAGGCAAATAACTTTTAGCTTCTGTTTAATATTGATATTTGTACAGACAGCAAATGCTATCTTTAATATATTTGAAAAAATGTGAAGGGTTGTTATGAGGTGACTATATAAATAGGATCAAGAAAAGTTTAAATATGTTCTATGAAACTAAAGCAAAAAATAAATTATTAGTGAAATAGTACTGTTTAAAATGTGTAGGTCTCCCAGTTTCCGCCCTTTGCACTGGCTGGAGTTGGGTCACAGAAGCTGGAGAAGTTACCTAAGGCCATGAGATGGGAACCACAGTTTGTGGAAAGCCATTCAATAAAGAAGAGAACAAGGAAGGACCTGATAGCACGGAGCTACCACATCAACAATGCCTGAATTGTTACATGAGTAAAAAATATTATTTTTCCACATTTAAGCTAGTATTGTCTCTGCTTGTTATAGTATACTGCTGCTGCTGCTGCTGCTAAGTCGCTTCAGTCGTGTCTGACTCTGTGCGACCCCATAGACGGCCTCCTACCAGGCTCCTCTGTCCCTGGGATTCTCCAGGCAAGAACACTGGAGTGGGTTGCCATTTCCGTTTCCAATGCATGAAAGTGAAAAGTGAAAGTGAAGTCGCTCAGTCATGTCCGACTCTTAGCGACCCCACAGACTGCAGCCTTCCAGGCTCCTCCGTCCACGGGATTTTCCAGGCAAGAGTACTGGAGTGGGGTGCCATTGCCTTCTCCTTGTTATAGTATAGTTAAACCTAATACAGGATCTGATTCTCATGATGTTCCAGGAGCATGACTGCTTCAGTTCTCATGGAAAACACAGATCTCTATCTTAGACTTACAAACAAGATACTATTTTACCCTGTTTTATTAAATACTTTTTTTGCTTCTATATTTTCCCATGAACATTATGATTAAAGTTTGCCTTCTAGTGGAGCTTTCTATAGTGAAAGAGCACATTTACTGGGCAACAGAGTTGTCCAGTACTGTTAACAGTTACATCTATTCAAATAAAATAATATATTACTCCTCTGGGCTTACACTTATACTGGGCTTATATAGTTTGATGACCTTAGTGTGAGCTTACTACTAAGATGAGATTCCATGTTTGCTGTGGCAACTATAATACAAACCTGGAATTCTGAGGACTAGGATACAAATTCATAAGGTAATACATTTTGAGGCCTTTTGGCTGAAACACAGTGTCACTAGCCAATCTGAACTCTGGTATCAGGAATGAGAATCACGTCAAAAAGAAAACACTGAGCTGAATCAGTTCATATTTTAACTGAAGGCATTCTTAATGTTCTTAACTGTTAAAAAGCAAACAAGATGGATTAAAAGATTATAGTTTTAGTCTAATGAAATCTGAAGAATTTATCAAAGAAAGGGCTATTGTGTTTTTTTTGTTTGTTTGCTTGTATGTGTGTGTTTTGGTGGTGGTAGTGTGTGTGGTTGGAGAAGGCAATGGCACCCCACTCCAGTACTCTTGCCTGGAAAATCCCATGGATGGAGGAGCCTGGTAGGCTGTAGTCCATGGGGTCGCTAAGAGTTGGACACGACTGAGCGACTTCCCTTTCACTTTTCACTGTCATGCATTGGAGAAGGAAATGGCAACCCACTCCAGTGTTCTTGCCTGGAGAATCCCAGGGACAGGGGAGCCTGGTGGGCTGCCGTCTATGGGGTCGCACAGAGTCGGACACGACTGAAGCGACTTAGCAGTAGCAGCAGCACTGTATGTGGTGGGGGGCGGTGGGGATACTGGACCAAATACTGGTTATTAATATAGCACAGTTACTACTTCACAGAGATATACTGCTTAACATTAATATGTCTCTCTGTATGTAAACAATAAGGCACAAAATAAGCTATCATTTCTATACTAAGTTATGACACTGTCACAGTAAAGATATATATATATATATCTTTTCTCAGTGATGAATATTGTAAACTCCATTATTTGGCAAAAAGGAAAACAACTATTTTACTGACCTAGAAACATCTAATCCATGGGAACTGGAAGGGGGCTGTCACCACATAATTTCTGTACTCAGTTCTCTTTACTTTTTAATCATTTCATATTTTAATGCCACCAATCTAACATGAGAACTTAACTGATTGACTCTTTAGTTACAAAACTCTTCTTTACAAAAATAAATATTTACAAAGCTTTAAACTCTTGAGAGTCCCTTGGACTGCAAGGAGATCCAACCAGTCCATTCTGAAGGAGATCAGCCCTGGGATTTCTTTGAAAGGAATGATGCTAAAGCTGAAACTCCAGTACTTTGGCCACCTCATGCGAAGAGTTGACTCATTGGAAAAGACTCTGATGCTGGGAGGGATTGGGGGCAGGAGGAGAAGGGGACGACAGAGGATAGATGGCTGGATGGCATCACTGACTCGATGGACGTGAGTCTCGGTGAACTCCGGGAGTTGTTGATGGACAGGGAGGCCTGGCGTGCTGCGATTCATGGGGTCGCAAAGAGTCGGACACAACTGAGCAACTGATCTGATCTGATCTGATCTGAAACTGAGTTATGTTTGCCCAGTGTCATTGATTCCTAAGATTTGGGGAGGGGAGGCGAGGGAAGAAGAAGAGCTGGTCACAATAATTCTAACACACACAGAAGCCTGAAGATATGATTACATCTTCTCTCCACTTATGTACAAAGAATCTACAGTATGTGATCCTGACAACACATGTTTCCTATTTTGTCAGTTCAATAAAAGCATACCATGTCAATGGTTTTTAGCTTGTGATTTGGTGATTGTTTCAGCACTGATTGTCAATGACCTATATGTCAGCTGATACAGTTGACACAGTTAAATCAGAAATTAGCATGCAGTCTCCTAAAATGCCAGACACATGGACCCTCTGCACCAGAGAGATATAATGAAACCCACATGATACCCCCATTAAACAATGAAACATGTGACATTAACTAAAAACAGGAACACATCAGCAAATGTGCCTGAGGAAGTTTATGGTATTTAACTCCTAAACATTAATTTTATCGTGGAATATGAGGAACTAATTAACTGAGAGTTTCCTTTTTTATTGGAAGCGGAAATACTGTTCAGAAAACTGATGAAGAGTAAATACAGCATATTTTAAGTTTATTAAGCTTGGCTCATCGACTTCCATTTATTTAAGCTAATCTCAGAAGGCAATTAAATATTTCAATCAGTAACTTTATATGGCTATTTTATTTAGCACGTTTCTGAAAAATTAATCAATGTGTTAAAATGCAGAATGAATATGTGAATATATTTCCAGTTTCAAACAACCAAAACAATGACTAAATACATTTTTAAAAAATCACATGATTTCTTCCAACATGACCTCTAATAGGTGAGTGGAAAATGATAAAAAGTTTAAAACTTGGTGATTATAATTAAAACAGTTAGGGTTAAGATTGTATCCTATGAGATGAATGTTTCTATCAGCACTATAATATTTTTTCTCTAAACAATAATACTTTCCTAGTCGGAGAAAACATCATTCAGGTGTGGCAGAATGAATTTGATCCTATATAGGTAGATCATGAAATGTCATTAACTGCTGGGTGTGGGTTTATAATATTATTTTGGTGGGGGGGGGACAGTTTTTGCTGGTATGCTCAGTATTTAGCATTTTTAAGTAACTTGAGATAGACACAATGGGAGGCAGTCTTGCATATATAATCCTATTCAATCTCCATAACAATTTGGTAAAATAGGTGTTATTAATCCATTTTGTAGGTCAGGAAATTGAAGCTCAATAACTTGCACAAGGCCAATCAAGTAGCATGATGTGGCGAATCAATTGCTTATCTGTATAATATTACAGGTATCCCTGTAAGTGCAAGGTAAATTTTGTTACAACATTCTATTCTGTGGTTGTAATGTGATAGGTCAATAACAATAACTATCAAGTTAAAAAGTTATAATGTTTAAAATGAATATGTAACAGGCTGCTTCTGCTGCTGCTAAGTCATGTCAGTCGTGTCCGACTCTGTGTGACCCCATAGACGGCAGCCCACCAGGCTGCCCCGTCCCTGGGATTCTCCAGGCAAGAACACTGGAGTGGGTTGCCATTTCCTTCTCCAATGCATGAAAGTGAAAAGTGAAAGTGAAGTCGCTCAGTCGTGTCCTACTCTTAGCGACCCCATGGACTGCAGCCTACCAGGCTCCTACGTATAACAGGCTATAAGTTCCTAAATGTCTTAGATTCAGGCACCATCCATGGCTCAATAATTCTTTCATGGTACCCTAAGGACAAAAGAAATGTCCAACTGCTCCATTTTATTAAGTAACAAGTTCCAAACAACTCATGCCTTTTATGTAGTGTTTTAGAGATGCCTCTGTATTTTCCTTGAAATTTTAAAACATCCTCTGTGCCCTGTGAATTAGCTACAGCACCGTGGTACTTTAGCATACAGTTTGGGCACTACAGCCCATCTATGGGGAAGATACAATATCCGTGGCTATGTGACACATTCGTTTTGACACTTTGGGCCAAAACTATCAAGCCAACCTATTTACAACTGTTTATTTCCTAATATATGTGTGTGTATACACACACACACACACACACACACGTGTGTGTGTGAGTTGCTATTCTATTGGATTTTGCCTTCCTGTAGATTTTTGAAAATTTCCACATAAAATATCTTCCTGTCCAAAATTTCTAAAGCATCTAGTAGATTTACATGGCTAGAAGTTTTACACTGAAATAGAAAGGAGAGAGGCAGAGGACTACAGTCATTAGTAAGAAGAGAAGAACTTCTTCCTTTTATTTCTGCCTTTCAAATATATGCTCTGAAGGAACAGTGCTTAACCTGAGTGCGAGACAGGGTATGAGGAAGCTGTGTGTAACAAAAAGAGAACTGAAAGTTGGGGTCAGAGAAATTGGTATTGACCAAACTTATGGCCTTCAACCACCTTATCTCAAATGTCTTTCTCAAGTCTAAAGTGTTGAGCTAAAACCAATAGACATATTCAAAATAATTTTAAATTTTCATAGATTTTTTTCTATGGTGAGCCAGGACAAAAGTCTTCCTGCCAACATAAAATAGTTCTACAGGTACAAAAGGTATGCACATTTTATTTCAAAAATATCTACTGGATACAAGCTTTGCAGTTCACAGGTTCAAGTCTTTGGTTGAGAGCTCAGAATTCCACTCAGTCTTTCCAGCAGAAGCAAATGGACTGTGTCCGTGGAGTCTTCAACCATCCAAAGTGTACTTGAACCAACTCATTTGTAGCTTACATTTATTTTATAATTCAGAATTTGAACCTTCATTATTTAGTTTTTCAAATTTATTTCCAAGGGCTTTAATGATTGCTTTCTACTGAAAATGAGCTAATATCCACAAAATCATTTAAAATTGGGATCTTAGATTATACAATATAAAATCTGGGGTGTGTTTACATATAACAACTGAATTGACAATTTTCATAGAACTTATTATTTAAAAATAAAGATCATTTATTTTTTCCTGAATGAAATAGTCTCTGAATTGAGTTGATTGATTAAAGCAGTGTTTTTACACAACTGTTTTCCAGTTATTGCATATATTAAAAGTGCTCAATTTAATAATATACCATTATTTTACCTTAGAAGTCTGGAAGTATTTTTACATTTTAAGACATAAGTAAGAAAAACAATAACTAGATAGAGATACATGGAGAAGTGTGGGTTCATGATTGATTTTTACTAAGAGCAAATGCCAAAACAACTAAAATTCTGGTGATATATCAACATTTGCAAACTGATCTACATATTCATAGATAAGAGTAGACTACAACATTCAATAAAACTTCTTTTCTATCTACCCACTTTGCTCTGAAGTCTCTGGCTGTGCTATTTATTTGTATATTGTTTAATGATATGCTTTCTAGTAGTTGAGAGAAATCCTAGTAACGATATTCTGTAGGTGTCCATTCCACACCATATTTCTACAATTATATTCATTATAGGCAAAATACCTTTATTTTCAATGAAAAACTTCTTTTTGGAAAATAGGAGATACTAACTCAATGTATGATGGTTAGGTTACCCAACTTGTAATTTTATTTTTTCCCCATTGATATTATTTTAACTTTCTTGGGTAGTTTCAAATTTTATTTATTTAATTGTATTTATCAAGACACATCAAGTTTAAATAGAAAAATGTATCATCAGTACCTTCTTGAATGGATTGATGAAAAGCATTTGAGTATATTAAAAATAGTTTATCTTTCATATTTGCTTGGGACTAAAATCAAGATGGATTTAGTCAGTGTCACTGTCATTAAAAACTATGTACTATTACTGAAAACAAATGAGAGCCAGACATGTCACAAATGACAGAAAATTTGAGGGTGGGGGATAAAATAGGAAGTCCCACTGAAGAGGGATGATGGAGAGATTTGCTTCTTTCCCTATCTCAATTCCTCTCCTGATACATGATTATGGAGGAAATAGTCTGGACTATTTATCGCTTCCACCTAGCTCCTCAACTCAAACTGACTCAGAGCATGAGCGTGTCAACAAGGGTGGCACTTTATTTTGCTACTGGCTTCATCTTAGATTCAGAGTTTGGCATGACTGTAGTTTCAAGCGTGCCAGCAGCTGTAGAGATTTTATCCTATTTTATTTCCAAACATACTAAAGATGTGGTATCATTTATAACTTTAAGCACTGAAGGTATAAATATCAAATGGTTGATATACCAATAACTTTAGGAAGGGATGTATTTCTCCATGCCACATTACACGAACACTGAACAAGTTCACTATGCCAACTCATCAAATGGGAGTGAGGGAGAGGTGTTCCTGACCTTTTCCAGGTCCATAGTTATACTATTGTTCACACTCAATGAGGTTTTCTCTTCAAGTATCTGAAAATGGGACTTATTTTTACAGTTGCTTAAAACATTTCTTTTTGGAAAACAGAACTGGTCTATATGTATGTACTGCAGGTGCAATCTGAGGCAATCTGATTTTTAAAAGCATTTTTTCTTTAACTTTAGTAACCAAAGCTACAAAAAAAACACATTGGCAACATGCATTTAATGTGAACAGTAATTCCTTAGGTACATGGAAGCAAAAAATATTTTACAATTAAAATTCAGAAATTAATGTAGTGATAGAATTTAAAATTTTCTTCTTAAAATTTAAGTGATTTTTAGAATTTAAACATTTAGAATATAAATGTAGTCCTTAGTTAAAAAAAAGGAAGCTGGTGTTTCTGGATGAATCAGTCTACAAAGACATAATTATGTGACAAACATATTAAATGAATAAATTAAAGATCCAGAGTGAAAACACCATCTTAAAACATAGGAAACCAAAGAGAAAGATATTCAAAAGCCATGTTAAAAACTGTAAAGAACAAAGTGCCTTACAATTCTGAATTCTGAAACTCCTCAGTTCAGTTCGTTTTTACCTAGACTCCATAGGTGCATCTACTCATATTTATGGCTCTATATATTTAAAGAATTACATCCCACTTCTTCAATACTGTACAAAGGAAGGTGTGAAAACTAGAAATGAATGTTAAATATGAAATTTCAAGACATCATTTAGCAGGAAGTATATCTGATTTCTAGTAATATTCAACAAATTTCTGAAATGCAGTAAGTGTTGAAGCATAGCAGGATGTTAATGGGACAATTTATTAACATATAAATGAAACAAAATCTACTGGAACTTCCAAAATATTCTACATAAACATATAAAGTGATAATATTTTGCTAATTGTTTTCAATGGTATTCTACTTTGATCTATGAAAATACTTCAATATACTTGCTTTCTCTATTTTTTGAGCATGATAATGATGTTCTGGAAGATACTTAGCTTAGCAGCCTAGACTCTCTTTGGAATTTGTTACTATTTTTATCTACAGATTATAGTTTGCATTTTGAGTATCTGAATTTTGGAAAATAAAGTATTAGATTGTTTCCAAAACAGTGTAGAATTTTGATTTTGGTTAAAAAAAATGGTCATAAACATAGGCGACTGAAGTTAATAAGCAATATAAACAGTCATCTCAATATACACTATCAGTATAAAAATGCCTTTTTTTTTGGTTTGTAATGAATGCTCATTAATTCATTCAACAAATAGTTGAATATTGTACTAAAACTTTAGCTATAACAATAAATGAAACGGAAGGTGCACTGGCCCTCAGTGTACAATTGAAGTGGAAGAAAATATACAGGGTCCAAAGGAACCTGGAGAAAGGGATCTAACTAGTTCAGGCCAGCCTTCCCTGGTCTGAGTTGGAAGAGGTTCACGACACCAAGGAGAGTGAACCCAGACAATTCAATTCACAGGTTAAGAGAGTATGGTTTGGTCTAAGAGCTAAAAGAATACCAGTGAGAAACTAGGCTGTAAATATAGGGAGGAGATGGATAATAGAAGGCCAGCTAATTCACGTTAGGAAACTTGGGTTTATTTTAAACCACAATGGAAACCTGCTGATGCTGCTGCTGCTAAGTCGCTTCAGTCCTGTCCGACTCTGTGTGACCCCATAGACGGCCTCCTACCAGGCTCCTCTGTCCCTGGGATTCTCCAGGCAAGAACACTGGAGTGGGTTGCCATTTCCTTCTCCAATGCATGAAAGTGAAAAGTGAAAGTGAAGTCGCTCAGTCGTGCTGGACTCTTAGCAACCCTGTAGACTGCAGCCTACCAGGCTCCTCTGTCCATGGGATTTTCCAGGCAAGAGTACTGTAGTGGGTTGCCACTGCCTTCTCCACAATGGAAACCTATTAAACTGCATATTCCTGTCTTCTCTTTGTGACCCCATGGACTGAAGCCTGCCAGGCTCCTCTGCCATGGAATTTTCCAGGCAAGAATACTGGAGTGGGTTGCCATTCCCTTTTACAGGGGATCTTCCCTACCCAGGGATCATATATAGGTCTTCCACACTGCAGGTGGATTCTTTACCATCTGAGCTACTAGGGAAGCCGGGGATATTCCTATTTTACCTGTGTAAAAATAAATTCAACCTGGAAATCATACTCATATTTTAGGAATACACTGGAAATAAAAGTTATGAAACCAAATTATAAAAAACAAATATTGGCTTCAGAAACACAGAAATACTTTAGGCACTTAAATATCAACATAAACCCTTTTCTTCATTTTCCGTGTATTTCCCCTTTAAAATAAAAATGCTATACGGCTGATCTCATTTCTTGGTGTGGCAGGAATATTAAATTGCCTAAAGACATGCCCTCCACCCACTCCCAAATGAAAAATCAACGGTACTTACTACATCCAGCCTTATAGCTGAAGCCTGGAGGAAGGAGGAATCCTTGCTGGGCAGCTGCAGCCAGTGTCCGTTGATCGGGAGGGAATACGGGAATCATTAATGGCGGCAGTTGACCTTGAACCTGCTGAACGTATTAGAGCGAATCAAAGAGAAGAAGTCTTGACATTCCATGCTTCCCAACCCTCCTTATTTTATGATAAAAGGGAAAAAAAAATATTCAGTTCAATATACAAGTTTGCTAGAACACTGGACGTGAGACTGCCTTGGGACTGCTTTAGACAGCAGATTCAGAATACTAAATACTATACCTGGAAGGTGATATCAAGTTCACTTTCTAACCTGATGAATAATTTCCCTACATATATCCTTGACAGTGGTGAAGTATCTATTGATGCTTCACACTACAAGTCTTTTCCTATTGCATTAATATAATGATTTTAAAAGTACCAGTTAGGTTGAACTAAAATCTCCTTTTATAAATCCCATCTGTTGGACTAATTCTATCTTCTAAAACAAAATTAACTAAACTGTACCATTTTATAGGTTCTTCACTACTTGAAGGTAATTCTCATGTTCATGCGTAATTTTGAGTTTTTTAATGTTTGAATAAAAGATCTGGAAGAAAGCTTAGAGAGTATTAAGACTTTCTCTATTCTTTACAGAAGTGGTGTGTGTGTGTGAACCTTAACGCGCACATGTACGCTCCGCTGCGTCTGACTATTTGCAAGTCCGTGGACTGTAGTCCACCAGGCTCTTCTGTACATGGAATACTGGAATGGGTTGCCATTCCCTTCTCCAAGGCATCTTTCTAACCCAGGGATCCAATTTGTGTCTCTTGCACCTCTAGCATTGGCAGGAGGCCTCTTTGCCACTGCGCCTCTTGGGAAGTCTCTAATAGAAGAGGCAACTGGGGCCAAAAGAGAACTGATTTGCCATGGCCATGGAATGGGATGGGGACGGGTCAAAACTATGTCTGTGATCTGGTTCCTTGGATCCTTCTCTGTCCTAGACTTTTTTGTCATCTATCTTCTTTCAGGCAACTGAACCATTCCTCAAACCATATGGCTTCCCTGGTGGCTCAGCTGGTAAAGAATCCACCTGCAATGCAGGAGACCCTGGTTCGATTCCTGGGTCAGGAAGATCTGCTGGAGATAGTATAGGCTTCCCATTCCAGTACTCTTGGGCTTCCCTGGTGGCTCAGCTGGTAAAGAATCCACCTGTAATGAGGGAGACCAGGGTTTGATTCCTGGATTGGGAAGATCCCCTGGAGAAGGGAATAGCTACCCACTCAAGTATTCTGGCCTGGAGTCGGGCTCAATAAAGGACAGAAATGATATGGATCTAATAGAAGCAGAAGATATTAAGAGGAAGTGGCAAGAATACACAGAAGAGCTGTACAAAAAGATCTTCATGACCCAGATAATCACAATGGTGTGATCACTCACCTAGAGCAAGACATCCTGGAATGTGAAGTCAAGAAGGCCTTAGAAAGCATCACTATGAACAAAGCTAGTGGAGGTGATGGAATTCCAGTTGAGCTATTTCAAATCCTAAAAGATGATGCTGTGAAAGTGATGGACTCAATATGCCACCGTAAATTTGGAAAACTCGGCTGTGGCCACAGGACTGGAAAAGGTCAGTTTTCATTCCAATCCCTAAGAAAGGCAATGCCAAAGAATGCTCAAACTACCACACAATTGCACTCATCTCATACGCTAGCAAAGTAATGCTCAAAATTCTCCAAGCCAGGCTACAGCAATACATCAACCGTGAACTTCCAGATGTTCAAGCTGGTTTTAGAAAAGGCAGAGGAAACAGAGATCAAATTGCCAACATCTGCTGGATCATCAAAAAAGCAAGAGGGTTCCAGAAAAACAACTATTTCTGCTTTAGTGACTATGCCAAAGCCTTTGACTGTGTGGATCACAATAAACTGTGGAAAATTCTGAAAGAGATGGGAATACGAGACCACCTAACCTGCCTCTTGAGAAATCTGTATGCAGGTCAGGAAGCAACAGTTAGAACTGGACATGGAACAACAGACTGGTTCCAAATAGGAAAAGGAGAACGTTAAGGCTGTATATTGTCACCATGCTTATTTAACTTATATGCAGAGTACATCATGAGAAACATTGGGCTGGAAGAAACACAAGCTGGAATCAAGATTGCTGGGAGAAATATCAATAACCTCAGATATGCAGATGACACCGCCCTTATGGCAGAAAGTGAAGAGGAACTAAAAAGCCTCTTGATGAAAGTAAAATTTGAGAGTGAAAAAGTTGGCTTAAAGCTCAACATTCAGAAAACTAAAATCATGGCATCTGGTCCTATCACTTCATGGCAAATAGATGGGAAACAGTGGAAACAGTGGCCGACTTTATTTTCTTGGGCTCCAAAATCACTGCAGATAGTACCTGCAGCCATGAAATAAAAAGACACTTACTCCTTGGAAGAAAAGTTACAACCAACCTAGACAGCATGTTAAAAAGCAGAGACATTACTTTGCCAACAAAGGTCCGTCTAGTCAAGGCTATGGTTTTTCCAGTAGTCATGTATGGATGTGAGAGTTGGACTGTAAAGAAAGCTGAGTGCTGAAGAATTGATGCTTTTGAACTGTGGTGTTGGAGAAGACTCTTGAGAGTCCCTTGGACTGCAAGGAGATCCAACAAATCCTAAAGGAAAACAGCCCTGAATGTTCATTGGAAGGACTGATGTTGAAGCTGAAACTCCAATCTTTTGGCCACCTGATGCGAAGAAATGACTTACTGGAAAAGACCGTGATGCTGGGAAAGATTGAGGGCAGGAGGAGAAGGGGACAAGAGAGGATGAGATGATTGGATGGCATCACCGACTCAATGGACATGAGTTTGAGTAAACTCTCGGAGTTGGTGATGGACAGGGAGGCCTGGCGTGCTGCAGTCTATAGGGTCGCAAAGAGTTGGACACGACTGAGTGACTGAACTGAACTGTATGTATAGTCCATGGGGTTGCAAAGATTCGGACACAACTGAGTGACTTTCTCTTTCACTTTCAAATCATATGACCTCTGTTTTGGTTGCCATCTTTGAACACACTTTAATTTTCATGTGTCACTCTCAGAATGTGGGATTCATATAATTCAATAATCTAATACAAAGGAATCACTATTTTCTTTGAATTGAACAATAATTTCTAGAAATATAAACTAATGCAGCAATTTCTGCAGCTATGTCACATTATTATTAAATGCAGAGGTTGTCATTTACTGAAATATTTAAGATAGTTTTCCAAATATTTCAACCAGATTTCTCTGGTGGACATGGTTACTGGTTAGTGTTTGTCAGTGAATATATGAATGAGAATGTATAATCATGCTAAAAATCACACCTCTGACATTTTGCTCTCCTTTACTATTTTTCCCTCACATTAATGCAGTTGTTTGGAAAATAACTATTTTATGAACACATACAATGTATAAGAAAATGAGCTAGGTAGTACAGACACTGTACTGAACAAGACAACCAAGATCCTATGCCCATGGAGCTTATATTACAGTGCAGATAACAGTTGAATGTAAAACAAGCACATACACAAATCAAAAATGCAAAACAAATTCATTCAGTTGCTAACCTTAACAGCAACTCTGAAATATCTCCCAGACTTGATTTCCCTTTCTCACACTGATATTCTTAGGACACACAATTCTTATTCTCATTTCAAAAGTCTACCCTCAGTTTCTCCTTCATTTCATCTTTCATACTAAACCTCTGAGATATTTCTGAGATTTTGGTTGGTGAGTGGTGGTGTTGGTGGGGAGTGGGGAATGTTGAGAGAGAGAGGGAAAAAGAGAGAGAGAGAGAAGGCATGATGAGGATGGGTGCTGGGGAGAGAGAGAGAAAGAGCCAGCCAGCCAGCCAGCCAGGCAGAAAGAGAAAGGAGCACTAAAGAATGAGAAATCAGTTTTCAGAAACGACTCCAAACTGGAAAGCATTTCTTTTAGCAAAAAGTATTTTAAAACCTATCTATCACTGCCACCAGAGTGAAATAAGGTGAACAACACAACCAGAAAACAAAAAGACAATGTTTTAAGGTTAGAGCTGAAGGTTGTAGATGTTATAACAACTACAGCCAAAAATTTTTTGAACATACTGGGGAAAAGATAAACCTTATTAAGAAACCACTGGAAAACAATTGATTAAAATTAGAGACTGCATGCTGAGCAGGAAAAAGTGGCCTGGAATAATGGGAGACATTTGAAGAAAAAACAGCATGGGGGCTGGTTCTGTGTAAGAAGAGGACATAGACCAGAATAACAATCAAAGAAAGAAACAAGCAACAAACCAGCCATACTGGTTAAGGGTTATCACCAGCTACACTGTATCCTTCATATTTCCTTGATTGGAAATAAGTCATTATATTTTATATAGTACATTGTCTTTCTGAGACACCATTGGTTAAATGATTTATAAGATGGTTATAAATTTAATGAGCACTTTAGAGATAAGAAGAAAGGAACTTCAAATAGAATGTATACAAGGGTTAGAAGAGGCATCCAAACTTCAGAGACCTTAAAATTTGGGGAAAATAACTTGCACAATTGCAGAAACAATAGGTTCTTGTTTTAGTGAAGTAGTTCCTAAACTTGAATGTGCATTTTAGAATCACCGGCAAGCTCTGAAAAATACTCAGTGCCCAGACTGTTTCCAGACTGAACCAACAGGAGTGAGACCCAGCCATCAGCCTTATTTAATGTCCCCCTGATGATTCCAATGTGCATCCAGGTTTGAGAAGTACTGTCTTAAAGAATGCTGAAGTCATTGTCAACAGGTTTTTTTTTTTTTTTTTTTTTGGTCTTCTTGTTTTGCCTTGACGGTAAAGAATCTGGCTGCTCTGCAGGAGACCCAGGTTCGATCCCTTAGTCGATCCCTGAGTCCCTGCAGAAGGGAATGGCTACCCGCTCCAGCATTCTTGCCTGGAGAATTTCATGTCCATGGGGTCGCAAAGAGTTGGACACGACTGAGTGACTAAACTTTCACTTCTATAGGCAACTACGTCAACTTCAGGTATACAAGTATTTGAAAGGGAGACTCTGCCTCTTACAGGTTTGGTGCTGAGAGGATATTAAACTATATTCCTTATAGAGTTCTTTCTAAACGAGCCTTGTATCTGTATTTCACATGCTCCTCTTATGAAAAGCTTTGGGATGGTTTGCTTTCACTAAGAGAATAATGACCAAATCCTTCTACATATTATTCAAATTTATTCACAGTGTGTTCCTACTCCATCTTTTCAGCCATTTTTCTGCCCTCCTTCATATATCCTGTACTCTTGTCTCAACGGATCATGAAGACTTCCTTGCATACATGGTACTTTTCCACGCTTGAAGAGACCCAAAAGTATTTTTCTCCTCTGTTTTTAGCAATTTCTCTTTTCCTTTTCTTCTTGGCAAAAAATTCTACTTATTTTTCAAAGGCTTTTGAGACCCACATAATGCCTTTGCCTGTGAAGTATTTCTTTCTTATGATGCCAGTTTTCAGGCAGAAACAATTGTTACTTCTTTAATCTCACAAATACTTACAATACTTACAATAAATAATACAATACTTAATGTATTGAATAATAGTTACTTGTATAACTTGCGTCTCCCTTAAGACATATGAGCTCATTTAGGAAAGAGGTTGTAACTTATTTATAATTGCAACTTAGAGCAGCATCTTAATTATTATATGAATTAATAATTCATAAATAAAGAAGAATGTATTATATAATTCTATCTATGTAATTTCTTCTGTGCACACCAACTCCAAATGTCCACAAAAGGCCTGTGGACAACAAAGTTCTTTAACAACCAGAAAGGAATTCAGTTTCACTGGAGAAAAATGGCAGCATGAAAAACCAGCTGCTTTGTGTTCCTGTTCTTAAGATATGGATAAAAGGTCACATACATTAAGATAAATCCATGATTCTTGGGAATATACATGCATGAAGAAATATCAAAGTAATACAGAAATACTGGAAATATATTACATCTGTACTGAGCAGACAGACTTGCCTATCCATGTTCTAATAATGTTTTAATTATTACAGCTTTGCAGATATTAGTATTCTATCATTATTTTCTTTCTCAAGTATTTCCTGGTTTTATTTACATTTATTTTTCCATATTAATTTTAGGATATGGAATTCCTTCTTGAATTCATTAACCTAATTGCTTGATGGCAGGTTATATCTTTCAATTTATTAGAATCTTCTTCAAATACTTATTGTATTTTCCTTGGTAATTTTATTTCTAAGGTTTTTTAAAATATTTATATTGCTATTGAAAAGTTAATTTTTTTGTTATACTGTTTAATTGGTTACTGCATGTACATAAATCTCTCTACTTGTGTGTGTGACAGTTTTTATCCAGGTAATTCATTCATACTCAAATAATTTATTTATTTATTTATTTTTAAATGCTGTGACCTCCTGCATGTTTTTTCTTTTTTTTTTTAATTTTTTTATTTTTAAACTTTACAAAATTACATTAGTTTTGCCAAATATCAAAATGAATCCGCCACAGGTATACATGTGTTCCCCATCCTGAACCCTCCTCCCTCCTCCCTCCCCATACCATCCCTCTGGGTCGTCCCAGTGCACTAGCCCCAAGCATCCAGTATCATGCATTGAACCTGGACTGGCAACTTGTTTCATACATGATATTTTACATGTTTCAATGCCATTCTCCCAAATCTTACCACCTTCTCCCTCTCCCCCAGAGTCCATAAGACTGTTCTATACATCAGTGTCTCTTTTGCTGTCTCGTACACAGGGTTATTGTTACCATCTTTCTAAATTCCATATATATGTGTTAGTATACTGTATTGGTGTTTTTCTTTCTGGCTTACTTCACTCTGTATAATAGGCTCCAGTTTCATCCACCTCATTAGAACTGATTCAAATGTATTCTTTTTAATGGCTGAGTAATACTCCATTGTGTATATGTACCACAGCTTTCTTATCCATTCATCTGCTGATGGACATCTAGGTTGCTTCCATGTCCTGGCTATTATAAACAGTGCTGCGATGAACATTGGGGTACACGTGTCTCTTTCCCTTCTGGTTTCCTCAGTGTGTATGCCCAGCAGTGGGATTGCTGGATCATAAGGCAGTTCTATTTCCAGTCTTTTAAGGAATCTCCACACTGTTCTCCATAGTGGCTGTACTAGTTTGCATTCCCACCAACAGTGTAAGAGGGTTCCCTTTTCTCCACACCCTCTCCAGCATTTATTACTTGTAGACTTTTGGATCACAGCCATTCTGACTGGTGTGAAATGGTACCTCATAGTGGTTTTGATTTGCATTTCTCTCTGATACTGAGTGATGTTGAGCATCTTTTCATGTGTTTGTTAGCCATCTGTATGTCTTCTTTGGAGAAATGCTATTTAGTTCTTTGGCCCATTTTTTGATTGGGTCCTTTATTTTTCTGGAGTTGAGCTGTAGGAGTTGCTTGTATATTTTTGAGATTAGTTGTTTGTCAGTTGCTTCATTTGCTATTATTTTCTCCCATTCTGAAGGCTGTCTTTTCACCTTGCTAATAGTTTCCTTTGATGTACAGAAGCTTTTAAGGTTAATTAGATCTCATTTGTTTATTTTTGTTTTTATTTCCAATATTCTGGGAGGTGGGTCATAGAGGATCCTGCTGTGATATATGTCAGAGAGTGTTTTGCATATGTTCTCCTCTAGGAGTTTTATAGTTTCTGGTCTTATGTTTAGATCTTTAATCCATTTTGAGTTTATTTTTGTGTATGGTGTTAGAAAGTGTTCTAGTTTCATTTAAAATAATCTTTCAGGTAAACATTTTAGTATTTTGAAGAATAAATTACAATAAATTTTGGGGCTTTTAAAACCTGTTATTTTACTATAATTTAAAAAAATATTTTGCTTTAGTATTAAAATTTTTTTAGTGCCATAATTTTCCAAGATCCACATATATAAAATAATACTTTCAAGACTGAGAAAGATCTTCAAAATTATCTGGCATAATACAGTCATTGTGCTGATAAATAAATGAGACTTAGTTTGGCCAAATAAATTGTTCAAGATCCCAAAGTTAACATTGAAACTCATCTCCTAATAATCTAGTACACTTTTCCAACACTTGGGAAGAACTGGGGGTGGGGAACAGAAGGAACTACAAGGGAAGGGAAAAACTAAAATAAAAAATAAACCTAATTTCATAGCCCCAATGATGTGTTTATTTTAGAATATTATAGGACAGATTACATAGCACTGTACTAAACTGTTTTCAGAATAAAGTAAACGGTAAAACATACACAATCCAAGATCTGTGGTTAATTCATCTCTGCAACTAAAACCACATTTCAATAGAGTTCATCCTCCTTATTGGCAGATTCTGTATTTGCCAATTTGCCTACTCACTGAAATTTGCTTGTACCCTCCCCAAGTTTACTCGTACCAGTGCTTTTGTGATCACTTACAGACCTGTGCAAGGGAGCAAGAAATTTTGATGATTTTGCTGTTTAAAATGCACATAGAATCAATAATACATATTAATAAGTTGTCTTTAAACAGAAACACACATAAAACAAGTACATGTATTGATCAGTTGATGAAAATAGTGCGACCAAAGGCTCCTCAGAGCATAAGTCTGTGTTTCCTTTAGAAGCAGTTGCTCAGCATCTGCTAATTCAGTGTTCATGTCACCTTCATAGAACGTAAGTAGTGCAAATAATGAGCATCAACTGTATTATTGCTGTATCTTATGTAATTTTTAGCTCCCTGTTGCTAAAAATTAGCCAAACTTTGGAAGAAAAGGACACATCATATCACATCAAAACAGTATAATGTTTCCTGGGTAAAATCAATGCAATAAGTTTAGTAATTTATTCTTATATATTTGCCAATTTTGACTACTTCCAAGTACTATTCACTGTTAACTTTATTTTCCTTTACTTAATGGATGAAATCCCTTTAAGCTCCTAATTAAGGTTTGCAAAATATGTGACATCTATAATTAAGTTTTAGGAAAATACTTTTGTCACAAAATTTTGGTGTTCTTAGCGGGGGCATGATATTCACGTTAGAATAACACATAATGAATTTTAGAGGCTACTTCCTATATATGTTAAACTTTAAGATGGAATATTATGTTTTAACACTTTCTATAATTCTACCACATAGATTCTGAATGTAATCTTGACCCCTAAAATCTAATGAATCCACCATAATCACTTTATTACACTTGTAAATGAATGACTAAACACTTACCAATTATGAATAATAATGAAATATTTTATATTTTAGGTAAATCATGCTCAGTCACTAAGTTGGGTCCGACTCTCTGCCACCCCTTGGACTGTAGCCAACCAGGCTTCTCTGTCTATGGGATTTCCCAGGCAAGAATACTGAAGTGGGTTGCCATTTCCTTCTCCAGGATTTTATGTAAATATTCTACTGCAAAATCTTACATTGGGTTCCATGAAACTAATATACCAGGTAGATATTTAAGGTTATTAATTTAGCTTCTAGTCCCATAGGTCTGTTTATTATTCATTCAATCAACATTTTTACTAACTGTAATAGAATGCACACTTTTTTGGTAACTAGGAATACAAAGATGAATTCACACACAATATCTGCTCTATAGAAGTCCTGAGTCTGGTGAGGCAAAGGGATAGTTAACTAGAAAACACTGGTGTTAGTTCAACAACAGAGACTTGTATGTGATATACTATGAAAGCACAAACTAGAAACTCCTAACATAGCCAGAATTTAAGGTAGGCTTCATGGAGATAGGTCCAGGAGATACAGACTCTGAACAAATAAGCAGGAGTTCACCAGGCAAAAAGGTGGGAGTATGAGGAATGAATTTTAAGCAGAGGAGATGAGAAATGAGCAAATTATCAGGGATTAAAAAAAAAAAAATCATGTGAGAGGGAAGCTACCAAGCAGTGTTCAGTTCAGTTCAGTTGCTCAGTCGTGTCCAACTCTTTGCGACACCATAGACTGTAGCATGCCAGGCCTCCCTGTCCATCACCAACTCCCAGAGTTTACTCAAACTCATGTCTATTGAGTCAGTGATGCCATCCAGCCATCTTATCCTCTGTTGTTCCCTTCTCCTTTTGCCTTCAATCTTTCCCAGCATCAGAGTCTTTTCAAATGACTCAGTTCTTCCCATCAGGTGGCCAAAGTATTGGAGTTTCAGCTTCAGCATCAGTCCTTCCAATGAATATTCAGGACTGACTTCCTTTAAGATGGACTGGTTGGATCTCCTTGCAGTCCAAGGGACTCTTAAGACTCTTCTCCAACACCACAGTTCAAAAGTATCAATTCTTTGGTGCTCAGGTTTCTTTATAGTCCAACTCTCACATCCATACATGACTACTGGAAAAACCATAGCTTGGAAAAACCAAGCAGTGTAGAAGAGCAAAAGATATAAGGAAGAATCAGTGTTAGAAAGTTGGCATCTATCAGTCTGTGTAACAGAAAAAGAAACCAGATACAGAGTTTCCCCTGTAAGCTCTGCTGGATGTAGTTTAGGTGGGATACCCTGGTGGGTATATGGAGGAGAGATTTGAAAGGCAAAGCAAAGTGGAGACTAGGTAGGTGTTGATGATGCAGAGGTTACACGTGTATGAGTATGTAAGAAATCTCTGTACCTAAAAGAAAAAAAGAAACTATATATAAATATATAAGAAAAGGAGAAGAGGACAGAGTCAAAGATAATTCTCAGTGTCTAGTCTATGTAACTATTTATACTGGTAAAAACAAACAAAGCATTAGGGGTAATGATTTCTTTCATAGAAAGATATGAACATGGTTCTGAACATATGTGTTAGAGGTGTCAAAGTAATGTTCCACTGGAGATATCATACCAGCAGATATAAGTAGATTGATACTCCCATCTGAAGCTAGTGAAAGACATTTTTAGAGCCTATGGTTTGGGGAATCACTGGTTGATGAGAGTTGACTAAATAATCTATAAAGAGGGTTTGAAGGATAAAGAGAAGACAGCTTAAAATCATCTGGGTCACAAAAATAATTCAACAAAGGGCTGAGGAAGAGGAGTCTAAGAACAAAGAGGTAAGATAAGAATGATGAAAATCATAAGTACAGTACCACAAAAACCAATGAAATACTAAGATTGAGGTAAAATACTAAGATTGATTGTCTCAGTGAAAAGTGCTGTAGAAAGAGTATTTTAGAGACAAAATATTGTTGAAATTGTTAATTAGAAGAGAGTGGTAAATCTAACAATATCAAATTTATTAGAATGGAAGATAGCATATTCCAGAGGTTGAGCACTGAATGTGTGTATTAGTCGTTCAGTCGTGTCTGACTCTTTGAGACCCATGGACTGTAGCCTGCCAAACTCCTCTGTCCATGGGATTCTCCAGGCAAGAATACTGGGAGTGGGTTTCCAGCTCCTTCTCTAGGGGATCCTCCTGACCCAGGGATCAAACCTGGGTCTCCCACATTGCAGGCAGAGTCTTAACCATCTGAGCCACCAGAGAAGCCCAAACACTGAACAACAGGCAAGAAAAAGGAGATGGCAAATGTAGATAATTCTTCAGAGAAGGTTGGATGAGATGTCAGGAGAGACATTTGATGACAGCTGCATAGGGATGCAGAGATTTTACTTCAGTAGCAGAGTTTTAGGCAGTAGCACATTTATTAGCTGAAAGGTGCAAGTGGATACTGAGAATTTGAAATGTAGGAAAGAGAAGTTACTTGGTGGACCACAGCTGCCGAGGAGGATGAAAGGCAAGGTGGAGGTGTAGAGATTCATTTCAACTGGGAACAACATCTCCTTCTCCAGGCCCTGAGGATTGGAGCCACACAAGTGGATAAGCAGATAATGTTCTACAGGCAAGGATATGAGAAGTTAAGGAAAACCAGGTCTGATGGAAGAAATTTTCTCAATGTTGAAGGCAAAGATCATATCCTGAAAATGAGAGACGCTGGGAATGAGGAAGTGAGTTCAGAGAAGGTATGGAAGTTTGGGATGATTATGGTGAGAAAAGAAAAAGAAAGTAATCACAGATGATTAAAAAGGGCAAAGGAAAAGGCTAGCACCTGAGGAGAGACAGTGAGAATTTTGATGCTGTCAGTCTTCCCTTTTGTGAGTTTCTGGTCACTGTGCTTGATAATCAGAGAAGATGAATTTCAGCATACAGGTGGGGGAAAGGCAGGGGGAAAGGGGGGCCTTCAGCAAGGATAGGTTATGAGGAAATCAAAGCTGCTTTTGAACAGCAATGGGCTTTAGATTTACCCCAGGAAAATCTAATGGAATTTAGATTTTCTAAATTCCTAAATTTCTAAATTTCTCTTCTAAAGGAAGAGAGGCCTGGAAGGCATTTCTAAGTTGAGAAAACTATAGGAATCAGAAAACTATAAAGACTATTCCATGAAACTCAGGAGCAGTTTGTGTGAGAGCTCAAAATACAGAAGTTGTGATAGAAGACTTGTTTAAATGGCATACACAAATGTTAAAATGAAAGGCAGTTTTATGATTTAAGTCAGCGCAATTACAAACAAAATGTAAAATCGGAACTTTTCAAATGTTCTGCAAGAATTTAGTCTGGTGAGTATTATAGTATTCAAGCACATGTGGTCTATAGGGATCAGCTCACCTCCAGCTGAAATTCAGCCACCTTTGGTGGGGAGCACAGCAGCTGTTTAGAAGCACACAACGATACTCTACAGCAGTTTTTGAGAAAATGGAAAATATAATATCCAAATGAGATGACAAGAGGGGTTTAGGTAGGCAGGATATAATTACCCAAACTGGAGTAACCAAGATGACAAAGCTGACTTTCCACCATTAGCAAGAAGAGGCATAGGGTCCTCAATGACCACTAATAGCCTGTGTTTTCTCACTTCATATAATAGAAAGTCAATTTGTAAGTTTATCCTACCCAATGAAGTGGTATTTAGAAAATGAAAACAAAAAACAAAAAACAAACCCTACACTAAAATTTAGAAAAAGGAGTCAATTTATCTTCCAATTAATCTACTAGGAAGACTAAAGACCATCTCATTGAGTGAAACAGGAACATAAAAACACTGCTCAAATTGCAATCTCTTCCTCTCACTTCTCAACAGTCACACTGGAGCTGTATCACCTCTAATTTCATTTGATTCAAGACAAAGACGAGTAGCCATATTCCTTTAGAACAAAAATGAACAGCCATGTGGATTTTTTACATAGTAGTCTTCTTCGGCAAAAAGCCACATAACTTTTTTAAAAAATCGTTTCCAAGGATGAAAATGACTTTGCCAAGCAAAGTGGCTTCAAAACAGGCCTCAAAAATACTAATAGAAAGACAGATGGTTCTACTAAGAGCTTGGCTGCCAAAAAAAAAAAAAAAAAGAAAAGAGTGATGCTATTGAAGCTGACTGCAAAGTTATCTGATGACTACAAATACTTTTGTCCCAATGCAAGTGCTAACTCTGCCTTCAGGGCTGATACAACCAAAATACTAACTTCCCCACATCCGATCCCCCTGTATCCCTACCCCTCCTAAGTAAAACCTGTCAGTGCCAAGCCCCGCAAAACAGCACAAGCGTGCACTTGATTCTGACTGACTGCTCTGCAGAAGCAAAATAGTGCATTAAAGAACTCCTATTTAGAAACAGACCCACAAGGAAAATTGCTTCTCTTTTCAAAACTGCCTGTCACATTTTCTTTTTCTAATTCCCCTTTTCCTCCTCCTCAGGGCCCCTGGGCCCTATGAGTTTAGATGATACAAACTCAATTTGTATAAAGAAGGCAAGAAGCAGCACCACTGAGAGGTGGGGATAGTTTGGGAGGATAGAGAAATAATCCAGTCAAGACACAGTGCAATTTTCTTTCCAAACTACTACTACAATAATACCTCCACTTTATTTCCTTCAGGGCAACTGTCATTTCTTTTTAACCAGATTGCTACTAGATATGATAGAAACTAAAATATTATATGGTCACTGACTCTTCCTTTCAATGGCTCATTTCACTATTACATTTTTACTTTTGCATGATGTGTTTATTATTGGCATTGTTACTAGGATACGACCACTTTCAAATGATGCAGAATTAAGACCTCTGTCACTAACAGGCGATGAAATTTCATCCTTAATATTATGCAAGTTTGACTTAAATGTTCTCCTTGTCTAATAGAAGCCTTTATTTTCAAAACTTAAATGTTACATTCTTATAAAGAGCCATTTTCATGTATTAAACTCATGTCAACCAAAATGATGATACTTACTGTACAAATAATACATGCTTAAACAAAGTATGTCTGTTGACTTCAGGAAAGAATAAATCTATTTTAAAAGTGGCAAAACCAATACAATATTATAAAGTTTAAAAATAAAATAAAATTAACACACACACACACAAAGTTGGGAATCAAAGAAACTTAAGGGTGGCAAATATAGCATTCATTAAGAAAGCAATTGTGAGAGTATGGTAAAAACAGGGCTATTTTATTTGCCAAGGGAAATTTTAAGCTGAATAAAAGTATTTTAAAAGGCAATGATTAAAATATCTTAAAGGATGTATTATTTAGGATTAGGTTATCATTTGTTTCTTAAAGGTCATATTTTACAGGGCTTCCTTGGTGGCTCAGTGATAAGGAATCCAGCTGCAAATGCAGGAGATGTGGGTTTGATTCTTTGGTTGGGAAGATCCCCTGGAGAAGAGAGTGGCAACCCACTCCATTATTCTTGCCTGGAAAATTTCATAGACAGAGAAGACTAGGGGCTACAATCCATGGGTTCATAAGAGTTGCACACAATTTAGTGACTAAACAACAACAACATATTTTACATAGCTTGATAGTAGTTACATGGTAAAAATGGAAGTCTTTATACTGCAATTCTGTTTCTTCAAATGTGTGTGACTGTTTGTATTATTTAATATGGTTTTTGATAATAAAACAGGCTGGTTCCTATCAGTATGCATGGTTCTCTGTTCACATGGACAGAATTAGGCTTTGCAGTACCAATACAATCTTATTTTACATCACGCATTGCTATGCCAATTGTCATTTACATACAAATGAAAGGCAACACAAAATAGAATGGTCAACATGAAATATAGTATTTTTTCAATTACATTTCTCAGGAGTCCATGATTAGAAAACTTAATAAAATTCACTAGGTATTGATTTCTAATTTATGACATTTTGCTCAATGGCCTATAATACATTATTAGTGGGGTTTTTTCTCATGCCATATAAATCTCAGCTCAACAGAAGTTCTTTAAAATATTATGCCTCAAAAATCACCACTTTATAGAGAAGCTTGAATTAGGAGTGACTGCTAATGGGTACACGGTTTCTTTTTAGAGTGAAGAAAACATTCTGGAATTAGTAATGATGGTTACAAAACATTGTGAGTATACTAAAACCCACTGAATCGTACACACGCAAAAAGGGTAAATTGTATGGCATGTGAACTATATCTCAAATTAAAAATTAACCAAAGTAAAAAATAAATATTATCTTAAAATATATCACTTCACTACTGCCAGAAGTAAAACTGAATTTGCTTTGAAACACTCATGTCTTATATTAGAAAGATGTTTGTATTTGTATAAAGCACTTCTACATGTGTTAGTTCATTTCTACTTTATCCAGTCTCTTGGAGATCAGCATGTCAGATATTGTCATTTCCAATTTTAATTAATGAGCAAAACTGACAAAAAAACAAGTAATTTGGAAACTTACACACGATCATACAGCTAGCCAAAACAATAAGCCTAGGACATAAATTCTTCAATTCTTCTGAATAAATTATATAACTTCCTAAAATAAAAATACTGATTTATATAATGACTACAGAAACATTGTGACAAAATCCACATATATTTTATCAGCATAAAAATGAGTCACATTTAAATTATTTCTAAAAAATAAAGTTCTATTATAATTTAAAACATTTTTATAGCAAGGGTGGCATTTGACCTTGATTTACACCTTTATGTTACATTTTATTTTATGTTTTCTGTAAACAAAAGCTTTTCAAATTTTCAATGTGTATATGCATTACTTTAATTCTCTGAAAATTGTTCAGTAAAACAGAGATGCAACAGGACATCATAATGACTGGCATACAACAGAAGGTAATTAACACAGAAATTCATATCCTGTATTCACTGTTTGATAGACCCTATCTTAAACTGTGAGTCTTTGTTGCCTATTTTGGCAGAAAAATTCTTTGAAGTTTGACTAACAGAGGATTAAAAATAAATTGTAAAGTCTGATTTTCATAAAAAGTATATAATATCGACATTTATTTCAGAGATTCCTGAAATCATTACCAATTGCTTTGAAATGTATTAGTTTATTTCTTACTTAAATGTCCTACACCATTAGGATTTATTCTATGCAATGAACACTGGATCGTGAAGTTTTTTAATATTTTCTATGTCTTGCCTAAGTTAGTTTATACTTCCTCACTGAATTTATGCTTCTTCCCAGACAAAATCCTTTTATTCTTGACCTGTTCTCAAACTGGAGACCATGACACACAGCTGAAAACTCCACCTGACTTAGACTTAAGAACTACTTTTCCTCAAAACCTAGCTTAAGTGTCACTGCCTCTATGAAGACTAACCAAACTCACCAAGCAAAATACATTCATTCATTTATTGAGTGGCCACTTTGTGCTACACAGTTAGAGGCTCTAGGATTACTGTAATAAATAAGACAGACAAGTATATACTATGAAAAAATTAGAGCAAAGGCAGAAGAAAAGGAATTCTGGGGAGGAGGCTACAAGTTTAAATGTGGAATCAATGATACAGTGACATAAACAGAGACCTGGAAGAAGTGAGACAATGAATGTCTCAGTTTTCTGGGGAGAAATGTGTTCCAGGCAAATGGAAGAGAAGATGCTAAAAACCTAAGGTAAGAGCGATGTTTTCACCAATGCTTCCTTCTGCTGTCTGTACTCTGTGAGACCATCCCATTAGGTTGAAATTATTCATATCTGGCTCCATGGCTAAGTTGCATTAAGGGAAAGGTATAGCTCACTTGTATCAATACCTACAATACCAAGGTTAATGCCTAGCACATCGCAGATGCTCAATATAAGTCAATGTAAGTGAGTATATAAGAAACTATTAGAAAAGTCTACTTGTGTTTTAGTTTAGTTTCTTCTTACAATAGTAACTAGTTTATTAAAGCATTCCTTTTATACAGTGAAGCCTAGGCTCTATTTCACTTTCATTTGCTATTCAAGATTTTTCTTCAAAGTAGTATCCCCAAACGTGGCAAATCATTGATGCCACTGTTTACTACCCAATCCGTCACCTTTCTCAGATCCTAGTTTTAGTGTCAACAATGTCAACCATTACATTTTGAGTCCATCATTAACCCTTAAGAAATGAGAGAAATGATGAACTCTGATGTTACTGAAGTAATCCAAGAACATCAGTTAGGTGTTGTTTATGTTAAAATTACAAATGCATACATAAAAAATTAGAAAATAATTTCTAATGTGAGACATTGTGTGCCATTAAATACACTTGAGCTCTTTGCTACATCAGTTATCAATACTATTTAAAGCAATGCAACTTAAAGGCATGGAAACACAAAAAGTATAGTGAACTAAATTTATAGATATAATCTTGCATATGCTTAAAAAAAAACACGAAAAGAAAACCTCTAAACCCAAACCTCTTGAATAAAAATTCAAGTAAATGGTAAATAGCTGGATTCTTAAAATCCATACATTATTCTTATTTTGTTCAAGAAAATAAATGTGATTATACTGCTTTTTTCTCTAGTGTGTAATTTCAATTTTTAGCTAGCAGGTGCTAGATTGGTGTGAATGGCTAGCATATGGGGGTTTGTCTAATGAACAATGTTATATATTTGGGGGAAGGCCATTAAGGCAATGTTCCTGCAGATAAAACCAAAAATAACATTTCATACCTCTTCCCCACATGTGACCATAGTATAGGCAAGTTAATGTATAGTTCCTTTCCTTAGGACTGAAAAATACATGTTCTTAGAGTGATTATGCATGTTGCCTCACAGTTGTTCTTAGAATATAGTACTCAGATGCTTGTCTAACTCTACTGTAGCTAGGACACTCTAGTAGAAAGCCATTTACCAGAACATTACTCATTGAAAATAAAACATGTGAGAAATTACCAGAAAGGCATGGTAGATATTTCTTGAGCTGAAATGTGAATACTTTTGTAAATGGACCATCTACCGAACACAGTGCAATTATAAAGTTTTAAAATCTAGTCAAGAAGGAGTATTAAGTAATTTGTTGTTTAATTGCTAAGTCATGCCTGACTGTTTGTGACCCCATGGACTGTAACCCACCAGGCTCCTCCGTACATGGGATTTCCCAGGCAAAAATACTAGAGCGGGTTGCTACTTCTTTCTCCGGGGGATCTTCCCGAACTAGGGATTGAACCTATGTCTCCTGCATTGGCAGGAGGATTCTTTAGCACTGAGCATCTGGGGAAGCCCCATATACCATTGTAAAAACATTCAAAATATGTAAGCATGGCTAATTTTAATACTTGGCAAATTTAATAGACAATTTTCTGGAAAAAAAAGCTCTGTAACTTGCCTACACATACTGACATCATTTAAATAGAGATGAGTGGTGCAATACCATAGGTATTTTGCTAAATCTATAAACTGCTTTTTAGAAAAGGCAGAGGAATCAGAGATCAAATTGCCAACATGTGCTGGATCATTGAAAAAGCAAGAGTTTCAGAAGAACATCTATTTCTGCTTTATTGATTATGCCAAAGCTTTTGACTGTGTGGATCACAATAAACTGTGGAAAATTCTGAAAGAGATGGAAATACCAGACCACCTGACCTGCCTCTTGAGAAACCTATATGCAGGGCAGGAAACAACAGTTAGAACTGGACATGGAACAACAGACTGGTTCCAAATAGGAAAAGGAGTACATCAAGGCTGTATATTGTCACCATGTTTATTTAACTTCTATGTAGAGTACATCATGAGAAATGCTGGGCTGGAAGAAGCACAAGCTGGAATCAAGATTGCCGGGAAAAATATCAATAACCTCAGATATGCAGATGACACTACCCTTATGGCACAAAGTGAAAAGGAACTAAAAGGCCTCTTGATGAAAGTGAAAGAGGAGAGTGAAAAAGCTGGCTTAAAGCTCAACATTCAAAAAACAAAGATCAGGTCATCCGGTCCCATCACTGCATGGCAAATAGATAAGGAAACAGTGGAAACAGTGGCAGACATTATTTTCTTGGGCTCTAAAATCACTGAAGATGGTGCCTGCAGCCATGAAATAAAAAGACACTTACTCCTTGGAAGAAAAGTTACGACCAACCTAGACAGCATGTTAAAGAGCAGAGATATTACTTTGCCAACAAAGGTCCATCTAGTCAAGGCGATCGTTTTTCCAGTGGTCATCTATGGATGTAAGAGTTGGACTGTGAAGAAAGCTGAGTGCCGAAGCATTGATGCTTTTGAACTGTGGTGTTGGAGAAGACTCTTGAGAGTCCCTTGGAGTGCAAGGAGATCCAACCAGTCCACGCTAAAAGAAATCGTCCTGAATATTCATTGGAAGGACTCATGTTGAAGTTGAAACCTTACTATATTGGCCACCTGATGTGAAGAGCTGACTCATTGGAAAAGACGCTGATGCTGGGAAAGATTGAAGGCAGGAGAAGAATGGAATGACAGCAGATGAGATGGTTGGACGGCATCACCTACTCAATGGACATGAGTTTGAGTAAACTTCGTGAGTTGCTGATGGACAGGGAGACCTGGGGTGTTGTAGTCCATGCAGTTGCAAAGAGTCAGACACAACTGAGTGACTGAACTGAACTGATAGACTGCTTTCTTAATTAGAAATAATTTTTATTTAAGTAAAAAAAAGTGAAAATTTCGTGACTAAATTTGTTTCTCTTTTTATCAAATAAAATGGCCATAAACATGGGCTGACTATGTGAATTCCTTCCAACTTCCAGTCTTTTACCAAAAGTATTTGATAGATTACTGATAATATTAATACACATTCTTGTTCCCTAAGATTCTCTCATGATGCATTTTTTTATGTTGACTTTTCACAATTCTATTTTTCAGTCATCCAAACATACAAAAACTCTATGAGATAGATCCTTCCATCATCACTATTTTACAGATAAGGAAACTGAGGCATGTCTCGTCAGTCATTTAGCAAATAAAAAGAACTCAAATTCAGGCAGCCAAATACAAACTAGGCTTTTAAACACTATGCTTTCCATTCACTTGAATAAATAATATAATACTTATAAATCTTACCAGATCAATACAAATTATAAGTTCCATGAAAAATTTTTGAATGACAAAAACTGTGAGTGACACAGCCTTAAAATAATTAATTCAATACACACTTTTTAAAATAAGTATGTATAACATAAATAAATAAAACAGCATTGAATACTAGATACCCTAGAAATCTCTGCTACAAGTGGATCTTGGTTACACAACAACCAACATACTTTCTGATGCAGAGCCTCCAAGGAAGTTGGACATGGGAAAAAGGAAGGACTCAAAAGTTGAAAGTATGTGGAGAGTGAGGATTAACTTGATGGCAAATGTAGGTAATGGGCTTCCTTGATGACTCAATGGTAAAGAATCCATCTGCAATACAGGAGTCGCAGGAGATGTGGGTTTGTTCCTGGGTCAGGAAGATCCCCTGGAGGATGGTTTGGCAAACCACTCTAGTATTCTTGACTAGAGAACCCCATGGACAAGGGACCGTGGTGGGCTACAGTCCATGTGGTCACAAAAAGTCAGACGAGACTTAAGTGACTTAGCATGCAACTAGGTAACAGTATCTGGAACTCATGATGTAACCTTGCGTCTCTAAAAAGTTGAACTCCAGACTTGTCTACTAACCCAGGACAATCAATGAGGAGAAACGGCACTGGTAAAAGGTAAGTTTAAAATAAAATATTTCAACTAAGCAAGCACACTAGGATGTTTCTACAATAGTTTGGTGGAAAACCACTGATGATGATAATTATTTGACAACTATTTATTGAGTGTGTACAAAGTACAAGATATTTTCCCAAGTACTTGAAAAACTATGGTGAAAGAAAAACAGATTAACATCTCTTATTTCATGGAGTTTACATCCCACTACTTTAAAATACTAATGATAATAATATACTACATTATTCAACCACAGATCTTACATCAGTTGGGTCTGGAATTCAAATCAAGCTTCCTATATGGCCAGTGAAAACCAAAGTTACAAAATAAGAAATAAGTGGTCTGGTTTTTATTGCCTCCTAGACTTGGCAGTATACTCTACTCCAGTAAACAAGCATCACCAATTTAGTTACTCTGATTTTCTACAGATTAAGTTCAGCCAAGTATAAACTCACAATAAAAAATTCAACAAATACATGAAGACTAATCTAATATATATAAAGGCAGAATCCAGAAGCAACATGTAAACACTCAAAGGCATCTGAGTATTTGGATTTTCAGGTGAAGAATAAAAAAGGGCTTAAAATGTTCACTTATGTAAAATATGGAATAACAGTTACTAACAAAACAGTGATCAAACATGTTCAGGAAGATTTTGAAAATAATTAAATAGAATTTTGAGAAACGAAATAAATGAAATTTAAAACTCATTGAATGGATAGACAGAAAATTCAACAAATGTGGTTAAAATAAATCATTAATTGGAAAAGGGATCTAAAGGAACTAGCTATATTTCAGTCCACAAGGAGACAGGCGATGGAAAATAAAAAAGAGTAGACAAGTGCTATGGAGGCTAGAATGAAATAGTCCAACAAATGCCAAGTCAAAATTTTAGGAGAGAACAGGAAAAAAAAGAAAAACAGACGCAGTCAATATTCTAAAAATTAGTGGTTGAGAAATTTTCTGAATTTAAAAATATAGATCATAGATGCAACAACTGAAATATACACAGTCAGAATAAATGAAAATAAAATATCACTTGAAACCCTGTAATAAAACTGCAGAAAAACAAAGGCACAGAGAAATCTTAAGATCAGCCAAATAACAATCAGCTTGACAACAAATTTCTAAATGCTAGTCAATTAGTAAACATGTAAGTGTTTTAAAAACTTTGTTCAATGAAAATAATGTCCAATATTTGGATTTTAAAAATCAGATGGAGCTAAATCCAGCAACAATAACATGTAAAACAAGATAGAAATATTCAGTTAGGAATTCTAATTATTTTATAATTCAAAATTTGTCAATTTTAAACTCTCTTACCATAAGTAAGCATGATAAATAATCAAAAGGCAACACATAAAAATAGAAATAGAGTAGATAATATCCAAAACAATAAAGAGAAAAGAATTTGAGGAAACTAAAATTAATACATAAAAAATTACAAAGTAAAAAATACACATGAAATGGGGTATAAATAGAAAGCATGGATAAGATGATGCACTTAAGCTTAATCACAACAAATGTGTGATTAATAAGCTCATAAATTAAAAAGCAGAGACCAACGAATTAAAATTTTAAGAAAATCTAGCTATACCTGGTTTACTAGAGATAAGTTTAAATCACCATGACAAAAAAAGATAAAAAAATATAGCAGGCAAATATTTACCAAAAAAAAAAGGTAAATAAAAAAAGTCTAAGGTATCAGTTTTGATATTAAAATAGACTTTAACACATAAAGGATTATTGTGGATACAAAAGTTTCAGAAATAACAATAATAGATTCAATTCATCAGAAAGACAAAATCATTCTAAAGTTATAGACATCTAATTTTAAAAAATCTCCATACTTTATAAAGCAAAAATTGGGAGGGCTGCAAAGAAAAATTAATAAAATCTCATTACTCTGGGCCATTTTAGCACAACTTTCTTAATTATTAATAGCCAAAGTCAACAAAAAATTAGTAAAGTTATAGGTAATCTGGACAACACAGTGACCTATATAGAAGTCTGCACCTGACATATACAGACAGGACATTTATAAAAAGTGTCCACAGACTAAGCCAGGTTTTAGAGATTTAGTACTGTGCACAATTATGATGAAAGTATTTGGTTTTAGATGGAGGGGAAAATGTTAGTTTTTAAATATGGACTCCAAAAATAACAATTTCTCTTTTTGAATGAGTGGTTTTGTCTAGCTTCAGGTTTATGAGGTATATTTTAGAACAGACTTGCAGTATTTACCTGTGAATTGACTCTGTGTTGACTCTATGAAAAATATAATTTGATTATTGAAATATGATCCTTATTTTCTAAATGTACTTTACAATTGACAAGTGGAATCATTAAAATTGCTGAGTTTGTTCTAATTAATGTGTGGGTGGTTGGCAGGAATTAGAGGTTACCTAATATCATGTAGTGGTTAGCAATTCAAAACCTGTACAGTTTGAAGATTGCACTGTTGGGGAAAACAATCAAGATGAATAAATTTAAAGCCACTATGTTTTCTAAAAATGTCAACATCGCACACAAAACTTCTAAACTCTGAACACATATTTTAATCTCTTTGTACAAAATTTTGTTTGCTGAAATAACAAAAAGGACTAAAATATTACAGATGTTTGAATATATATATATATATGTATGGTATGAATGAGCATGTTTATCACAAATTTGAAGATAACCTTAGAAAGGAAATTGTTAAGATATTAGCAGAAAAGAAAGTGAATGCCGATCTGACCTTATAAAATAAAATACCATTTCAGAACTTGAGTATAGACTCTGATAAAGCACTAAATCTTTGTTTTTAAAATTGACTTCTCTTGAGCTTAACACACTTCAGAAGAATAAAAACACGCATGATAAAGGTAAAACAAAAATTGCACGTTTCAATGCATACTAAAACCATATTTGTATCAATAGGAACTTGTTTATAAAGACATTTTAAATAATTATTGTGGTAGCTTTTACAAAAATTTTAATGTGATATGAAAATATATAAGAAAACTAAATTCTAACTTTGGCATAATCTCAATGTTAGTCATACTTCAAACTGAAGAAAAAGGAGATGCATAACAAAAAATTTTCAGCCTTGCAGTTATTCTGCTTTGTGTGTGATGGTCCTCACTGCCAGTGGAGTTACTGTTCAATACATTTCATTGCATATCTTTAAAGATGAAATGAAATGTACCATAAGCCTGAAAACTTTTGTAAAATCATCTATTAACATCTTTGAATTAAATTCATAATGATACAGAAAAATGTTTGTATATCTATCATTCATTCTTATTGGGTCATTCATCTCTCACAATGAGATTGTTTTTCATTTATTAACTCAATGAACATAGCTTACATCAACATTACACATGTATTTAGTAAGATCTGATCTTCATCATGAGGACACCTTAGACTGTTCATGAATGGTTCACCTGGAAGAATGCTATGACAGGAGGAAAAACTCCAATGTTTCAGGACATGCATTTATCAGCAATAGAAAGCATAATAGCTCAGAACGAAAAGAAATAAGAGCATTTCGATTTTATTAACAACTGGTTTTTATTTGACATTTTACAAAATGTATTCGTTGACAGCTTTCTTATTAAATCTTTCTTTGCATTAGCCCTCACACCCCATTGGTTTATAAGTTCTTTTCACTACATAATTTTAAGTAGGGAAAAAATAAAAGAAAAACTTTTCAGACAGGCAAACAGAGTTAAAATATTGAAGTTAACAAATGCAGTTAAGAAAGATGCAACTGGGAGTGCAAGAAAGGAGAGAGAGTGATGTGACAGAAATAAAGGCATGGCTGAGAATAAAAGCAGTGTGAGAAGTGTAAACCATATAGAAAACATATTTTTCAACATCTTCCTAGTTTCGGTATTGCACAAAATATAAGATCAAGATTTCCAGGATCATCTCTTTAACTAGAAATGTGCTCTACTCTTCGTTCCATTTCTAAGCCACTATAGGTATTAAACGGCAATTTACATGTGATTTGCATTTTTTTTTGTACTTGTGGTTTTGGTAAGTCTTCCAAACCTAATGACTGTTCCTTTGGCCAGCAACATAAATGCTATAATCACACAATTATTGTGCTGGGAACAGTTTAATTCAGCATTTTGTTCTCAACCACAGAACAATTACTCAACAATTTCGGTTAACCAGACTAGCTAGCTGCCTGGAGAGAAAGAGGAATATTCACAAGATCTATTGTCTTACATAAAGGCAGCTACTAGATCAGCTGGAACTTTCTAGTATTGTTCTGATCAGTGCTTCTTTACAGGATCTTTCACATACATGTCCTAATGAAAATGACAAACTGCAGGTTTTCCTTTATGGACTTGCTATTTGTTCAGTTCTTTTAATTACACATTTGCATATTTTTAAAAGCACATTAGAGTTTGTGTGTCTGGAAAAACAGGCTTATAGATAAAGGTACCTTAAAAGACACTTAATACAATGATAATTGATACGAAGAGCTGAAAATTCAAAAGTGTAAGTTTAAAATGCTTCCTTACAGCTACTCCGTAGTGCTTAAAGTGATGTAAAGGCTTCTGAACTACGGGTGCTCTCATCTATCATTTAAATTACATGACTTCTTAACAGTACAACTGGCTTAACGTCAACCTTCATTCTATATCTTTAATTTTTAAAACAAAAATGGCAATTCACATAATCATGGTTGTTAAACGTTCTCTTTATTTTTTCATATTAATTTAAATTTATCAGAACCAAAGAGTAGGGAGGCCTAAGCGTAACACTGTAAAAATATTTAGAGATAGATAATCAACAATTTACGCACCTGTGTAAATACATGTGTGTGTTGAGACTGTCATCTCCCTTGACTATTTCTCGTAAGCACAGACAACCATTAGACCGGTACTGTACCACAAGTCGTGGTCTTGAAAGCTACCGAGAAACAAAGCAGTTGATGGTGAACCCAGCCAGTGGGTAGTCAAGGGTAGTAGTTGATGAAAATAGCTGAAAGCAGTGTCTCTTTATTTTCCAGTGTTCTTTTCTCTAGTTTTTTTTTTTTTTTTTAATTTTGTTTTCTTCTCTTTTAAAAAAAAATCTCTCACTTTTACTTTAAAAAGTGGACAAGGAAGAGGGTGGAGAAAGTATATAACTCCATGGTTAAAAGTTATGGTAAAAAAAATACTCTGAAAATCAGAAAAGAGATCAAAGAAAACTGCTTTTTCAAGAAGTGAAGACAAAAGTAGATTTGAGAATTCTGGCAACTTTTAAAATTATAATTGTGTCTGTTTATATATTTGTATGAAAAAATAAGAATAAAGCGGTGAAGTATGCTGACAAGGGATTCTGGAAGTCGAGATCACTCACTCCCTGAATTATGTTAGTCTTCAAGGAGAACTTTACATATATGGGTTTCAAATATTTTTTTTTCAAGGCAGAAACGTCTTTTTCCCCCCATACAAACTCAATTTAGAACCTAATGGTGAAATTCCCACTTACTCACACCTGCCCAGCCACATCTCCCCCAATACTATGATCCAATCCCAGGTATCCACTGGAGGAACTCCATGGACCCAATGTGATCCTTTCTCCACAATTTGAAAACCACTGACTTACACTCCTGATTTAACCTTTCCCTATCATTAGTTTAATACCAAAGTCTAATGATATAGATGATACAGTATAGAATATTATGTCTAATTAATACAACTATGTGCTCAATTATTATGACATTGTATAGACTGTAACTTGTAATAATACACAGGCCTATTCCAATTTACTGTCTTTATAGCTTGTTAATAAAATTAAGCACAATATCTTCTATATAACTGTCACAGAATTAACTTTCCTTTACGTATGAAATTAATTTACAATATAGTATAAGTCTCTGGTATAATTTCTAATTCTTTAATCCAGGTACTGACGTGAACTATAATTAGAGAGAAAACATTTGTAGAACAGAATATAGTCTATAAAAAGAGAATGCCAAAATAGTATCAGGTTCTTCTGAATGAAAATAACTCAACTTAGTGCAAAATCTATGCTGAAAAGTGAGCCAGATATTAAATTCAGAATGAAAAAAAAAAATTGGCTATATCTTTGCCACTTCCTGGTTAATTTGGCCAAGGGCCAATTTTTCGATATTATGACCATCCTGTAGCCCCAGTAAGTGTTTTATTTATTTATTTTTGTATTGCATAAAAATATCAGCTTAAGAAGGGAAAATGTGAAATGGATGACATATTTTAGAACAGCTTCTCTCAGAATACAAAAATATTCCCCAACTCAAAACTGAAACAAATAGTAGAACTACCAAGTGATGCCAATTGGCGACTCTCTAATGCCATTCAAACTTCGCAAATACTGGGCTCTCAAACTGATTTTAATTATGCAAAAGAAAACCAGGAAATGGTTCAAATATCAATTGCTTTCATAGAAATACAAATTCTCTTTTAAGAGAACCATATGACATATTTTTTCTTTATTCTGTAACATTGCAGTAATTACCTGCTCAGTGAGTTTTTTGACTAGGGCAGTGGCAAAAAGCGGAGTTTCCCTTCTGTAACCCTTAAGATTACAAGTTATTTTTTATTGTTACAGAGTAGAAAAAAATTTGAAGGAGATATATTTACTACTGAAATCTGGAGGAGACAATAACACTAAGTGGAACAGTTCACTGTTTCCAGGTGTTTTTGCATTCAAACTAACTCCAGGGGTATTTCTAAAGTCTTTTCTATGGACAGGAAGCCTTATGAAAAAGAGGGTCTCTAGTATGAGTTTAGCATCAAGGTTACACATGAACCTTTGTAAACTCAATTTGTTACTGAAGATTTACTTTACTCTTTGGTCCTGGGTATGTGCAAAGATGACTGTGCTGAGGTTCAATGAGACAGCATTATGACATGTTAAGGTTTTCATATATATTGTAAATAGATACTAGTCATAGTAATGCCACTTAACCTCAAAAAAGTGTCTAGCTAGGCCAAATGTGTGGTCTTAAGGAACAACAGTTTTTTTTTTTCAAGGAAGAATTTTGTGAACCTAAGGCAAAATAATTTATGATCAAAATCATCAGGGTTTCTGAAATGCATACTAATATCCAACATCATTACATGTGTGTATATACATATATATGTATATAACCAATTATATATTTATGCATATATATATATATATATTAGCATAGAAACGCTACACTTACACTTAGTGTAAAAAAGACATGACAGCATTACTTTTAAATAGCAGTTTTTTAGATGAACTTATTCTAAAAGAAAACAACGTGTTCAATGACTATATTACATTTTTGATAAGGAATTCATAGAATTTTAAATATATCTAAATTCAAATAATAAGTTTGAGAATGCATATTCAGAGTGTTTTTCAATATGACTCACTCATTCACAGAAGCCATGAACCCCGTGGCTGGCTTATGGCAACACTCTAAATTAGTAGTCACACAATAGAGAGCTTATACGATTGCAATGGTCCATATCCAGTGAAACTGCCTGAACACCGGAAATAATGGCTCAGTCTCTAATAATTCAGAAAGAACCACTTACAGCTGCACACCACATATGACCATCTTTACAATGGCTAAAATGAAGCACTGGGGACTATTTCCTCTGAATCAATGTTCTTTGGGTAGCACTGGTTCACATTTTTTCTCATCTTAACAAAAAAGTTTTGTTTTTCGTTACAATCAGCCTGCCACTGGTCACCTTTCTCATATTAGCCTCTGCCCTAGAATACTCCAGACAATAGTATTGGTTCCATCTGTGCTTTCCATTAAATCCTGATAATCCTTCAAGAACAGCTGGACCTTTAGGGCCCACGCACACAAACTCTTTCTGTAGATCCATTGGGTTACAATTATGCTGATGCTGTACTTACATCTTGCTTGCAAATGCCTTTTGTATGGTCCTTTGGGGCTGTGAAGTAGAATGGCTTGACATCACTAATTCAACAATACAAAGATATAGTTCTCATCTCAATTATAACATGATATTTAGTCACCTCTAATACTGGGCTGCACTTAGAAAATTATTTTTTAGACATATGACAACATTAATGACAAGTTTCCAACTATACTGTGCCATTATATAATCAAGAAGTAACAGCTCCAGTTAATCAAGTGGTTTTGATATACTCTCAGTATTGGAAACACTGCAAATCTTAACATTTTACTTAAGCAGTTTTTATGGACAGCTTAGTAATTTGTCCTTCCACTGTAAAATAATTTCATCAGATTCATATGGCTACACAGTAATAATAAAATTTTTTAATGGCATAATGGAAGTGGCTATAAAGTTACAGCAACAGTATAACCAGTCTGTGTAACCAGTGGATTCTCATGACTGACTTAAGTTCTATACCTCTGTCTCCCCTTATTCATTTTCTAGTAGGCAAGATTTTAAGAGATCCTCTGCTAAATACTACCTAAGTAATTGCCATCAATGGGTCTCATATTTTCCATTTTTGTGTGAATAACTATCACTAAATAGAAAAGAACACCTCTACCCACAATCATGCAAATAATACTATATGTTAAACAGATTGCAAACTCTATGGGGCAGGGATTGCATTTTTCTTGCTTAGTTTTATCCGTACCATACAGGCAGAAGGACTATCTGAAATAGGAGGTGTGCAACTAACGTTTGTTGAATAGTTAAATGGATGAGTTAAATTCACCCTTGAACAATACACACTTGAGCTGCTTGGGTCCAATCGTACGCATACATTTTTCACATAAATACTATAATACAATATGATCCACAGTTAGTTGAATTCAAAGATATGAAAAAGTAGATACAGATAGTCGACTATGGAATCTGAGCCTCTGCAGCTTTTGGTATTATGGTAGCTCCTGGACCCAATCCCTTGGGAATACTGAGGGATGACTGCATATTCTTCTTAAGAGATCAGAAAATTTTTTATAACTTCCGCCATCTACACCAATATTTCATAAGTATCTCTTTCAGAAAATTATCTGACAAAAATATCTAAGCTGTGGTATAAGCTCATTTTCTTTTTGTTTTCATTCCCATATAAACTGAAACTGCTCTTTCTTATATTAGATGTTTGTTATTATTAAATCAATACCACTATTTTTTTTCCAGGCCATTTAGACCTAATTTATTGAATCTTTTCAAATCTGTAAGTATTCTGTTTTCTCTGCTAAAACCAGATTGGCTACAGCATTCTCCTACAGGTTTTAAATTTGTACAAAGGAGTTTATGTTTCAGATACCCAAGTTGTATATTCTTATTTATGTTGTTCTGCTACACACCCTTTTAAAACCAAGTTTTGGAAAACTTGGCAGAGTTGGTTTTCTGCTGCCCGGTCTGTGCTGTTCTCATAGTCCAGCATTCAAACACTTCTTGTTCACTTTCCCTTGTACAAACACTGCCATACAACGTTCTCTTCTTTTTTTTAACCATACTTCTCTAATTTACTTAAATCATTCTGCATTCTATTTCAGTCCATGGAGTTCTGACCACCTCATTTCATCCATTTTTATGCTTTTACTGTCAGATAAAACTTAATGCATTTCCCATCATGTCACTCAGGATATAAGTACTCATCCTGAGGCCCTTTCAGTTCAGTTCAGTTCAGTTGCTCAGTCATGTCCGACTCTTGGCGACCCCATGGACTATAGCATGCCAGGCTTCTCTGTCCATCACCAACTCCCGGAGCTTGCTCAAACTCATGTCCATCAAGTTGGTGATGCCATCCAACCATCTCATTCTCTGTCACCCGCTTCTCCTCCTGTCTTCAATCTTTCCCAGAAACAGGATCTTTTCCAGTGAGTCAGTTCTTCACATAAGGTGGCCAAAGTATTGGAGTTTCAGCTTCAGCATCAGCTCTTCCAACAAATATTCAGGACTGATTTCCTTTACGATGGACTGGTTGGATCTCCTTGCACTCCAAGGGACTCTCAAGAGTCTTCTCCAATACCACAGTTCAAAACCATCAATTCTTTGATGCTCAGCATTCTTTATGGCCCAAATCTCACATCCATACATGACTACTGGAGAAACCATAGCTTTGATTAGACAGACCTTTGTTCGCAAAGTAAAACTTGCCTGTTACTCCAGGTATCTCTTGACTTCCTACTTTTGCATTGAGGCCCTTTAAGATACATCAAACATATCACCTCATATCTCATTTGAGCTTTGTCACAAGAAGATGAGAATAAGTAAAGGTAATACGCATTGCTAAAGAGAGACATAGAGAAAAAGATGAGATGAAAATGAGGAATAAAGGATAAAGTATATCTTTAGTTCAGTTCAGTTCAGTTGCTCAGTCATGTCCGACTCTTTGTGACCCCATGAATAGCAGCACACCAGGCCTCCCTGTCCATCACCAACTCCCGGAGTTCACTCAAACTCACTTCCATCGAGTTGGTGATGCCATCCAGCCATCTCATCCTCTGTCTTCACCTTCTCCTCCTGCCCTCAATCCCTCCCAGCATCAGAGTCTTTTCCAATGAGTCAACTCTTTGCATGAGGTGGCCAAAGTACTGGAGTTTAAGCTTTAGCATCATTCCCTCCAAAGAACACCCAAGGCTGATCTCCTTCAGGATGGACTGGTTGGACTTCCTTGGAGTTCAAGGAACTCTCAGGAGTCTTCTCCAACACTACACTTCAAAAGCATCAATTCCTCGGCACTCAGTTTTCTTCACAATCCAACTCTCACATCCATATGTGACCACTGGAAAAACCACAGCCTTGACTAGACAGACCTTTGTTGGCAAAGTAATGTCTCTGCTTTTGAATATGCTATCTAGGTTGGTCACAACTTTCCTTCCAAGGAGTAAGCGTCTTTTAATTTCATGGCTGCAGTCACCATCTGCAGTGATTTGGAGCCCAAAAATAAAAGTATATCCTAGAGACAGGAAAATAAGCTCTTTTACTGAGAGATATGTTCATTAAAAAAGATACACTTAAGGTACAATGTTGGGCTTCCCAGGTAGCACAGTGGTAAAGAATCTGCCTGAAAATGCAGGGGATGCAAGAGATGTGGGTTTGATCCCTTGTTGGAACGATTCCCTGGAGTAGGAAACGGCAACCCACTCTAGTATTCTTGCTTGAACATGGAGAGAGGAGCCTGGCGGGCTACAGTCAAAAGGGGTTACAAGCAATTGGACATGACTGCAAAGAATAGCAAGAACTGATAAGAAAGCCTTCTTCAGCGATCAATGCAAAGAAATAGAGGAAAACAAAAGAATGAGAAAGACTAGAGATCTCTTCAAGAAGAGTAGAGATATCAAGGGAACATTTCATGCAAAGATGGGCTCAATAAAGGACAGAGATGGTATGGATCTAACAGAATCAGAAGATATTAAGAAGAGATGGCAAGAATACATAGAAGAATTGTACAAAAGGGATCTTCACGACCCAGATAATCATGATGGTGTGATCATTGACCTAGAGCCAGACATCCTGGAATGTGAAGTCAAGTGGGCCTTAGAAAGCCTTACTACGAACAAAGCTAGTGGAGGTGATGGAATTCCAGTTGAGCTATTTCAAATCCTGAAAGATGGTGCTGTGAAAGTGCTGCATTCAATATGCCAGCAAATTTGGAAAACTCAGCAGTGGCCACAGGACTGGAAAAGGTGTTTTCATTCCAATCCCAAAGAAAGGCAATGCCAAAGAATGCTCAAACTACCACACAATTGCACTCATCTCACACGCTAGTAAAGTAATGCTCAAAATTCTCCAAGCTAGGCTTCAGCAATATGTGAATGGTGAACTTCCTGATGTTCAAGCTGGTTTTAGAAAAGGCAGAGGAGCCAGAGATCAAATTGCCAACATCCGCTGGATCATGGAAAAAGCAAGAGAGTTCCAGAAAAACATCTATTTCTGCTTTATTGACTATGCCAAAGCCTTTGACTGTGTGGATCACAATAAACTGTGGAAAATTCTGAAAGAGATGGGAATACCAGACTACCTGATCTGCCTTTTGAGAAATTTGTATGCAGGTCAGGAAGCAATAGTTAGAACTGGACATGGAACAACAGACTGGTTCCAAATAGGAAAAGGAGAACGTCAAGGCTGTATATTGTCACCCTGCTTATTTAACTTATATGCAGAGTACATCATGAGAAACGCTGGACTGGAAGAAACACAAGCTGGAATCAAGATTGCTGGGAGAAATATCAATAACCTCAGATATGCAGATGACACCACCCTTATGGCAGAAAGTGAAGAGGAACTCAAAAGCCTCTTGATGAAAGTGAAAGTGGAGAGTGAAAAAGTTGGCTTAAAGCTCAACATTCAGAAAACGAAGATCATGGCATCTGGTCCCATCACTTCATGGGAAACAGATGGGGAAACAGTGGAAACTGTGTCAGACTTTATTTTTCTGGGCTCCAAAATCACTGCAGATGGTGACTGCAGCCATGAACTTAAAAGACGCTTACTCCTTGGAAGGAAAGTTATGACCAACCTAGATAGCATATTCAAAAGCAGAGACATTACTTTGCCAACAAAGGTCCGTCTAGTCAAGGCTATGGTTTTTCCTGTAGTCATGTATGAATGTGAGAGTTGGACTGTGAAGAAGGCTGAGTGCTGAAGAATGGATGCTTTTGAACTGTGATGCTGGAGAAGACTCTTGAGAGTCCCTTGGACTGCAAGGAGATCCAACCAGTCCATTCTGAAGGAGATCAGCCCTGGGATTTCTTTGGAGGGAATGATGCTAAAGCTGAAACTCCAGTACTTTGGCCACCTCATGTGAAGAGTTGACTCATTGGAAAGGACTCTGATTCTGGGAGGGATTGGGGGCAGGAGGAGAAGGGGACGACAGAGGATGAGATGGCTGGATGGCATCACTGACTTGATGGACGTGAGTCTGGGTGAACTCCGGGAGTTGGTGATGGACAGGGAGGCCTGGCATGCTGCGATTCATGGGGTCGCAAAGAGTCAGACAAGACTGAGCGACTGAACTGAACTGAACTGAACACACACACAAGGTACAATGTTAAAACTGAAGTTGCCTAAAGGAAACACTTTTTGATATTCATATATATGCATACAATTTTGCTTTGGACCTCAAACTTAACACAGATAAAACTGAACTTAGTCACTTTCCTTACAGAATCTGCTTCAAACTCATGTGATCACTATCTCAAATTGGGTCACTTTGGCAATTTCTTTCACTGATTGATTTCTACTTATTTTTGAATATTCAACTCAGGCTTTACTTCCTCTAGGAAGTGAAACATAAACTCCTTTGTACACTTTCTTGTCCCCTGATCTTAGTTCATGTCCCTGCGCTTTTCTGGTTTGGGGGAGGAAGGATATGCGCACTATTTCATTCATCAGACTGAATTATAATTTTATAGTGCAGAATACAAAATAAGTTCATCTTTGGCTAACATATTTGCCAGAATAGGACTTAACAGATAGTCCAGTTGTATCTCTCAGTTTTTCGTGTGATACATTAAAATGAATAGTTCTTTGTTCACTCGGTTGTACATTCAATGATTTTGTTGCCCATAGGCCAGACAATGATATTATATAAAAGATGGCCCCATAAATTGCCTAACTGGTACATATCTATTGAGGAAATCCTCTACTATTCATTTATTTATTCTGTCATGCAGACTCAGTCCTCAGTGATGTCTGATACTTTGTGATCTCACAGACTGTATTCCTCCATCCCTCTTGTGTCTCTTGCATTGGCAGGCAGATTCTTTACCACTGTGCCACCTGGGAAGTTTGGGGGCTTTCTTGGTGACTCAGAGGTAAAGAACCCACCTGCTAATGCTGGAGAAGTGGGTTTGAACCCTGGTCAGGAATATCCTCTGGAGAAGGAAATGCAAAGCACTCCAGTAATTCTTGCCTGGAAAATTCCATGAACAGAAGAGCCTGGCGGGCTATGGTGCATGGGGTCACAAAAGAGTAGGACTTGAATTAGCAACTAAACAACAACAATTTCCAATTATAATTTATTTAGTAGCTTGGGTAATCTCTTTTTCCACTAATCATATGCCTTAAACCTGGTTTCCAGTCAGCCAACAGTTGAGTCCAAATTGCGATTCTCGTCATCTTAAAACTACTTCCTAGTTCTCTACCCTCAAGTACAAAGCTCTAATTCCTCAACCTGTAGAGTGGCCTTGGCCTATCTCCCTCCTACTTCATCTCCTGCCAGGGATGTGTACATGATCAGTCATGTCTGACTCTGCAACCCCATGGACTGTAGCCCACCAGGCTCCTCTGTCCAGGGATTCTCCTGTTCAGGGAATCTCTCTGTCAGGGATTCTCCAGGCAAAAATACTGGAGTGAGTTGCCACGCCCTCCTCCAGGGGATCTTTCTGACTCAGGGACTGAACCAGTGTCTCTCACATCTCCTGCACTGGCACGTTCTTTACCACTACTGCCACCTGTGAAGCCCAAGACTTAGTATATATATCCAGTTAAAAATTATACTGTATGTGTATGTTTGATAAGAATATTTATCCTCTAAATATTAGATACAAGGTCCAAAAATTCTTGTTAGAATATTGTTTTCATTTCTTTCCAATGACTCAGTATCTTCAGTAGTTTTGTATCTACTTAACTTTCCAATTATTGATATGGGCATGTTAATAACTAAAGTCCTCCACAACAATAGTTCATTTCAGAATTTCTCCCTGTACTCCTATCAGCTTTGTTTCCCATAATCTGAGAACATCTTAAAAGATTCACTCAAGTTTAGAATGGTTTTGTAATATGTTCCTGGTGAATTAAACCTTTTATCATTATGTAGCGGCTCTCTTTATTCTTAATGATGCTTTTTGGCTTAAAGTCTATTTTTTTAAGATACTAGTATAGGTCTTTAGCTTTCTTTAGATTTTTATTTGCCTATTACATCTTTACTTACATTTTGACCTTCAAACATTCTATTGACATTGCTGTTTTGAATTCCAGCCATGAATTGAGGAGAGTTTGGTTGCTCCTCAATCTTTCCTACCTGTAGTACTGTCAGTCATTTTAATTTTAGCCATCTCTGTGTGTGTACAGGTTTCTAACTGTGATTTTAATTTGCATCTCGCTCTTCCTGACCCAGGGATCGAACCTGGGTCTCCCATATTAGAGGCAGACGCTTTAACCTCTGAGCCACCAGGGAAGCCCAATGATTAACAATGTACATATTTGTATATGTTTAATTGCCACCCTTTTATCTTCTTTGGGTAAGAATCTCTTCAATTATTCGGTCACCTTTATTGAATTACTTGTCTTCTTACTGTTTTATCTAAAGATAGCTTGTTATATTCTGAGTACATGTCCTCTCAGATGTGTTTTGCAAATCTATCAGTCTGTGGCTTGCTTTTTCATTACTTTTATAGTGTTAAAAAATCGACAGCAGGTTTTAGCATTCAGTTCAGTTCAGTTCAGTGGCTCAGTCATGTCCAACTCTTTGTGATCCCATGAATTGCAGCACCCCAGGCCTCCCTGTCCATCACCATCTCCCAGAGTTCACTCAAACTCACGTCCATCAAGTTGGTGATGCCATCCAGCCATCTCATTCTCTGTCATCCCCTTTTCCTCCTGACCCCAATTCCTCCCAGCATTAGAGTCCTTTCTAATGAGTCAACCTTTCGCATAATTTTAGCATTGGTGAGGCCCAATTTGTCATCTTTTTGTTTTTTACAGGGGGTTGCTATTTAATAATCTTCACCTAACCCAAGGGAACTAATTCTATGTTTTCTAGATAGTATATGGATTTATCACTTATGTTTGCAGATCCATTTTGAGTTAATTTTTGCATATTGCATGAGAAAATAGTTGATATCCACTTGCCTACATACAGATATACAATCGTCCCTGTATCGTTTGTTAAAAAGGTTATTTTTTTCCTATTGAATCACCTGGGTACTTTTATCAAAAATTGATGAAGATACATTCATATATCTTCTTTGATTCAAGTCACTCAAGTTGTCAACTTTGATTCAAGTTGTGCCCAAGTCTTTGCAACCCCGTGGACTGTAGCCTTTCAAGCTCCTCTGTCCATGGGATTTTTCACGCAAGAGTACTGGAGTGGGTTACCATTTCCTTCTCCAAACTTCTTTGACTCATAGGTTATTTAGAAGTATGTTATTCTTACAGTTTTCTAATAACTTGGAATTTCATAGATATTATTTGCTTACTGATTTCTAATTTAATTCCATTGTGATCAGGGTACATATTTCAATTATTTCAATCCTTTACATTTATTGAGACTTAATATGATATGCTTGTTAAATTTTCTATCTGGACTTTAAAAAAAATTGCTCTAGTTAAGTGGAGTGTTCTGTAAATATGTTAGGTCAGATTGGTAAATAGTGTTTTTGTTCAAAATATTGACAGGGAGAGAGTTACTGAAATAGTCAATGAAAATTTTTGATTTGCATTCTTTTTTCCTTTATATATGAACATTTCATTTCACAGAATGTGAAGCTTTGTTTTTAAGTGCACAACACATTTAGGATTTTTATGTCTTTTCAATGAATTAGCCAGTTTATCATTATGAAATGAATTTCAATATTCCTGATATCTTTGCTCTGAATATACTTTATATATAGACATTCTGTTCTTTTTAAATTAGTATTAATGTTATATCTTTTCCTTTATGTGTTAACCAGTCTATTCTTTACATTTAAAGAAATTTCCTGTAGACATATGTAAGTGGGTCTTACTTTTATTTTCAAGACAAACAATACAGCAAACTCTGATCTTAGTTTGCTTAGATCATTTATACTTACTGTGATTAATGATGTGATTGAGACTAAATCTACAGTCTTACTGTTTTCTATTTATCTCATTTGTTCTTTGTTCCCTTTTTATTTCTCCTTCCCTTCTTTTGGATCATTTTTTAAGATTCTATTTTATCTCTGTTATTGCCTTATTAAGTATTACTTTTTATTTGGTTTTGTTTTAGTGGTTGCTCCACGATTTATAGTATACCTTTAAATTCCCTCATAGCTCAGTTGGTAAAGAATCTGCCTGCAATGCAGGAGACCCCGATTCGATTCCTGGGTTGAGAAGATCTACTAGAGGAGGGATAGGCTACCCACTCCAGTATTATTCGGCTTCCCTTGTAACTCACCTGGTAAAGAATCTGCTTGCAATGTGGGAGACCTGGGTTCCATCCCTGGGTGGGGAAGATACCCCAGAGAAGGGAAAGGCAGCCACTCCAGTATTCTGGCCAGGAGAATTCCATGGAATGGTAGCAAAGAGTCGGACACGACTGAGTGACCTTCACTTTTAAATTTATAATAGTCTATTTCAAATAGTGTTATACTACATCATATATAGCATAAGAAGAACCTGTCAACAGTTTACTACTTCTGTATAGAATGTAATCTTTATGTCTGACTGCTCTTTTGAGGTTTCCTATTCATCACTGCTTTTCAGCAATTTGATCCTGTTTATTTGTTTGGGGTTCACTGGTTCTTTGACATATGGGCTTATAACTTTTGAAATAGATTTTGAAACTTCTGGTACACTACTTTTTCAAATATTTTATGTTTCCACTTATTTCATGCCTCAGCTCATTGGTACTGTATTTTTAATGTTTTTTCTTTCCTCTGTTTTATTTCTGAATAGTTTCTATTGCTATGTCTTTAAGTGTCCTAATCTTATCTTCTGCAGTTTCTAATCCCATTCAGCCTATTTTTGTCTCAGATATTGTACTCTTCATCTCTGAAAGTACAATTTCAAACTCTTTTATATCTTTCATTCATTTTCTCATCATGCTCTTGAACATATGGAGTATATCTGTAATAGCTGTTTCAACATCTTTGTCTACTAATTCTAACATCTGTGCCACTTGAGTTTGATTTTTATTGATTGACTTTCCTAATTTCATGTTATATCTTGTTGCTTCTTTACATGCATGCTAAATTTGAATTAGATGACAAATAATTTTAATTTTTCCTTTTTTGGTGATCTCATTAAATATCTGGGGGGTTTATTCTGGGATTTTTGTTGTTGTTGTTTGGTTGCTCAGTGTTGTCTGATTCTTTTGCAACCCATGCACTGTAGCCCTCCAGCCTCTTCTGTCCATGGGATTTCCCAGGAGAAATCCTGGAGTGTATTGCCATTTACTTCTCCTGGAAATCTTCCAGACTCAGGGATCAAACTTGTGTCTTCTGTACTGATAGGTGGATTCTTTACTGCTGAGCCATCTACGAAGCCGAATCCTGGGATGCACTTTATTAACTTTGAAACAATTTCATCCTTTCAAGTTTTACTTTAAATCTTTTTTAGGTCAAGGTTAGAAGAGCTGTCAGCCTAAGTTGGCCTAAAACTCAACATTCAGAAAACTAAGATCATGGCATCTGGTCCCATCACTTCATGGCAAATAGATGGGGAAACAGTGGAAACAGTGATAGACTTTATTTTGGGGGCTCCAAAATCGCTGTAGACGGTGATGGCAGCCATAAAATTAAAAGATGCTTGCTCCTTGGAAGAAAAGTTATGACTGACTTAGATAGCTTATTAGAAAGCAGAGACATTACTTCGCCAACAAATGTCCGTCTAGTCAAAGCTATGGTTTTTCCAGTAGTCATGTATGGATGTGAGAGTTGGACTGTAAAGAAAGCTGAGTGCCAAAGAAGTGATGCTTTTGAACTGTGGTGTAGGAGAAGACGCTTGAGAGTCCCTTGAACTACAAGGAGATCCAATCAGTCCATCCTAAAGGAAATCAGTCCTGAATATTCATTGGAAGGACTGATGTTGAAGCTGAAACTCCAATACTTTGGGCACCTGATGTGAAGAACTGATTCATTTGAAAAGACCCTGATTCTGGGAAAGATTGAAGGCGGAAGGAGAAGGGGACAACAGCAGATGAGATGGCTGGATGGCACCACTGACTCAATGGAGATGAGTTTGAGTAAACTCCGGGAGTTGGTGATGGACAGGGAGGTCTGGCGTGCTGCAGTCCATGGGGTCGCAAAGAGTCGGACACGACTGAACGACTAAGCTGAACTAAGGTAATATTCTTGAAAGTGACACATAATGCTGCATGTGTTAGGATTTTCTTCATTCTGGCATGTAAAAACACAAAATACATTAGCCACATGTGACAACTGAGGATCACCTTTTCTGCTGTATCTTTTTCAAAGGTTCCTTCAGTAGTTTATGCACATTAGAACTCATCACTAATCAGTAAAGACTTGACAGAAAAACCCTCTGAAGATTTCAAGACAGTGAGCATCAGTTTGCGCATTTCATTTTCTCTCCTATGCAAAACTATCCTTCTTAGTGCTCGGTTAGGCACATCTATCTATTTACCTGCCTTGGTATTCTGAAAGCCTGCTTTCTAGCTCTTCAACTCAGAAAGATTGTCAGGCTCTGCTTGTGTGCCCTCCCTCTCCAGGCAGAAAGCTGAGACACTCATGGGGCTCTCCTCATTCACCACCTTTCTCTCAAGGAACACTGAGATGCCACTGTGCAATGTCTGAATACTTTCATTTCATAGACTCTGTCTGGTTTTCTTGATGTTTGAGGAAAGATGATTAGTCTGGTCCCTGCAAGAAAAAGCCAGAAGCTGTCCATTTACTTAACTTTTAATTCTGATTTTCATAGCTTTCATTTCTATTATAATTTTAAAAATATCTCTCTTGATTTCTGACCACTTTTGATACTGCTTCTTTTTTATGATTTCAGTATTTATTTATCTAAGCATTTCGTGATATTTATTTTATATTGTCTATATGATGTTTCCAATATCTGAAATCTTTGGGGTGGGAGGGCTAAATACTTCAGTATTACTGTTGACTCTAATTCTTTCTGAATTGCTGCTTTGTGTGTTCTGCAATTTTTAATCTGAGTATATGTTTCTTTAGTTTGAACTAAATTAGATTTTAGAGATATCTCCTTCAGTAATTGTTTTTTGTTTGAGTGTTAGGTTTTCAAGGGCATAGCTGAACAAGGCCCTGTGGTAGAGTTTATTTTTAAAATAACTGATGCCCTATTTTACAGGATTCCTGCAGGAGAATTTTACTTCTCAGACCACTGATACCGGGACTGACCATCGGACTTGCTTTGGCCTGTACAACACTAGGGGCTTCCCAGGCGGTGCTAGTGCTAAAGAAACCGCCCGCCAGTGCAGGAGATGTAAAGGACACGGGTTCAGTCTCTGGACTGGGAAAGTCTCCTGGAGGAGTGCATGGTAATCCACTCCAGTATTTTTGCCTGGAGAACCCCATGGATGGACAGAGGAACCTGGCAGGCTATGGTCTGTAGGGTCGCAAAGAGTCAGACACAACTGAAGTGACTTAGGACACACACATGCATACAACATGAGAAGAAACGATGGGTGCAACGCAGCAAAACTTTAAGAGCTCTTGCGTTTTTCTGCTTTAACCTTTCCTCTGTGTTACTAGACTATCATTGTTCCAAACCAGAGATGCTCCTTATGGCTTGATGCTGGATTGAAGGGAACATGGAGCAAAGCCGAGACTGACACACAATGGACAGAATCATGAGTGGCATTTCTATCTCCGAAGTGTCATGCTTTTGTTGTTGTTGCTGTTGTTATGATAGTGAAAGTTCACCTAAGCTTAATGAGGGAGTCTCATGTTAAGTTGCACCACCTCACGGGTGATCCAAAGCTTATCTTCTGACCCTAATGTTGGTACTGGTATCTGGTTCCAGAAGAAGCCCAGTTTTGGTGACAGTTTTGAGAGCAGTCTCCTAATGTTCTGAAGTCACCATAAATATTTTTTTCTTATATTAATTTCCCGAGATTTTTTCTGTACTTCCTCTAAGTACAGAGATCCATTAAAAAGTATTTTTACCCAGAAATGGGTTCTTTTGCTTTTGAGCACTTGTTTCTTCAAAGAGCTACAGATAAAAGTTCCACAATTTGGGGTGAGTAGGTGGAGGGGAGCCACAGCTGAGCATACTCTCCTGGTCATAAATGATTCAAAAACACTCTTCCTTTTGGTAGTGGCAACTGTAATTTTAAATGTCAAAACATGAAAGAGAGTGTAAAAAATAATCAATCCATTCTCCTTTCTAAAGTAGAAAATGGGTTAATGATAAACATGTAGAGAAGAATCAAGATGACAAAAAATAAAATATGTCAAGCTAATAAAAAAGCATGAAACTAGATTACCTAGAATATAGCCCAAATGAGGCCTTCCTGAGTCACCTATGGCTACTTATGTATCATTGAATGTTTTTATTAGTTGATAGCTAATAAAAATTTCAAAACCTCAAAACTCTCAGGTAGAAACATAACATATATCCCAGTCTTAAAATTTATGGAGAATTTAATTGTTTAAAAATTAAAATACACTATTTTCAATGATCTATTTCATTATTTTATCTTTAATTTCATTCTGTACAAATATATTTTTTAAATTAAGTGAAGGTGGCCTATTTAGACCTTTCAGTTAAAGTTCTAAACCCTGCAAGTATATTTTTATTCATTTTGATCAAACTTTTCAACCACTCTGAAAAGAAACTGTAGTAATTCTCAGTGTGTACCCATACACGAATTACAGCAACCACATGTTTTCTATCTCACACAGACCTAGTAAAATTTAAAAAATCACAGAAAATTGCCTTTAGCTATGACAGAACAAATTGGAATTTTAGAGTCTCTTGAAATTTTTTTTTTTAAATAAAAAGCATCCTTCTAAGTTGCAGCTAAATGTGTTATTTTTATTAACATTATCCAAACATTATCAAACACCCTTCTCCAAACTCTTTCTCTCTCTCCAAATGAACATAGGATTGCATAACTCACATATTAAACAACTGACAAGTGAGTTGTCAGTCTTTATAAACATAATAGTAAATTTAAAAAGTCTTTATTTCCCAACTTGGTTGAGTATTTAGAACTAGCAGTTGTTGATTACTTCAACCATGACTACTTGATTTTCTCATCAGCCAACCATATTATCACATCATTATTTAAAATGTAAGCAAAACATTTAATAGATGTTCTACTCCAGTGAAAACATTTTCAGGTCTCTAGCAAGGGTGGATCGGAGAAGGCAATGGCACCCCACTCCAGTACTCTTGCCTGGAAAATCCCATGGACGGAGGAGCCTGGTAGGCTGCAATCCATGGGGTTGCGAAGAGTTGGACACAACTGAGTGACTTCACTTTCACTTTTCACTTTCATGTATTGGAGAAGGAAATGGCAACCCACTCCAGTGTTCTTGCCTGGAGAATCCCAATGATGGCACAACCTGGTGGGCTGCCGTCTATGGGGTCGCACAGAGTCGGACACGACTGAAGCGACTTAGCAGTAGCAGCAGCAGCAAGGGAGGATGTGTATGGACAAGCAACCCCTTTCCTAATATCCTAGTAATTGGTACTGACTGTCTCCAGTCATTACTGCAGCTCATGTGGAGCACCTGGTAGGAAGAAAAACAATTTTTACACTCTTTTCTATCCCTCTTCAACTCTATGTGCTGTCTAATATCCTCTCCCTACCCTCAACACACATTAAATTACACCAGCCCTTAAAAATTCTGGAACTTGGTAGTTGGCATTTCATAGACTAAATGAACACTATCCATGGGTATCCTAGTAGCAAATCACTGAGGAACAACTAAAAAGAATATTAAGGAGGAAAAAAAAAAAGAAGATAGATTTGCTTCGTGGAATACAAAGCTGAAAGTATAACCTAAGCCTCTTGCCTTTGCCTATAGGCTGAAATAGACTTGTATCACCTAATTTTCTCTTTTACAAGGTACTTAATAAAACCTGAAGCAGATTTTATTCAGTACCTATATGTTCAGGACTCCTGTGTTTGGTGCCTATCTTACAATATAAATAATATAAAAGATTAAGGAGACTCATTGTAGCTAAGGTGAAGATCAGAAGGTTGAATATTTTAAAAGTTATCTTTTAAAAATAAAACTTCGGTTCAATGAGAGCTTATGCTTGAGTATATATTCATTTCTAGGTCTCAAAAGATTCCTCCCCAAATTTACCACCTAAAAAGGTCAAATCCATTTCAATTCATACACATCAAACTTAGGTTATTTAATTGAGTGGTACTAGTTACTAATTATATTTGGATCTGAACCAAATGAAGCTATTTGTTCATTAAAACTAGAAGACCATATTTTACTTTGACTGAAACAACACTTAAATATTAACTCCTGCTGATATCAATGGGAATCCTGAATAGAGTTCAAGGACAGTCTTTGGCCCTGGCAGTAGTCCTAAGTCTCTTGAAATGGTAAGAAAAAAACGTGAGAAAGGATGTTACACAAGCAGGAGAATTCCAGATTCTATCATTTAGACGTGCATAAATTAATAGCACCAGTAAATTAAACTTATTCTGAAGGAAAATGAACCAGAAAGAGGGTGAGTATGTGTTTGAGAACCTGTGAATGTATATCCATGTATGTACGCTTGTGTATAACCGAATTGATCAAGTGACCGTATAGTTTAAATGTAAAACAATTTGCTCATCTTTTCTAATCTAACAGGAAGGGCCACAGTGAGTGCAAGCTTTGAGAATTTCTCACAGAACCAAAGACCTTCTTATTATAATTTGTAATTGTCCACGGGTAACTGCACATTCATTTGAATTCCTGAAAGACTGAATCTTGTAAAGAGAACAAGATGGGCCCATATTAAAACTTTTAATGACTTTAGTAAAAAAAGGTGGAACTTTGCAGCCAGCTGGCTCCATACCGAAAGCCAGGCTGCACAGCTTGAACTTAAAGCTATCTTAACATAATGAATAAGTGCCAATAATTAGCATATGTAGTGTGAACAGGTTTGCTGGCACAAGCAAGTGAAAAACTCCAAGGTAAAGTTATTATTAGGGAGTAATTAGCTCTGTGAAGTAAATGAGTGAAACAATAGCTGCCAGCACTGACAATATGGCTAACATCTGACTATGTGGAAGATAACATTGTAAAGTATTGCTCCCTGAGCTAGAATCTGTTAATAACCATATGTTAGTGTAATTAATGCAGAGTCTTTCTGACCTGTTGTCACATAAGAACAATACTTTCTTGGAAACATTCAAACAGGCAGTCCCACACTCTGGGTAAGAAATAATTGTGAAAGTTGCTTACAAACAACTCTTACATCTTTATTTTTTTAAGAAAAGAAATAAGCAGTGAGTTGAAAATGCTGAAGAACAGGATGAGCTGAGGTAAAACTATTTTCCTGTCTGACATCCCAGACACTAAGAATTCAACCAGAACAGAACTGGATCCTTCAAGGTGACTGAAATTCAGCATAGATTTAGACAGATCAAATTAGGGGATAGGCAAAGTTGTTTTTCGTATGAAATTTCTGAGCTATATACCAAACACTTCCCCTTAGTTTTCACAGGAAACACACACACACACCATGGTATCATTTGAGAAATATTTCAAAAGAATTTTAAGTTTCAATACTATTAAGCATATTTTGCCTCTAAATCTAAACTCCTCAGGAATTGAGGACTGCATCATATTCATCTTTTTATTACCTCTGAGTGTTAACATACTACCTTCAGTAAATACTGAGTAGACACAGAAGATACTTTTGGATTCTCAATGATTCTGGCAACACAACTAAAAACAGACTGGGGAAATGGGAGAAGAAAGTTCATACAGTGTAATTTCTAAGAGACAGTCTTAGATCGTTCGGTAATAGATAGAAATAGAGTAGACAGAACTACATGGCTCTTTCCATTAAATAATTATGACCTATCCATCCCTGTCCACTTCATATTTTCCTCTTCTACTTCCTTCACCATGCATCTTCTCCTTTTTAATATTTTGTATCTCATATTATTTCATATAATAATTTCACATTATTTCATAATATATTTCACAATAATTTTCTGTGTCTGCAAGATCATTAATCTTTCTGTCAGTTTCCTAATCTATCAGTGGTGATAAGGTTGATAGCCATATTTTAACTTGAATTTAATACTGAACGAGTTGAAAAATTGTCATCTGCCAATGACAACTGCAATTTTTAGTGCTAAATACGCAGAATCAATTGTTCTCCCTTATTTCTGTCAACCATATATAAGTGTTTTCCTAAGAATTTATAAGGCTATTCTCATCAAGTCATGGCCTTAAGGTATTAAAAGTACCAAGATCAGTTGAAGATTCTTTTCTACTAGTTTGTATTATTCTACAATAACAATGTGAGGGAAATTTGTAATGCCACCCAGCAAACTTGTTACTACCAGCAAGACATATACTGCAACTTACAGAAAGCTCAGGTCCACATTCCCTGTCATCGTAATGAAATAAAATAACTGAGGCTATTATTACTTATCTTTAGGGTACACATATACATGTGTGTGTGTAAATATATATATTTACACACATAAAACTTCCTGTCGAAGAAGGAAAATGAAAGCTTTCACAGCGTTTCCTAGTTATACATAGTTGTAAAGTATTACTAATGATCACTAATGATATACAACTCACTATGGAAATTCAGTTAAGCATATATATGCCTGGCATATGTTCACTATGGATTTTTTCATCCAGTATCATCTCAAAATTATATATGTATTAAGAGCACAAAAGACATTCTAAATACTTCTGATTTTTGGCCAAATATAATTTACTTTGAGTATCCTATTCCAACTAACCTATTCCAGCTGAACTTCTCAAATACAGCTTATGAGGTGAAACACTCATAAACTAATCAACAAGTATTTCATAAACTATAAGATAAGATGAAGTAGTATCCATCAGTTCCTGCAGAAAGTTTGATAACTTTCAAATCTAAGCTGTACCATATCTTGAGAAGAGAAAGGCTGAGATTTAATGAAAGCTTGTTAGTAACGTTTGCACCTTTTTAAAGGAGTAGGTTTCTTTAGCAATGTCTAATACTTCACAGACTAAAATGGCCAAGTAAAAGAGCGCTGCACGTTTGAGATCTCACACATTCATCTTCTCACTAAACATCTGTTTAAGGCCTGTGTGATCTACCTGTCAGCACCAGTGATCCATAAAGTGTTTGAACTGCCTGTCACAAACCTCTGAGCTGGTTTGATCAGAGGCTTTGTGCACACTAATCACACCCTTTATCTTTCTAATGTTAGAGGGGGAAACACACACACACACACACACACACACACACACACACACACAGAGCAAGGCTGTCTTCTCAACCTGACTGTAATTAATCTTTGTAAGGGGGAACCTGCCTGGTTTGAAAAGCAAAGATCTGATGGGCTGCTGCTCTTTTTGTATAAAGGCCTTATTTTCCTACCAGGCATCTTTATACTTGGGTGGTACCCTTTACAAACCACCTTAACTGTGGCTCAGTGACAGTGAAACAACCTTCAAGATCACCTTATGAATGAACCTGTTGGTAACTTTACCTAAGAAAAGAAACCAATAAAAGGGAGTTCTACAGGAGCTCGTTTAAATGATTCTCTCTTTTTAACTGGATGCAGGAAGAAAGGAGCCCAAATGTGAAGCGGTCCCCTTTTCATGTTCCTTGTAAGCTTCTCTCCACACTAATAATCCCACTGCTACTTTCCTCCTGCTCAGTTGCACACAAATGTATCAAGAGCTGCAGGAGCTCCCAGAGAGGGAACATTTAACATCTTTTTTTTAACTGTTTAAAGTAATGCTTTATGCATCTTGCCTCTTACCACTATTTGCTTTTTATTGCTTTAAGTGAGATTAATGCCATGGTTGAAATAACTTGGAATGGCACTGATATTCAAAATGTAATGGACCATTCCCAAGGGACATAATCCCTTGTGTAACAGTTTAAAAACAATTTGGAATATAGTAAACAAAAGGCAGAGAGGGAAAAAAGAACTATATGAGTCAGCCATAATATTAGATAAGAGAGTATAAATTAGGATCACGTGATGATCTTTCCCAATACTGTCTCTGGTATGAAATGTTAAGTTCAGCATTTGTAGACACAATTCAAACTAAAGACCACATGTTATTAGGATGCACATAAATCCCACAATGAAGATATTTAGTCAATTGCTGGATAAGCTCTACCCAGTTACACAAATTCTTACAGGGGAATTGGGCAGCAAGGACTAAAAATGAAAGCATGTCTAACACCTGGCCCAATTAAGTTTACAACATAACTCCTATTACTAATAAAAAAAGTCAGAAGTCTACTACAGAGGAATGAAGTATATTGTAATTTTTGACAAGTAAAGAAAATTAAACTGTATAATGACAAATTATTTTGAATGTTTTTAGCACTAAAGAAAAATATGTTTATTCAAAATAGGGCTAAACTTTTAAGTTAAATCACATGAGGTCAGTATACAAAAGTTCAGATAAATAGTATTTTAAAATTTCTCATCGAAAGTATAACTGGATTTGTTTCTAGCTGCATGAAAGCTTTTAAGTTACAAATGGTTGCTCAAACTCCTGCTACTGCTGCAGCTTCCTCCAGCTACTATTTGGGGCCCCTGGATCAGATATCCTCAATATGAGGATTAGGAGAATACGTTGCCTCACCAATTTAGGGACAATGCCCCTTGTCAGCTCGGAAGCTGTTATGGAACAAGAACGACGCCCCTTTTCCCTAGGCAACATAATTCTCCTAAAAGAAAAGGGGGAATGAGAGAGTCATTTCCTAGGCAGGTTGATAGGGAGTCTAGGGGTCCCCAAGCAGAGAGGGGTCTGGAATTCTCAAGGAGGAAGAAAGGACAAACTTTTTTCCTTTCTCCACATTCCTTAGGATTATATAACAATAATGTATCCTGCCTAAGGACAGTCTTTGGATTCAACCTTCTGTTATCTTAAAATGTTAATTATGGGAGTAGACCTGGTCTTTACAAGGATGTGTCTTGCCAGAGGACAGTGTTATCTTAAAATGTAAATTATGGGAGTAGGTCTGATGAGGTCTTTACAACCTCCAGACATTCTTTGGATTATATAACTTCATTGTTAACACTAGCAAGCAGGTACTCTTTCTGCCCCCTTCTGATGCCTATGTCCGAAGCTTTCTGTATCTCCTTTATACTTTAATAAAACTTTATTACACACACACACAAAAAGAAAATTTATAATAAAAATATTAAAACTGGGGGCTTTTGTATTTAATAAAGCATTATACTAGCATTTTTATGTGAATATAAACTCTTTACTTCTGTATTATGATACTTTAGCCCTAATCAATGTCATTATTAATATATTTGAAATTGTTGCAGAACAGGATAGAGGATGTTTCTATGGCTATATCTACATAATCCACAAATGATATGGTTGTATATCACACTTCACACTATACATCTATGTTTCAAGATCATCTATTTTAAGACATTTTAACTTAGCTCATGGATTCAAAAAATTCTCTATGCTGTCCAAGTGGTCAGTAATAGAAATTAGATTTCCTATGTATGCTGTTATAAAATACATAATTAAGTATTAACCAGTGTAGGGTTATAGGAACAACCAGATTTAAATCTTATTCTATTGAACTATTCCCTTTGCCACCAATTTGAATCTTGTCTTTAGTCCTAATGAAAAAGCCTATTCACTCTCTTGGCATCCACAGCTCATCAATACTTTTATTTTACTTCTATGCTCAAACACAGAAAAATTGATGCTTTTGAACTGTGGTGTTGAAGACTCTTGAGAGTCCCTTGGACTGCAAGGAAATCCAACCAGTCCATCATAAAGGCAATCAGTCCTGAATTTTCATTGGAAGGAATGATGCAGAAGCTGAAACTCCAATACTTTGGACACTGATACAAAGAACTGACTCATTTGAAAAGAGCCTGATGCTGGGAAAGATTGAGGGAAGGAGGAGAAGGGGATGACAGAGGATGAGATGGTTGGATGGCATCACTGACTCAATAGACAGGAGTTTGAATAAACTCCAGGAGTTGGTGATGGACAGGGAGGCCTGGCATGCTGCAGCTTGTGGGGTTTTAGAGTCGGACACGACTGAGCAACTGAACTGAACTGAACTGATGCTAATGCTTTAGGTCTCTCAAACTTTAGTGAGCACTAGATATCAAGTGGAGAAGGCAATGGCACCCCACTCCAGTACTCTTGCCTGGTCTATGGGGTTGCACAGAGTTGGCCATGACTGAAGCAACTTAGCAGCAGCAGCAGCAGCAGATATCAAGAGTGGCTGAGGACTTTCCCAGTGGTGCAGTGCATAAGACTCTGCCAGCCAATGCAGGGCACATGGGTTGGATCCCTGGTCTGGAAAGATTCCACATGCAACTGAGCAACTAAGCTCATGCACCAGAACTACTGAGCCTGTGCCCAGGAATTCCAACTACGGAGCCGGCACGCTGCAGCCACTGAAGACTGTACAGCTGGAGCCTGTGGCCTGAAACAAGAGAAGCCACTGCAATGGCAAGACTAGGCACTGCAACTAGAGAGTAACCCCCACTTGGTGCAACTACAGAAACACCACGCACAGCAACCAAGACAAGTGCAACCCAAAATAAAAGTGAATGACTTAATTAAAAGAAAAGTGGGGCCACACATAGGACTAAACTTCTAATCACTTCTAGACACCGAAGCAAACTGCAGAAACCTTGTCTGTTCATCTCCTCGTCCTGGCCACCCTGAATAAACTGGTCTAGGTTTCAGCAGTGTGAGTCAGAGTAAATGTGCAAGGCTTTAGACTGACTTCAAGGAGAACTCAGTGTCATGAAACTCTGTACCCTGAGGAGGTTAGGGCCTTTTACATGAGGGGTAAGTGTAGAATATCCTGAGAGCAACGATTATGAGCAAATATTTTAACTTTTTAAGTGTCACAATCTGTATAATCATTTAATTTTTTAGTCTGATTTTTAGCTTTGGACGTTTTCTAAGGCTAAATATAAAATAAATAAAGACCCTGATGCTGGGAAAGATTGAGGGCAGGAGGAGAAGGGGACGACAGAGGATGAGATGGTTGGATGGCATCAACGACTCAATGGACATGAGTTTGGGTGGACTCTGGAAGTTGGTGATGGACAGGGAGGCCTGGCGTGCTGCGGTTCATGGGGTTGCAAAGAGTCAGACATGACTGAGTAACTGAACTGAACTGAAACATTTATTCATTTTTAGGTTACATTTTTCTTTTTGTGAGTTTTGAAAAACATAATTGTGCAAATATTTAATAATAGGCACCTACTTCATTGTTCCTAAGAAATTTACTAAAAATTAATTAGCACATATACAGATTTTAAAAACCAATTTGAGAATGTTGCTGATTGTAAAGACTCAACTTGATTACAGCACCACTGAGTTTTAGAGGTAGATTTTTTATAATCTATACCAGATTTTTATAGATGGGGAAGTTGAGGACTTTTAATTCTTTTTAATTTATGTCTTTATCAAGCAATTAATATTCTCATAAGAGAATCAAATATATGTTGTAAAAGTACAAGGAAAAATGCTATTGAGATTCTCTTTTCAATGAGAGAAAATTAAAAATCACTCAAATAAATGCAACACAAGGTACAAAGGAATAAGACAGAAAAAGAGGAATAGAATGGTAAATGACATAGGAGTTCAGGGGACTTTTTTTCTAGGAAGTCTGAGGGACTCTTTATGGATAAGATGATGTATGACTTTGGACTTGGTGTTTATGATTATTCTTGACATGGAGACAAGGAATAGAGAATGCTATTCCAGGAAAATGAATCCACATGAGTGAAAACATAGAAGCCAGAGAGTTTGAATAAGAGTTAAATTAGCTGGATCATCAAGCTCATAAAAGGAAATAAGTGAGAATAAATTAGCCAAGTAGGAGGACCATATAGTAGAGGGTCCTGAATGACAGGCTAAAAACAACCCGTTTCATCTCGTAGACAGCTGGGAGCTGTCAAAGGCTTTTGAGCAAGGGATGGGAACCAGGAAGAGTTTTTCTTCAGTGAGACGGACCTAACAGTAGTGCAGAAAGACAATGGAGGGTAAAGCTACTAGAGTCAAACAGGACAGGCAGGTAGTTATTGCAGAGATGAGTGGCATGAGAACTTGAATTCGAGGCAGAAAAGCACCAACAAGAAAAGATGCAAGGAGTATCATGAAGACAAATCAATATATTCATAATCTTATACAAAGCAGAGTGAGAAGAGGAACATATTAACAATAAATTCAAAGTTTTGACATTAAGTAATTAGAAGACTAGAATTCTTATAACTAGTTATTTGTACTGGACGTGGAACAACAGACTTGTTCCAAATAGGAAAAGGAGTACCTAAAGGCTGTATATTGTCACCCTGCTTATTTAACTTATATGCACAGTATATCATGAGAAACACTGGGCTGGAAGAAGCAAAAGCTGGAATCAAGATTGTCGGGAGAAATATCAACAACCTCAGATATGTAGATGACACCACCCTCATGGCAGAAAGTGAAGAAGAACTAAAGAGTCTCTTGATGAAAGTGAAAGAGGAGAGTGCAAAAGTTGGCTTAAAGCTCAACATTCAGAAAACTAAGATCATGGCATCCTGTCCCATCACTTTCGGCAAATAGATGGGGAAACAGTGGCTGACTTTATTTTTGGGGGGTTCCAAAATCACTGCAGATGGTGATTACAGCCACAAAATTAAAAGACGCTTACACTTTGGAAGGAAAGTTATGCCCAACCTAGACAGCATATTAGAAAGCAGAGACATTACTTTGTCAACAAAGGTCCATCTAGTCAAGGCTATGGCTTTTCCAGCAGTCATGTATAGATGTGAGAATTCGAGTATAAAGAAAGCTGAGTGCAGAAGAATTGATGCTTTTGAACTGTGGTGTTGGAGAAGACTCTTGACAGTCCCTTGGACTGCAAGGAGATCCAACCAGTCCATCCTAAACGAGATCAGTCCTGGGTGTTCATTGGCAGGACTGATGTTGAAGCTGAAACTCCAATACTTTGGCCACCTGATGCAAAAAGCTGAGTCATTTGAAAAGACCCTGATGCTGGGAAAGATTGAGGCCAGGAGGAGAAGGGGACGGCAGAGGATGAGATGGTGGTATGGCATCACTGACTCAACGGAAATGAGTTTGGGTAAACTCTGGGAGTTGGTGATGGACAGGGAGGCCTGGCGTGCTGCGATTCATGGGGTCGCAAAGAGTCGCACATGACTAAGCAACTAAACTGAACTGAAACCACAGATTTATAGGACTAGAATTTCATATAATACATGACTGATGCTTCAGTGACAGAATGTTAATACATGGCTTGTCTATCATATACATCATCATCCATTTCAATATATACCATCATCATAGAAATCATTTCATAGGAGTGGAAGCCTGTTTGCATTAAGTAAGAATTATTTCCTTGTCCAGAACTATTTCCTACAGAGTATGAGGTTAAGAATTTGAAAAAAAAAAAAATGGGTTCAGAACTCCTATTGGAAGCCTGGGCTTTCCTGGTAGCTCAGCTGGTAAGAAATCCATCCACCTGCAATGCTGGAGACCCGCATTCCATTTCTGGGTCAGGAAGATCCCCTGGAGAAGGTATAAGGTACCCACTCCAGTATTCTTTGGCTTCCCTGGTGGTTCAGTCAGCAAAGGATCCACCTGCAATGTGGGAGACCTGGGTTCGATCCCTGGGCTGGGAAGATCCCTTGGAGTAGGGCATAGCAACCCACTCCAGTATTCTTGGCTGAAGAATCTCCAAGGAAAGAGAAGCCTGGCAGGCTACAGTCCATGGGGTCACAAAGACCTAGACAGGACTGAATGATTAAGCACAAGCACAAGCACATTGGAAGCTCAGTTACAGAAGAATCTTCTAGTGCATCCAGGCTGGAGGCTTTACAGAAAAGAAAATGAAAAATTCAGTATTCACATAGCAGCATTCTTATACTTCAGATATACCAATAAGTACCCTAAGAAAGACCAAAATCTTAAGAAAGCCACTTTAATTCTACTCCAGTGAAAGTAAATATAGACAGTATAGGAGTTAGGGAATAAGGACATCATTTCTACATCTCTAATTTAAACAAGATTCCTAATGTAATGATACTGGTTTAGAAGTTATAGAAATGGATAAATAAGAAGTGGTACATACATACAATGGAATGCTACCCAGCCATCAAAAAGAATGAAATAATGACATTTACAGCAACATGGATAAACCTAGGAGACAGAAATGGCAAGCCATTCCATTATTCTTGCCTGGAGAATCCCATGGATAGAGGAGCCTGGTGGGCTGCAGTCCATGGGGTCACAAAGAGTTGGTCATAACCAAAGTGACTTGGTGCGCGCACATGCACACAGATAAACCTAGAGGTTGTTATATGGAGTGAAATAAGTCAGACAGAGAAGGATGACATTTCTGTATGACATTCCTTATATGTGGAATGTTAAAAGAAATGATACAAATGAACTTACTTATAAAACAGAAAGAGACTCACAGACTTAGACAATAGACTTGTGGTTGCTGGGAGGAGGCTCAGGGGTAGGGATAGCTGGGAAGTTTGGGAGAGACATGGACACAAACGGATAGCTGACAAGGACTACTGTATAGCCCATGATATTCTGTTCAATGTTCTGTGGTGGCCTGGATGGGAAGGGAGTTTAGGAGAGACACATGGATACATGTATATGTATGGCTGAGTCCCTTCACTGTTCGCCTGAAGCTAATACAACACTGTTAATCAGCTCTACCCCAATACAAAATAAAAAGCTAGAAAAAAGAAGTTGTGGATAGTAAGTATGTTTCTGCATGTTTGTGACCTATATAAAGGAAATAACTAAATCAGTATGGACAGGTATAAGTTTATATAGTATTAATAGAATCACAATAATATTTTAGATGTAACTTTAATATGGGAAATTAGATGAGTTTTGGAAATTTTATATCAAAATACTACTTTGTTATTAGTATAGTATTAATTAATTTTAAATTATACTTTTGAGAATACTTTTGTATTGGAGAATACTTTCCAATATTTCAACAGTTTGAACCTAAAAAGGAATGGAATGTTTTAGCTCTTTTTTTGATAATTTTGACAGAAAGACCCACTTTTCTGAAAAGTATTAATTTCTATGGTATTTTGAAGGACAAAGTCTCTTACTCAAAAAAATGGTTTTATTACAGAATAAGAAGTGAAAAATACCCCCCTCTTCACACACACACATACACACACACACACAAACACACACACACACACTCATACATGGAGGAAAAAAATAGTTGTTTGTTGGATTAGACAAACCATTTCTTATATGTAGTAAAAAAAAAATTTGGCCTAAAATATTTTCAGAGTATCATGATATTAAAAACATTATTTTCAATACAGATTTCATCAGTTCATGGAATCCTTGAAGTTAGAAATGTATGAAGTGTGTAGCTCTATCTTCTCTTAATTATAAATGTACTATTCTCAAAACAAAAACAAAAGAGGCACTTTAAATTCAAAGAAGGTCTATTTCTATTTTGTTATGTTTACTTTAAAATTATGACATATCATCATGTGTCACTTAAAAAAATTCTGTTCCTTGATAAAGACTTATACCTGACAAATAAAAAATTAACTAATAAGATAATGCACATCACACAATACAGGTGGAGAGTCTTCATAAAACTGTAAACTGAGCACCATTAATTAACATTTAAGCAACACTTCTGTGTCTTGTTTTGGCTATTGTATTTGTCAAACTTTAAAATACAGGCAACAAAGTGTGTGTGTGTGACTATACAAAGAAAACAATTATGCATTTGAATATGTATTTATAACAAATCAACAATATCAGCACACATCTGCTGTAGATCTTTGAAGCAAAAATGTATTCTGTTACTAATAAATTTGAAATTAAAAGCATATATCTGTGTCCTCGATGTTATATATATTTCTATATACACATTCAATTTATGAAAGTATATGTTGATCAATTTGATACAGCCTATAAAATTATAAAAAATATAAGATGTAATATTAGCTATGAAGAAAGTGGAGGTAAAAATCACTCAGTCGTGTCCGACTCCTTGTGACCCCATGGACTATACAGTTCATGGAATTCTTCAGGCCTGAATACTGAAGTGGGTAGCTGTTCCCTTCTCCAGGGGATCTTCCCAACCCAGGGATCAAACCTAGGTCAGGTCTCCTGCATTGCAGGTGGAGTCTTTACCAGCTGAGCCACCAGGGCAGTCCAATATTAGTTATAAGTCAATAAAATGAAAGAGAAAAATATTAATAGGAACCCAAATAACTCCAATCAGAAAGCAGAACAGGAAGGCTTTTAAAACACTATATTGATAAATAATTTTCCTAACACAATAAGGCACATCCTGGCTCTTACTTCAGGATGAAATAAAACAAATCACTTCCCTGGAAATCCCACGTCTTATCATCATCATCATCATCTTCACAACATAGATGATATCATTTTCTTTTTAACTACCATTACTTTCTTTTAACTACCATTTCTGATAATATTTTATTTTCAGCTACCATTTATCAAGCACCTTCTGTTAGCTGGGTATTAACTAAATTGGTGCTTTGTTTATAATAATTATAACAAAACACTAGTGCTATATCACATGTATTTTAGACATGAGGAGAGAGAGTGAATAGCTCCACTCACACTACTAGTGACACGCGGCCACTTAAACTCTGTTCTATGTGACTGAGGAGTCCTTGCAATCCTCCCCACGCCACTCCTGTGATACAACAAAGTGAGAACAGTGCCAATACCCCAGGCACCACTGTTCACTCAAGAAAACTTAGTCAATCCTCATCTTTTGTTTAAAAATCTGAGTGATTTTATCAAGTATGTTGGCATCATATGAGTCACAGCCCAAACGTAATACATAATTCTCTTTCCAGATGGTCAGGAGTCTAGCCTATGATGATTTGAATAAAGAAAAATATGTAGAACTGGTATTTTAAAATTTCTTAATGATGAAGGCAATTTGTACAGATTTCATCGGCTGAACAAATGTGGATTAGGTACAAATGACCCTTAGGCTACGTCCACATGCTCAGCAATTGAGCTATAAGACATGTCTATTGGTTATAACCTCAGGACAAACCAGGCAGCCAGAGTCCACCTGGAGGAAACATATGATTACAATAACCATCATTAATTATGAACTTTCTCACATGCTACTATTACCTAAAATTTACAAATGAATAAAGTGGAACTTAAAAAAGATTAAACAGCTTTCTAAGTTCATGCAATCACTAAGTGACAGAGCCAAGATTTAAACAAAGTCCACCGAAGCTAACTTCAGAATGCTATCAACTGTATCACTCATAGTAATTCTGTCTTTATGAATTACAGCCACTTAAAAAAAAAAACAAAAACTATCCAGTGTGATCAAAAGATAAAATGCAAAGGTATCTGGAATGATAAAGCAGTTTTATGTATTAACTGTGCTCTTGGCAGTCATGTACTCATTCTTCTTAATACTCAACACTTTCTCAAAGAAATAAGATGTCTAATAGTCAAAACAAGTATAGCACAATGCATAAACAATCCTAATAACTGTAGTATGTTAAACTGTGTCCCTCAGAAAGATATGTCAAAGTACTAACCCCTGGTACTTGTGAATGTGGCTTTATTTGGAACTAGGAGAAGGCAATGGCACCCCACTCCAGTACTCTTGCCTGGAAAATCCCATGGATGGAGGAGCCTGGTGGGCTGCAGTCCATGGGGTCGCTAAGAGTCGGGCACGACTGAGTGACTTCACTTTCACTTTTCACTTTCATGCATTGGAGAAGGAAATAGCAACCCACTCCAGTGTTCTTGCCTGGAGAATCCCAGGGACGGCGGAGCCTGGTGGGCTGCAGTCTATGGGGTTGCACAGAGTCGGACACGACTGAAGGTACTTAGCAGCAGCAGCAGCAGTAGGCTCTTTGTAGATGTAATTAAGAACCTAGAGATGAGATCATCCTGATTCCATGCGCATGCTAAGTCACTTCAGTTGTGTCAGACTCTTTCTAACCCCATGGACTGTAGCCCCCCAGGCTCTTCTGTCCTGGATTCTTCAGGCAAAAATACTGGAGTGGGTTGCCATTTCCTCCTCCAGAGAATCTTCCCAACCCAGGGATCGAACCCACATTTCTTATGTCTCCTGCACTGACATATGGGTTCTTTACCCCTAGTGCTACTGGGGACGCCCTAGACTTGGTTCAGATGATATAGAATCTGCATGCAATGTGGGAGACCCAGGTTCAATACTGGGTCAAGAAGATGCCCTGGAGAAGAGAATGGCAACCCACTCCAATATTCTTATCCTGAGAATTCCATGGATAGAGCTCTTCCTGGCAGGCTACAGTTTATGGACTCTCAGAGTCAAACACGAGTCAGTGAGCAACTAACACTTTCACTTTATCCTGGATTCAGGCTGAGCCTTAAACCCAAATGCTGGTGTTCTCAGAAAGATATTTGAGATACACAGATATATAAGGGAGAAGAGGATGGGAAGCTGGGAGCACAGACTGAACTGATGCACCTACAAGCCAAGGAACCCCAAGGATACTGGGCAGCCCACAGAAGTTAGGGCAGAGGCATGCTCCAGATTCTCCCTCAGAGCCTGCCGAAGAAAAACACTCTGCAGATACCTTAACAGCAGATTCTGGCCTCCAGACCTGAGAGAGCATACATTTCTATTGTAAACCACCCAGTCCGTGGGAATTTCTTACAGAGGGCCTCTGACACTAACACAACAGTAGTTCTAAAATTAGTGAATGAAAATTTTACTTCCCCAATATACCGTACTGAAGTATGCAGAAATTTTTTGCAGTCGTGGATGATATAGAGAGCTTAATATCATTATTTCAGCCCAAGAGAGTCTCTGGGTTTCCCAGATGACTCAGTGGTAAAGAACCTGCATGTAGCGCAGGAGACACAAGTGTGATACCTGGGAAGGAATGAGCGCCTGGAGAAGAAAACAGCAACCCACTCCAGTATTCTTGCCTGGGAAACCCCATGGACAGAGGAGCCTGGCGGGCTGTAGTCCGTGGGATCACAAAAGAGTCAGACACGACTTACTGACTAGAGAAAAACGGAGTATATCGAGGATATTGGCTCTACCAGTATTATCTCATCATGAAAGCTGTGGTACTAGGTTTTCAAATCCCACTGAGCGCATTAGGGATACATTCTCTCTCTCTCTGTTTAGTCTCTCTCTGATGTTAAATTATTCGGGATGGACAGTACATACTTTTTTTTTTTATGACCAGTCCTGTTCAAATAACAATATACACTGGTTGATATATTTGCTCACCTTATTTTATACCTAAGCTACCACTGAAGCTAGAAATACTTAAAATTAATTTTTTAACACTATGGCTTCATTTGTATATAATTTTCTATATAAACATGTCTAGCTTTGAGATAAGTTGATTTTATATATATATAAATCAAAGGCAAAAAAAAGAAATGATTTACATTTTTAAAAAGTTTTTAAAGAGATAATCAATGTAAGTATTCCTAAAATGCTTCACTGAAATTTTAGTGTCAATTTTAATAAAATGGGGCTTCCCTGGTGGCTTAGAGGTTAAAGCATCTGCCTGCAATGCAGGAGACCTGGGTTCAATCCCTGGGTTGGGAAGATCCCCTGGAGAAGGAAATGGCAACCCACTCCAGTATTCTTGCCTGGAGAATCCCATGGAGGGACGAACCTGGTAGGCTACAGTCCATGGGGTCACAAACAGTCGGACACAACTGAGCTATTTCACTTTCTTTCACTTAATAAAAATATTTATTTATAAAATTTTGAATAAGTATCTATGTCAGAAGGGAGAAATCCATATTAACTGTAAGTCAAAAATTAATATGGAATTTTATGGAATTGTTAGCGATGATAACTATCCATTACTAATTGTTAGCAATGGATAACTATCTCTTTGAGAAGCGTAGGGTTTTAAATTTTTTTTTAAAGCAACCCATGAGGGCACTGGTAAAGTTATTTTTTCTGTGATTTATAACTCAAACTTGACTCTTTTCCAATGTAGTAAACTATAACAAATTCAGAAGCTTAATATTTAAAATGAAATAAAATGGTTATAACTTACACTTACATTGATTTTATATTATATGATAGGTTAGTAACACTGAAAGGTCAGACAGAAATTACATTCTTACTTCTGCTCTGTGGAGATTCCATTATTACTCTAAGCACCTAATTCTTATCACCAATAACAACATTAGTAGTGATCCACTAAAATACAGCTATGCCAGGTACTGGACACAACTGGAGGCAAGTGCCAGTTGTGATGAAGCAATCAGCTGCTCCCATATGATCCTTCTAAAGAATGAATTCTATACAGAAATATCAGTGGTGAGGCATGCGCCTACTTAACACAGAGTCTGATAAGTGATGTTAAATGGAGGCAAGTAATTTCTCCAAAGGAATGTTCAGTCTTCAATGATAGTTAACAATTAAGGAACTTTAATCACACTATCTATCTCGCAAATGCGATCATCTTTAGTAATACCTCTTATGAAACCTGAACTTAGCTTAAATATTTCTTGCTCTCCAGAGACTTGCTAAAACTTCCATACTTCCATAACAAAAACTGATTTAAATTTTTCATATAGTTGATTCTAGTATTTTTACATTTACAAAATTTTGAATCCAAAGATAGGGAGGAAACTTAAGTTCTGTAACATTCAGAAGGTATTGTGACCTACTATGAAACTAAAATTCAGTTCGGTTTAGTTAAGTCACTCAGTCATGTCCAGCGCTCTGTGACACCATGGACTGCAGCATGTCAGGCTTCCTGTCCATCACTAACTCCTGGAGCTTGCTCAAACTCATGTCCATTTAGTTGGCGATGTCATCTAACCATCTCATCCTCTGTCGTCCGCTTCTCCTCCTGCCTTCAATCCTTCCCAGCATCAGGGTCTTTTCCATGAGTCAATTCTTCGCATCAGGTGGCCAAAGTATTGTAGTTTCAGCTTCAGATCAGTCCTTCCAATGAATATTCAGGACTGACTTCCTTTAGGATTGACTGGTTTGATCTCCTTGCAGTCCAAGGGACTCTCAAGAGTCTTCTTCAAAACCACTAGAAGACTTTCTAACACCATACACAAAAATAAACTCAAAATGGATTAAAGATCTAAACGTAAGACCAGAAACTATAAAACTCCTAGAGGAGAACATAGGCAAAACACTCTCTGACATACATCACAGCAGGATCCTCTATCACCCACCTCCCAGAATATTGGAAATAAAATCAAAAATAAACAAATGGGACCTAATTAACCTTAAAAGCTTCTGCACATCAAAGGAAACTATTAGCAAGGTGAAAAGGCAGCCTTCAGAATGGGAGAAAATAATAGCAAATGAAGCAACCAACAAACAACTAATCTCAAAAATATACAAGCAACTCCTACAGCTCAACTCCAGAAAAATAAACGACCCAATCAAAAAATGGGCCAAAGATCTAAATAGAGATTTCTCCAAAGAAGACATACAGATGGCTAACAAACACATGAAAAGATGCTCAACATCACTCATTATCAGAGAAATGCAAATCAAAACCACTATGAGGTACCATTTCACACCAGTCAGAATGGCTGCGATCCAAAAGTCTACAAGTAATAAATGCTGGAGAGGGTGTGGAGAAAAGGGAACCCTCTTACACTGTTGGTGGGAATGCAAACTAGTACAGCCACTATGGAGAACAGTGTGGAGATTCCTTAAAAAACTGGAAATAGAACTGCCTTATGATCCAGCAATCCCACTGCTGGGCATACACACTGAGGAAACCAGAAGGGAAAGAGACACGTGTACCCCAATGTTCATCGCAGCACTGTTTATAATAGCCAGGACATGGAAGCAACCTAGATGTCCATCAGCAGATGAATGGATAAAGAAAGTGGTGGTACATATACACAATGGAGTATTACTCAGCCATTAAAAAGAATACATTTGAATCAGTTCTAATGAGGTGGATGAAACTGGAGCCTATTATACAGAGTGAAGTAAGCCAGAAGGAAAAACATAAATACAGTATACTAACGCATATATATGGAATTTAGAAAGATGGTAACAATAACCCAGTGTACGAGACAGCAAAAGAGACACTGATGTATAGAACAGTCTTATGGACTCTGCGGGAGAGGGAGAGGGTGGGAAGATTTGGGAGAATGGCATTGAAACATGTAAAATATCATGTAAGAAACGAGTTGCCAGTCCAGGTTTGATGCACGATACTGGATGCTTGGGGCTAGTGCACTGGGACGACCCAGAGGGATGGTATGGGGAGGGAGGAGGGAGGAGGGTTCAGGATGGGGAACACATGTATACCTGTGGCGGATTCATTTTGATATTTGGCAAAACTAATACAATTATGTAAAGTTTAAAAATAAAATAAAATTAGAAAAAAAAAAAAACCCACAGTTCAAAAGCATCAATTCTTCAGCGCTCAGCTTTCTTTACGGTTCAACTCTCACATCCATACATGACTACTGGAAAAACCATAGCTTTGACTAGATGGACTTTTGTTGGCACAGTAATGTCTCTGCTTTTTTAACATGCTGCTGAAGTTGATTATAGCTTTTCTTCCAAGGATCAAGTGTCTTTTAATTTCATGGCTACAGTCACCATCTGCAGTGATTTTGGAGCCCAAGAAAATAAAGTCTATCACTGTTTCTATTGTTTCCCCATCCATTTGCGATGAAGTGATAGGACTGGATGACATGATCTCAGTTTTTTGAATGTTGAGTTTTAAGTCAGCTTTTTCACTCTCATCTTTCACTTTTATCGAGAGGCTCTTTAGTTCCTCTTCAATTTCTGCCAATTTCAGATATGCTGTCACCTGCATATCTGAGGATACTGATATTCTTCCTGGCAATCTTGATTCCTGTTTGTGCTTCATCCACCCAGGCATTTTGCATGATGCCCTCTGAATATAAGTTAAATAAGCAAGGTGACAATATACAGCCTTGACATTCTCCTTTCCCAGTATGGAACCAGTCTTTGTTCCATGTCCAGTTCTAACTGTTGCTTCTTGACCTGCATACAGATTTCTTAGGAGGCAGGTTAGGTGGTCTGGTATTCCCATCTCTTGAAGAATTTTCTGCAGTTTGTTGTGATCCTCACAGTCAAAGGCTTTGGCGTACTCAATAAAGCAGAAGTAGATGCTTTTCTGGAACTTGCGTGCTTTTTCATGATCCAACGGATGTGGGCAATTTGATCTCTGGTTCCTCTGCTTTTTCCAAATCCAACTTGAACATTAGGAAGTTCTTGGTTCATGTACTGTTGAAGCCTAGCTTGAAGAATTTTCAGCATTACTTTGCTAGCGTGTGAGATGAGTACAATTGTGTGGTAGTTTGAACATTCTTTGGCATTGCCTTTCTTTGGGATTGGAATGAAAACTGACCTTTACCAGTCCTGTGACCACTGCTGAGTTTTCTAAATTTGCTGGCATATTGAGTGTAGCACTTTCACAGCATCATCTTTTAGGATTTGAAATAGCTTAGCTGGAATTCCATCACCTCTACCAGCTTTGTTCATAGTGATGCTTCCTAAGACCCACTTCACTTCTCACTCCAGGATGTCTGGCTCTAGGTGAATGATCACACCATCATGGTTATTTGGGTCATTAAGATTTTTTTGTATAGTTCTTCTGTGTATTCTTGCCACCTCTTCTTAAAATCTTCTGTTAGGCCCATATTGTTTCTGTCCTTTAGTGCACCCATCTTTGCATGAAATGTTCCCTTGATATCTCTAATTTTCTTGAAGAGATCTCTAGTCTTTCCCATTCTATTGGTTTCCTCTATTTCTGTGCATTGATCACTGAGGAAGGCTTTCTTATCTCTCCTAGCTATTCTTTGGAAATCTGCATTCAGATGGATATATCTTTCCTCTTCTCCTTTGCCTTTCACTTCTCTTCTTTTCTCAGCTATTTGTAAGGTCTCCTCAGACAACCATTTTGCCTTTTTTGCATTTCTTTTTCTTGGGCATGGTTTTGACCACAGCCCCCATACAAGGTCACAAACCTCCATCGGGAGTTCTTCAGGCACTCTGTGTATCAGATCTAATCCTTTGAATCTATTTGTCACTTCCACTGTATAATCACAAGGGATCTGATTTAGGTCATACCTGAATGGTCTAGTGGTTTTCCCTACTTTCTTAAATTTAAGTCTGAATTTTTCAATAAGGAGTTCATGATCTGAGCCACAGTCAGCTCCCAGTCTTGTTTTTGCTGACTGTATAGAGCCTCTCCATCTTCATCTGCAAAGAATATAATCAACCTGACATCAGTATTGACCATCTGGTGATGTCCATGTGTAGAGTCTTCTCTTGTGTTGTTGGAAGAGGGTGTTTGCTATGAACAGTGTGTTCTCTTGGCAAAACTCTATTAGTCTTTGCCCTGCATCATTTTGTACTCCAGGGCCAAATGTGCCTGTTACTCCAGGTATCTTTTGACTTCCTACTTTTGATAAATCATATGATTTAGTGTGCTTATGTAGAAATTAATTACTTTAAAGATTTAGATAGTAGGCTGATACCTGAATTCAATTTGACAAAAGATAAAGTTAATTCAGAGATATAAATTAACAAAAATACTGAAAGCTAACATTCACTATTATTAATAAAGGCAAAGATAAAAAGAACCTTGGAATAATTAATGCTTTTGTCAGACACCTCTCCTGCCCATTGTTCTGGACCATAGCAGACATGTTTATTATTTTTTATGTAATACACTGTGGTGTAAGGTATAACATTGGGAGATGGGGCTCTAATCAAACAAACTAGTTTAGAGACCATATTGATATAGACATACTACTCTGTATTCTAATGAATTGAAGCTAATTAGATCAACTGAAGGGTAAGTTCATAATTCTGCTTTTTCTCTCAAACCTTCATCCATCTAGGGGTAGGAAGGACCACAGAAAAAACAAAAACACTTCTGAGATGCTGATTATTCAAATTTCAAGTTCAGAGTAATGACAAGAAGCAGAAAAAGGGAAAATAAATTGCCACACAAAAACATTTGCTCCAGGGCTCTACTAAGTTTACGGCATATTCACTTCATGATATTTGATTACTATATATCAACCATCATGTGACAGGTACTAAAATTTCCAAACTACAGAAGAAGAAGCTGAAAATCAATGACATCACATGACTTGTCCAAAGTCATACAACTGGAAAACAACTAAGTCTCCAGCTTCTAAATCCTGTAACATTTCAGAGAAAAGACATCATTCTTCCTCCAATCTGTTCTCTTCTTCCCTCTCCCAATACCCCTCCTTAAATATGTGGCCATCGTCCACACACTCAAAGAAATCCCTCTGCACTTCTATGCCTTGATTTTTAAGGCCTTTGGATTTTCTATCAATTTTTTGTTCGCATTTCTTTTCCCTAATTTACTTTGGCCTTCAAGATGAAATAGCCACAATTACTGTCTCAGTTTACTCTTGTAGTAAATAAAATTATATTATTGACTTTTCCCCACAGGATTCTGAAAACCTTAGTGATGTATGAACATTGTTTAAAAGAAGATAAAAATACCTTCATTACAGTTGAGCAGAATATCTGGCATATTTAATCCCTACCTAACTGGTAGTACTGTGAGGTCCCTTATACTTTCCATAAAGATATATATATATATATATATATATATATATATATAAACCTCTAACTAGACTTTAAAAGGTCAAAAAATCCAGCTGTGCTGGTTTCATATATTATAATGAATTATACAATATTTAAATTTAATTCATTACATGAATTATAAAATATAACTTTATATAAAATATAAATTTATATTTATATAAAATATAAAATTACATTTAAAATATAATCCATATTTCATAATTTTCAGTCCATATTCAAACTTTATTTTCTTCCTTTTGCCTCAGTAACTACCCATAAACGACATGCATTTGTTTCCTTACTTAATTACTCCTGTTATCCTTTTAGCAAGCTATTAACTACTGAAAAGGAAAGAGGCCTGTAGCATTTCTCATCATCATGTTTATTAAGCTCAGGACTGCATAAGGAGAGAATTATATTTCCTATGAAAGCAGGTAGGTATGTAGGATTGTAAAAAGACAGCCTCAATAAGTGAGTCCCTATGAGCAAAAACAGATCATTATAACAGATGATGTGGGCAGATATCCCACTGACATACAGTACAGCTTAACACAGCCAGGATGGAACAAAACTTAATAGTGGTCAAAGTGGAGAAAGGGGGCAGGCAGTAATGAAATAAGTACAGCACATCCTGAGGTTATTTTCTGTTTCTCCGTTAAGTTAAAGTAGTATCATAAAGAGTAAAAGCTCATAACCATTTTCCAGTTATCTGAACAATCAGTGGCACTGGGGGAAGATGTCCAACTAACTTTGCACATCTTTCCTTGATGAGCTTTTCCTTTGCAATTTCAATAGGTAAATTATAATGATGGCTTTATGGTCTGGATGGCTGTTAGTAAGGGAAAAGATGAAAACTGAATGAACTTTTCATTAGTATTCTTAAAACATTTCAAAATGAAAGACACACTTCAAGTTCAAGATGCTTAATTTTTTAATGTTTATGCAAAGGAATCAATAAAAGGAACCAAGCTGTAAATGAGTGCTTATGGGATATATTTGTATGGGATAGAGATTAAATGTGTGTTTATGGGACAGAGATTTCAAACAGAAAAAAACATGAACTAATCTAATATTAGAAGTTAGTAACTGGAGTAAAAAAAAAAATGAACTGAAGTAAATATTCTGAGATACATAACATTCCATAAATTTTCTAGGATACTCACATAAAAATACATTCAAAATCAAAAATTGTTCCTTCATGTAGGCATTTCAGTTTCATTCTGAGGCTATAAAACCCTTAAAGATAAAGACCAAACCTCCTACTGTAATCTTTATAATCAGAAGAAGAGATTGAACAAATAGGTTCAATGTCTTAAGGTCCATAATCTCAGGGACCTGTCAAAATTATATTACAGAAGGAACTGAAATAGTTGCAAAATATGTTTGCACAAGCAAAATAAAATCATTTCATCTTTTACTGTGAAAACTCAGATAATTTTGAATTTTCTAAGTCTTCTTGTCTCTCCATTTTCCAGGTATTATGTCCTTGTATCAAAAAACTCATAAAACATTAAACTTAGGGTTAATTCAAGAATTTTTTTCCATATTTCTTTTCTATTTTCCTAGATCAAGTCTCAAAATGAAGAAAGTCAATCAAATGATTTTAAAAAAAGAAAAAAGTAAAAGGATGTACAAAATGCCATTAAATAAATAAAGATGGAGGAAATGGGCTAAAGGAGATTAATTCTATGTGGCTTGGAATATGGCACTAAAAAGTTTACAGAACACCTGTTTCCCATTCTAGATAAAACATAAAGTTCAGAGGATTTAATCAGATAAAGAGTGAACAGTGAAAATACTATCATATTTTAGCATCGAAATGGCAACCCACTCCAGTGTTCTTGCCTGGAGAATCCCAAGGATGGGGGAGCTTGGTGGGCTGCCGTCTCTGGGGTCGCACAGAGTTGGACACGACTGAAGTGACTTAGCAGCCATTAATAATTACTATTCTTTGCAAAGTGGGTAAAGGAATAGCATGTATTTGAGAACTTCATTATTACATTTTATAAGTACTGTGATCATAATTTCTTTTAATTTAGCAATAACCAGAGAATGTCCATTGATTAACTTCATCATTTATTTTTTTCCTGCAAGAGACCCTTATTTTACTTCTATGATTATGACTGTATGCAAAAAAAAAAAAATCATCAGATTCTTAAATTGTGGCATGACATGGATGAGCACAGATATACTAGATGGATGAAAACCTAACTGCTACATTACATAAAGTGGGATTTTGTTTACATGCACTAACATTATATCTTACAGTGATCACATAAAAAAAATAAAATATATTGTGATACTGTGAGAAATGAGATTTATAAGATATCTAAACTCTTCCACAACTATAAGAATCAGCATTTTCATGTTACTGGGATACTAAGTTTTAAAGGAAATATTTACAAAATATCATCTTAGAGGTACTTATTCTACATTGAGTTCTTTCTCTTAAATTCTCACTGAGACATCTGTTGTCTAGGAAAGAGTTTGTGTCACAAGCATGAGAATAAATGAAAATAAAGAAATTGGGTAAGAGACAGTACAAAAAAGAAAAACAAAGATATAACGTTGTAGAAGACAGGTTAAAGAGAAGACAGTTTAAAGTAATGATATGTTGGTGGAAGTATCTGTACACCTCAAGATTGTGCTTGCAACACGTTTAAGAGCAGTAGCCTTTTTTTTAATCACAAAAGAGACACTTCACTCAGTGTCTCAAGGGATAAAGATTTTAGAGAAAGATCTTTCCTGTTTCCTTACATGAATGAAACACTTGTTACAGAACAAAAAGAAAGTGGATTTTTTAAAACAATAGGAAACTGAAAGATAAAGCTTTCAATAAATGACTGAAGTATATCAAATACCCTGAATGGGGAGGCTGGGGAATGGGCATCATTTTAGAGAAAAAGAAAAAGCAATTGCATAATGGGAAAATACTTTTTTTTGCCAAAATATTCATTTCCTAATTTAGGTTTTTAAACGCATCTAGAAATCAAAGAGGTGCTTTAAAATATTTCAGTTTTACTTTGAAAGAGCTTCAGCTGTTTATGAAACTAACATTTTTCTTAGAGACATAATCAGATATTATTTTCACACTAGAAGAATGTAATTTTTTCCTTCCTTTAGTTTATACACTCTGAAGATACATGTTACAAATTTTGATTCAAATGGATCAAACAGAGATACTAGCTCACTGTAAAAATGATGATTTTTTTAAAAAATATGAAACCCTCAGGAGCCAATGAAATGTATGTTAGAAAGTTTTGCATGCTTGCCTTCCAAAGTGATATAACTGATAACTTTAGTGAATCAGAATTTGAACAGCATTTTCTAATTGTTTTCTGCTAAATGATGCGTCATTTACAATTTTCATGGAACCATTCAAATACTATTCCAAATTTCTTTAGTAAAAGATTTAATATCTGTTTCAAATTCCAGATAAAGTAATAAACATAATTTGATGGGCTCTGTAAGGACTGCTGCTCATTTCGGGCTCAGCAATGCTTCAGACCTTGGTTATTTAATATGATTAACCAGGACTAAGAGATCAAGGTATATACCTAATTGCTATGGGACTTGGACAAACCCCTTATAATCTTTGGACCATATTTTATCCATCTACAGAAGAATAAAAAGTTGGATTAAGTCATAACTGAAGACCTGCAGTGAAAAAGTGTCAGCTGAACTGAAATGGGTTTAGCAAGCTCCTTATCTCAGTAAGGACTTACAGCAAGCAGTTCACAGACTGGTCTGAAGGTCATAATGTCCCAACACATTCTTCTTCCTATTTACATAAATGATTATCTTCAAACATACCCCCCATTTTTACAATGATATAAATATTAGTAGTCTTCAGTCCTAGAGTAATTGAGAAGAGTGAAATAATTTGCAGGTTTTATGATTATACCCCTGAAGCATGCAGTTGGTTGTCCCTTAAATAATCAAGAAACTATCCATTAAATTTAGCCTTCCAAGACACAGCCTCAAGGTGAGGAAGTGTGAAAAATTAACCATGGCTATGGTTGTTTGCTCAGTCCCTCAGTCATGTCCAACTATTTGCGACTCCATGGACTGTAGCCTGCGAGGCTCTTCTGTCCATGGGGTTTCCCAGACAAGAATACTGGAATGGGTTACTATTTCCTTCTCCAGGGGATTTTCCTGACCCAGGGATAGAACCTGCATCTCCTGCATTGGCAGGTGGATTCTTAACCACTGGACCACCTGGCAAGTCCTGGTTGTGGTTATTGTGACTTTATCCCCAAACCTAAAATTTGAACGGATTTGGTCTGACAAAAATGAGCATGTGTATGAGTTTTCAAACTAAAACATGTTATTTAAATGGAGAGAATGGTGTTAGCAAAAGGGTTAAAATCATTGAGGTATATTGCATCTCTCATCTGGAATCCAAAGAACATACAAAAATGAATAACTCATGTGAATATTTGAGTTATTAATACGGAAAATATTTGAAATGTGAATATCCCTGCAAATCCACAGCAGAATATACACACACTGGATATATAAGCCTGCTGCTGCTGCTAAGTCACTTCAGTCGTGTCCGACTCTGTGCGACCCCATAGACGGCAGCCCACCAGGCTCCCCCGTCCCTGGGATTCTCCAGGCAAGAACACTGGAGTAGGCTGCCATTTCTTTCTCCAATGCATGAGAGTGAAAAGTGACGGTGAAGTCGTTCAGTCGTGTCCAACTCTTCGCGACCCCATGGACTGCAGCCCACCAGGCTCCTCCGTCCATGGGATTTTCCAAGCAAGAGTACTGGAGTGGGGTGCCATTGCCTTCTCTGATATAAGCCTAATAACTGAATATAAAAAATTGTCCTTTTCAGAAATTCCTATTTGTGGAAATTATAGTCTAGTGAATATGTATATTCTTTCATTAGCATAGTCTCAAGATTATGTTTAAAATTGGAACGTGCTCTGATTCTATTTTATTATATAACCATGCTATTTATGTTAGATATAGCAGAATACTTTAAATATGTATTTAAAAATTATTTACACAGAAAAGAGAGGATGAGAATTGGGATTCTTCCTCAGTTAAATAGACAGTTACTTAAATATTCAGTTAAATAGACAATTACTGTCTATTTAAGTGTATCCCTTTGGTCAAAACTAGTTGCTTCTGTTCCAGTGTTCTTGCCTGGAGAATCCCAGGGACGGGGGAGCCTGGTGGGCTGCCGTCTATGGGGTCGCACAGAGTCTGACATGACTGAAGCGACTTAGCAGCAGCAGCAGTTGCTTCTGTAGAAAATGGTGGAGATCAATAGTGAAGAATTTTTTGTTTCTCAAACTAAATCTTATCAGATGTGTGTAAATAATTTAACCACTGATTCATTCACAAATATTGACCCCTAACTACAGTGCTTTCTCTTTCACCTCTTTGCAGCTGTTTGTTGTTGAATAATTTTTGTCTCCCTGCATATACACATACTCATATACCATATTTCTATATACATTACTTCACTTTAAATGTCTCTTAGTGCTTCTGAGTCTGACTGATGTAAGATGTTATTTTGAACATGCCAAAGCATCTAAACGGCTCTAGTCTTTTCTTCTCAGCCTGCATTCCTTGATAAGTGGCAAAGCTTCCCACTTATCAGTCACTCAAAGTGACTGTAGCTGTCAGTTGTGTACAAAGCGCAATCAGTTTGGAAGCGGAGACACCAGCATTTTTCTTCTCAGCTTGAAGCAAACACGTTTTGACTGCTAGTCATTCAATTTTAAAGCATTCTCAATTAGGGGCGGATGAAGATATAAAGAAAACACATCCTGAACACCTCCACCAGGCAACAGAAAAATTTTATTGTTATCTCTTGATTTACCTTATGGCAACACCATTCCTCCTCTTTTTCTGGCTGCTTGACACAAGTGCTCACGACAACACACCCTCTATCATGAAAGACTGCAACAATATATTATACTAACATCCAGTGCAACCTCTATTTGAGCCTGTGTATACGTTTTCTTGTGTTCTCTCCTTCTTGAGTCACCCTGTTGTAATTCAAATAAGTTACTTTAAAAATTAAAGCAAAACAATCTTTTAGACTCACCTGGCTTATTTGTGAACAAATATTTATTCAATAGAAACAGAAAACCTAATTCAGTAATGAGAAGAAACAGGAGAGAAGTTAGCCAGAAAAAGGATCTTTGGGGGAGAAAAAAATAAAAAATAGTAAAGAAGATAACTAATAGCTATATCAGACAGTCAAGCAGCAGGTATGGATACAGGTACTGGCAAAGTTGTGAAAAAGAAGATAAAGAGAGCAAAACATGTATTCAGGACTAGATGGTGGTTATGGGAGAAGAAATATTTTAATACATATTTGGGCATTAAATAGAAGAAATGAAGGGAAATAATGATTCAAAAAGATGTATGTACAGACACTTATGTATATGTATAGATGTAGATACTATAATAGAAATCTCTAATTATATGTCTACAATATTAAAATTAGCTCATTAGTTTACCTCTATTATAGTTAAACATATGTGTATGCTATGAAAGCTCACATTAGTTCACTGACCCTAATTTCATTTTTAGGTATAACAAAATCATCAACATAAAAGAGTTTCCAAGGTATTTATCTTTTATAAACATGTCACTCTATCTTTTTTATCATTTATAAGTGAAGATTTGGCTATACGCAATATTTGCTCATGTGAAACATATCTCTCCCCCATTCATAAGTACTTATTTACTCCATTTATAAAGGACTCCTCTTACCCGGCTTACTGTAGAAAGCAAAACCAAGTTATTTTAAAAAAATACTACCACATTTGCTAATTTAATAGGTTTAACTCAGTTTGATAAAAATCAATTAATTAATCTTATTTGGTAGGGAGTATCTGAATTAAATCACTCATTGCAACTCTATAAAGGAGAGAGAGGAAGAAGGCACCTTTTAGTCTACATAGTAACTCAGCTGTCAGGATCTCAGAGACATACACACACACAGACATACACCCCCCCTCAGTTCCACTCTAAAACTGAGATAATGCCATAACCTATCTGGGCTTCCCAGGTGGTGCTAGAGGTAAAGAATCCACCTGCCAATGCAGAAGATGCAAGAGATGTGGGTTCAATCCCTGCGTTGGAAAGATCAACTGGAGAAGGGAATGGCAACCCACTCCAGTATTCTTGCCTGGAACACCCATGGACAGAGGAGCCTGGCAGGCTACAGTCCATGGGATTGCAAAGAGTCAAAGACATGACTTAGTGAACACACACACATGCATAACATATCTGATTCTTGTGATAATCATATGAAATGACATCTACAAAGTGCCAACCACTTAATAAGCAATGGTCTACTGCTTCCTGGGGTCTACAAAGTGCCAACCACTTAATAAGCAATGGTCTACTGCTTCCTGGGGATTCCCTAAAGCTCTTGGTGGCTCAGTGATAAAGAACCTGCCTGCAGGCAGGTTAAATCCCTGGGTAGGGAAGATCCCCCAGAGAAGGAAATGACAATGCACTCCAGTATTCTTGACTGGGAAATCCCATGGACAGAGTCTGATGGGCAACAGTCCATGGGGTGGCAAGAGTCAGACACAACTTAGTGACTAAACAACAACTACTTCATAGTACAAAGTACAAAATGATTCTACAAATCACATACAGTGCTAGGGAATGTTGGTATCTCTCACTGATGGCTCTCAAGGGCTTCCCTGGTAGCTAGCTGGTAAAGACTCCACCTGCAATGCAGGAGACCCCGGTTCAATTACTGGATCAGGAATACGCTGAGAGAGAAGGAATACACTACCCACTCCAGTATTCTTGGGCTTCCCTGGTGGCTCAGTTGGTAAATAATCCACCTAAAATGTGGCAGACCTGGGTTCGATACCTGGGTTGGGAAGGTCCTTGGAAAAGGGAATGGAAACCCACTCCAGTATTCTGGCCTGGAGAATTTCATGGACTGTATAGTCCATGGGGTCACAAAGAGTCAGACAGGACTGAGTGACTTTCACTTTCATAGCATCTACTTTAATCCCTTGAGAAAAATACTGTCTTACAATTTATTTTTATGTATACTATGGACTGGATAATGTGCCATCACTTTATTCATTCATATAGTCATACACTAAGAAGTATTTTTAAGTTCTCATTATATGCTAACAACATTTACAGGTTCTTTGGATACAGTAGTGACCAAGGCAGATAAAATCTTTGACCCCATTGAACCCCATGCTAGGGTGCATTTGGTAGCAGCAATGGAACAGCAAAAACCAAGTAAACTGAAGGGAGTGGTAGTGCTATAAAGACAAGCAAGCAGGACAAGAGATCAGAGACTGACTGGAGAAGGCAGGGACTGCTTCACTTTTCAGAGATGGCTTCCCTGAGGAGGATGGCACTGGGAGACAGAGCTAAATGAAGTAAGCATCCGAGTTAAGTGATGAAGTGAAGAAAGCATTCCAGGTCAGAAGAATGACAAATACAAATATTTCGATGCTAGAACATTGTTGCCATAGTCCTTGCAACCAGAAAGGACTAGTTTCTAGGGTGGGAGGAATGAGGGACAAAGTTTGGGGTTGGTGCAATCAAGAACAGCCCAGTACACTATGGTAAGAAGAGTGAATTCATTTTAAGTGACCTGATTTTGAGAACGGTTACTGCATAATTGGATTTCCCTAATGGCTCAGTAGGAAACAATCTACATGCAATACAGGAGACACAAGAGACGCGGGCTTGAACTCCGGGTCAGGAAGATCACCTGGAGGAGGCAATGTCAACCCACTTCAGTATTCTCAACTGGCAAACCCCATGGACAGAGGAGCCTGGTGGGTTACAGTCCATGTGGTCACAATGAGTCGGACACAACTGGGCAAGTATAAACAGTACAATTAAATTTAGAAGATTACTCCAGCAGCTACATGAAAATCCTACTTAGCAGCTCAACAGAGTCAGTAGGACGACCAGCTTGGTTAGGAGGCTACTACAGTTTAGATAAGAAATGATGATAACTCATACTAGACTGGTCATGGGAGAAGTTGTTCAATTTGAGGATAAAGGCCAATTCCAATGGATTAGCTGTGAGACATAAGAGAGTGAGAGGATACCAAGACGTCTCCTAGGTCTTTGGCAACAACAACTAGGTAAATGGTATCATATCCACAGTGGGATAAATCAGGAAAGAATGAGATGGGGGAGATGATCAAGGTTCTGTTTGGGAAATGTGAAATTTGAGGTGCATATTAGTTATCCCTTTAAATAGGCTCAACAGACAGCTGGGTATTAGACTCTGAGGTCCTGGTGAGAGACAGAGACTCTCCAGTTAAATTTTGGAGTATTATCTATACGATGGTGTACAAAGACTTTAGAAAGGATCATTTAGGAAATAAATGGAGATAAAGAAGTCAGATTATAGAGAACAGCTGCAGGTTATCCTTTTAGGGACAGGAAAGAACCTACCAAAGTAAACTGAGAACGGGGAAGAAAAGCAGACGGTGGTCTTTTGGAGGCCAGTGGAAGAGTAGTCCAAGAAAGTGGGAGTAATCAATTTAACGAATTCTGCTGTGAGGTCTAGCATAATGAAAACTAAGAATTAAGCACTTCTAGAATATTCAATGAAAATTAAGCAACTTCAGCTTTCCTTTTGTTTCTCCTTCAAGGGAAAACAGGGGACCAATATGGTATCATAAAGTCATATGAGTTCTATTTATCTTTTCCTTCACAGATTATTTAACTTAATTAAGCATATTCAAAAGCAGAGACATTACTTTGCCAACAAAGGTCTGTCTAGTCAAGGATATGGTTTTTCTAGTGGTCATGTATGGATGTGAAAGTTGGAGTGTGAAGAAAGCTGAGTGCTGAAGAATTGATGCTTTTGAACTGTGGTGTTAGAGAAGACTCTTGAGAGTCCCTTGGACTGCAAGGAGGTACAACCAGTCCGTCCTAGAGGAGATCAGTCCTGGGTGTTCCTTGGAGGGACTGATGCTAAAGCTGAAACTCCAGTACTTTGGCCACCTCATGCGAAGAGTTGACTCATTGCAAAAGACTCTGATGCTGGGAGGGACTAGGGGCAGGAGGAGAAGGGGACAATAGAGGATGAGATGGTTGGATGGCATCACCGACTCGATGAACATGAGTTTGGGTGAACTCCGGGAGCTGGTGATGGACAGGGAGGCCTGGTGTGCTGAAATTCACAGAGTTGGACACAACTGAGCGACTGAACTGAACTGAACTGAATGTTCCTTTTCTGCAGTAAAGAGCCAAGGGAATAGACATACACAAAGTAAAAAGTCAATTACATAAAAATTTACCAACTTTTGAGTAGAAATTAGTACTCTATGTTATTGTTGTTATGTCACTAAGTTGTGTTCGACTCTTTTGTGACCCCATGGACTGCAGCACACCAGGCTTCCATTTCCATCACCAACTCCTAGAACTTGCTCAAACTCACGTCCATTGAGTAGGTGATGCTATCCAACCATTTCAACCTTTGTTGCCCTCTTTTCTTCCTGCCTTCAATCTTTCCCAGCATCAGAGTCTTTTCCAGTGAGTCAGCTAATTCCATCAGGTAGCCGAAGTATTAGAACTTCAGCTTCAGCATCAGTTCTTCCAATGACTCACCATAGAAGTGAAAGAAGTTCACTATGTGCTAGGGATGTCTGGGATGGTTGACTTGACTCATGATATAATTATTTTTCATAAAACTAATTCATTTTATGTTAACACTGTTAATTTCACTGGCATCTAATTTCCCACCTGTTTGTCAACTCTCTTCAAAGATAGAGACAGAAATTTTTTCTAAAGACTGTGAGCTCTTCTTGCTACCGTATTTATTTATGACACTAACTATATAAACTAAAGTGAAATAAAATAAATTCATTTTAGGCCAACATATTGACTTTTGACCTATATTCTCCAAACCTGTTGATAACTTGCTTTGTTTTGTGCCCCACTATTTGATAACTGCATTCCCAGGTTTTATCTAAGCACTGAGGGACTCTTCTTTGTTAACTTCTTTGTTAACTCTTCTTTGATAAGATATGAACTGCAGAGTCTCAGTGAAGAACTGTGTTTAACTTTTTCTGAAGGTAATGATGTTTGGGAAAGGCTGGAAAGTCATGGGAATTGCTGCTCTCAGACTGCTTTCTGGGTCAGCCTTGATGCCCAGCATGGTCATACTGGATTTAAGGAAAAACAGGATCACTTCAAAAATCATACTGCAATGACTGGAGAAAGAAGAAACAAAGAAACTGCATAGAAACTGTTTAACAGAAAAAGGAAAACAACAAGATTGAGATTCATGTAAATAAGTGAGGGAAAAAAATAACCTCCTTCCATGAAATGCATTAGTGAGGAGCCCATATCAGGATGAGGATGAATGAATGACAAAACCAGGATTACAACTTCCAAAAACTATTGTCAACATCACTTCAATAGAGTCATAAGACATAGCTGTTATTTCAACAAAGGTCTTAATAATGATATCAAAAAGTTTAAAATATCAAGGTCACCATCTAAAATTATATGTAAATATGAACTCATATTTTTGATAAACTTAAAGCAAAGAGGAAAAGGATGGTGAAATTCTCTATATCTATGTCTCTTGCCCCCACTACTTTCCCAGAGAAACTAAAACATACATTTTATGTTTTACAAATCTTAGAACTGTGAATTTTGGTTATGGAACCTCAAGATTGAACTTTTTGTAGTAATTCATCCTCTTTATAAGGACTACTTTGTTCCCGGAAACTGGTTATTGTTCCAATTTTTTTTTCTATTTAAAAAAAATGATGTTCGATTTATAATCCAAGATAGACTGACCTTATGTATGTATCTCTGTTCTTTCTAAAGACATCATTAAGATTATAAAACAGGTAAATTTATAAACTTACATCACATAAGGTAATTAATACAAGGCAAACACATGTAGGAAATATCACCAAAGTTTTGGAAGATGAAAAGCAACTGTAGAGCGTTAATTAAGAAAAATGGATGAGACATAATAGAGTATATACTTGGAGGAGGTTAAATAAAAATGGGGCTTACTTTTACTTAGAATTACCAAAATGTCTTAGGACTTGAAACACAGGGTATGAGAGAGAACAGGATTTTAAGGCCTGGGTTGAAAACAATAATATCACAGTAAATTCCCTGCATACAAACCCTCAGTACGCAAATTTTCAAAGATGAGAATGTGCATTTGCATGTTCCAATCAAGTAAGTTGTTTCAGGGGTCTGGCGTGCACTCTCACGTGGCTGTGCTTTTGTGTACTTTATGGTACTGTAGAGAGTACACTAGTACAGCATCTTTATGTCAAGCCCCGGATGTCCAAAAGCACGTGTTAAAGCATCAGTGATGTAGCTGGTACTGCTAAGTAGCACCCAAGCACAAAAGTGAGAGAGTGGAGAGACGAGAGGAAGAAGAAGTAACTGAAGAATCGAAGACATTATGACATAGGAAGCGGCAAGGGGATTTTCTTTATTTGACGAGGCATGGTTAGGTTTTGAAGCACAGGATGTGAACGTAGAATGGTACACAAGGGTTGTAGCTGTCACTCAGAATATGATCCAGTGCTACCATGTCATCTATGATGAGAAAAAAAGAGCTACTACCCAAACATCACTGCATTGTCTTTTCAAGTGAGTACACAGACTTGAATCCAGCAAAGAACCAGAACCTGTGCCATCAACATTAGGCTTGAGTGGAATTACAGCTTCCCTCCATCTCTTATTGCTGATGATCCTTCAGCTCTACCATCTCTCACCTCCCTTCCCTCCTCCAGTCAGTAACTCTTCTCATCTGTTCACTTGATGCCAGCCCCTGTATGCCAGCTGCTGTACTGTACTATCAGATTTTAAATGTTTTATTTTTTATGTTTGCTTTTTATATATGATTTGTGTGCGAAGTATTATAACCTATTACAGTAAAGTATTACATAGCTGATTGTGTAAGTTGGGTACCTGGACTAAACTTTGTTGGACTTATGAACAAATTGGACTTACAAACACGCTCTTGGAACACAACTCATTCGTATATAGAGAACTTGCTGTATTTGAAAGTAACTTTCATCCTCCCCATCTACACCACAGTGCCCCCTACCCCAACAGAAACTGAACAGTCCAAGGAAACATAAGATAGTCCACATGACCACTGGAATCCCAGAAAAAAGACCTTTGTGTACCCACATACAGGATTTATGTTATGTGTGGTTAGCTTTCTGTTCTCTCTACACCAGTGCCCGCCTCTTGATAAAACCTCATTAAAGTCAGTGTTCGCAGTCCATTAAAGTCAGTGTTCCCAGTCTACTTTTTCTTGTCTCATCCTTGAATCTGGATGGATAACAATCATTTTCTAATTCAAGCAGAACTTCAAGCTGAAAGAGTAACATCAAGATAGCAACTTGGTAAAAATGAGACAAAAGATAATTTAAGGAAATGAGAACTTAATTTTTTGGTTAAACCCTCTAATTTGCATACCCTGAGATATTCAAGGAGAAATAATCCATTAAACAATAGGATAACCTGAAGAAGGAATTATCAGAAAACAAGAAGTTTCTCATTGAAATTAAAAAGGCAATTTCTCAAAGATCCAATTAAAAATTTTAGGAGATAAAGTGTAGGTATCACCTAAAATGAAAAACAAATAACAGAGAACAAAATATGAACAATAAGAAACATAGTTACTAACACAGAAAATACAATGTCTGCCTAATAGGAGATTCAGGAAAAAAAATGAAAAATAAAGGGGATAAAATAAGACCAAAAGAATATAACTTCAGAATAAAGATTCATAGTTTTTACAAAATAAATAACAAAAATATCAATATATATCTGATTTTTTCATTTACAATGAAATGTCACAGTAAATAGAAGATACTAAAAGTTTTCAGAAAGGGAAAATATTGGTCTTCACCAACAGAAACATCAGATCAACACTGTATTTCTCATAGATGCTAGCAGATGATGAATCAATGAATTTAAAATATAAGAAAAATTACTTTCAATTACAATTTTACTTGCACCAAACTACCAATCAAGAAGGGGGGTAAAATGGAGCATTATTACATATGTGTACATTTAGAACTTTTTATGCCAAAAACTTTATATCTGGATGTGATTCTGATCTGTGATTTATATCTGATGTGATTCTGGACCAAGAGAAGGAGATAAACCAAGGAGGACGATATAGGAAAGAGTGATTTATCCCCCTCGGAGAACCATAAAGGGACATCCTAGAATGTCGGCAGGACTGACTAGTTTAAATGAAAGCAAAAGAACCTGCCTTGAAACAGGTATCAAGGAAAATTGGATTGTGGAGGCCTTGTTTATTCTTGAGAAATTATGGAGACGATAAGAAATAACGTGAGGAAGAAAGGCTAACGAAAAGGCAATTGGAAAGTTGGAAGCTACACAGAAATGAAATGAGGAGCATCCTATTAGACTACGAAGAAAAACAGGTAGTCTCATACTTTAACATAAAAATCATTCACTGATTTCAGTCTTTAGGATTAACAACACATAAAGCACAATAGGTGTGTGTGTGTGTGTATGTGTGCGCGTATTGTTGTTTAGTCACTAAATCATGTCAGACTCTTTTGCAACCCCATGAACTGTAGCCCACCAGGCTCCTCTGTCCATGGGATTTCCCAGAAAGAGTACTGGAGTGGGTTGACAATCCCTTCTCCAGGGGATCTTCCTGACCTAGGGATTTAACTGCATCTCTTGTGTCTCCTGCATTGGCAGGCAAATTCATTACCACTGAGCTACCTGGGAAGCCCAGCTGTATATACATATATACACATATGTATTATATATATATATTTAGAGTAAACATTCAAATAACAGAAATCAGCACTTTTAGGTGTGAGAGAAGAGAGATGTCATCTTCATCCAACAAGGCAAATGCTGAGACATTATTTATAGCTGACTGAATGAGAAAAGAGGTATAAGTTAACTAAAGTTTAAAAATATCTATTAGAAGAACTTCAATGACATGTGTAACTATATTATGGGGTGAGGGAAGGGATCAGGAAAGGCTGCTGGTTTTGCAGCCTTTGCAGCCTCTGGTACTGCATAGTTCTTGCAATACCAGAACTATGCCTTCCAGTTCTAAGTTAATGATATGTAAAGTTGATAAGTCAGAAACAGCATTGTAATATCCAGGCAAGAATATTGGAGTAGGCAGCCATTCCTTTCTCCAGGGTATCTTCCCGACCCAGGGATCGAACCCTGGTCTCCTGCATTGCAGGCAGATTCTTTACTCTCTGAGCCACTAGGGAAAGTTCATTTGATATACAGAAGTAAATAATAGGAAGTTATTAAAAATAAAAGCAGATTGTAAGGAGGTGCCTTCTGAGTAAAAATGTGGGCACAGTACAGAGGCCTGGGCTCTGGAGGGCTGTCATTATTCTCTGGTACTCTTTTAGCCATGAGGCACATGTAACATTAATAAAAAGTAAAATACATATGGGCTTCCCTGATAGATCAGTTGGTAAAGAATCTGCCTGCAATGCAGGAGACCCCAGTTTGATTCCTGGGTTGGGATATATGCATATCAATCTATCTGTATCTCTATGAACAAAGGCAGCTTTGTCCAGATCAAGAAATAGTATCAATTATTGAAATTCTATCATAGGCAATGGCCATGAGATGCATTAAAAAAAAAAAAAAAGAATGCTGAAAGGGCCTTCCCAGGTGGCACTAGTGGTAAAGACCTCACCTGTCGATGGAGGAGTTGTAAAGATTCAGGTTCAACCCCTAGGCCAGGACGATCCTCTGGAGAAGGAAATGGCAACCCACTGCAGTATTCTGGCCTGGAGAATCCCATGGGCAGAGGAGCCTGGCAGGCTACAGTCCATGGGGTCACACAGAGCCAGACACGACTGAAGCGACTAAGCACACACGCACGTGCTATAATGATTCTAAAGTGGCTCCCTCTGAGTAAAGGACAGACCTGCAGTTATCATCACTGCTCTCTCAGGACACTCATCTTCTCAATAGGAAGTTCTCCTTCAGTACAAGGAAGAGAGGAAAATCATTCTTAAAGCTCCTACTTTGTATTCTCAGGTTCTCTCCTCTAAAAAATCTATCTGAATGCCAAGAACTATACCCTTCCAGGTGCGGTACATTTTATTTCATAGAGTAAAACATTACTCAGAGCTCAAGGAGTTAACATATTTCCTTCTCTGGTTGAAATGCTACCTTAATTATACAGCGTTTATTCTTGGCATTTCCAGTTTCCTAAAGAGACAAGGTTACTTTGCAATCTCTTTGTGCTCATGCATGTGTGTGGGGTATTGTTGAGGGGGGGTAAAATGCTTCCAGCTTACCACACTCAGAGAAAGAAATCATAAATCAGCAGGTCAGGCAGGTACTATTATTTCACCTTTAACATTATTATGTTTTCAATACAATATTTGAATGGATTTCCTTCTGCATAATAATTTATCGAGAATTACCAAAACTCTTAATGAGCTCAGAGAACTCTGGCTCCAATAAAATGAAACCTTTATCACAAATTGGTTGAGCCTATGACTGCAACTTCATCATTCAATTGTATATAAGTCAAGATGTATTTTTACTTTGTAGGAATAAGTTCCCAGGGAAAGAAAACTCATTTAAAAACTTTGGGCCATTAAACCTTACATGGTAGAATATCAGTAAAATAAAAATGAACTGGACCAAGACTCGAGAAACTTGGAATCCAGCCATCATTCCACAAGTAACAACTTATGTGACATTGGGAAAGTCTTCTAACCTTACTTGGTTTCAGTTTACAAATGTCAAAATGAGAGATGTGTCTAAATAAAGGCTTTCTAAAAATCTGTTGTAGTTCGAAAAATCATATAAATTTGGAACAGAGAACTTACAGTTTTCAGTGGCTGCTGCCATGTAGGTTATACTGTTTTTTCTAGAAATTATTCTCTTGCTAGAAATATTCATTAAATTGTCCATCATGAGAAAAACAGAAAGAAGCTTTTCTCTCTAAAAACTTAGGCAAAAAACCTTTAGCACTGTGTGCTCACTGCATGCAAGGATAATGCCATTTAATCCTTACACTAACTAGGTGTGACTTAGGTACTATAATCCCCATTTAATAGACCAGAATAATGAAACTCAGAAGGATTGAGCAGTTTTCCCAAGATCACCCAGCAGACGAGGTATAAAGATGGAGAATCTGAATCTGAGTATGTCAAAACCCAAAGAACTTCCTCTTTATCTTTTTGTTTAACCATTTAATACACTTAAATTTCACACAGTTATATAATCTTATAACCCCCAAAGAATCAGGCTCTTTCATACGTACAATGGAATATACACATTGAACAGCTAATAACAGAAATTTGCTTAGTCCTAAACAGAATAAGTCTCCCAAAGCTACTATTAGTCTTGTACGTGCTTACTTTATGAATCAAAAATAATGACACAGGTTATTAAATACCAATTCTTTGCTCCCAAGAGAATACAATGAACAACAGTTGGAGAAGTTTATCAGAAGAGAGAATGCAACAAATATAAGTTTAAACACTGAGCTTCCATTTGGTAATCATGAAATTATGCATTTGAAAGGAAGTACAATATCTTTAAATTCACCTTTAAAAATATTTAAGTCAGTTTCATACTAGAGCATGTAGTTGAACCTACCCCCTAAGATGCTAATAAGAATCTTAAATTCCTTTAAGTATTACTGGAAAAGGGTAAGAAATTTAAAGCTAGGACCTGTTTCCCATCCCCACACCCATAGCTGTAGAAACCATGTCCTACACAAAGCTTCAAGACAAAAAAGAAACAAGTCTCTAGGAACATTCAGTTTATTGCCATAAAGGATACTGACTAGAGCTCACTCATTCATTTACTTTAAAAGGTTTTGGTAACAGTGAATCAGGTCAAGACGAACCACTGGTCTAGGACCATAATTAGAAACATAAACCACCTACAAGTATTAGAAACAAGCTGATTTATTATAAAAAGAGAGATGAGTCAAAAAATAAAATTGCTGAAGCTGGGCATTATAGTACAACCCATACAGCAAAAGAAAAAGAAATTACCCTCAAAAAACCTATAAGAATATTTTTCTCTGAAATATTTATAAAGTTCATCTTATATAATAATATGCATTAAAAGTTAGCTAGACATAGTAAATAAAAGTACAAAATACTCCTTTTTAAGGACAATAAACAAAAATATTAAAGAAGAGCACTGTTAAACAGTAGAAAAACAAGATTAAACTTTCTTAGTGTTCCTAAAATTAAGGATCTCATAAAGAGGCAAGTTCTTAAAGGAAGATAGGATGTTTTTGATATTATGCATGATTTTATTGGTAGAATGAATTGATTTATGATCCTCCAAAGAATGACAGAAAGCTTTCTTAATTCTTCCTTTAATCCTCATGAGTCAGTTATGTGAATAAATTTTGAAGACTATGACTCTATAAAGTCTTTATAAAGAAGTAATGTTGACTGAGTTTTCAACCCAATTAAGATCATGCAATTTTAGAGCTGAGGTTGTTTTTTAAAGAGATAAAAACAGTTCATAAAGAATTGCTCCTAAGTAATGAAATAAACTAATTTGCCAATCCTTATGGTATTCTCTTCAATAAATAACTAAGGAGTAAAACTTACCACTGTTCTTGTACATCTTGAGTTGAAAAAATATATAATTAAAAGGTCAAGAGAAATATTTTAAATAATCTGGGTCATTAGCATATGTGAATGTTCATACACACACATACAGACTTACTCTATGTTTAAGCTGAGTGAAATATACTTCAAATGGAATAAAGATGACTAAGTTAACCTCTACTTTAAAGAGATATTATAAAAGAATGAGGAGAATTTTAGGAAACATCACCCTCCTGTTACTGTAGCTATCAAGTATGAAAATTCATTCTGCTCTCTTACCTATCAATCTAATCTATCTCACAGATCTGGTTAACCCATCTAATGTATTTACTGCATGTCTTTCCTAATATGTGCAGCAAGTTAATGTCTTATATATTTAGAGTTAAAACAAAAATTGTAAAACCTGTCCTACTTTTGGACTAATTACATTGTAGTCCACTATTGTATCAATAAAGGAACTAAAAGGTATTTTTTTTCTAAGGTTGAAAGGAACAACTGCATAAAATATCTAAAAAATTCAAGCAGGATGAATAATATAAGTGGTATGTTTATTTCTACAAGGTCTTAAAGCTTCATGCTTAAGAAAAAAGTTGATCAAATTCAAAATATATTACATACGTATCTTCAGATATCAAATAAAATTTAATCTACGGCAAATTCTTACATGAGCATTGACTATGTATTCATCGACAAAAATTCACTTAATAATAACACTTGTTATAAATTTCATTTGCCTTCTATCATAACAGGTTTGATTTTTAATCTTCTACCTCCCTCTCCTATACTGCCAAAAAAAGGAGGAATTAGAGAAAAGGGAGAGAAAAACTTCTTAAAAGGAAATATGGTTAAGGATTTATGTGGGGAACAAAAAGGATGTCTTCTATATTTTTAATCTTCTATTTCTACACATGCCACTACATCAGCGCTTCCCATAACTGTTTGAACAATTTCTCAATAGACTAATTTACATATATTGTGATTTTCATAACTATTGAGTGTTTGTAAGACAGCTCCAAATTAACAATTTATAAAATATACTTTAGAACTATTCTTTTAGTTAATGAGTATACTAGAAGCTGTGAAAATTGATTCCTTTCAGACTGTCACTCTTGCTCAGTACTTATTTCTTGCCTGAAACATTCCCAGACTTTAAAAAAAAAAAATAGCTTGATGCGTTTTGACTCTGTCAGTATCATTTATCTGTACTAACACTGGAAAGAGAACACACAGATATAATACCCTACATCTCTTAATGTTTCCCCCAAATTGCCAGCAGTATGACATTATTTCCTTTAGGAACTACCAGTTTTTTTTTTTTTTTCCCCTATCCTGTTAACTAGTGGAGGACAGAAGGGTAATATTTCGATCAAATAGAGATTCTAAGCTTCTAAAATCCTCATACTCAGCAAAATTTCTACCAACAGTCAGAAAACTTTGCTTTGCTAACCCTAGTTCTATCTCTAAGTCACGTGATCTTGAGCAAGCCATTACACTGGCTCCTGCTCACTAGAAGACAGTCATGTGATATCATAATGAAGTCATATCATTTCTAGAACAGTATAAGGCACTTCATTTAAAAAAATGCTCTGACTTACAAATTAAAATGCTCCAAGCTCTGGAGCAAGAAATCTACCAATTTCCACATGTTGACATTATGACAATGTTTTAAATCCACACTATTAACACAGCGGTCATAATTATGGAATAATTCCAAAAAAGTACTAAGGTATCGAACAATTTAAATGGTCAGAAAATACAGCTGATTGACCCTTCCACACATTTATAATATGGGTTTTGCGATTCCATTTAACAGAAGACAATCTCAATCTCATAAAAATTATAAGAACAAAACTATTGGTATCCTCATCAAATTACAGTGAAACCAAGTGACTCGTAAAGGCCCACATCACTCACTATGGAATTTTATCTTATTTATAATGAGAAATTGCCATAATAATTTTATTATCTTCAGTTTTCAATAACCAAATCATTTTAAGTGTGGCTAACTTGGTACCATCAACTAAAGTTATATCCCAAGTCAGCAAGCTTAAACACAAAACCCAATAAATAGTTTTAAAGCACTGAATGAATAACCATACTCCAGATATGGATAATAGACAATATCACATTAGAAATCTGTTGTTCATGCTTAAGGAAGGCAAAGAGTCTTGGCTGCGATATTTCACTGATGCTGTTTCTCTGTCTCACTAAAAGCTGTGACTAGCTTATTAAAATCTCAGGTGAACACAAATGATTGGCTATATAATCCACAGTGTAGAAACTAAGGCTAGCTGACCCAGTTAGAAAAAAATGGGATAAATTTTTTTGTCAAAGAAACCTAAATATGAGAAGCATGCAAATGAAATCATTTTGACATGTTTGCTTCTGTCATCTATGATATTTACACTTATATCTATTAGATTCTCAAGATACAGCTTCAAGAGAATGATGGAATTCTAACTGCAAATCTAACAGCTGCTTTAAGATGGATATTGTCAAGTAAGATATATCTTCTTCTTCCTAGTCACAGCAAACATATACTGACTACTTACTATATGCCTTGAAACTACACTGAAGTTCTCTATCCACAATTTTACTAAATCCTCATAAATACTCTATGAAATAAGTGCTTTCAGAAACGGAGTATTCAGAAAGGGAAACAGATTGTGTCAAAGTGTGTGTCATAAGCAAGTGGTGGCACGAGGCTACCCCAAGCAGCTTTGCTTCTCGTCAATGCAAATTTTCATAGAAGAAAAATACGGAAGTTACAGAGCCCTCAGTCAGTCCTGGTTTCTCCAGGCAGTATAAGGGTGAAATTTGAGTTGAACACAAATCATTACCTTCACTGATTTTCACCTTAAATTCATGTGGCTCTTCAGCCTAATGGAAAAAGTTCTCTCTGCCACGGCTAACAGAAAACCTGTGATGCCTCTCTGCTTTGGTTCCTGGGAGCCTCCCTCATTAACAACATTTACATGTGTTTTCAACATTAAAGAATAAAGAAAAGGAAACATTTCTCCACAAAAGTTTCCTTTCAGTGTAAGATAAAAATTGCCACCAGCTTGCTATCCCTGACACTCCTCAACACAAGCAAGATTCTGCCACTCCCGTGACAGTAAGATTCTCCCGACACAGGGGGGCCACATGTCATGACTGGGCTGAAAGCAGATTTAATTCTGCAGCTCACTTCAATGAGGTCATCTGAGAAACAAAATCTACTTCCTAATTGGAAGTCCGTATGAAATTATGATTTCTGACCTGGATCTGCTGCTGAAGCAAATTGATTTTGTGTTGTTGCTGCAGAAGCTGCTGCTGTTGTCTTGCGATCTGTGGAGAAACGGCACACAGAAAATTTAAGAGTGTATTGCAGTCCCAGGGGGAAATTCCCAGTGTTCTGTGTCACAAAGTTTGATAGGACATCAATTAAGCTCATGAAAATAGACGTGTTCACGCCCCTACAGGACCAGCAATTCATCCTTAAGTAGGATCAAACAAGATATTTCGACTTTGGGAACAGTTACATTTCTTTAGGCCTAAAACAAATGAAGTCTAAGACAACAGTGGTCCAATCCAATTTGAAATGCTAGAGTTTCCAAAATCCCTCTTTCTGGCAATCTAGTAAGGAGGTACAGTCTCTGACATCTTCAGCCCTTAGAAAATGAAAATAATGTCACACATCCTCCTGTTTATGAAACAGAGTCCAGAGTGGCACCAAGTATTAAAAGATGCTGTATTCTTTAGTGAGGTGTTGGTACATTTCTGTGTCTTGGTGAATATCATAATTTTTGCCTCCCACAAACCCCTAACTCCCGAGTCTTCAGTACATTCAATTCTGGTCTCTGGCCCCACTTTCTACTAAATGGATTCTTAATAAAGTCACCAGTCACTTCCAATTTGTTAAATTCTGAAGTGTTTCCTAGTCCCCACGACTTGACTTTTCATCAGAATTCAATACTCAAGTGCTTTCCCTTGCCTGAACTTTCTCCCTTGGCTTCTCTGTCATCACATTTTCCTGGTTTTGCTCCTACCTCTGAGTCTGATCCTTCTCAGAGACCATCAGTGGCTCTCTTCAGTCATTCAATGTTGTAGGCTCAATTTTAGACTCTATTCCTTTCCTTCTATATGTCCACACATATGTCAAGTGATTACAAATTTGTTTCTCTAGCCTGATCTTTGCTGTAAGTGTTAGACCCATTTATCTAACAAACATTCTCAAAAGCACTCCAAATTCAACAGATTCAAAACTAAACTCTAGAACTGGCCCTCAATGTGGTCATCTTAAGTGTTTTCTAAGCCATATTACCACAATCCCCCCACCCTCTCCCTATTATTCCTTCTTATAACATCCTCTACCTACTTAATACATTCTATGATGTTATATTTCATGTTTGTTTTAATCAACAGATTTCTGTCTCCTCAGAAGGAATTCATAAATACAGTGATGTTAGGGACCCTGCTGATTTTCCTTTCACCATTTACACAAAGTCTGATGCAAAGGAATACAGAAGGAACATTTGATGCAGCATATATGAGTGAAGAGATGAGAAGAAAACTTTAAACACTTCATTATATGAAATAGGGCAGGAAACCTGCTCACAAAAATCTAACTTCTGACCTCATAAAACTTATAGCTTTCTTACAAATGAGCTCTAATTCTTATTCCTAATGCTATGAACACTATCATTTTCATTATGAAGGTATATTCTTTAACCTCTGTTTCAGAAAGCTAAAAATTCAGGAAAAAATAGATACAGGGTCCATTACTATGAATGAAAGTACAGAACTTATATAATGAAGTTGGATCCTCATGGCTTCACAATGCATTTTTTATTTCCACTGTATACACTGGTGCAATTATAATTATTTTAGTACTTTCATTTTATCTTAAGAATACAGGTTAAAGAAATTCCTTTTTATTTTCTTGAAGAAAAGTTGGAAAGGAAAAGGTAGAAAATGATACATCACTCTCCTCTTTAAGTCTGGTTTTTTTCCTCCCATATATCAATATTTCAGCTGATATTTAAATCTTTTTATAAGTGTCTTAAACTTTTCTCAGGAAACTGACTACCTCATAGCCCTCCACATTCCCTCCTGTTCTAAGTCATTGCTGGCTTTGGCCTGTATTGGTGTGATAACCTCCTGTTTGTTCTCTCTGCTTCTGCCCTTGCTCCCTGCAGCCTATTATAACCTAGTAGAAAGACAGATCATTTTAAAACATACGTTGTGTTGTGTTAGTCATCATTTCAAAACCCTATGTCTCAGTTTCCACATAATGCCTGTAAGGCCCTGTGTCTCTCCAATCTCATCTCTTCTCTGTCTCTTCACTATTGCCATACTGCTCCACCGTCTATTGAACATACCAAGGATACGCTTATTTTCCAAGAATACTTCTGCCTCTGGGCCATTGCATGTACTCTCCCCTCCATAAACAATCATCTTTCTGGATAACTACACTGCTCACTCTCTCACCACCTATGAGTCTCTGCTCAACTGTTATACTGTCAATGAGACCTCCCTGAGCACTCATTCTATAAGAGCCTACCTCTACTTGGCACCCTCATCCCTATGTCTCTGCTTCATTTTCAACATATATTTAACTGATTTATTGTCTATCTTTTCCTAACTAGAATTTAATACATATGAGATTTTTGTCTATTTTATTCCTTCTGTATTCCATTAACTAGGACAGAATCTGGCATCAAATTGGGGCTCAACAGTGGTAGCTCAGGTGGTTAAGAATCCACCTGCAATGCAGGAGACCCTGGTTTGATTCCCTGAAGATCAGGAAGGTCCTCTGGAGAAAGGATAGGCCATCCATACCAGTATTTATGTGCTACCCTTGTGGCTCAGATGGTAAAGAATCCACCTGCAACGTGGGAGACCAGGGTTCGATCCCTGGGTTGGGAATATCCCTGGGAGGAGGGCATGGCAACCCACTCCAGGATTCTTTCCTGGAGAACTCTCATGGACAAAGGAATCCAGCAGGCTACAAGCCAGCGTGGTGTGCCAGAGGGGACCTGAGAGAACAGAAAGGGTTCCAGGAACCTGACCTGTAGCCTCCAGAAGGGATCTTCTCCCAGGCTGTGTAGGCATCATTACCTGGCACCTCTCCAATACAAGGGAGACATTTCTGGAAGTGCCTAATGATTTCTTAATTTCCCTGGTGGCTCAGAGGGTAAAGCGTCTGCCTGCAATGCAGGAGACCTGGGTTCGATCCCGGGGTCAGGAAGATCCCCTGGAGAAGGAAATGGCAACCCACTCCAGTACTCTTGCCTGGAAAATCCCATGGACAGAGAAGCCTGGTAAAGTCCATGGGATCGTAAAGAGTCGGACATGACTGAGCGACTTCACTTTCTAAGGAGAATGTCAGAGTAAGTAAAAAATTCTAGAATCTATGGAAGATGTCTGAGAATAGGCCAGGATGTGAAAAGAAAAAGTAAGGTACATTGCTCTTCATTAATAATTGCCCAGATTTTTGAGGACAAGCATGCTCCCAGACCCATCAAAATATGGAGTTTCTACAAAGAAATATCTTCATCTGAGCTCCGGTTTTAGAGGCTCCTAGGATTTTCTGAATTCAGATAGCTAAAAGTATTGACGGCTGTTGTTCAGTTGCCAAGTCATGTTTGACTCTTTATAACCCCACAGACTGCAGCATGCCAGGCTTCCCTGTCCTTTACCATCTCCCAGAGTTTGCCCAAATGCATGTCCACTGAGTCAGTGATGCTTCTAACCATCTCATTCATCTGCTGACCCATTCTCCTCTTGTCTTCAATCTTTCCCAGCATCAGGGTCTTTTCCAATGAGTCGGCTCTTCTTACGAATAAGAAAACAATGGTGTTCTTCTAGACTGCTGTGGGCAATCACTATCTGAAGTTATTTTGTTAATTCTTCTGTTCCTCTTGATTGTCTCTCTTTCCACTAGAATTTAGGGGCTTTGTCTTCCTGTTTAATTGAAGTAACTTCAGTATTTAGCACAGTACCTGGCCCACAAGAAGCACTTGATTACTATTTTTTTTTAATAAGTTAAAATTACCTTCTCCAGGGGTTTAAACTATTCTCCTTTATGTAGATAATCACAGAAACTAAGCTCAGCCCTCTCTTCCAAACTGTTTATTGATAAAGAAAGCTGAGCACCGAAGAACTGATGCTTTTGAATGGTGGTGTTGGAGAAGACTCTTGAGAGTCCCTTGGACCACAAGGAGACCCAACCTGTCCATCCTAAAGGAGATTAGTCCTGAGTGTTCATTGGAAGGACTGATGTTGAAGCTGAAACTCCAATACTTTGGCCATCTGATGTGAAGAGGTGACTCACTTGAAAAGACCCCGATGCTGGGAAAGATTGAGGGCAGGTGGAGAAGGGGACGACAGAGGATGAGATGGTTGGATGGCATCACCGACTAAATGGACATGAGTCTGGGTAAATCCTGGGAGTTGGTGATGGACCGGGAGGCCTAGACTGCTGCAGTCCATGGGGCCACAAAGAGTCAGACACGACTGAGTGACTGAACTGAACTGAACTGAATATTCTCTCTCATAGTTTCAGATGGGCAACCTGAAGACAGTTCTAATTCAATATAAAAAAGCCATGTGCTTTTCCAAATCTACTTGCCTTTGGACTTTGCCTGTCACCCAGGCTCAACCCTTTTCCTCTCTCTTTAGCCCACTTAAAAAATTCAACTATACATGATTCTTCCACCTGTTCTCTTCCACCTGTTCTCCATGGTCATTACACTGTTTACAGTCTCATGTCTTATTTAGATTATTATAATAGGCTCCTAACCAACTTCCTGCCCCATAATTGGAAATTTACTTCACTAGTTGAATCCTACACCTAGCCTTCAAAGCTCACACCAAACAGGTCAAATGAAAGCTTTTATAACATCCCTGACTAGAAATGTTCTTTTGACTCTCTCCATGGTTCTTTTTGTATTTCTCTCTTATCCATCACCTTGATTACAATCATTTCCATGTTGCATACCACTGAAATAGTTGATAAGCTTTTTCAGATCAGTTTTTTGTTTACTTTGGTATTCTGCCTTTTTATTATGCAAGGTAGAGAGGAGAGAAGCTTTTATTGATCTCTGTTTGCCTCACAGAGTGACCTATAAGCTGCAGGCGAAACAACGCCTGTGCCTCTAGCTCTTACTAGACTGTTTGTGTCTCTACTTCTGACTCACCTGTTCTTGCTGCTGCTTGGCCAGCTCCATTTGCTGGCGTTGTTTCTCAATCTGAGACGCAGCCAGTTTCTTCTGCTCATCATGGGCAGCCAGCAGCTGCTCTCGCAGACTGGTTAGCTGATTGATCATACCCATGAGCTGCCTCTCCTTCTCAGCTAGGCTTTCGGGAGTCCCTGAGAATAAGATGGCAATAAGATGTGTGAAAAAACAGAGAAATGAGAAGAGAGTGGTTCCTCAATCACAATGACTAGGGTATGTGGAGAAATATTACAAATAAAAGTTTTGGCACCTAAGCAAATATATACTTACCTTCTTTCAAACTGTAACTCAATAGTAAAAAGTGATGGCTATTTATCCATTATAGAATATCAGGATGAACAGATATTTTGATTATTTTGTATTTATGACAAGTAACAATCTATATAGCTTTTTTCCCTTTAATTTTACAAGTAAATGGAATACTATTGGCTGAGCATTTATTATTCTTAATGTTCTAATCTGGGGCCTGATGGAAATAAAAAGAGGTTTAAAGCACAGTTCTTGGCTTTAAGTAGTTTTTTAAATCAAATTAAAGAGTCAAGAGAAAAACCTGAAAACATAATAACTTAAGTTATTAAGAGACCAAGTTATCATTATCAGAGATATCTCCTTTTCTTAAAATGAGAATTTTAAAAAATCAGAATTAAGGAATCCTACATTTAAAAAGAAAAAAAAAAAACAAAAACTATTAACCCATCAAGTTTTAGACAGTTTTCTCAAATGCCACTCAGAGGCTTTCTTCAAAGATAGAATAGAGCTAGCAGAAAAAATATTCAAGTTTGAGAATATAAATTTATGTTATCATGAAATAATGAAACATAGCTGTAAAACTAACATTATGGCCTCTCAAGGTTACAGTTAAATCCAAGATTTGGAGAACAAATCACACAATAATTTAAAATAAGCAGTACGTTTGAGATATTTAAACCACGCCAGTGAATCTTCTAAGTCAGGTTAAAATACTGATTTGTTACACCAGAAATGTGAGCGGTTCACTGAAATAGAAACAATATCACTTTTAATTGTTCTTTTAAGATTCATCAGATAGACAAGACCCCTATGGTAAAGAACTAGCAGTACGAGAGAACACACTTTTTAATTACGGTTTTCAATTCAAACGTAAGACACTAAGCACTACCTCAATAATGTATTTGCCACCTGTATATGTAAATTAGATAGAAAGATCTATTATAACTCAGTCACCATTCCCCATCTCACTACATTTCCCTTCATCAATTTATGATGAAAAAACACGTGCTTTTAGGAAGTAGTAGCTATAAGCTTCTAATTTTCATGTGCCCATTTGAAATGGAAATAAAATTTCAAATATAATTTACATAGGCTATAGAACAGATATCCAGAAAGGAAGTTCTGAGTGGAACAGAAGGCAAGAAACATATCATATACTCCTTATTATCAATTCTTAGTCTTAATCAGGACAGGTGCTCAATAAATTGTTAAGGATTTATTATACTCCAGATATTTGGATTCCATTAAACAGAAGAAAATTTTTATAAGAATAATAGCAATATGACTATTCTAATCAGAATCCTAATATTAAATAATCTAAATACGTATTAGAAAGATGTTTCAATGAAAATATTCAAATGAGGTAAAATGTATACCCTCATACACCATCAGCAAGAGGAGTGATTGCTATCCCATTTCTCAGAATATACACTAGGAAATGTGACGCATATCATGTTTTATAATACTCATAAGGGGATTCAGGACACATCCTAGATTTTTGGCAAGATGCAAGAACCATTTACTGAGAGCAAAGGTCTGAGAAAGGGTTTGGTTTACGGGTGAGAATCAAGGAGGCAGTTTCATTTCTAAAAATCTAACCCAAGAAAACTACAGAAAATGAAGTATTAATAAAGTTCTTAAACGAAATATTAGAAACAATCTAAATACCAAATCATCAAATAATTACAGGACATCCAGATGGTAGTATTTTGTACCCATGAAGAAAAAGTATTTTAAGAATATTTTATAATATTCGAACTTGTTCATGACATAAAGCTAGGTGAAAAAGTTGGATAGAAATGAAACATTTGTATAAACACTTCAAGGCATTCACATATCTACATTTATAGAAAAAAAGACTGGAAGAAAGTTTATCTATATATTAATAGTGCTTATTCCTAGGTGATGGGTCATTAAATGGGTCATTTTAATCTTTTCATATTTGTTACATTTATAAAATCTTCTACAATGAATATTATTACTATTATTATTATTACTTGGCAAATACATGTATTTCCTGTAAATACATATAAGTATAATTTAAGAGCTTAAGGTACTATTATCTATTTTATAGCTGATATAATACCAATGTATAAAGAAATATATATATTTGATAATGAGTACCAACAAATATCATTTTGGCATTCAGTATATGAAATATTAACAAAATCCTGTCTTCACTTAGTCACACAGACATCAATATTTCTACTTGAAATCTAATTTTATTGTCTCTGTTCAATTCAAACTCTGTGAACCTTTATCCCACTTCCCTTCATCTTTCATGTTTCAGTTACTTGCACTCTTGTATGTTTTAATTTATGCTAATCTTGCTTCGATTCCCAAAGAATGAAGGCTTTCAAGACAAAAATATCTTACATTTCAGTTCTTTCTACTGCCTAGTGACTATAGAATGGTTATCATGAGAGCAATTCTTTTCATTCTGTAGGTTCCAGAGCAGAAGTGCACATCAGAACATTCCATAACCCAATGTGAGGGAAGTCATAAAGGAAGGGAACCAGCTTCAGTCATTCCAACCTCAGGAAGAGATAATCACCATGTAAACATTGCTTATATTCTTTCATCTTCCACATCGGATTCACTGGGAATCTTCTCATCCTTAGACCATATTGTAAAATCAGTCCATGTGTTTTCATCTCCACTAATGCCCCTCAGTTCAGGCTATTACCATCTCTCCTCTCTTGCCATGACTCCCCCAACAGTTTCTAAACATTCTATCTTCTACTTCTCCTACTAAAACCCATTCTCCAAACAGAAGTTCAGAGCGGTCATTTAGAGAGATATGCCAGATCATGTTGGGCTCCCAGGTGGCTTAGCAGTAAAGAATCTGCCTGCAAGGCAGGAGACCCAGGTTTGATCCCTGGATCAGGAAGATTCCCTAGAGAAGGGAATGGTAACCCACTCCAGTATTCTTGCCTGGAGAATCCCATGGACAGAGGACCCTGGCAGGCTATAGTCCATGGGGCTGCAAAGAGTGGGACACGACTGAAGCGACTTAGCATGCACACACATCAGCTCATATCACACAACAGAATAAAACCATTTCAAAGCTATATACTGGGCATAAAATAAATTCCAAACTCCCTGCCCTTACAGAGCCCTAAATGATGAGGCCCTTGCCTTTCTTTGGCATTATCTCCTCCCATTTTCTCTTGCCAAAATATTGTAGTCCCATTGCCTTCTTTCAGTTTCCCTAACACCAACATGCAACTTGTTCCCATTTTAAGGCCTCTGTATTTCAAGTATTTCCCTCTGGTAAACTTTTCCCCTAGAGTTTCTCAATCTCAGTGCCACACACATTTTAGTTTGGATGCTTCACTTCCTGGGGAGGCATGCAGTGTAGATGCTGGTAGCACACCCTGGCTAGTTGTAACACCTCAAAATGTCTCCAGACATTACCAAATACCCCTGGTAAAGAACTACTAGCTTTTTGGTTTTTTCTTTCATTCACTCAACATATATCCACAGAATTCCTCCTGCATGCTTTACACTATTCTAGGAGCTAGGGGCCCTACAATGTTCAAGCCAGACAGAATGTCTGCTTCATAGAGACTACATTTAAAGGGAGGAGATAATTAACCAACCAATCAACCAATCGACTCCAATCCATCCAAATAGTAACTTAAATGCCAACTCCTCTCCCAGAGTGCTTTTCCTGAACACCAATATTTAAAAAGCCACCCCCTCCTCTTCTATCACGTGACTCCACCTTTATTCTGTACTTAGTAGTCAGCACCATATGCTGTGTTGTTACTGATATTTATTTATTGAATCTCCCAGTAGAGAATAAGCTCCATGATAGCAGAATACTAGCTTGTTTTGTTCAACACAATATCCCCCGAGTAGTGCCTCACACATGGTAGACACCTTGTGTGTGTGTGTGTGTGTGTGTGTGTGTATTAGTCACTTGTTCAACTCTCTGTGACCTCATGGACTGTAGTTAGTCTCTTGGTCATGTTCGACTCTCTGTGACTCCATGGACTGCAGTCTGCCAGAATCTTCTGTTCATGGAATTCTCCAAGCAAGAATACCAGAGTGGGTTGCCATTCTTTTCTCCAGAGGATCTTCCTAACCTAGGGATAGAACCCGGGTCTCCTGCATTGCAGACAGATTCTTTATTATCTGAGCCAACAGGGAAGCCAAGACACCCCATAACTTTTTATTAAATGAATTAAATAAATAAACTTAAGAACAAAGTCCTTAATTGACTGATAATGTACAATTCTATGCAAATAGATCAAAACCCTTATTGGAACTATTTAAATTAAGGATGGTTTCAAATACATTTGATATAATGAGAAAAAAAATCTTTGGAAGCTGATATTTCCTAAATGTTGTTCTACCAAAATAGAAATTTGACTTGAACAATCAAAATCACAGGAAATTTTTGGAAGTTTTGATCCAACTAAAGGAAAAATAAAAGGAAGGAAGAGTCACTCAGGAAAGGAAAGTCCTAGAATTTCAACACTAAAAGTAAATTAGATATCATGTTTCTTCCCTCGGAAACATTACCACACATTTAGTTCTCTGTTTCAAAGCAATAGTCAGTCTTTGCCAGGATGTTTTGTTCTTTTATTGCTGGTGTTCCTTACGTTATCACTGTTGTAATTTGGATAGGACTCTACTCAATTTAATTCTTTTATAGAAATGTTGATGCTTTCAATTGGTATTCCACTTGAAGGATCTAAAAGTCATTCATTGTGTTGCCTTTAAAAATTCTGCCTAGTGAAAGAGTCTCTACTAGACTGTAAGCTCCAGAAGGGCAGAAATCTGTCTACTCCATTTGCTATCATTACATCTCCAGAACATAGCACATGGCAAGACAGATAGCAGTATTTGTTGAATGAACTAAAAATATAATGAATAGAAACTAACTTAAGTTATTCTAAATTTATTACTAAAGCTTTTTTCAGTGGCAGTCTTATCCAACAAGAGTAAAAAGTTAGACCCCAACATCACAAGGTATGAATGGCATTATTCTGATTCATCAAAGGAATATTTAAGTTATCCAACCTACAAACATCTGTGAATTGGTCTTTTTCACTGACAATGAATGCAATCAAACTTTGATAAAATTTAATTACATACCATTTACTGCAATATTGATACTCGTAGAAATTGGAATCAACTAAAATTATATAAGGGGTATTATCATTGCTAATATGATAAATATAGTTACTTTTGGGTTTCTGCAACTTACTTTGAAAAAATAGTTCCTTTTTGCTTCAATACCTTTATTTTTTGGCTGCACTGGGCACTGGGCGGCTTGCAGTTTTAACTAACATCAGGGATTGAACCCCAATCCTCAGCAGTGAAAATACAAAGTCCTAACTACCAGGGAATTCCCTTTGTTTCAATATCTTAAATGGCGGACTTTGGCTTGGATTTTAAAATATATGTACTATAGAAAGTTATCAGTTTTAGGAGTGACTACAGTTAGAGTGAAATGGAACACTTGAAAGTAGCTATGGTCTTTACCATTGTTACCCCATGACTGGATATTTTGTTCCTGGGATGTTAACTCCAGTACTTTGGCCACCTCATGCGAAGAGTTGACTCATTGGAAAAGACTCTGATGCGGGGAGGGATTGGGGGCAAGAGGAGAAGGGGACGACAGAGGATGAGATGGCTGGATGGCATCACTGACTCGATGGACGTGAGTCTCAGTGAACTCCGGGAGTTGGTGATGGACAGGGTGGCCTGGCGTGCTGCGATTCATGGGGTCGCAAAGAGTTGGACACGACTGAGCGACTGATCTGATCTGATCTGATGTACTATCATTTTGCAGTGAAAACAAGTACCATTGTTATTTTTTATAAAAAAAAAGTTCAGTTCTATATAATCTCTTATTAGACAAGTCTACTTTTTAATGGAGATTGTAATTTTGTAAACTTCTCCCAAATTTAATCCATCCACTTACTTGGATATTGTACTTAAAATGTAAAACAACAGTTTAAAAAATATGGCATTACATTCGCTGCATGTAGAGACTGGAATACAGTCAATAATAACTATCTCAAAACATGGCATTGTTTGGTCATTCATTCGTGAAATACGTACTGGGTTCCAAACTGTGGGCTACTAGTAAGGTAGGTAATGTACAAGGACAGTTCACCATGTGAGTAGGCTAATGATGGGTGCATCTTAGAGACAGTATTCATCTAGCTGTCATGGGTCTGAATATGTTTCAAGTTTTACAGGATTTTAGGTATCACCCATTCCAAGCTTACTGGAGACTGACTACCAAGCATCGTGTAAACAGCACAGGCTTTGAAGGTAGAATTAAAGTGAGCTCTTGACTCTCTCATAACTAAATATATGGTTTTGGATAATTAATCTTTCTTTGAGATTCAATTTCTTCCTACCTAAAATGGGAATAAAATGACTTTGTTACAATAATTCTGTAAGGAAGATGTTAACAAAGTGCCTGTATATAAATGGGCATGTAATCAATGCAACTGTTTTAAAATGAGCGGATGAGGAAACAAACTAAGAGTAGCTTGATTCCCACAAGTCCTTGAAAGAATCTGGGCAACAAGACACTGCGTCTTTTTAACTGTACCATGCTTCTCTAGGTAGAGAATTGTTCACTTCAAAAAGGAAAAGGCTTTAGGATAATTCTGTTATCCAGTGATCTGGAAGGCATAAGCTTTGGAGTCCCCATCTACAAGAAAAATAAATAAATAAATGTTTTTATAATTATTTTAATTTTAGAATCTTCACACCCTTCACACAAATGAATACTTGTTAAATGAATGAATGTATTTTTAAATGAGAAAATGTGGAGGAGAGCATATTTTATTTTTAATAATAAAACCCAGATTAACTATGTAACAGTATCTACTTAAAACATGCTTTATTAAGTCCCTTCTGTAAAAAGTGTATAAAACTTCTTAACTGGTGAACTGGATTATCATTTTCCAGATCAAGGAGAGCCAGTGGCTGACTGTTCTCTTTCTATCACTTGCTGTGCTTATACACTGGCATAAGGACTCTGGCTTTCTAAGACAGAGCAAGTAACTGATTTGCAGAAAACATAAAGTCACTTTCTGCTTTTATATACACTGCCAGACTTATTTTAAAAATTTATATTCTGTATACCAGTAGTCTTTCTTCAGTTCTTATGAAATAGTTTTTACAAAAACGGAAAACATTACTCATAAGCAACTACAAGGAACTATAAAACAAGCTTAGTAGATTAAAAACATTAAACATTTACTTTATTTAGAAGTAAATGAATATATGTTATGTACCTTCCTTATGGCTGTCTCTTATGTTAAACAAATTCTAGATCCAACAGTTCCCTCAGAAAATAATCAGCATTTCCAACCCCTCTGAAAAAATGTGAAGACATATATAAATATATATATATGTATATATTTTATGCACAAATGAAATAGTCACAAGGTAATTAGCAAAACGTGTGTTTCTTAAATAGTTACTGGATTTTTAAGAGTGGGTTTAAAACAACTTCAAAGTTGTACAAATCCTAACGTATCTAAATGCTGAGATTTTTAGTTTCCTTGTTTTAAATTCACAAAAACCCAAGGATACCTTTTACTAGATGACCTAAGACCTGATTCTGGTTCAAGCCTGCTTATCTTCAAATTCTCTAATGCTATTTAAAGAGAATTGTCTCTTACAAGTCATATACTAAATCTACATACCTCTTAATTTTCAAAATTTTATGTCACCTAAGAGAGGGTCTACTTTAATTGACATGTTGAAACTACATAGCATGTCTGTAATTCATGAGTTCTGATAGACCACAGTATTGCTAAATAATTTCCTTGAACTTATTATCGGCATTCTAGAGCTGTTTGGTGCATTTGCTTTTATGTCCCATCTTTTAGAAAAAAAAAAAAAAAGTACAGTTTTCCAAAAGAGCCATTTTTCATTATACCAACTGCAGCTGGCATTTTCCTGAGTATCATATACAACAGTTGGTTGACCTAAATTAATGTATCCTGAGCAGGGTGAGAAGCGTCTACAGGGATATCAATGGTAAAGAACGCGAGTAAAGAATTCTTCAAACAAGGCAGGTAAAGAGACTGATTTAGGCTTTTCTGAGTGATCTAGCCAGAACACCTCTCAAACAATGCCCTGCTTTTAGAACCTGACCAAAACAGAAATATTTAAGAGAATTTTTGCATGCAGATATTTTTGTTATAATTCTACAAATAAATTGAACTCAGTAAAACACACATTTTGCAATGACTTTGTTGCAAAACAAATGATCTGTTTAGATTAGCCAAAGCTGCCATGGATCCCCAGATACTGTCCTCAGGTGAAGTGCCAAAGCAATGACCTTCAGTGTAATGGAATTTCATGCTAGCTGAAACAATGTGTGACGCTCCTGGCTGCCAACTGGAATGCAGGCACTGTTTTTTCCCCTTCTCAGTAACTAGGAGGCTATAAAATATATTTCTTCACCTTTCAGACAACCATTACTTCAGTGCTTCTGTTATAGATAAGGCCAAAACCTCTGCAAACTGGCTCGTTACACTATATGACTGATTAGAGAAGAAAAAATAATTTCTTTAGGCAGGCAATATGTTTATAACATATATTGACTGCTATCAGTAGAGCTTTTTAGTCAAACTCTTTTGTCCTGGAAAATGGAATCCACTGTCCTTTTTGTATGTTTTTCAGAGGATTGTTTTCTAATGTAACTTTAAAGCCTAATTACATTTCCAAAGTACCAGACGATAAAATGGTCTAAATTCTAACAGGCAAGATAATATAACATGAAAAATAATTTTATGCTTTTAGAAGTTGGTGACCTTTCCTAACTCACATTGTTTCTTGAGAAATGAGATTGAATTTAAGTGGGTATGATAACTCTTTATTGATAGCTAAGCTATCCAAACCAGATACTATTTATTTCTTCTATTTTAAAAGTTTATGATTTTTTCTTTTTTAACTAAGTAATAGTAAGAAATGCTTCTTTGAACTTTACCAAGCTGTAAGTTTGGAGAAGGAAACAACAACCCACTCCAGTATTCTTGCCTGGAGAATCCCATGGACAGAGGAGCCTGGCAGGCACAGTCCATGGGATTGCAAGAGTCGGACATGACTTAGCGACTAAAACACACACACACAAGCTGTAAGTTTAGTCTTTGTCCAAATGCCCTGAAAGCAATTCACTCACAGCAACCTAAAGGCAGCACTTAGGAACTGTGCTCTGCCCTCACTTGGCTACGTATGGTCTTACATGCTCAAGCATGGACGCACATATAAGTACAGGCACATTCATTCACTTACTCACATGCTTCCTGGAATTGATTTTAAAAAGTTAAGCGAAAACTGACCAGTGTAAGTGGAGGAGAGGTTTCAATTCACGAGAAGACCCAGTAAATACTGTAAAGGCTGTAAATTTTGTAATATAAGCAAAGGTTCTACTCAACTACATTACTCTAAATTATCCCTAATAAATTATCTAATAATGGAGTAAGTTCATATTTTCAGATTATAAAAAGGTCATGCCTATCCTTCCCTACCCTGACAGAAAACAGTCTACACATACATGAGACTTACACCTTTATTTGCCTCATAAAAAATAGCTGCCAAACAGCTAGGCCATTGTTCTCGACTAACTTCTTCTCAGGTGGCATGAAAACCACATTCCTGGGCAGCACGTAATCATAGTGTCTGACCCTCTAAGAACCATTAAGTCAAATTCCCTTACCCCCAGAGGGCAACATACTATTGTACCCTCTCCACTTCTGCGCCAGCTATGAACAATGGACAGTAATTGCAACTGTCATGGGCAATCAGTAGGAAAAGTAACATAGTGCTTCCCCCTCTCCCCCCCAGTTTTCTGCCAAACCTGACCTAAGCAGCTAACAACCATGCCCCCCAGCAGAAGAAAGATCTACAGGTGCTTTTAAAATGCATCAGAAAACAGCTTTTTGAACAGAAACAGAGGACAATAACCAAACTTGTGCTCTGAATGTGCAGCTTAAAAAACTCAAAATTAAAGACAGAAACTTCTTTTGTGACTGTACTGCAGCTTCCTGAACTAACCCCACAGGCAAGCCTGAAAGGACAGCTGAGCTTCTTTCCTCTAAGCTTATCATCACTGCTGCTGGCTGCTTTCAAGTTAGACTTGTGAGGAAAACGAGGTAGGGAAACATGCTTGTCCTCCGATGGAATGAGATCACAAGGCTGGGAACAGGCGGCCTTCTTGGCTCAGCTCTTAGTTACTACCCAGGTCAAAGCAGAATAAAGAACCTTGGAGGATATGTCCTCTATCGCAGGTGCAAATGGGTTAAAATCCCACAAAATAAAGGACCTGCTGCTTCAGAAAAAGAAGAAACTTCACTGTTCTCTTTAACCTCTGTCTTCAAGCTCTGTAAGGGATATTAACTACTATTTGCTTGAATCTCATTTCATTATAGATTATGGATACTTAATTTGTGGATTAGCAGGAATTTATTCTCTTACCGCCCATTCACAACTAACCATAGCCAAACTCCAAATAGTTGGATAAACAGTGAAATACTCAAACACTTTCTGGAAGCTTTCCAATCCGAGACGGCTGATATCACCTAAGTCAAACTTTTGAACAGACTGATTTATGATTTGTCTTTCTCTAAGATGCTCTGATGTAGCAGAATGTTGAGAGACGACTGCCTCTCACTGGGAGAACACGTGCATGAACAGACATATGCAAAAAAGTTATTTATACACATATTTCTACATGTATATTAATACAAATCTGGTGATATTTTAAATATATATTCAGTTTCTATCAAAAATATACAAAGTAATACATAACAAAATCTATTGATATTGGTAAGTATATTTTTTCTTAAATTTAATCCTTTAGAACTTAGAATCAAAAGTGTCCTATTGGCAACACTAGAAAACCATGGGTTGCCTACTATGTTAGTAGAAAACACACTTTTAAATTAATTGAAATGACCATTTGACTTTATTTTATTTTTTATTTTATTTTTAAACTTTACAACATTGTATTGGTTTTGCCAAATATTGAAATGAATCCGCCATAGGTATACATGTGTTCCCCATCCTGAACCCTCCTCCCTCCTCCCTCCCCATACCATCCCTCTGGGTCGTCCCAGTGCACCAGCCCCAAGCATCCAGTATCCTGCATCGAACCTGGACTGGCGACTCCTTTCATACATGATATTATGCATGTTTCAGTGTCATTCTCTCAAATGTTCCCACCCTCTCCCTCTCCCATAGAGTCCATAAGACTGTTCTATACATCAGTGTCTCTTTTGCTGTCTCCTATACAGGGTTATTGTTACCATCTTTCTAAATTCCATTTATTTTCATATGAAGAATTAAATCTTCCTGTATCATTCCTGGTTTTAAATGTAGATTATGTACATTCATAATTTTAATATGTAGACTGTGGAAAATTATTATCTTGTAATATACAGTTTTAACCCTGCTGTAGATACGTTTGTACTTATAAAGTAAATCATTTAAAATTTTTAAAAATGACGAAAACCAAAGACTGTTAAAAATATAGGTCATTCTGTTAAGACAACATACTATTATAAGGGACAGAGAGAAAATAAGAACTCTGGTATATTCTCTTTCAAATGAGAGAGAAGAAACAGTAAAAACAGAACGCATGGGGGCAAAAGTAGTTTACCACCATTCATATTTCTAAATATCAGACTCATTTTGGTACATTTTGGATCAAAATCATTGCAAATATATTACCTTTTATTTCACCAAAGTTCCCTGATCCCATTGCAAGAAGCTTGTCTTTCCAGTCTTTTGAGAGTAGCTTTTCAATACTGGGGGTTTCTGAGTAAAGGAAAAAAAGAAAGGTAGGCAAATCAACATGACTATCTTTCTAATGTAGTTCATTAAAAGTCTATCTGCTAAAAATAAGGCCACCCTTACACCGCCCCCAGTTCATAATGACTTCATCAACACACTGATAACAGGGGAGGAAAAAAAAGAATGTGTTTTGTCACCTGCTGTTTCAAAATCATTAGCTTTTTCCTCTTGTGGAACAAAGCCTAACTAATTCTTTATGACAATGGGTACATATAAACCTGCAATTCATTGTTTTTCAATTTAGTGAACAAATTCCTGCTATAATGGATGCTTGTCAATTTCAGGGTGTTAGTCTGCAGTCAAAAAATAATTATGTTGATAAAATGCAGAGTAAAAAAAAAAGGCAAAGAATTAGCTCTTAAATCTGCTACATGTAATTATATCCCTCTGTGTGTTTACAATTACAACCACTTTATAATATGTGTTTAACATCGTGTGGTGGTAAGCACACTGTGGAAAGATTTGCCAGTATCGCGAACATATAAAAATAAGTTGGTATAAAAGAAGCTTTACAAACACTGCAAAATCTAGAGATGGGAGTAATGCCCGTAATGGAAACTTACTTGCTTATTTCAGATTTGTGTCATACTCTTTTAAAATGCCCTGTGTTAAGACAGGACACGGAGGTTTTAGAGAGCAGAGTTATGCTGTAGTTTGATCCTTGTTTCTTTATGTTACATGGTTTTGATCTCCTTTTGTGTTGAATTTTAATGTATAAGTAAACATAAATGCTAATAAAACACCCAAACATTAAACTCAGTTCCAAATAATGTAATTGTATATTCTTGTCAGCATTTAGATGGGTACACAATTACAATGGCTTTCAATCCCGCGATTAGCACTGCATTCAGTTAGAAAATGGTGTGTACTAAAAGATAAGTGTCCCAGTATGCTCCATCTAAATAACAATACCCACACTTATTATCTAGATCGAAGACACACACTGCCATTCTCCACATTGGTGTTTATGTGTATTTGTGTTTGTTCAGACATTTGTTTACCCCCTACTAAGAGCATAAAGGGAGTACATGTTAACTTATCAAAGGGACCGTCTGGCCTAGAGACCATAAGATTATTAGAAACGGGTTAATTTTCCCCACAATAAAATGCATTTTTAAAGCGTCTCCTTGGTTAATGCTTTCTCCTATTCTCAGGCCCTCATCTTAAAGACAACAGCTATCAGAGTCAAGAAGCCTGTGTAGAGTTTTCAATGAAGTGAGGTGTAATTTTCCTTGGAAAAACTGTGACATGAATCCTTCTTTTTCACATGCCAAAAACTTGGGGGAAATAAACTGCTGAAATATCTGAATAAGTACTTCTTCAAAAGGCTTGTATATATAGTGTGTGCACACACACACAACTACTGTATGCACATTTCCGTGGAATGTGTGAACTGTATTTTTCCCTTTGTAACAAAATATACCTCTTCTTTTGCTGCACTTAATGGAAAAGGATGCTAAAGATTCTACTTTTTCTTAAAATATCCCTATTTGTTGACCATGTTGTTTTGAAGATGATAATGGTAATTCTGAGTAATAAAATGCATTAAATCTCTTCTTACTGTAATCAATATTTCTGTTCACTAAGGCTTTAAAAGTAACTTTAAAACACTTCTACAGGGATTTTCAATGTTTCTACATTCCCAGTAAACACTTTGTGAGTGAAATCATTTTTAAAACCTTATCAGAGTAGGTCAAACAAACACCACTGTTTTCTTTTTACCAGCACCCTACAAAAATTCTTGAGTAGCATGTAAACAGGGCACAGCCAATACGGTCTTTGCAATAGAGTACTGTCAGTCACTAAAAGCTAACAAACCTTTGCAAAGCAGGAATGCAGCAATAGAAATTCATTGTGTACTAACAATAGGCCCCTGAACCTCCAGCACCAAAAGCAGACCATTTTACTTTTAAGGCTATTGTCTGCAAAGTCCATGACAAAGCTTTTCCCCTGCAGCTAGACAAAATATTCACTGTAGTGTGCTCATAAAGAAACAGAAGTCTTCTGTCTAAGTTGCAGAGTTAAAGAAACAGCCGCCAGATTTCTGAAACCTGCAGAACATTCCTGGCCTCTTTATTAACTTGCATGAAGATAGAAGGCTTGCATACAAAGCCACTTTTTTCCCCAAGTACCTGACTTTTAACATACACTAGAGAAAAATGAATAACTTCTTTAAGACCAAGTAATTCGAAAGATGTAAGATCAGAAATATATCTAACTCAGGGTTGTTGTGCCTTCAGATGAATAAAGACAATAATACTTGGAATTTGGATGAGGTATATTTTTTAAAACGCAGATTCAATAAACATGTATTGACCATCCTGTGTGCAGGAACTATGCTAGATGCTTTTACTAGCATTGTCTTCATTTAATCAAAGCAAACACCTGAAGATTCAGATTACGTTATTATATCTATCTTCCAGTTCTTTAAAAAAAAAAAAAAACCAAAGGACTAATATGTAGTGGGCAGAGCTGAGTCTTGGCCTAAGGTTTGGTTTTGTTTTGTTTTCTCTACAGATTTCTAAGTCTCTTGTTGTCAATGAAATGATAATGATAGCTACTATTTTGAGGTTAAGTGCTAAATAGTGCATCATGTCCTTTACAATAGGTATCTCAAGCTTCTCGTAATAATCTCCTGAATTATATATTGGTACATCTGTTTCACCACTGAGAAACAAATGCTTTGAGAAAGATCGTGACTTGATCAATATGGAGCTAATTTCAACTTATTGGACCCCAAAGCCTTTGCTCCTTCCAATACATGCACATCACTGCATTTTACCTGCAAAACAGTCATGGATAGACAAACTCTTGTTATTAACTTCAGTGGATGGATGAAGTAAACATTTGAAAGGATAAATTGAATATCCCAGGGTAATATGTTCCTATGGGCAGCATGAAGAGATAAAATGCCAAGATTCCTTAGAGCTTTCATTATGTTCAGGATGTAGTGCCACTATATGACTTTGAACTTTGGAGTTCTAGATAATTTAAAGAGAACCTAAGATGATGTTCTTGCCTGGAGAATCCCAGGGACAGAGGAGCCTGGTAGGAGGCCGTCTATGGGGTCACACAGAGTCGGACACGACTGAAGCGACTTAGCAGCAGTAGCAGCATGATGATTTAACTTTCACTTTCACTTATGACCATACAGCAGATATATGCTTTGAAATGAAAATGTATTCACATAGTGGAAGGACTATTGGGCTATATGTGAAGCAATCTGGGTTCTCACCAGGACTCTGACACTGTGTAGCTCGGGGAGGAACTAAAGCATATCTTTTCAACCATTTCACCCCTCTATTTGAATTAATCTAAAACAAAGAGCTTTAAGCAAATCCATGTTTGGTATTCTACAACTGCTACTGTTCCAATTTATTTCCACTAGTAGTTCATGAAGAAATGTTAAGAAATGATCTCACAATAATGATCACAATAAATGGACATGTACCAGTGACTGAATTTCTCTGAAAAGAGTAAAGATCCCACAGAATACAAATGATCAGAACTGCGAAAGACCAAATGGCAAAATCTCAATATTTATAATACACCTATTCATTAATATGTGAATATGATTAAAGTAAAATCTGACACAGCTATGTAACGGCTGCTTCAGTGCTTATGGAGTCAAAGAGAGAGTAGTTATCTATTAAATATTCAATTTTCTAAACATTTTCTAAAATGCGATTTTGAAAAAATATACACACTTAGGATTGTATTTTATACAATTGAGTATGGCATGTTTCTGGACATATAGTTATTTCCAAATGTTTAAATTCTGTACTAGCCATTGCTTTCATCTTAAGATGCATCATAGTTTTATTTTAAATGCTTTAAAGAGTCTCCTGAGATGTACTTCTCCCAGGCATCAGAGTATCATGATTACCGTCAACATTAAAGCTAGGTGTTCTTTATTACAACAAGCATGATGGATAATATTAGTTATTATTATTTGCATGGCATTTCAGCTTATAGAATGCTGTCAGATACAATAATTTGTCAATGGTGTATATTATTATTATATCCATTTTGCAGATGAGAAAACCAAGGCTCAGAAAGAAAACCAAGACCCGGCATCACCTAGCCAGAAAGTAGAACAGATGGAATACAAAACCATGGCCTCTTAATTTAAGAATCCCCCTTTTTTAGGTGAAGCATAAAGATGTATATATATTTTAAAGAAAAAATAAAATATATATTAAGAAAGAAGCTAAAAGATAAATTAGAGAGAACTGAAAGCTCTCCTTATCAGTCAACCTATTACTAGTAAGATGACTATAACTGGGTTACTTTTGTCTTTTTCTACCATCAGGACAGAATGTTATGATTTGGTAAGTTTGCTTGCCTTTCCCTTCTCACCCTTGCCTCTTTTGCTCACATATGCTTCTTCACATCAATGCCTATGGCAATCCCCAGCAGTGAATGGCCCCCCTAACCGTGCCAGCCATTGTTACAACAGCATCCTGCCTCTTTAGGCCTGTTCATTCCCTATAACTCTCACTCCTTTTTCCCTTCAGTGCCAAACACTCTTAAGACTGACTCCCTCATCTGGAACAATGAGACCCAGAGACTCATGCCAACATATTGTAATTCTCCAACAAGCTCCCAGTGCCAAGAATTAAACCACATTCGCTCCAGTGCAGTAGCTTTACACACAAGCTCAGGTTTTTGCTTTGTGTTTATGTAGGTTTTTTTCCCTTAATCTCCCTTGAGCTGCAGTGGCAGAGCTCATTGAAAAATCAAACAAGCAAAAAATATGTATGGTTAATATGTGATTTTTCAAAAAGTCCCAGGAGTTAGGTCATACCAAATCTACCACTGTTTATACTTTCATTTTGTGGCTTCAACTAAGCTGTGTTATTTCTGACATGTGATAGGTGAACATTTAGGGATGAAAGCTATCTTTTGGAAGGAACAACAATAGGGCTGAAAGTCAAAAATATACTAATATCTCCTTCAAAGTCAAGAAGTAAAAGCATATGTAGATTTTCATGTCATGGATTCAGCATTTTAAACCTGGAAGGATCTTTAGATAACATTTAGATAAACATTCCACAAAAGTAATTTACTAAAATATATATTGGACATAAATGGAACATAAATTTCTTGGCTACAAGTGAAACTAAAACAAATAAGCATTCCATTGTCATGTAAATCTAATTAATATTAAGCAAATTTACATTTCTTTTCTATAAGATGTAGATCATTTTATGTGCTAACAGACTGTGGATCTTTAAGTGAGTTATGGGTTACATTTGCTGTTGTGTTTAGTCCCTACATCATGTCCAACTCTTTGTGACCCCATATAGCCTGCCAGGCTCCTCTGTCCATGGGATTTCCCAGGTAAGAACAATGGAGTGGGTTGCTATTCCCTTTTCCACGGGATCTTCCTGACCCAGGGTTTGAACCCATGTCTCCTGCATTGGCAGGAGCCACCAGGGAAGCCCATGGATTATGCAGTATTATTTAAATATTTGACCAAGGAAACTAGTATTGGGAGATGACCGTTTTGCTCAAGTTGGGTAATAACTAGTCTAGGCCAAGCACTTCATTTTACAGACTGAAAATATAAATGAAGGTTAAATATTGCCTAATTTCATAAATCTAATTAATAATTAAGGCAGAACTTGAAGTCCAACTCGTAGTTTGGTGTTCTTTTCCATATACCAAACATCACAACATGCTTTTTAATAAAGAGTGAAACTTTTCACAATGAAATATTAGTCCGGTTTTATTCACCTCATCTAGTTTTAGACAATAATTAGATGATAGGTGGTCTGGGTGGTGACCCTCTGTTAGTATTCAGTTAGTCAGTTCACTGACTCCGTCGTGTCGGACTCTTGCGATCCCATGAATTGCAGCACGCCAGGCCTCCCTGTCCATCACCAACTCCCAGAGTCTACTCAAACTCATCCAACCATCTCATCCTCTGCTGTCCCCTTCTCCTCCTGGCCTCAAACTTTCCCAGCATCAGGATCTTTTCAAATGACTCAGCTTTTCGCATCAGGTGGCCAAACTATTGGAGTTTCAGCTTCAACATCAGTCCTTCCAGTGAACATCCAGGACTGATCTCCTTCAGGATGGACTGGTTGGATCTCCTTGCAGTCCAAGGGACTCTCAAAAGTCTTCTCCAACACCACAGTTCAAAAGCATCAATTCTTCAGCGCTCAGCTTTCTTTACAGTCCAACTGTCACATCCATACATGACCACTGGAAAACCATAGGCTTGATTAGACAGACCTTTGTTGGCAAAGTAATGTCTCTGCTTTTTAATATGCTATCTAGATTGGTCATAACTTTTCTTCCAAGGAGTAAGCGTCTTTTAAGTTCATGGCTGCGGTCCCCATCTGCCGTGATTTTGGAGCCCCCCAAAATAAAGTCTGACACTGTTTCCACTGTTTCCCATGAAGTGATGGGACCAGATGCCATGATCTTAGTTTTCTGAATGTTGAGCTTTAAGCCAACTTTTTCACACTCCTCTTTCACCTTCATCAGGAGGCTTTTTAGTTCCTCTTCACTTTCTGCCATAAGGGTGATGTCATCTGCATATCTGAGGTTATTGCTATTTCTCCCAGCAATCTTGATTCCAGCTTGTGCTTCTTCCAGCCCAGCGTTTCTCATGATGTACTCTGCATATAAGTTAAATTAGTAGGGTGACAATATACAGCCTTGATGTACTCGTTTTCCTATTTGGAACCAGTCTGTTGTTCCATGTCCAATTGTAACTGCTGCTTCCTGATCTGCATATGGGTTTCTCAGGTACTGTTAATTCAGTACTCTCCCCTCAGAAGTTTTCACTTGATGGCCTCCATTAAACTAAAGAAAATATCAATTAGTATATTTGGCTAACTATATTTTTCTTTAAAAAGCTATGTATAATTTAGTATCTTGCTATTTAGCTATTCAGTTACTGATAAGATTATTTCTGAGGGGAAGATTGTGCTGAATCTGGATATCACATACCAGAACGAGTTCAATTTATGCTGATAATAGCTGCATGTCTAGATAACATCTGGGGCCAAATATTAAACAATGTAATGGAAGTAATATAAAAACTTCTACATTATCTGGAAAGTATCTGTTCACTGAAGACCAGAAGGGCTTGTAACAGTCCCATTAGCCAAGTGCTACAGCTAGTCTGCTACTGGAAATGTCAAGTTCTTCTAGGAAATGTTAAAAAAATAACACACCACAACACACAACAGAAACACATCTGAAATTCCAAAGCACTAGGATTTCAATAAGCCTCCTTTTATATATAATCGTCCTGAAGTGAATTAAGCTCTAGAAATACTTTACTCATAGTAGTGCCAAAATATTTCTTTGTTTCCACTTGAAATTTAATAAGAGCTTGGTTAGGAGAAAAAAAAAATCTTTGGCCTGCTGACTCAAGTTTTGAAATTTTAATGTACAATCAGCTTTTCTGAATATTGAAATATCTAAATCATTACCACAGGCCTAACTTTCCTCAGTGTACAGGCTAAAAGTATTAAAACACTTGTTCAATTATGCATAACTTTATACCACATTTTAGAAAAACATTTTTCATCACAGGATTAAATACACCATAATCAATAAAATATAATTACTATACATCAATAAACTTGGTTTTCTTCTTCAAAAGATGACTCTATATTTCCTACACAAAATATCCTTTAAGAGACAGTCTTACGAAACTCTCCTAGTTTTATCCATTCCGTCACTTGGAAAGTAAGCGCATTTCTTTGCGTAGACTAAAACATTCTGCTTTTTTCTTGTTTTAAATATTAGACCCCAGCAAAAAATAACATAAGTACTTTGTGGGCAGCATTTCAAAAAGGAACCTCAAAGAGTTTTTCGTCATGTACAAAATCTCTCTTATGTTTTGTTACAAAATGTAAAAAAAGAAAAAAAAAGTCATATGACATGACTCCATCACTTACTATGACTAATTTTGTGATATTTGGCAAGTAATTTAAGCATTTCGTGCTTCAATTTACTCACCTATAAAAGGGGATAATAACTATTCTTATACTATTGTCAAAAGAATTAAATAACTTATGTAAAGCATGGAAGACAATGCTGGGTTCACAGTAACACTTAAAAAGGCTGACCAACATTACAACTACAACTTAGCATACAACATCTCAAGAGAAATACATCAATAACCAAATGAAATACATATATACATGCATCAATTTACCCATCATTAAAACTATCCAGAGATCAAACGCTACATCAAACAGTTATAGTTTTATTTATTTTTTCAATAGTTCTATGTATTTTATGAATTTGATCATTACTATTAGTTTCATTGATTTATCTGCCATTCCAATGAATTTCTCAGTTGGTTCATGTCAAAAAAAGATGACAAAGAAAGAGATATACTAGAAAGAGGGACAAAGTAGGAAGAAGGACAAAAATAGTTGTCACTTCCATTAGGTTAATGTACAACTTATCCCCCGAAAGCACAGAAATACAAAAATATTTTTTGACCATTGTCTTTCTAACTTTCCAAAGGTTCCATTAGGTCCTCAACAATGGCTCAAGCTTTTAAGCCAGTGCTGTTGACAAGTGAAAGGGAACAACAAATAGCTTTGTAGTTCTCTTCTCCCAGGGTCACTCAGCCAGCAGTAATAGTTATTATTTTTATTTATTAGCACTGTAGCCCTGTTCTCCAGCATAGCCAATTCACCCCAACCTCCAAGACAGGAAAAGCATTTTTACTTTTAATAAAAATGGGAGTGTGCAGCACTCCTGTGTCAGGCTCTTTGGGTAAAGTGCACATCTAATGAATATTGTCCATCTGTATCCAAATAATTTATAATATCAGCAGAGTGTGGGTGGTGAAATGTGAATTAAGTTCTAACCATTAGGCACAATTAGAGGGGGTAAGAGTGGAAGGTAGGAGGAAGTAGCAGGGTTACTAAGGCAGGAGGGATAGAACAGGAGAGCAAAGGTAACGAGAGAAAATTGGGAGGAAGGTGGTCATGATGGCATCAATTAACAGTCAATTATAACAGTTAAAATATTCCTCATAAAAGATTTTCAAGACTATTTCATACAGCAATAACCAACTTTCTCAGAGACCAACTGTAATGTACCTGTTTTTTCCATCTATTTTATTTGAAATAGTACCATTTCAACTCTCTCTCTCTCTCTCTATATATATATATATATATGATAGAAGAAGAAAAATAGAAGACAGACAAGCCATAAGAACTCAATTATAGTAAAAGGTATATAAGAATGTGGCATACTTAAAAGTCTTAACTTCAGGAGACAAATTTATAAACAAACAGGAAACGTTTGATTGCTTAACCATATCACAGTTGAGTAAAGAAGCATAGTTCTAAGCAAATTCTAAATGCCTACTGGTATATTTTCAGAATTACCTAAATATGTGTTTGAATTATAAATGAAGCAATTACCCTACTCTTAGAGTGTGTTCGGATAACCATCCATTCAATTAGATATCTAGACCATGTTGAAGACAAAAATTAATGATCATATTTGAAGAATTTTGTCACTGTTGTTTATAAATGGGAAGGTGAGTGGTAGAGATGATAAAGGAGATCCGAAAAGCACAGAAATAGAAATTCACTTAACATACGTTAGAGTAAGAATTCCAATACTTTAAAAATATGACAGAATGTTTTACCACTGGAAGTGAGAATTAAAGCACATAGAGCCTGATGCTAAACCACTACACATCCTGAATCTTCTCTATCACAACATATGTGAAAACAAATCGCAGTCTCAGCTTGCCAGATGCCTGAAAAGATATGAACAATAAAAACTGACACGATTCATATGATAAATCAGAGACTGTGATACGCAGGTAGTTGAACAGTTGAGCCGAAAAGCTACTTATAATTCAAATTATATTTTTATGTTCTAATACATAGCATCAGATTTTAAAATTAAGGAAGAAAATCCTCTGATTTGCTTAAAATTATATATCTAAATTTGCACATAGCCTTCGCAACCAAAGTCGTCCATCTGGCTCAACAACTTGTTATATTTGGTCTCTCATAACCTTTCATGGATTTTGGATTGTGTCATTTTTAGAGTAATTTTAGATGAGAAAATACAATAGTTTTATTTGCAAAATGACATTTAATGTTCCACAAGCTTAGATACAATCTAATCAGCAATGAAACTTAAAGTTGTGTGTTAGGTATGACTTGCTGTGAACCAACAAAATGCAGAATGGCAAAAAAAAAAAAAAAAAAGTATAAAAAAAAACATTTTCATTTAAGAAGAAACAAGTAAAAGAAGACAAAAATTTTAAAAAAAGTCTGGAAAAATAGCAAAAGGCATAGTTTGGCTTTCATTTTTCTTACATTACCAGAAATGTAGCCATTCTCAATGTTAAAAGCAGTGGGTATAAAGTTAGTCAAGTACAGTGTGTTTGTATATTCTTTTAATTTCTGGAATTAATGAATGCACAAAACTATTGTCTTTGCTTTTAGTGGCATGATATACTGAGTTATTAGACTATTTTTTAAAATATATGGATACTTTTACATTTTCATTATTTGCACAATTTACACGTACATGAAGACGTGCACGTGCGCGCACATACACACACACACACACACACACACACACTCGAGCAGGAGGCCTCTTATCTAACAGTTATCATTAAGCCACAATTGTTACACTGTGATACTAAGACATGGCCTCTGAACTTCAAGAAACTCACAATCTCTTATAATATACCACGCACTGTTTAGATGTATAGACCAATAGTGATCAGATGCTAAACCTGGGACTCAAAATGCCACAGAGTCACTGAGTTGCTCTCCTTCTGTTTAATTTACTGCAGTCAATGTAAATAGAAAAATGCCTTACTTGAATCATTATATTAATAAGTAGTAAATAAATGTGCTGGTAGATTTTTATTCCCAAATGTTACTATTGCAGCATTGCCATAGATTTCTAGTTTTATGTGTAGCAATTAATTGAACTTGCTATAAAATAGTCTATGCGGCAATAATTTCCAGAAGTGGGATCAGTTTGTCATCTTGTCTGTAATTAGGAATATGATATGAACTAAATCATGCCAGGAATGCAACAGTAAACTAAAAGGTAAGAATATAAGAACAGCAGGGCGGGTTGATTCAACAAATAGTGTGTACCAGGTATTTTTCCAGGTATGCTGGATACTAACAAGAGGAAAACAAATGTAGACCCTATCCACCTAGAGTCCTTAATCATGGGGAAGCTTCTTTAAGATGTGAAACTCCAGGCCACTGGCAGGTCTGGCTCTAAGGTCTTAGCTGAGTCCCAGGAGTCCATAATTTTCCCGGACCTGAGTTAATTTTCTGATGAGTAAACACTCTTCAGGGTATAATAATATGTATAAAAATATTCCATTAAATCTTTAGAAACTTGAAAACTTTTTCAGGTGAAGAAGAAAAAGTATAATCTATAGAACTCTTTTTTGAAAGGTAAAAAAAATCATTTAGTATCACCAAAATGTCATTTGAGTGATAATTTAAATGTTATTAACTAAAACCATTCAAATATATTCCAACCCTTTTCTATGTTACAAATCAAAGAAATATAGCATCTCAAAGGAAAAACAAACTTATAGTAAAATGCAATAATGAACTACCAGGAACTGATATACATTTTATTTATTAAAAAGGGGGTAATTAAGAAGAATTATTAGTGTAGCATTGTGAAGAAAAGTTTTGTTTAAAAATCTTTAATAAGGGACCACGAACCACATTACTACATGTTATAAATACATATCTATTCTTTCATATACTGTACTACACACATAATATAAGCGGTAAAGAAAGACAGGAACTTCTGTGGTGTCAGTCAAATGACAAGCACAGCCCTTTGGAATGGTTGAGAACTGAGTGGGGTAGGCTTAAAGAAGAGGGTGGAATGATGTTCAAGTAATTTGGTAAATGAGAGAAGAATGAATGGGATAATATTTATTACTAATTTTAAAAAACGGCAGGACAAGTCACAAATCCTTGAAATGGTGTCAATGGTAGAAAATATAATCTATACTTTGAATGTAATTAACATGGATTTCTACAGCACCACAGTATTTTGCCTGCTTATTCTTTCTACATCCTTAAAAACACCAATCAGTAACATCTATAGGTCATGTCTTACATCTAATAACTGAGAGAAGAACATTCTCACATAAACTTTTGAAAGAATAATGACATATGCAGGGAGAGAGAGAAGAAGAGAAATGAGAGAGTGTGCCATTAAACAATCCTCTTTCTCCTGTGCTCACCTATCTGGAAGTCATCATTGAACTTAACTCTCATATATGTAATAAATGGTAGACAGAAATGCATATCACCTGAATCTTTATCTTTCATATACATGTATTTAGTCAAATTAGTATAGAATATTTATATATAATTTCAACTCATTTATTTCATTAGAAATGTATTTGAGGAGAAAAACTGGGTGGTGGGGGGTAAAAGGGCACAAAGACTGTCCACCATACTATGACGTGTATCTCATGCTTTCCTAATGAGTTACTGATCTAAAAGAATTAAAAAAAAATACTGAAAAGTTGATTTAAAACAGCCTAGAGATTTTGGTGAAGTACAATGAAACATCAGTAGTTTAAAAACTAAGATATAGGTCAAAATTTTATCACAAAAGGATGGATGAATCCAGGAAAATGACAGACGATCCAATTTTCTGACCTGGGGGTCAGAGAGCAAGCTTTTATAAACTTGGGAATGGTCTCTCAAAAGCCACAAAGTTCTGTGTTCCACATGTCAGAAATTTGAAAGTGTTTATACCTCTGAGAATTTTCCCTGAGGGAATTGAAACCCCCCAGGAACCTGCTATCTCAGTTCTCACAAAAAGGTGCAGAGTATGTTTAAGCCCCACAGGGTCTCTGTTGTTGGACATCAGATCTTCTATCCAAAGAGAACACTGGGACGAATACTGAAGAAGGTTTCAAAAAGCCTTTACTGCCCTCAACTATTTGGAAAAATCTAGTAACTATTCTAAGAAGATGACTCAGATAAAACATTGTTAAAATTAGGCTAAATTAGAAATGCGTATCTAATCCTCAAAAATTAAACTGTTCCAATGAAAGGAATCAAGAAATTCACTTAAATTTCAAGCATTCCAAAAAAGTCCTTCCAAGTGTGGTAGCTGCTTATAATTTTATTTGCAGAAAGCAAATAATTTATTGCAATAAATTTAATAAACTAAACTTTAAAGTCACTGCAATAAATTTGTAAGCATCCAAATAAATCTTTATTACTAGACAGGGGCACATTATCTCCTTAAAATACATGGTTGTGGAATTAAAAAAAATAAAAGAAAGTGTTCTTTTTCTAAAGCAAGAAAACACGTCTTTGTCCCGCAGCAGCTACTAAAGAACAAGAGAGAAATTACTTTGTTTAATTAGGGGATTACATTATTTATAAGAATACTTCCAAAATGTATGAAGTATATTAAAGTGGATATATAATCTAATAGCTCTCCTATTATACACTAGGTATCAAATCATTTTAGTCCGTAGTTCTATATGTAGAACTTGGCTTATTTACTTCCCTCCCTTTTCTTCTCAGCAGATTGTTCAGCTTATAGTGCAGCACCCTCAAAATGATAAAGCAGCCAAAAGCCAAACCTCAAAACACGTGGTTATGTGCCAAATAAAGCTGTATAAAGACTAAAAACCAACACCTTAAAAAATACTTGATTTACGTTTAATTGAAACTCGTGTTTTCATACATATTTCAGCCTTTCTGTTTTTGTTATGACACATAAAGTGCCTAAAAAATAATGATCAGTGAGGGTTTCACAGCATGGAGGGGAAAAAAAAAATCATAGGGAAAAAAAAAAGTTTATTCCACACTATTTGAATTCATTTAGGTAGTTCTCTATGGGGCTGCTACCAAATCCTTTAAGCCCACCAGCCTCTTACCTACATTAAATTAATGAGGCATCTCAAGCATTCATACTTCGCCAGCAGCTCTAGGCTCTCCAGTTGGACACCTACAATTTACTAAATTACAAACAGTGACCTAGGGGAGACATCTGTTTGTTATATACAATATTGTATTATAAACTAGAAAAATATTGGGGAGATTAAGATGATAAGATATACGTTGAATTGTATTTTCTGAGGTTAATAGGGGCCGGTCTACAATTCTGTGATCTTCTCTTTACCAATACAGGTTTCTATTTTCCCATCAGGAAGTAAGGGCCTCCACAGATTAACATTATGAAATACAATACTTATGAACAATCCAATACTTAGAGGTCTGTATTATGCCATGATACTCACTACCTCCATACAATACTTTTATTAAGCTGCAAATACATTAAGCTTGATTATAATCAATTTTTTTTTTTTTTATAATACCACCTTCTTACTAATGCTTATAACACTTGGCTCCCAGGGATGTACTTATAATGAGATGGCCGGGTGTATTTTCCATTAAAGGCCACCACTGGAGTTTCTATAGTGCTTTTTCTCATATATTTCAAGTTAAACGTGCCCTTTATTTTTATGTTTGCTTCACAATAGCCAGTCCCTTTTCAATGATTAATTTTCTATTCAAAAACAATTTGCTTCTCTTTCCTTTGTTCTGTCACGGTTTCAGAACAACCTCTTTTCTTTTCCCTTGTCCATGGCAGAAACTCACCTCTGAACACCCACCCCCTCAGACCACCACCTTCTGGTCTCTAAACTCTTTTTAGTGACACACCGTCCAAAATATTTAGGAGCTCTCTCCCCAGCAGGGGTTACTCAATTAACAAAAACAAAGCTCTGAATGATCAAGGCTATAACTGAGCCAAGAAGTACTGTAGCCATTTATATTATATGACCTCAGCAGTCTCTTGATTGAATTGCAACCCTGCATTAAATCAAACACTATGTGTTGTGTGTGTGATTTTCTAAATGCTTGGGTGTGTGAGGTGGAAACAGGAGGGTGAAGGGGGGTGGCAAAGAGATGATAAATACTCTGAGAAAAAAATTCTCCAATCCCAGTGTACTTGGGTTTTCGTTTTTAACATGCTCTCTGCTTTGTTTTCGAACTTAGATGCATTTTGTAAAAATCCTCTGAACTGGTATTCCAAAGCATGTTTAAACAACAGAAATAATGGAAGCATAATTGATTGCAGCTGGGAACTGTCACCCCTATCAGTAAACAGCACCTAACTGGCAAATGCTACAAGCTTGTAACAGATTCCTTTATGAATTGGGCACTGTATGAAGACTGGGCATTCCTTGTACCACATACTCAAATCAAAATCTTCACTGATTTATTTCTAAAATTTTACTAGACTAGAAACAGTAAATGGTTAGTCTGTTGGCCTCTCACCAAAGTGTTTGGGAAGCAAAGGTGGGGTGCTTATTTCCTAAAGTTAAATACATTAACAGATTTATAAACATGCTGTGTCTTTCAGCATGGAAAGAGATAGTCAGTTAAAAAAAAAAACTCTTCTCAGTATCTACACGTTCATAGGAGAAAGGAGGAAAAGTAAAAATATCTTATTTAGAAACCAATTTTGTGAATCAAATTACTATACATTTTCCCACATATATTCTAATCAGAGACTATCAAGGTTCAATTCTTATCAAGAAGCAGGCTTTTATATCACTCTTTTTATTTATTTACTTAACTCAAACTTTCCCCAAAAAGGATCAACAACAGAAGAGAACGAAAAAGAAAGAAGGGAAAACTAACTCCACATTAACTTGCTAAGAGAAAAGCTACAGTAAGTCTCTTTTCCTATTTTCTTATATTTGTGTAGCTGTTAGACATTTTGCAAAGGAGGGGAGTACCAGCCAGCCTTTCACAACAAAAGACCCACTGTCACTGAGCCAGTCCCAGACATGGTGGAAACCAGCCCACAGGAAAAGGCCTGGCTCCAATGTTAGGCCCCGGCCGAGTACAGTCACTATATTCACTCAAATTGGCAACAGGTCTCAGTGTTCCTGGCTTTGAGCTGTGAACAAGGGTCGGGATTGAATAACCAATTATACAACCGCTGACTGAGTTTATCCAAGGTTTGCAAACTGCTATAATAGCCCAGTATTCAACCAACTGTTTTATCCTTTTCCAGATATAGTGTCATATCTCCCCTTGTGCTCCATTTACATGTCACTTTATTACACACATCCATTAAAAAGGTTAATACCGTGTCACACTCAATGCCTAAATGTTGCCATACAGGAGTTCTGCGGCTCTCTGGGGCATTTCATATAGACACCTTTCTCTGTCTTTCACTTTCTCTCTGCAAGCTAAACCAAGTTTCTGTCAAGACTACAGAACAGTGGATGAAAGAACAGTAGCCAAATGTCAACAGTTTCAAAAATACTCCTTATACTAATAGGCTGTTTTAACCCACCTTGGTATATTAAAAATGTGAAAATTCTGAACTTTGGCAGTTCATACCAGCACCCAAATTTGAGGTGCACGTATAAATTTATCCAACCATGTGCCTCCCCCTTCGCCAAAATGGACATTTTTCTCAAAGTTCAAGAAGATCTACAATTTTTTTTCCAGCATTTTTGCATGCCTGCCTTTATACACAGTGGTTGCGATGGAAATAAAAAATAGAAACAGAATTTTCAAGTACTTTTCCTAAATATCTACAGACCTGGAATTCCTGAATGAGTATCTTCAACTCAATAAACAGAATAAAAGAAACAGCAGGAATAACAAGTAGTTAGGAAGGAGTGAGCAATTTTTTTTTTTGATGCCTCCATCTTTGGCCTTCTATTTTTACTCTAAGCTGGTATAAACTGGTGTAATACACAGTGTAATATTATTTCTCCATTGAGGTTTTTATCTTTAAAATCAACAATACAGATTCCTTTTATAAATATGTGATTTATAAATATTGGATTATATAAAAACATCAGTATTTAATAGCAAAACTGGTTAAAAATAAGAATTAGTGATATTATGCAAAATCTTCACATCTTCAACTATTTAGAGATTTTTTAAAAATCTGTAATTAAAGAAAGAAATTTATGTCTAACTCACAATGAATACTTTTTATATAATCGTAGATTGTAATGATAATAGCTAACAACTATTAATTGAGAGCTTAAGTGGTGTTAATTTTTAAATGCTTTACATATATTATTTTAATTCTGGCAAAAATCTATGTGGAACTGTGTATTAAGAGCTGAGATTTTGTAGCCAGGGTCCTCTTCCTTCATTTATAAGCTTAAACATCTTGTAAAGTTACTTAACCCCCTGCCCCTCAGTATCAGTAAAATAAATATAAATATAACATATCTACCATATGGGGCTATTGAAAGTATTAAATTACTTTCTCTAAGTGTCTCAATATGGTATTTTTAGGTGCTTGTCATCATTGCTCTCAGTATCCCCCATCCCCATCATCATTTCCATCTTTATAAGTGATTTACAGTTCAAATAACCAACTTTCAAGCAGCTCAGTGAGTGACAGAGTTCATAACCATCTTTTATGTCTTAAAGAAAATCAGTATATGCAAGAATTCTCATGTTTGGGTGGCTTATCAATAATAACATCAATCTTCATTTAAAGAGCATCTTCTGTGTTTAGCTGTTTTCCAAGCTAAAGTAGCAGAAAGGCAATTCTCATAAACAGGGTTAATCTTATTTTTGCAACTCATAAGTGTGATATGAACATTCAACATTCTAAACTCTACCACGGCTTCCTTTTTAAATCATTATTAATTCTAGCTAAAAGTTTTAAGCATGCCTATTTTGATTATTTTATATTTAAAAGCATAAATACTTATAATTTCTTGACCTTTATCTGCAACCAGAAATAATTTGATCACCAAATCCATTGACAATGTGTATAGAAAGGATGGGTCTATTTAGAATATCAAAACTGTAAGCTGTAATTTAACTATTTTGTGTAACTCTTTCACTGTCACCAGGACATTCAGTAAGTCAGAGCTTGGTACCGATCACTGAAAAAGGAAAAAAAAAAAAAGTGAGTTTTTACCTGTTGGCAGGTTTTAGAGATACAAAGTTGTCAGCCAGGAAAGTCAATATAAAACCTTAATATCATTATAAAACATTAAGATGTTAATAACAATCAAGATGAATAAGGCTAATATTTGTAGGTAGCTGAAAAAATCAGTTTCATTACTAGTGCGTGAGTGATAAAGAATCCACCTGCCAATGTAGGAAACTCAGGTTCGATTCTTAGGTAGGGAAAATCCCCTGGAGAAGGAAATGGAACCCACTCCAGTATTCTTGCCTGGGAAATCCCACGGACAGAGTAGTCTGGCGGGCTACAGCGCATGGGGTTGCAAAAGAGCCGGACACAACTTAGGGACTAAACACCACCACCAATGCAGTACGGGGAGAAGAAAACTGGAGTCAGAGCTAGGTTTGCTGGTTCTGTTCTTCATTAACAAGTGGTTTCGAGCAAGGTATTTAATTAGTTTCAGTTTGCTCATTTTTAAGAGTGAAGTTGGCATGCCTGCTTGCCTTATAGGGAGTAGCTAGAGAGACCGTGAGACACCACTACAGTGTCTAAACTGCATTAAGTGCTTAATAGAAGATGGCTGCTATCAGCATCTGCCTCATCCTCATCAACCCCATCATCATCTGAGTCCTCTTCTACTGCCATTGTGAATAAACCTGCAACTGGAGAAATTTTTTTTAAGCAGAATTCTAGAACTAATGACTCCACGTAGGAACTTGGGTGTGTAAATGTATATTCTCTAAAGCAAACTGATACCCTATAGCTGGACAATGGTAAGAAAGAGGGCAAAAAATAAATTCCAGTCTTACAAATATTTTGTCTATAATCATAAATGAAATTAGCTTGAATATTTATCTAATGAGTTTCAAAGTTTGGAGTAATGTGAAAGACTGGCACTGAAAAATAATATTTTTATTTCCTTTCTTTTCTCCAAAAATTAAAAATGGCATATCATTAATATTTTGGTTACTATTATAATTATACCATGATAGTATCAACATGGCAAAGAGAAGAAATAAAGGGAGATGAGAAAGTCTTCACATTATATTACCCTAAGGAAAAGAATAACTGTGTGTTGAGAAGTCCTCTATTTTTAATGAGACTTATTCTTTAGGTCATTTTCTCTGAAGAAAAAAAAATATTGCTGGAATATTACACCAGCCAACCACAGAAAATGTGAAGAAAGTAATACTATACAATCTATACAGCAAAATACTGAATTATTGAAATCATTTTCTGGGATACCTCTATAATCTGAATACATGACATTATAGCAAGATTTTCCCCAGTGATGCTCTTTTAAAATATGCAAAACACAGCTACCTATCTCTTTTTGTACATATGCTAACCAGAATTAACCTTATGAGACTCAGCTTTTGTAAAAGCTAGGATGAACTTACATAACATTGATAACAATTACAAGAACAGAGTGATAACTTTGAAGCCTTAAATCAAACAAATGCTCTTAGTATCAAGAGTATCTCCCATTTTAGAGCCACATTAGGCATTGCTCTCTCTTCTCTATTTCGGTTATCATAACAATGAAATATTTAATATTCACTGAGTGTTTAACATGTACCACACAGGTAGTTTATGCAATTATCTCATTTAATTCTTAAAATATCTTAAGAGGTAAGTACTATTATTATAGTCTGTTTTACAGAGGAAACTGAGCTTGGGAAAGTTAAGTCATTTCTTAAGGACACATACCTAGCAAGGAATTCAAACTTATACTTCAAGGTTTGCTCTCTTATCTAGTAACCATGTTGACTCACCAACCCTACTAACAATGACACTGCAAACAGAATTGAGTGTGAAGTCAAGTGGGCCTTAGGAAGCCTTACTACAAAGCCAGTGGAGGTGATGAAATTGCAGTTGAGTTATTTCAAATCCTAAAATATGATGCTATTAAAGTGTTGCCCACAGTATGTCAGCAAATTGAGAAAACTCAGCAGTGACCACAGGACTGGAAAAGGTCAGTTTTCATTCCAATTCCAAAGATGTGAATACCAAAGAATATTCAAACTACTGTACAACTGTGTTCATTTCACATGCTAGCAAGATTATGCTCAAAATCATTCAAGCTAGGCTTCTGTAGTACATGAACCATGAACTTCCAAGGGAATTCCAGAAAAACATCTACTTCTGCTTCATTGACTACACTGAAGTCTTTGACTGTGTGGATAACAAGAAACTGTGGGAAATTCTTGAAAAGATAGGAATACCAGACCACCCTACCTACCTCCTGAGAAATCTATATGCAGGTCAAGAAGCAACCATTAGAACCAGGCATGGAACAATGGACTTGTTCCAAATTGGGAAAGGTGTACATCAAGGCTGTGTATTGTCACCCTGCTCATTTAACTTATATGCAGAGAACATCATGTGAAATGCTGGGCTGGATGAAGCACAAGCTGGAATCAAGATCGTCAGAAGAAATATTAACAACCTCAGATATGCAGATGATACCGTGTATCACCATGTACATGCCATTCTAATGGCAGAAAGTAAAGAGGTACTAAAGAGCCTCTTGATGAGGGTAAAAGAGGAGAGAGAAAAAAGCTGGCTTAAAACTCAACATTCAAAAAACTAAGATCATGGCATCCAGTCCCATCACTTCATGGAAAATAGATGGGGAAAGTGGAAACAGTAACAGACTTTATTTTCCTGGGCTCCAAAATCACTGCAGATGGTGACTGAAGCCATGAAATTAAAAGACGCTTGCTTCTTGAAAGCTTTGACAAATCTAAACATTCTCTTAAAAAGCTGAGACATCACTTTGCCGATAAAAGTCCGTATAGTCAAAGCTATGGTTTTTCTGGTGGTCATGTACAGATGTGAGAGTTGGACCATAAAGGCTAGGTGCCTAAGAATTGATGCCTTCCAACTGCGGTTCTGGAGAAGACTCTTGAGAGTCCTTTGGACTGCAAGGAAATCAAACCAGTCCCTCCTAAAGGAAATCAGTCCTGAATATTCATTGGAAGGATTGATGCTGAAGCTCCAATACTTTGGCCACCTGATCTAAAGAGCCTTTTCACTGGAAAGATCTTTTCATTGGAAAAGATCCTAAAGCTGGGAAAGACTGAGGGCAGGAGATGAAATGGGTAACAGGGGATGAGATGGTTAGATAGCATTACCAACTCAATGGACATTAGTTTGAGCAAATTCAGGGAGTTAGAGGAGGACAGGGAACCCTGGTGTGCTGCAGTCCATGACATCACAAAGAGTTGGACATGATTTAGTGACTGAACAACAACAACAACAATGCAATACCACTTGGAGCACAGATGGTAATGACTTTTGAATTCTCAAGGATATCCCTGATTACTTGGAGGCTTAGAATAACATCCAGATCTCTTACCAGGGGCTACAAGGTTCTATAAGCTTTTGTTGTTCAGTTGCTCAGGCATGTCCAACTCTTCACGTCCCCATGGACTGCAGCACTCCAGGCTTCCCTGTCCTTCACCATCTCCCAGAGTTTGCTCAAACTCATGTCCATTGAGTCAGTGATACCATCAAACCATCTCGTCCTATGTTGTCTCTTTCTACTCCTGCCTTTAATCTTTCCCAGCATCAGGGTCTTTTTCAGTGAGTGAGCTCTTTGCATCAGGTGGCCAAAGTTGGAGCTTCAGCTTCAGCATCAGTCCTTCCAATGAATATTCAGGGCTGATTTTCTTTAGGATTGACTGGATGGATCTCCTTGCAGTCCAAGGGACTCTCAAGAGTCTTCTCCTATACCACAGTTCAAAAGCATCAATTCTTTGGTGCTCAGCCTTTTTTACTGTCCAGCTTTCACATTCATACATGACTCCTGGAAAAACCATAGCTTTGACTTATATGGACCTTTCTGTAGGGAAAGTGATGTCTTTCCTTTTTAATATGCTGTCTAGGTTTGTCATGACTTTTCTTCCAAGGAGCAAGCGTCTTTTAATTTCACGGCTGCAGTCACTGTCCACAGTGATTCATTTATTTCTCTGGAGGCATTTTCTACTACTCTTCCTACCATGCACTAGCCACCATGGCCATCTTTATACTTCAACTAGCCAAGTTCAGTCTCACTCATGTGTGGCTCAACTATCTGTTCACTACTTTTTTTTTGGATAATCCTCTCCAAAAACTTCACATAACAGACAGCTTCTCTTATTAATTAACATCTTAACTCTTTCTCACCTATTCAGAAAGGCCTTTTTACATGCCATCTAAATCTATATAACCCTATTATCTTTTAGTCAATTTCCACCCAATGTTCTTTATTTTTTATAGCATTTATCTCTAATGGAAATAATTCAATCTCCCTTCCCACTAAAATATAAACTATAGGAGAACTGAGGACTAAGCTCTCTCACTCACTATGTACTTCTGTTTCCTACATGGAAGCCTGGCATATATTAGTCACACGTGAAAGTAACTGTCGAATGGATAAATGAGTATAGGAATTTCTGCCAGATTCTTAGAGATCTTCTTTGCTTTAAGATGACTCAAGTTTACGTATGATTTGGAAGTTATTGCCCCGTGGGAAGACCATTTTTCAAGTTACTGATAATTAAGGCATAAAATGATAAATATGCATTATCCTAGTTTCTTAATTATCTCCCATAGATGCTATACATCAAAAGAGTTATACTGTAGATATAGGCAGGACTATATTTATTATCTCTAATTAAATACATTAAGTAAAGAAGTACAGAACAGCATAGGTTACAGAAAACTAATACTCATTTAATTTCTGTGTCCTTTAAATGATTTTGTGCTTATATTTTCCCTAATTTTGAATGAATTTAGGTTCTTTTTGAATGCATCCATTATATCACAGAGATATAACCTGTAACCATAAATCTACTTCTGTATCCAAATTGCATTATATATGTACATATACTTATAAATACATAACTTCTTATTGCATGTACATTTAACATATCTACATGTGCATATTCTCTGAAGGATTTATAAAACTATGACAATTATTCAGATAAATTGAGTAAAAAATTCCCTTTCTTTTCCTTCTTATGGAGTCTTGTTATATAAATATTTAATTCATCTATAAAAGAACAGTAAGTTAAAAGTAACAGTTTAGGTAGGGCAGATGATACTGTTTGTCACTGCTGTCAATAAACTGCACTGAGTAAGGTGACACATGACAGATGACTGGAGACTGCTGATGCCTTAGCTGGTCTCAGCTCCTGTTTGCCTCTCCCAGTTTGAGCATCTCCTTCTGCCAAACATTGGTTTCATGTTTAAAGGCAAAAACTTTTCATTCAATACAAAACTCAAGTCAACAACTTCATTTGAGGCTCAACCAAAGAAACAGCAACATGCTGCAGTGGTTTGGTGGACTGACCACATGATGATGGTGGGATGGTCCTCATTGTGGCAAGTTCCGAGGTATTTCCAAGTGTAATTCCATCCTTCCTACTGACTTAGAATCTGAACCCAGTTTAAACGTAACTCTCCTTATCAATTTCAAGTAAAAGACCAATTGCACATTGTATACTATGCACATATAGGTGAGAGTAAGTAATTTTTCTACTTGCTTTCATTTCTCTAAAAAAATTGGGGGCATAATATTGCAAATTTTTATAATCTCTTCAAAAATCGACATGAGTTAAGAACTGAGAGCAGGAATACCTGCTGTTCACTGTGTACTAGTACTCTCCTAGGTACTGTGGATACAAAGACAAAAAGATATATTCCTCATCGTAAAAATGCTTATAAGTTAGAAACATAAATTATCACTGTACTAGAAGCAGTGACGGAAGAATGGTCACAAAATGAGGCTGTTCAGCTCAGGGAAGAAAGGATATTAAGGCAAGGAGGTCTACAAAGGAAAACTAGTTTACCTGAGCTAAGTTTTGAGAACTAAGAGGAGTGTTTCATGTGACTGAAGAGAATACTATCATCCAAGCAGGGTAGGCAATCTGGTAACGAGAGCTCAGCATGCTCAGTTAACCAAAAGAAGTGTGATATGTTTAGGGCGTAAGATGGATATCAAAAAGTGGAGAGAGCTGAAACTAGAAAGGCAGACCATAAAGAATCATGAATACCTTCTGCATAGTCGTTCAGTCGTGTCCACCTCTTTGCGACTCCATGGACCATAGATTGCAGCCTGCCAGGCTTCACTGTCCATGGCGATTCTCCAGGCAAGAACACTGGAGTGGGTTGCCAGGCCCTCCTCCACAGGCGTAAGTACCATAAGGAAGAGATAACAAGCTTTCAATTTAAGCAGGGAATTGGCATAATCAGATTGATAAATTCCCCTTTTTTAGAAGGAAGAGCTGGGAAAGCTAAACTGGACGTAGGGTCCTGGAGTGCAGTGACCTTGTACTAGAAGCTGTGTTATCCTGAGTTGTAGATTTAGAGGGAAAGAGGGTGGTTGGCGATGGACAGAGACAGGGACAGAGAGAGTATCAGGTCTTTTCCATAAGACAGTGGTTAGGCTCAAGGCCAGAAAAATGTCTGAATGGTTTATCAAGGACCTGCCTCGTGATTCAGTGGCTAAGACTCCACACCCTCAATGCTGGGGCCTCGAGTTCAATCCTCGGTCAGGGAACTAAAGCCCACGTGCCACAACTAAAGATCCTGCATGCTTCAAGTAATATTATTTATGATATTTATGAAATTAATATATTATTATGTATTTATTAAATAATCATTTGTTTAATAAAAATAAATAAATGGTTTATAAAAGCAGATAGAGCCTGAAGTTGGTGTCTGAAACTGGGGTACTGAGGGTAACTCCCCCTGCAAAAAAAAAGAAAAATGAGAACAAAATATCTCAGATCAAAATGGTCAGATGAGCATCCAGTCTACATTAATGTAAGAAATATAGGGTTTTTGAGTCATTCTACCTAAGAAAATAACTACTAGTGAAATCATTCCAAGTGATGACCACCGTGTAGCTCTACTGCTTTCAGCAGTGTTACAGTAAAACTTTTCCATAGTGAAGTCCAATGTTTAACTCATGTGCCCCAAATATAAAATGACAACTTTCAAAAATTATCATTTAATAATACTATCGCCTCACAGAAGCCTTAATAAATGCTATTTTGAAAAATGTTGATTTGTTTTCCTCTTCATGCTATAGCCACAAGAACAAGTTCAAGAGTAATCACTGCAGTGAGGAGGGATACACTCATTACATAATCATCTGAATCCAATGAAATCATGTGACTTTACTTCTGCTGAAGGGTCTAATTTAGAGCCTTCTAAAACTTGTGATACTGGCTACCTAGTGTTTGCCTACATTCAAATGACAAAAATAATTGAACAAGTAGAATTAATTTTAATAAATATTAGTATATATATTAAAAAATAAACAAATTCATTTTGAGTTTTTAAATACTTGGGACTAGTACAAAGATACCTGTGATTTTACAAGGCATACCTATGATACAGTCATATTATCTGCTAAAACTCCTTCTAGTGCTTATGATGAAATTATTTTTTTCTGAGATTGAAGCAAAATACATTATGAGTAATAAATACTGGTCTATTTCAGTTTTCTGGCATTTTTTGATCTCAAATATAGAGCTCTTGGAAATTTCCCAGAAGTTTTCCTTGTGTCTTTAATATATGATCATATATATACACAAATATATAATATATGCACACATAGACATAAACATACAAATATATAATTATTATGCACATGCATGTGCCATCAGTCACTCAGTCACGTCCGATTTTTTTCAACCCCATGGACTGCAACCCACCAAGATATATGTGTATATATAATGGTAAATAATTTAACATCCTAATATGTTATGTTTTAATTAGGGAAAAATTCTGTGTATGTGTGTGTGCTTGTGTGTGTGTTCATGTTCCAGTTTAAAAGATAATGTTAGATACTATTAATAGATAGCATGATAATTCATGCACCCTTCCCCAGATCAATGTTGTTTTTTTCTATAATCTATTGACAAAACTTTTAAATTTGTTATTGCCAGTAAAGATTGATAGTATTTATTATATTGGAAAAATTTGGATACTGTATATCTTATATATTAAATAGCCACACCTAAAATTACATTATTCAGTTAAAATATGATTAATCCCTAACTTCTTTGTGTCAACAGAATCAACACTCATTTTCCTTAATTTTTAAAGTGAATTTTGAGTTTTCTTATTAAAAGACTACAGATTACGCCATTTATAAAACTCCAAAAAAGTAAAATCGTAAGTTACATATTCAGTGCTTTGTTGGGTATTTTGTACACTCAAAAAATGATTTAAGTACCTGGTCCCTGCTTTTTTTTTAATATGGATTTTAAAGCCCAAGGGAAAAGATTAAAAATGCTGATATATATGAACCACAAGGAAAAAATAAATACTAACCAAGTGATCCTGGATTTGAATGCTATAAAAAAATTTAGAAAGACATATACTAGAGCTAAGGTCAAAACCTCTTAAATGAGGCAGAATTTATTTTAAATCAGCAGAAGAGATTAGAACAAGACAACAAAAGCAGGAGGTAGAACAAACAAGTGTACAGAATAAGTGCAGAAGTTCTACTTGGCATTATTGTCAGGTGTTTGAAACATAAAAAGCCATTGACTTGATCATATTTGGGAGGCCCTGAGAAGGCGGTAAGAGTCTGTTTTGATGGAGTGAACAATATACAGACACAGAAGTGTTTTAAACAGGACTTAAAAATAAGAAAAATGGTGTTTTAAAACTTGAGTCCAGCATGATAAGATAGTGTGTTTCAGTAAGGACCAGGCGAATAGCAGGGAAGTAAAAGCCTCTATTCTCAACCTAAACATGCAGAGACTTAGGGTTGGGTGCCCGAGGGTGAGGAAGTAATTTCTGAAAGGGAAGGAAGAGTCGGGCGAGAATGGTGGCACTCCTCTTTTGTAATAGAAGAGCTCATTTTGTGATTATTAACCATTTTTATTCTGTTAGCTGATTTTGCCAGTCACATTCCCCTGGTGACATCCTAGAGCTCAAATATCCTATGAAGATCGAGATAGCAGTATCCTTGTTTTGGATACAGGGCAAGGCACCAACGGTAAGATTTCTTACCTAAGGAAGAACAAGAAGCTCAACTATCTGTTTTTTCTTTCCTTTCTGGTTTAGTGGAAATCTCTGCTGCTGCTTTGGAAAATTAAAGAAAAAAAAAACTCTCTCAACTCTGCTCTGGCCAACTAACCATGAGGCTAAAGGCTGCCTCTTTCTAATCTATGTGCTATTATACTGCTAACAGATAACTGCTACTAACAGATAACTCCAAAACACATGGAAGCAAAGAAAACATGCAAACACACAAGGTCTGATTGTTCAAAACAGCTGTGACTGCCTTTTTCTAATACAAAATAAAAGGGGATATAAAACAGTTTAATTGTATTACCCACTATTTTCCTGAATTTAAAGTAATTTAAAAATTACCTTTAACTGATTAAAAAGAAAAGAAGGGAGATGAATTCAAGTAGACTATCAAAAATGAAGAAAGGTATCAGCCAAAAAATACTGGACACAAAATAAACCTTAAAACATACTTGAATGTGTTTTATTTCCTCTCTTTTCTCGCTTGTGTGCCTCTCTCTCTCTCTCTCTCTCTCTCTCTCTCTGTGTGTGTGTTCTTCCCTGTCTGTTCTTTAGAACACAATCAGTCTTTCTTTGGAGAGTATGTTTTTTCTTTCTTCCTAAATCAACACAGTTGAGAGAATTTGGAAAACTGAAGTTAAATTAAAGGCCAAATCCAGACACTACTTTTATTTAGGCTAACTTCAACTGAAACAATGAGTCATGATGATTGTTAAACTGACGGAAAATAATGTTTTAAGGTTAAAAGTAACTAAGGGGAATTTAGGTTAAAAAGACTGAGATTTGACAGTGAAACTGAATACATATGGTTTTTCATGGCCTAGACATTTGTATGGCATTACCTTTAGCAAATTTGAGGGATGCAACAGACATGAACTTTAACCTCCATTAGCATGTCATAAGGTATCCTAGCATGTTTTCAGTTTTGAACCCTAAGGTGCCTCAGATGGTAAAGAATCTGCCTGCTATGCAGGAGACCTGGGTTCGATCCCTGGGTCAGGAAGATCCCCTGGGAAAGGGAATGGCTACCCACATCAATATTCTTGCCTGGGAAATCCCATGGACAGAAGAGCCTGGAGGACTACAGTCCATGTGGTTGCAAAGAGTCAGATATGACTGAGAGACTAAGACTTTCAAAGGCTCAGAACTGACAGCAGAAGTGTAGAGCTACAAGTATTTATATCTTTTATTATTTATATAATGTGAAATATGCACATTTTTCAGTAAGTTGAGAGTTACATTTTTCTATATAAGCTCTGATCCTGAGTCATTTTCAACTAGGTAGACATAAACACTGAGAGTATATGCCAGGTTTTATGCTTTCCCCATATATTTGGTAGTACAAAATAGAATTCTCTAACAGATTAAAAAACAGAATCAAAACATAATGGACAAAATCAGAATATGTAAAAGAAGAATGGCTCTTCAGTCCTTAAGTATTTAATGTAACCATACAGGGTATTATGATCGAATGTATTAACATATTGAAAAAAAGAATGTCAACAGGAGAATAAGTTCTGGGCATCAGAAAACTATGGGTGGAGTGGGGCTGGTAAGGTCTGAGCTGTCCAAAGGAAGGAGCATAAAAGTAGATTCAATCAAAATGACCCAGAGTCTAGACACACTAGCAGGATGGACACCTAAAGATACAACCAACGTAAGTCAGTTTCACTGGCAAAAACATCCCTGCTGTTGCAGGTAGATTAGCTCTAAATACCAAATTCATATAACTCCCTTGTTCTAATAACATGTTTACCAATATCTTTAAGACAATTATTTGACTTTCCACATGAATCTATATGTCTACAGAAGAAAAGTTTTTCCATAAGGATTTTCAGTATTCTGAACGTTGTAGTAATTATTGACTTATTTTAAAAGTGTATTTTTGCATTTTGGTTAAATAAGTTAACCTCCTGAGTTTAGACGAAGTGAGTCTACTACAGAGAGGTGAATCTGCTCTTACTGTGCTGGTAAAATCAGATTCATAAGCCTGGAAGCTATCTGATCACGAAGTTAAGGAATACTCTCCTATAAGACATCTTGAAAATCTTCCCTACGAAGAAACCACACTGTCATCCTTAATAGTTCTCAGTTCAAATGCCACTTTCTTTGCAGATCTTTTCTGATCATTATCTAAATTAGCTCATCATAGTCGTTGTTTATTACACTTATTTTTATTCATAGCACATATAATCCGAAATGATCCTTAAATTTTTTCCTAGCTGTGCTGTCAGCTTGTGGGATCTTAGTTTCCTGACCAGGGAGTGAACCCAGGCCCTTGGCAGTGAAAGTGCTGAGTCCTAATCACTGGACCACTAGGGAATTTCCTGAAATGATCTCATCTGTCTCGATCCCGTAGACTGTAAGTCCTATGAGAGTCTACCTTGCTACTCAATGAATAGATCATTAAAAAAACAACATTTAAATGTTAGTTTAATGTCAAATTAATAAAAGATAGAGGTATGCTTAGTTCTTGTATGTATAACAAACAGTAACTTGATGAAGAAAAGGACCTTAATCATTGTATGATCCTGTAAGATGCACCGATTTGGGGAGATTCAGTTCAGTTCAGTCACTCAGTCGTGGCCCCAACTCTTTGCGACCCCATGAATTGCAGCATGCCAGGCCTTATATGCAGAGCACATTATGAGAAATGCTGGGCTGGAAGAAGTACAAGCTGGAATCAAGATTTCCTGGAGAAATATCAATAACCTCAGATATGCAGATGACATCACCCTTATGGCAGAAAATGAAGACGAATTAAAAAGCCTCTTGATGAAAGTGAAAGTAGAGAGTGCAAAAGTTGGCTTAAAGCTCAACATTCAGAAAATGAAGATCACGGCATCTGGTCCCATCACTTCATGGGAAATAGATGGGGAAACAGTGCAAACAGTGGCTGACTTTATTTTTTTGCACTCCAAAATCACTGCAGATGGTGACTGCAGCCATGAAATTAAAAGATGCTTACTCCTTGGAAGGAAAGTTATGACCAACCTAGACAGCATATTCAAAAGCAGACACTTTACTTTGCCAACAAAGGTCCGTCTAGTCAAGGCTATGGTTTTTCCAGTAGTCATGTATGGATGTGAGAGTTGCACTATGAAGAAAGCTGAGCACCGAAGAACTGATGCTTTTGAACTGTGCTCTTGGAGAAGACTCTTGAGAGTCCCTTGGCCTGCAAGGAGATCCAACAAGTCCATTCTAAAGGAGATCAGTGCTGGGTGTTCTTTGGAAGGAATAATGTTAAAGCTGAAACTCCAGTACTTTGGCTACCTCATGTGAAGAGTTGACTCATTGGAAAAGACTCTGATGCTGGGACAGATTGCAGGCAGGAGGAGAAGGGGACGGCAGAGGATGAGATGGCTTATTGGCATCATCGACTCGATGGACATGAGTTTGGGTGAACTCCGGGAGTTGGTGATTAGGGGATGATTAAATGATTTTGCTTTACTACACAGAATTAAGAAAAAACGTAAAATAGTTTTAGCTTAGTACTACTTAGAAATTTAGCAACTGGACCAAATGCTGAATGAAAGAGAAGTTCACTTTAGCCAAACATGAATTTAATTTGAAAATTTTCTGTCTACAACACTTTGCTTTTGTCCTACCAAAACAGAAAATGATACTAATACTATATGTTAATACTAATAATACCACTGTAAGAAGCAGAAAGGAAGATATTAATCCCCAGATTTAATAACTAGCATACAAAAACCATCTCATGCACATAAATTTTTTTCATTTTACTTCAGACTAAATCTGAACAAAATTGGCGAGATATTCTGTTAATGTTCAACTGCCATGGGAGCCTCCGAATAGGAAGTTCAAGTTCATGCCTTCAGCGTTCAACATATAGAGATTTTAGTATGAACCAAACAATGGATAAGCATCTGGAAATTCATCAGTGAACACATTGGGTACTCTCCCTTCTATGGAATTAATAACCCAGAAGAATGGTGTAAGAAATAAACTAATCTTCTGTGACCTAATTAGCTTAGTCTTTTAAACAACCTAATTCAATCAGAAATTAGTTGCTGAATAACTTACCCCTGAAATTTCCCCCAAAATCTTTTTAAAAACCTACCAAAACAAGAAAACAAGTAGTAACAGAAAAAACACAGGCTTGAGGGTAGAAAGACCTAGTTCCTATCCTGGATCTTCCATCAGTCACTAGATAGCTTTGAATAAAACATAACATCCTGGTAGGCTTCTCTTTGGCAAGATGAAGTGCTGGCTGAGAGAACATCTTAAGTTCCATGGAAACCTATGGACACCTCTAATTTATTTGATTAACACATCAATTAAGATATAAACAAATAAAATGGGAACATGGAGCAAAAAATGATCTTGTGGAGTATACAGACTTCTCTGAAGGGCTACTGACTATTTCAGTTTTGTAGAAGTATTGCAATGCTTTCTTCATAGCATTAAAAAAGAAAAAAAAATTTGTCATCCATTAATCAAAGCTCTGCACTTCCTCTTTGGGAAAGATCATAAAAACTAGCAAGTGTTTTTGATATGCATTTTTAAAAAACATTTTAACATAAGTTATATAAAGTAAATTTTATGAGGTGATTGTTTTCCAACCTGACAGCTTTTACTAAGAATTTAGACATTTGGACAGTCATAGATTTCATGTTTCACTGTTAGAAGTTGTAAATTAAAATCTACTTTCTTAAATACATGATTATTCCATTTCCATCCGTTTGTTGTTATAGGATTAGTATAAATGATGAATTGGTGTCATTTGTGTTTAAACTAAACATTGAATTATTTGTGGAAAAAATTAAAGTGGATGGCGGTTGCAAAATTAAATAAAAGCATTTCAATGAAAAGTCTAAATCATTACAAATATTTAGCAAATTTTGATGTTTATTTCAAAAGGTTATTTTTTATCTAATTATTTTCCTAAGAAAGAATTACAAAAACAAAATACATAGCTGAGAAAACTTTTTTGTTTTGTTTTTTATCAAGTAAAAATTCACTCATTAGAAATCCATGAATAGATCACTTACTGGGAAAATAATGTGAATTAATGCTATGCATTTTTTAAAAGTATTCATAAAACACTGACGTGATGGACAGTTGGGAAAAATACATATATATATATATATATATATAAACAGAATGCACTTGAATGCTTTGATATAAAGAAAACATATGATTCCTAAGTTTAATAAGTCCATCTAAATCTATTTAACTTCTCAAAAATTAAAGAACAATAGAAGAATTACAGATTTTTTTTCTAACGGTGATGTTAAATTAAAATTTTTTCTTCTAATTATGTTGGCATTTCCTTTTCTTGTTTGGGCAAGAATTATAAACAGACTATGAGGAAATTTAAAATAGTGGGAAAATAAGTTATTTTAGCTTCCTTAACATAAGTACCATCTTTCTAGATATCAATTCAGTGTTTTTAATTTCAAAATAACCTTTACGACATTCTTCTTCTGATACTCACCCAATTCTTTTCCCAAGGATGATATTTCCCTTAGTGTAATAGGGATAAATATCTATTATCTTTACAATAGATAACAGGATAACGATCTCAAGAAATCATTGGTTTATCCCACAACAGCTGGTATTCCAGTCATACCAGGAAGATATCCTTCCACTTAAAATACCGAAAAGTAGATTCTCTTGGTAACATGTTATTTAATTATAAGAAGTCTTTATTTTAAACACACATATTTTTCTTTTCAATGATAATAATAATTGCTTATATCTTGATTAGTAACTAAGAAATTGAAGAACAGTCTACGAAAATGGTGACATGGATGGAATAAGATATTGTTTTGAAATAATTTATTTCAATTCCATAAATATTTATTAAACACCTACTTCTCTTGTGGTAAAAACCTATGCTCCTACTACTATTGTTCAGGAATTATTTTCCTAGAATAAATTCTAATAATAGTGTAGAAAGATAACTATGATTTTAAAAAGACAAATCCACAAAGTACATTTCATGCTAGGTAAGTTTTACTGTTTTTGAATGTGTATTAATATTTATCTATACCAATTTTCATTTGTTTTATATCAGATAAGCAAAGAATAGCATCAAAAGTTTAAGAGAAAATTATAAAAGAAAAACTTGAAATCAAATATAATTTTATTAACATGTTTTTATCTTCTCTTTTATGATTTAGAAAGACTATTGATTTTAGTAGTGAAATGCAGGGTTCTCTGTGATCATGGTTTGAGAATCACTATTACTGTCCATGTAGGTCTTGTAAGGCAGAACAAAAAAGGTCAGTAAACTGTTTCTCCCATGGGTACTCTGCCAAATTACCTCTAGCTTTTGGTAAACCACAAAACTTTTTTTGTCCCAAGTACTGGGGTGGAGGGGTAGAAAATAAACTAGAAGCACATAATGTCTAGACCCCTTTAAGTTGTACTTTTAAAAAATTAGATACTCATTAAAAATGAACTAGCTATAGGTTTATCTCAGTATAAACAACAGATAAAGTAAATATTCATGATACTGAAACGTAATGGCATAGTAAAATACATAAGATTTTGAACATATGGATCAGGAAGTGATCTGAAATTCTGAATTATCAATATTGTCTGTGGTATAAATATAATATTTTAGGAAATACAGAAAAACTTTCAGGTTACCTTTTTCCATCATCAATTCTGTCATAATTATATTTTAAAAGCAACTCAAACCCAGTAAATACAAAATAGATTCAAATTTGGTAGTTATTTGAGTTTGATAAAACAAGGCCAAAGGTATGTAAGGTGTGCTTTTAAGTCATTCTAGCCACTTAAAAAAGAAAAAGGTTTTGAGAATTGAAAGTATCCCATGACAAGCTCAGTTGCCTCATGAAGTACTTACTGCTTAAATAAAGACTTGTTCACACAAAAACTTGATGATGAACCAATTAATGGGGATGCTATATAGGTTCATCATTCTCTTTTCCTCTAACTAATGCTCACTCATTTTTTTAGAAGTCAGCTTAAGCACATCCTCCTCTTGATAGTGCTCTCTGAGGTCCCAGTTTGATTTGCATATCACTGGAGAAGGGAATGGCTACCTACTTCAGTATTCTTGCCTGTAGAATTCTATGGACAGAGGAGCCTGGTGGGCTACAGTCCATGGGGTCGCAAAGAGTTGGACGTGACTAAACCACTAAGGATATAACACAGCAATCTTACTAATGACAAGGAATGATTTTAATGTTAAACCTGCTGAATACCAGTTTTATCTTACCAAAACATCTGTAAGGATATGCTATACCTTATACACTTTTTTTTTAATTGCCTCTCAACTAAACAGTAAGATCCTTGAGAGAAGAGACTATATCTTACTTTCCTATTTTCTTTGTATCCCCAAAAGTTAGGATAGTGTCTAAGACAACGTAGGTGGTAAACAATGATTGAGTTAATACATGAGATTTCACGTATCAATATAGGGCAGAACTAAGTGGTGTTGACAGTTTAAGGTTATATAACTCTACAGTACATTTAAATTCTTAAAAATATCATGGGTCTAATATAGTGGCCATTTAAGTCTGAATTTGGCAATAAGGAGTTCATGATCTGAGTCACAGTCAGCTCCTGGTCTTGATTTGCTGACTGTATAGAGCTTCTCCATCTTTGGCTGCAAAGAATATAATCAATCTGATTTCGGTGTTGACCATCTGGTGATGTCCATATGTAGAGTCTTCTCTTGTGTTGTTGCAAGAGGGTGTTTGCTATGACCAATGCGTTCTCTTGGCAAAACTCTATTAGCCTTTTCCCTGCTTCATTCTTTATTCCAAGGCCAAATTTGCCTGTTACCCCAGGTGTTTCTTGATTTCCTACTTTTGCATTCTAGTCCCTTATAATGAAAAGGACATCGTTTGTGGGTGATAGTTCTAAAAGGTCTTGTAGGTCTTCACAGAAACGTTCAACTTGAGCTTCTTCAGTGTTACTGGTTGGTGCATAGGCTTGGATTACTGCGACAATGAATGGTTTGCCTTGGAAACAAACAGAGATCATTCGGTTGTTTTTGAGATTGCATCCAAGAACTGCATTTCGGTATGAATTTGGTTTTTGCCAAATTTAGACTTAAATTGAAGAAAGTAGGGAAAACCACTAGACTATTCAGCTTTGACCTAATTCAACTCCCTTATAATTATACAGTGGAAGTGAGAAATAGATTTAAGGGACTAGATATGATAGACAGAGTGCCTGATGAACTATGGATGGAGGTTGGTGACACTGTACAGGAGACAGGGATCAAGACCATCCCCATGGAAAAGAAATGCAAAAAAGCAAAATGGCTGTCTGGGGAGGCCTTACAAATAGCTGGGAAAAGAAAAGAAGCAAAAAGCAAAGGAGAAAAGGAAAGATATAAGCATCTGACTGCAGAGTTCCAAAGAATACCAAGGAGAGATAAGAAAGCCTTCCTCAGTAATCAACTCAAGAAATAGAGGAAACAATAGAATGGGAAAGACTAGAGATCTCTTCAAGAAAATTAGAGATGCCAAGGGAATATTTCATGCAAAGATGGGCTAGATAAAGGACAGAAATGGTATGGACCTAACAGAATCAGAAGGTATTAAGAAGAGGTGGCAAGAATACACAGAAGAACTGTACAAAAATGATCTTCATGACCAAGATAATCACGATGGTGTGATCACTGATCTAGAGCCAGACATCCTGGAATGTGAAGTCAAATGGGCCTTGGAAAGCATCACTACAAACAAAGCTAGTGGAGGTGATGGAATTCCAGTTGAGCTATTTCAAATCCTGAAAGATGATACTGTCAAAGTGCTGCACTCAGTAAGACACCAAATTTGGAAAACTCAGCAGTGGCCACAGGCCTGGAACAGGTCAGTTTTCATTCCAATCCCAAAGAAAGGCAATGCCAAAGAATTCTAAAACTACTGCACAATTGCACTCATCTCACATGCTAGTAAAGTAATGCTCAAAATTCTCCAAGTCAGGCTTTAGCAATATATGAACCGTGAAATTCCAGATGTTCAAGCTGGTTTTAGAAAAGGCAGAGGAACCAGAAATCAAATTGCCAACATCCGTTGGATCATGAAAAAAGCAGGAGAGTTCCAGAAAAGCATCTATTTCTGCTTTATTGACTATGCCAAAGCCTTTGACTGTGTGGATCACAATAAACTATGGAAAAGTCGGAAAGAGATGGGAATACCAGACCACCTGACCTGCCTCTTGAGAAACCTGTATGCAGCTTAGGAAGCAACAGTTAGAACTGGACATGGAACAATAGACTGGTTCCAAATAGGAAAAGGAGTACATCAAGGCTGTATATTTTCACCCTGCTTATTTAATTTATAGGCAGAGTACATCAAGAGAAATGCTGGGCTGGAAGAAGCACAAGCTGGAATCAAGTTTCCTGGGAGAAACATCAGTAACCTCAGATATGCACATGACACCACCCTTATGGCAGAAAGTGAAGAAGAACTAAACAGCTTCTTGATGAAGTGCAAGAGGAGAGTGAAAAAGTTGGCTTAAAGCTCAACATTCAGATAACGAAGATCATGGCATCTTGTCCCATCACTTCATGGCAAATAGATGGGCAAACAATGGAAACAGTGTCAGACTTTATTTTGGGGGCTCCAAAATCACTGCAGATGGTGATTTCAGCCATGAAATTAAAAGACGCTTACTCCTTGGAAGGAAAGTTATGACCCCTAGACAGCATGTTAAAAATTAGAGACATTACTTTGCCAACAAAGGTCCATCTAGTCAAGGCTATGGTTTTTCCAGTGGTCACGTATGGACGTGACAGTTGGACTGTAAAGAAAGCTGAGCGCTGAAGAATTGATGCTTTTGAACTGTGGTGTTGGAGAAGACTCTTGAGAGTCCCTTGGACTGCAAGGAGATCCAACCAGTCCATTCAAAAGGAGATCAGTCCTGGGTGTTCTTTGGAAGGACTGATGCTAAAGCTCAAACTCCAATACTTTGGCCACCTCATGTGAAGACCTGACTCATTGGAAAAGACTCTGATGCTGGCAGGGATTGGGGGCCGGAGGAGAAGGGAATGACAGAGGATGAGATGGCTTGATGGCATCACTGACTCGATGGACGTGAGGTTGAGTGAACCCCGGGAGTTGGTGATGGACAGGGAGGCCTGGCATGCTGCGATTCATGGGTTCGCAAAGAGTCGGACACAACTGAGCGACTGAACTGAACATAGTGGCCATGTAAGTTTACAAGGCAGTGGAGTTAAAATGCATTTGCATTCTTAAGAAAACAAAGCATTTTATATCAGTAAGTTCTGAACAGATGGCAACAACACTGTAAAATCTCATTTGTCCTAAAAAGTCATGGTGAGGTATTATTCTCGGTGATTTTAAACATTATACAAATGGGAAACTGAAGTGACAAAGTAGTTTGATATTTAGATTTTATGTTGTGTCAGCAAAATTATATGGATCCCACCTCCTAGGTGGGATCTAGTCCATACAGTTTTGCTATATGGACAAGAGCAAAATGTTCTTTATACTAGAAGACAATTAAAAATTTCTTTACCTTATTATTAAACAGAATTATACACTTGATCCGAAGTGTGGACATATGATAAACACTGCTATCTGAAATATATCAATACCAACTTATTATAATTATATTCCTTACAAGAAACACGCATTGCTAACATGGGAATATTCAGTTGTTATTATCAGAATACTGTATTCTGTGTAAAGAAGTATTATCTGAGAAATAAACCACATTGCTAGCTTTTTAATTAATCAGAGATACTTCAGCTTAGTACAGACAAACTACAAAATATTAAAATATTACTGATATTATTGTAAAGGAAATGAAATTTCAAAACTACAAGCTTATGATACTATGGTTCCAGGTTCAATGATCATGGCTCAGCAACATTAGTGGGGAATTAGTAGGAAAATGGGAAAGTACTCTTGTTTGGAGCTGAGATGCCACAGAGAGAGTAACAATGTGAAAAGAAGGAAAGCTGTCTTGACATGTGGACACAATGAAAAGGATAGCTACTTATATATTTATTTAATATTGGTATTTCCATAATACTATCCTAGGTATAATAAAAGTAGGGTTGATGGTACCGAAAATAGATGTGCAAGTGTTTTGAAAAAACTGAAATATTCATTATTTTTATGCTCTCTGCTTATTAAAACTCATAGCTACAGACAGAAATAAAATGCAACAATGAAAATAGTTAAGAAAATATAGAAGAAAGATTTGAAATAAAATCAGTTGAGGGGGTCAGATCACAGAGTAGCATATACAAACGTAAGGTCTGGTGCAACTCCCAGTGCCTCCTACACACTCAGACCTACAAGAGAAGCCATTTACAGTTTCATGATATCCATCAGATAAAAACACATCAGTTGGATAGGTATAAAAAAGATTTTCCTGATGCACAAATCTGAGTGAAAAACCTTCCCATGGGTCCTCATTAATGGAATATCCGATTTGATTTAGTGAACTATATCCTTGAAATAGCATTTTTAATGAACATTTCTTTTTAAATTCTTCAATGCAGACTAATGATATAATGCCAAAGCACGGTTTAATAAAAAAAAAAAAAAATTGTACAATGGCCTAAGAATGGAACATGAAATTCTGCTTCAACCAGGGATACAATGTTGAAAACTTTAGGTAAGGTTAGGCTAACACTAATCAGATATGAATATTTTATTTTGAACTGAGCTTCTGATGATAATTGAACAACAGATTTTGGGCTTTATGCAGTTTGACAAGAGCGTCAAAAGAAATTATTATTGCTTATTAGACTGACTCAGTAAACATGTATCAAGCACATAATATGTGCAAGGTACCATTCACTGGAAATAGAGAATAATACTGATTCTAAACAAAGAAATAAATTAAGTACCAATAAGTTGTACTGCTTCTGTATACTGTTTCTTTTGCTAAAGAAACCCCATTGTGTGTGTGCTGTTTTGTCCAACTCTTTGCGACAGCATGGACTATGTAGCTTGCCAGGCTCCTCTGTCCACTGGGATTTTCCAGGCAGTACTGGAGTGGGTTGCCGTTTCTTTCTCCAGGGGATCTTCCTGACCCAGGGACCAAACTTGCATTTGCTGTGTCTCTTGCTTGGCAGGTGGATTCTTTAGTACTGAGCCACATGGAAAGTCCAGAGAAGCCCCATACAAGATAAAAACAAATACATTAAGGGCCAAAGAGAATATTTATAACCTACCCCAAGGTCTGTCAATGCATCTTTTCCTCCGATTGGAGAACTGCATTATTTAAGTACAAACATTCTCAAAATCTTCAGTATAAATGATAAATCTCCATGGCTGATATAAGAAAGAACGATGTCCAAGAAATATAGTTTTATAAAAAAGGCATACGTCTATGTATTTCTTTTAAAGGCATGAGATGGTATATAGATAAAAAGATAGCTTTTTCTGACTATTCTCCTTGTCTGTTTCTCAGATATCTCTCCTTGGATCCCAAACCATTTACAACACAAAGAATACTGAACGGGACTTTTGGGGTTCCCTGTCACCCACCTAGGAATTATATCAGTAATTCTCAAATCCTGTCTACTTGACATCTGATGATATATGACACAGATCATCTCTGACACAGAGGAAGGAATAAAAAGGGTGGAGGAAGAAAGGAGAAGGGAGAAAGGGAGGGAGAAAGAAAAAATTAAAACACAAAGCAAAGGAGAGAAAGGAAGAGAATCAAATAAATGACTGAATTATAATGCAATCAAAGGTTATTCATTTTTATAAGTTAACTGATCATTTTTTCAAACAAAAACATTAAATTACATTAATATTTTCAAAACCTGTCTTACCCTATCCCTAATATATATTTTAATTCCAATAGTAATAATACCTATTTCTAACAATATTCAATAAAAATGTGTTTCTTCCTATTTTTACCAGTAGTGATAGGGTGAAAACTACCTTTTCTAGTAAATGTGATCTGAAGGATAAAGTGAACTACTACTGTGATTTTTCCTCATTCTGCCTGTGTGTGTGTTAGTCCTTCAGTTGTGTCCAACTCTTTGGGACCCTATGGACTGTAGCCCCACCAGGCTGCTCTGTCCATAGAATTCTCCAGGCAAGAATACTGGAGTGGGTTGCCATTTCCTTCTCCTCATTCTGTCTTTGGCCTGTTCTTAAAAGAGAACACAGTATTTCTTTTGAGATTACTCTCTAAGTTAAGGCATCAAGTGTATAGGGGCAAGTCAGTTAGTCAGTCATAGGGGCAAAATCAGGGTTAAATAGCTGTACCTGAGCTAAGTGTTAGCTTCAGTACAGATTTTGCCTGGCTAGCTGTTTCAAAGTTAAAACTGTTACAGAAAAGATTAATATTTGTGGTATATATTTTAGCTTTCTTACCTAACCTATTTCAAGAGCTAAGTTATGCACTGAGAGCCTCAATTTTTTAATTATCATGTTAGAACCAATTACCTTCATAGTAGTATAACACATAGAGAACTAACCTAGATCTCCGAAAGCTAATTTCCTAGTGTGCTAATATACTCAGAGTTACCATTTAATTCTCAGGATAATTTATTTGCCAAATAAATAAACTTTCCAAAGACCTAGGAAAGAAAATCATATTTACAAATGTGTCAACTTCAATTTCAAGGTCTGCAAGGAGATAAAAGAAAAAGGTAATATAACACAGAATAACTTTTACTATTGTTTGGATATAAATAAAATCAACTCTCCTTGATCTGACTATTACTAGATATATATGAGGAGGAAAATTAAAATACACACACACACACACACACACATATATATATATACACACAAAGGACCACTGAGATGTTCCAAACTTTTCAAAATCAAATCTGTGCTTTTCAGTGAAATATAACACTTCAGCTTTATCAAGATCAACCTTCATCATTCTTAGAATGAATTATATGGTAACTATCCCATGATATATTCTACAAGCATTCTTAAGAGAACTAACCATGTAAAATAAACCAGTGATAAATCTTTAATTTGTGTATAAGAACATCAAATATAGAAATAGATTCATATAAAATGTGTCTACCAGTTGGGCTCAGTAAGTTAATCACTCTAACTATAAAACTGGAAAACAAATGTATGTAATTGAATAACATTTGTTTTAATTTTCCCAGTTTATGTGTTCTACTTAATTGCAAGAAGATGCTATTTTTCTTCATTTAAATCTTCTTTTCCATGTTTATATGAGTTTTATTATTTCATAATCACATCTTCAGCATCATGATTTGCAAATATACATAAGCATTTCCTAACTCTGGTATAAGATTTTAAGAAAAGTACTGTTTTAAAAAAGTAAAAACTTCATCAAGAACTGGACATGATACATACAGTAAATAGCTCAATAGCAATCTTTATGATATTACATTCAACTCTAACATTTATCACAGAACAACTACACTCTCCCTTTCAGTCTTGCCAATTCAAATACATAAGCACAGCACACCCACACACACAGGAAAGCTCTGTGAACAATATCCAAATATTGAGTACATACTAAGGGCCAGGCACAGTAATAGGATTTTTATGTGTACTATCTCATTTAATCCTTATACCTGTTCTATGATAATTAATATTCATTTAAAATCAAGAAAAATTTGCCTATATTCTTATAGGCAAAGTTGTCATTTGGACTTGGTAAAACTCTACTTCCAATTCTTTCAGTGTCCCCTATCTCAATAAGCCCTGCTACCAGTCTGCCAATTGCTGATGATCAAAATTTCAGAGCAAACTTTTTCTCAAGCCATCCAACAGACATTAATTACACAGAGGCATCTCTTCTTAAGACAAAGTGGCTATTGCCATAGGTGTGCAATGCCATAGAACGCATGCTACACAGAAAAAAAAAATGGTGTTCTAGAGTCCACCTCACAAATATAGATAATAGATCATTTTGTATTCCAGTTCTATTCTTGAGACACAGTTTGCCTAACTATGCAAGTGTGCTTTAGCTTTCAGTTGTTTTCATTGGAGAAAGACATTGTGTTTCAGAGCATTTCGTCTGCAGTGTTTAATGAGTTGGACACTGACAGCTATTTTGAGCACATAAAGATTGTTATGTTCTATGGAAACTTTAGGAGAAGGCAATGGCACCCCACTCCAGTACTCTTGCCTGGAAAATCGCATGGATGGAGGAGCCTGGTGGGCTGCAGTCCATGGGGTCGCTAAGAGTCAGACACGACTGAGAGACTTCACTTTTATTTTTCACTTTCATGCATTGGAGAAGGAAATGGCAACCCTCTCCAGTGTTCTTGCCTGGAGAATCCCAGGGACGGGGAAGCCTGGTGGGCTGCCATCTATGGGGTCGCATAGAGTTGGACACGACTGAAGGGACTTAGCAGCTGGGTGGAAACTTAATTGCAAGTTCCACATCCACAATCTCTGTTCTTGTGAAAGTACTGCTGCTGCTGCTTCAGTTGTGTCCAACTCTGCGACCCCATAGACGGCAGCCCACCAGGCTGCCCCGTCCCTGGGATTCTCCAGGCAAGAACACTGGAGTGGGTTGCCATTTCCTTCTCCAATGCATGAAAGTGAAAAGTGAAAGTCAAGTTGCTCAGTCGTGTCTGACTCTTAGCGACCCCATGGACTGCATGGACTGCGTGGACTGCGACCCCATGAACTGCATGGACTGCATGGACTGCGACCCCATGGACTGCAGCCTACCAGGCTCCTCCGTGCATGGGATTTTCCAGGCAAGAGTACTGGAGTGGGCTGCCATTGCCTTCTTCTGTGAAAGTACATCAAATCCTAAAGTTTGGATGAATTAGACTACAAATTAAGTCAGTTTAAAAAAATGCAAGATGATCTGAATTATAAAGATGGCCATACATTTATTGATAGAGTAGTTTGTATGTAGGAGATACTGGGACTCGGTAACTTGTAAAATGTAACTTATCTGGCTCTTCACAAAGTACATGGATTAACTGAAATATTGATGCTACCATAGTTTAACTGATAGCAAAATAAAAAAGTTTACTTATTTCAAATGTGTCTCTAGACAAGGGAGTCTACCAAAAATAAGTAGAGAATATAGGATAAAATCATCCCACAGCACTTGACAAAATTATTTCCAATTATTAAAATATTTTGTTATTTATGAGTTTAGAGTTTTATGTGTGGAAATTATGTGTAAAATGAACTGTCATAAAGAAAACCACTGAGATGTCAATTAAGTTTTTTTGAAAATTCAAATCCATTTATCAAGGCAAAAATTTCAAAGACAGGCAAAATTGGGAAAAATCTGAAACATTCCTCTTGTAAGATTTTCCCTAGGATTTTAGAACTTCCACTGAAATTACAGTAATCTTTCCCTAACTAAATTCTCCTCATGTGAAAATAAGTAGATACATATTTGTATACTTTTTCATTGCTGCAAGAATTCTTGATAAAATCCATATGAGTCATGAGTGACTCCAAGTTTTGAAGTAAAAAAAAAAATTGGTAGGTACAGTATACACCAGTTATTCAACAGATAGTTATTTAATGCCTATTCTGTGCCATGTACTCTGTTAGGCTCTCGGGGTGAGGGACAAACTTCTAAAATCAGCATTTTAATCAAAAGTAGCTTATGGAGAAAATAACTCTTGAAAATCTTTTTATTTGCCCAGAAGGTACAGTATGCATTTTGTTACATCCAATCCTAAACAGTAACTTTTAAGCACACAAATGGTTTAAGAAACCAACACAACCTTGTAAAAATTAAAAAAAAAATAATATTTAAGAGCCAACTGAAGGAAAAACAAACAGAATGCCTATATACACATTAATGCCATTCTGTATTTAGGAAAGCCATCAAATTCCTGATCTAAGAATGGGGAATGGGTGGAGAATTCAAAAACGTTCCTGCCTTCCTGCAGAGTCTAGTCAATTGCTTGATGCATGTTTAGGGTAAGCAAGTTAATGTTGCAGCTGTAGGGAGCAACATTTTGAATTTAGTACATTAATGTGTGTGTGTTATACTACATGGTATAGCAAAAGGCAAGATAAACTTAGTCTCTGCCTTCAGAAAAGGATGAGTCAAGAAAGGCACCCAGAGGTGCCAAAGTTGAGGGGACTCACTCTTAGGCTTCTGCACTTGCTGACTCTGCATTTGCAAGACACAGACTGAGTGTCTTCTTAAATTCTGTGACTTCCATAGTAACATTTTATATCAACTTTCCCAATAGAGAATACTCCCAAAGTTTCTTGCTTTCACAGGTTATGATGGCTGTATCTGTCTAAATTGTTGAATAAGCTATTGAAAATAAACCTAGAAAGATGAGTATGCTTTCTGTATAATCCTTCTTTAAAATAATCAAAATCAAATGAATTAACAAGGCATTTCATTGAAACCACAGGGGAAGACTATTGAAAAAGGAATGACCCTCTATTTTAATATATTCAGATATACTATGGGAGACTTTGACTTTCTCTTTAATTGATATACTGTTCTTATTAGTTTATTTTAGTGACTATAAAATAGGCACTATATATATATATATATAAATAAAATACAAGCCCTATACATATAAAATATACATTTAGGTGAATAATATAACCTGATTATTATTCACCTAAACATATATTTATAGCCATTGACTTATAAGTTCTAATTCACTATAAGGTCTTAATTTCTATATGCAAACTCTCTATGACAGTTTTCAAGAATACAACCATATACCTGATGCCAAAATGCTTTTCACAAATCCTGTTGTCTAACAGTTACATGTATCACTGTCTGACAGTAGATTATAAACTATTGGGTTAAATGGGATGCCATAAGAAAACTGCCATGAAATACTAGTGTGATTCTTGATTTCCTCTGGTAGGCTTAGAGGTATTGAGTCTAATTCATTTTAGCATTTCCTGCAATAAATAAGATAATGTCTCTCACATTTAATAAACGTAAGAAAAATAAAAATTTAATTCTAACTGGAAATGTTTTACGTTCTTTGTAATAAGAACATTTAAAAATGCTATTTCTGCAAAAGACAATTTTAAATTTAGCCTTTTTCATTAAAATATGTCCTTTAGAGGGCTTCCCTGATAGCTTAGTCAGTAAAGAATCTTGGGAAGATCCCCTGGAGAAGGAAATGGCAACCTACTTCAGTATTCTTGCCTGCCTCGGAAATCCTATGGACAGAGGAGCCTGGCAGGCTACAGTTCACTGGGTTGCAAGGAGTTGGACATAGCTGAGCAACTAAACCACCTCTACATGGCTTTTAGATACACATGTTCATATATTCAGCTGATAATAGAGCTAACTAAATTAGGATTGATCTATTTAAGTCTACATTTTAGCTTTTAAAATGTACTATTTAACTTAGAAAGGTGATTTATAATAAAACAGCTGATATATTATAAAACAAAATAACATATTTTTAACTATTATTTACCATAAGAAACCTCAAGAGTAAACCTTAATGCCATCAAGTGTCTATACTTTATGTTTAAAGAATGAACTTCTATAGGATTTTTCAAAGAACAGAGAATTCATGAAAAATGCTAGCAAGAGATGCTCCTGAGATTTATGCTATTTAGTACAGAAAAGTTGTATTATGATTTTAAATATAATTTCCCCCTTCCCTTCCCTCAACTATGTTCCTTAAATTTTACCTTTGAGACTACTTTTGAATACCTTTTTAGTAGAGTTGACACAAGTCTGTTAAGTCCTGCCTGGCGGCTGAACTGAGGATCAGAGGTGCGCCAAATGTGAGGGTGGTTTTTGTGATGTGGGAGAAGCATGTATGTTTGAGTGTGTGCTCATGTGTATGTGCCTATTAACTGTTCAAATAATTCAAGAAAACAGAAAAAATGCTGAATGGGAGTTTTGTGGGTAGGACCAGCCACAGAACAGAGCCTTTGCTGTGCACTATTAGTGAATTTCCAAAGGTGGTTGTTATACAATGAAGCTACAGTGTACAGAAAGCCATTCTCAGGAATGTGTGTGTGTGTGTGTGTATGCACAAAATATAAAAGTATTTGCAACATCTCTATTGATAATCATTTTCCTTTCCTGGAAACAATCTTCCAAAAAATGGAGTATTCTGGTATTTAAATGACTGGGTAGTTTTTAACTAATGAACTCAAAAAATACTCTGGAGTCTGGAAGACAAGGTCAAAACGGAGGGTGTAATTTAAGAGTCTGAACCTGACTTACATGTAGCTCCCATTCAGCCACATAAAAGGGAGTCTGGAAAACCCCTAACTGTTACCTATCAATACCCAATCCTCTACCCAAATCCTTTTAACTACAACTCAGTTATGATGAGCACTTTTAAACTACAATGCATCCATGGTGTTTACAACTCAAATTATATACTATTTCATTCAAAGTCTCTTTGCCTAGACGTCCCATCTGGCAGCTGAATTCTTCCTTTCTTGGTATGAAGTATAATGAGAAATTGAATAAAGCCCCTCAGAACCTAAGATAGTGATGGTCAATGAAGAAAAGCAGGGAAAGTAAATGTATCATTATTCTAAAGACGTTTAAGCATCCATGGAGGATACATTCCAGGGAAAGGGTTAAAGAAAAGTATATTTGAATGAGTAGTAAGAATTTCCTAAGTTACCAGGAAAGGGCACATATTCGTAGCTGAGCTGCATAACTAACACAAAAATTTTATCAAGTAGTTTAATGACAGTGAAAGCTGGAGAACTGGCAGGTAAAAATATGGTTATCATTGGTGGTGAAATTCTCATAGTCTACTTACTGGGAGCTAGTTAGCAGGGATTAAGTCCGGATTAGGCTCTCAAACTGTGTTTAGCTCCTAAACTGGTTTTCTTAATTGAAGACCAATTGCTTCTAACTGCAAAGGGCTGGCGGAGAAGGCAATGGCACCCCACTCCAGTACTCTTGCCTGGAAAATCCCATGGACAGAGGAGCCTTGTGGGCTGCAGTATATGGGGTCGCTAAGAGTCGGACACGACTGAGCGACTTCACTTTCACTTTTCACTTTCACGCAATGGAGAAGGAAATGGCAACCCACTCCAGCGTTCTTGCCTGGAGAATCCCAGGGACGGCGGAGCCTGGTGGGCTGTTGTGTATGGGGTCGCACAGAGTCGGACACGACTGAAGGGACTTAGCAGCAGCAGCAGCAGCAGCAAAGGGCTGGAGTTTTACAATTCCACTGCATGAAAGAGCTATCTGGAAACCACCTAAAGAGACTGGCAATATAGTAACTTTCATTCTAATTTAGTGTGCTTATCCATTATTATTCAGTATTATATGTGTGTGCACACTGAAACATTTTCCACATTGCCAAATCTTTAAGGTAAAATATATTTACCAATATATGAGAAAAGGTGGAGCTAAGCTTGTATGTTTATTTCCATGCTTTTTATTTCATGAGACAATTTTATTTAAAGAGAGACTAGTGACTGTAGTGAATACACCTTAAAGAAGCAAAGAATGAGTCTAACTTGAATGTGAAATTTGAAAAAAATAGTTTCAAAGTGGTCTTAATCAACACTAGACACTTAATCAGTTTAAATCATATCACTAGAATGGAACTTGGAGTAGGAAATGTCAACCCATTCCAGTATTCTTGCTTGGAAAATCTCATGGACAAAGGAGCCTGATAGGCTACAGTGCATGGAGTTGCAAAGAGCCACACATGACTAAGCATGCACACGCACACACACACACATGCACGCACACACACACACACACACAAGAATGGATTTCCGATGACCTCCTGTTCTTTTGGTACCTAATTGTTTTAACTCTTCTAAAATGAAGGCATCATTTTTGTTTTGTTTTGTTTTCAGACTAGGTACTGGTACAGGTTAGTAGATATTTATACCTAAAAACTTATCTCTTCAATATTTTGGGGGAAGTGATTCAGAAATCTTTGTTTAAAGTATTGAGGATACACAGAGGTGCATCTTGGCCATAGAATATGATTTTATTAAAAGCATCAGGATATGTGGGTCACCTGGAAAATTCCTAAATTATGAAGCAATGACAGGATCACTGAGTCACCCTCCACTTGACCTTTTGTCTGTACATAATCCAGAAAAAAGACCAAAAACTGGAAATTCTGCTTATTTGGTCTAAAAAAAAAAAAAAAGAAAAGAAACAAGAAATCTAAATCTTAGAACAGGTCCTATTGGAGAATTAAAAAAAAGGTCCAGAAATGAAAGCAGATTCCATGTATCTATTTTATTTGAAGTGAAAACTTCTGGGATAACTCCCATAACCTCTAAAACCTTGGCACTGTTCCAGAGAAGTCTGAAAATACAAGTAAAATTTTATGCTATAAAGACATTGCAAGCCACTGCTCTGCTGGGATCTCTTTGATAGTCTTCACTTCTCTCAGTAAAATCTCAAGTACCTGCTGCAGACTCCAACATCCCAGCATTGAGGTCCCCTTTACCTCTCTGAACTCACTTCCACCTGGCTTCCTTTTGCTCATCTCATTTCAGCCACACTGGCCTCCTTGCTGTTCTTGAAACCTACCAGGCCCTTTGTACTCTTCTAACTACAAGGATCTCCCCCTAGATTATCCACATAGCTTACTCTCTTAACTCCTTCAAGTCTTTGCTCGAATGTCATCTTTTCAGGAAGAATTTATAAATCAGTCACTCCCTACACTTCCCAATCTCTATCTACTTCCTTATTTTGCCCATATCACTTATCTTTATGGGACAAACAATGTCTTTTGCCTAATCACTACATTTATTATCTGACTTCTCCCACTGGAAATTCATATATTTACAGTTTTCTGTCTTGTCACTGTGATATTTCCTGTACCTAAAACACTAACTTGGATACAACTTGCATTTAATAAGTGTATGTTGAATTAAGTCTAAGAAACTAACGATTTGTGCTGCCTGCAAAAAATGGAAGATTATGGTCTTTCTCATTCCTATGGCTGCCATTTTGAAACACTGCAAATTAAGGTCTATACTCCAGTACTTTGGCCACCTCACGCGAAGAGTTGACTCACTGGAAAAGACTCTGATGCTGGGAGGGATTGGGGCCAGGAGGAAAAGGGGACAACAGAGGATGAGATGGCTGGATGGCATCACCGACTTGATGGACGTGAGTTTGAGTGAACTCCGGGAGATGGTGATGGACAGGGAGGCCTGGCGTGCTGCCATTCATGGGGTGGCAAAGAGTGGGACACGACTGAGCGATTGAACTGAACTGAACTCTTACTAGAATCAGAGGCAGGGTTCAGATACTAGCTACTGAATTGTTTATTCGACAAGGTGAGTTCAGCCTAACTGCAACTAACACTTTCGTTGTCCTTAAGTTACACACACACAAATAGTTCTCAATATTATTAATCTGAAGAAAGTTTATCTGACAGAAAATTACAGACAGTATTCTAGAGATAAGATTAAGCAGATCATGTTCCAAAACTACAGCTGTTTCTGTTTGAAAAACTATATAAAGTTGAACAATCTATTCATTGTACCTTTGGAGACTTAATGTTGGATACAATGCATTTCACAATAAGTAATAACCTAGATTAATTTTCAATAATGTAATTTCAGTGCTAATCTCCTAAAGGCATTGGATAGAACTACACAATTTTTAAAAATTGGCCACTGACACAAATAACAGTGCATTTGAAAGACCTGAAATATTCTTAGAGTGGGATCCAAAAATATCAGTAAGTATAATGGAAGAAGTCATAAGGCTTTCTTAATTGTGATATAAAATGCTGATAAGGCTTTCATGAATTGTGGCAACCCAGTGCCCAAATATACTAAGAACTCCATAAATACGTTAATATATGGATAAACATTTGTCAGATAGATGTATAAAAGGGTTAGGTTAAAATATACACGTTAATGATAAGCAGGATACAGTAATACTTCAAAACTGGGACACAAATGATATAACATTTAGCTATCACTTTTCTTTATAAAACAAAATAAAATGTCTATATACATGCTCATGTGGCTTCCCAAGTGTCATCAGTGGTAAAGAACTCGCCTGCCAATGCAGGAGACATAATCAATGTGAGTTCAACACCTGAATCGCAAAGATCCCCTGGAGAAGGGTACTGGAGTAGTATTCTTGCCTAGAGAATCCCTTGGACAGAGAAGCCTGGTGGGCTATGGTCCACAGGGTCACAAAGAATTGGACATGACTGAAGCAATTTAGCACACACACATGCACACATGATCAAGGGGTTAAGTGTGCACACCACAAATCCACAAATGAAGATGGAGAGCCAAAATTTTTATTTTTACTCCTTCCCTTACTCTTTCCCTCTAAACACTCCTGTAAAGCAATACATTTAAGAAAAGTATCACTGCAGTTGCTCACGTAGCAAACTATGTTTACAAAAGTAAAGGCCTGAAAGGAGAAAGTATATCATAAAATAAACAAGCATTCTCATTAGAAATTTCTTTAGGAGTATCATCTATAGCCTTTATAATTATTTCCTTAATTGTAAAATTGGAATAATCCTGCCTTATAGGATTATAAAATTAAATAATAATGCAAAGCATTTAGTTATTTGGAAAACTTGTTAAAATTAACACATATATTAAAAGGCACTCTGTTATTATGAAGAAGTTAGTTGGGCACTGGGCCACACTTTGAGAAACACTCCTTTAGGAAAATGCTATCATGGTGGAATCCCATTCTTCTTTGGCTTATTTTTCTAAAGAGTAAATGAGAAGCTTCATGAGGAACAGGTAGTCTTGTTATCTATTTTCCCTTGGCTCCTGGGGCAGTTTTACAGCACCCATGCCTAGTAATAGCTCTCAGCAAATCCCAGTGGAGAGGACTTGCTGGCCCTGACACAAATGGGGACTTGTTTTAATTGTGTGTGTGTGTGTGCACACACACATGCACTCAATCGCTCAGTCATGTACAACTCTTTTGCGATTCCATGATCTGTAGCCCACCAGGCTCCTCTGTCCATGAAATTTTCCAGGCGAGAATACTGGAGTGGGTTGTCATTTCCTCCTACAGGAGATCTTTCCAACCCAGGGATCAAGCTCACGTCTTCTGTGTCTCCTGCATTGGTGGGCAGATTCTTTAACACTGAGCTACCTGGGAAGCCCTGTTTTAATTATGAAACAGTGGTTAGTAAGAAGAAAGAGGAACAGAAGAGGGAAAAACAAGAAGAGAGAAGGAAGAGGAAGAGAGAAGATAAACAAGAAGAAAATGGTGTGACAACCTTAACTGTGCTTCCCTTCACTGTGCTTCCCTTCAATCTTCCAAACACATTTGGCTACAGATATATTAGAGGCAGTTGTCAACAGACAGTGGTAATTCAGCCACAGTAAACCTCTGACTTATCCAGTGTGTTACCTTTCATCCTAAAGTTCAGCAGAGTGGAGTCCACATTTCTACAGGAATGATTACTTAAAAAAACATTTTGTTCACATTTTGTTGGTAAAATGTAAAAAATCAGCTTGATTTAGTCAAATATTAGGTCATAAGGTTTCCCATATTTTATATACAAATATTTTGGGCTTTACTGGTTGTTCAGATGGGAAAGAATCTGCCTGCAATACAGGTGATCCTGGTTCTTTAAACTTTTTAGCAGTGGATGAATTCTCACACCTAGGAATTTTGCCCCACTTTTAAACATTTCTTTTTACACCAAAGTTTTATTTATACATATTTTCAGTTGATTACTAATTATTAAATTACAGAGGGTCTTGGATTTAGATTTCACTCCTACTGCAGGCTTTGGATTTAAATGATTTTCATGCTTTTGGCTATTCGGACAATATTCTACATTTAGGGGAAACAAATAAGGTATTTTAGTTCAATTCACTCTCTGCAACTACCATGTCCTAGCAATCCTGGTAAAGAAGATGATGGTCTTCAGAATTCACACTCAGCTATATAAAAAGAATGCCCTCCTCAGGCAATATAAGCTACAAATGTAAAATTCAAACTATTAGACGTGGAACACACTTTAGGGCAGGGGTCACCAACCTCCGGGATCTAATGCCTGATTATCTGAGGTGGAGTTGATGTAATAATTATAGAAATAAAGTGTACAATAAACATAGTGTGCTTGAATCATCCCAAAACCATCCCTCTCTCCCTTTCAGTCCATGGAAAAATTTGTCTTCCATGTAACCAGTTCCTTATGCCAAAAAGGTTGGGGATCGCTGCTTCAGGGAACATTTAATTCTCTTTTTACCTTTTCTTAAGCATGAGACATGATTCATGGTCTTATAAAGGGCTAAGCCAATGAATATTCACCATGTGAGTTTCATTAAAAACACTAGCCATATAGTTGACATTCCTCATATTGACTAACTCTGGAGTCTTCTATCTCAAAATATAACACATTCATAAAACACGGTTCACTCCTGGAAATAAATATGGTTTGGCTGTGTGATTATCATTAATACTGAAAAGGAGAATATTTAAAAAGAGTCTACCCTAACCTTGTCTTCTCAGATAGTCAGGAAAGATACATGACAACTGTATTTGTTTGTAAAATATATGTGTTTCCACATTACATTTCAATACACTCCACATAAGCATCTTCTATGGGTTTGAATTTTATTTAGGTGAAAGTAGAAATGTCTGATAAAAAATTATTTATCTTAACTCTGCTGCTCACATAATGGACCCTTTTACTTGCCTTCCCTTTTGTGTTTTTAATCTTCTGCCTCTGGCTTTGGACTAGATCTGTATCACTACTTGCTTATCAACCACACTACAGAATATTTTACTGTTAACAACTACTACTTCAGCAACTCTTCCCTGACATTCCAAAACTGCATAATTAACTAGATGTGGGAATACTTTCATAATATATACATATATAAAATCTTTAAATATTTTATAATTTTGTCAATTACAATTCAATAAACCTGGGGAAAAACATAGAAAACCTCATTCGATTAGAATTTAACTTTCCTGAGATTGTTCTTTCCTTGTTTTTTTCTCACACTATTTTCTGGTACCGCTTTTCCAAATTGGCCATAAGTAGGTGCCCCTCAAGATTTAGTCATCCTTCTCTCCTCTAAATTCTCTACTATAATCTCTTGCACTCAAAGACTTCACCTATCATTACTATGTGAATGGTTAACGTACTAATGCTTATGTCCTTTCCTGACTGCTTTCAAATTTAGACTTCTTACTAACTACTTGCAAAAATCTCAGTATCCCCAATCGCACCTCAAAATGATTATGTCCAGAAAAGGACTCATCATCTGTCTCAATAAGAAATCAGTCACTTCATACTGTCAGTCACTTTGTATCTTTAACTTGGTTCTGTTTTTATCTTCACATAACATCTGCCATCATGTTATTAATTTTTACCCTTCAATATTTCTGAAATTCTTACTTTCTTCTCTGTTCATAAAGACAAAAACCTTATTTAGGCCTTATTTAGGTCTTAACTGCCTCCATCATACAGCACTCTCATGTCCTCCTCACAAATCTCCCAACCTTTAACCCATCACTCTTTCATCAAAACATTAATACCAATTTGCTATTGACCAAGTACTTTTTCCAGCAGTCATGTATGGATGCGAGAGTTGGATTATAAAGAAGGCCGACCACCAAAGAATTGATGATTTCAAATTGTGGTGCTGAAGGAGACTCTTGAGAGTCCCTTGGACTGCAAGGAGATCAAACCAGTCAATCCTAAAGGAAATCAATACTGAACATTCATTGGAAAGACTGATGCTGAAGCTGATGCTCCAATACTTTGGCCACCTGAAGCAAAGAGCCAACTCACTGGAAAAGACCCCAATGCTGGGAAAGATTGAGGGCAGGAGAAGAAGGGAGTGACAAAGGATAAGATGGTGATGTCACCACCGACTCAACTGACATGAGCTTGAGCAAACTCTGGGATATAGGGAAGGACAGGGAAGCCTGGCATTCTGCAGTCCATGGGGTTGCAAAGAGTATGGCACAAAATCATGACTAAAGAGTAATGAAGTACCGTATTAGTCTTGAAATACAAAAATGAAATAACTCAGTCCATGACCTCAAGACATTTATAGTCTAGTGGAGAAAGAGATTGTGAAACAGAGTGATTAAGTGCTATCCAGTATAAATAGTAAATCTTTTGTAAGCGTAAAAAATGAGCACAGAGGCTGAATTTCTAACCAACCTGACAAGAGGGAAGAAAATCCTTTTTAGAAGAGGTAATGTTTAGCTATATTTGAAAGGACATATAAATATTATCCTGGAAAGGGAAGGGCTAAAAGCTTTCAAAAAGATGGTACAACAAGAATAGCATTCAGCAGTGTGAAAACTTACGATATGGTGACAAGAGCTCAATGTATGAATATCTATTCAGATAGAGCTGCAGACAGAGGAGCCAGAGAGTTATGATTTGAGTTTTGTTTGTTTACATTTTACCCACTTAGCAAATTACTAGTAAACAGCCAATGTTTATTCAATCACCTCATTCAATAAATAGCCAACTAGCATGTATTGAAGTCCGTTTCAGTACATGCTATTTAGTAAATAAACAAGCTTCCTGGCCTCAGGGTACTTAAAATCTCATGGTAGAAATAAGTATTACAGTAAAATTTAAGTTTTATTTTAAAAAAGTGACATAAAGCTACATAGAGTAAAAGTGACATAGAGATACCCTGAGCTAACTGGTAACAGTGCCTATATACCAACACTAATAAAATCCTACTAAAATGGAAAAAAAACTCCACAGATATTGATCTTTATCAGGACACCCCTGACTCCACTGCTTGTTATCACTGTTAGCCAAAAGTAACTCAAGCAAGTGTGCAGTAAGGTGCAATAATCAATGATAAAAATGGTTTCTGAGGATAGAACTCTGATCAGAACATTCCCTTGTTGGAAAGTCATCAGCAGCTTTTCAGTGTATTTCAATTCCATAGTGTAACATTTAGGACTTCTGAAACCTGACTCTAATAAAATATACTTAGAATCTGTTTTCCTTTTCTCAACTTATTTGTCCTATATTCCCAATAAACTTATTTATTTATTTCCCGATGATACCTGATGCAAATTAACCTCTGTGCTTTAAATTATTAAACATTCACCCCATCACAACCCTCCTTGACAAAGTCCTAGAGTGTTTTCACCCCCTCCCCACCCAGTGGCTGCCTATTCAGATACTGGCCATCTTCAATGATATCACTCTTTCACAAAATAATCTACTTTCTTCTCTAACAAGATACCTCTGCCTTTTAAAAATAGAATTTATCATTACCTGATGTCTGACTTTTTCTCTAGCTACCTATCATTGCTACTGATACATTGGAGAAAAAGTCTTCATCACAGGAATGCAATGTTCTATATGATAAGGCTGACCTGTTACTTGTTTTATATCACAGTATTTTGCAAGCCCAGCTGTTTAAAAAGAAGTCTGTGAAATGAATCAAGAAATGAATTAACTCATTCATTATTTCCAAAACGCATTCATATTAACTGTTCATCACATTTCTTGAAAATGTAAGAAATATAGAGTTTAATGGATGACGCTTTGCATCAGACAGCTCTAAAGTTCAAATCACACTTTTACTAACTTTTAGTCAATGTATTCAGCCCCTAGAGACATCTGAACTCAACTACAGTGAGGAAGGTAGGTAAGTAAGTTGATAGATTACTTATAGGTAGGTAAGTAGGTAGATAGATTAAGTTAGAGAAAACAAATGAAGAAATGAAGTACATCATGCCTAAGGGGGAAAAAAATTGCTGTCTGTTCAATAAATGTGTGTGTGTGCCCAGTTGTGTCTGACTCATTGCAATGCCATGGACTGCAGCCCCTCAGTCTCCTCTGTCCAAGGGATCTTCCTGGTAAGAATACTGGAGTGGGTTGGCATGCCCTCCTCCAGGGGATCTTCTCAATCCAGGGATAGAACCCATGTCTCCTGCATCTTCTGGATTGCAGGCGGATTCAATTCCACTTGAACCATTGAGGAAGCCCCAATAAGTGTTATCTTTTTTTTTTTTTAAGTAGCATTACTAAGGTTAGTACAATTTTTCAAGCTAGTCAAAGTTAGTTTGTTATGATTTTTATGCTTCTATTATCTACCACTAAAAGAGAAACCTGTTTACGTATTTTATACAATCCCAACACAATATCTTAGGAATCTGATAGACAAGATCTGGACTGGTCTATATAAATATACACAACCAATATAATTCAAAGCAAAGTCAAGATAATCATCTAAGCGAAAATTTTAGTAGTCTCCATGTTTTTTATATACAGCTGTCATTTCCTATTAGTAATCTTGAAATTTAATATTTGACAGAATAATTTACTGTCTGTGCAGTTAAATTTTGAAATTTGTCTGATCAGTGTAAAGCCTTTGCTCACCACTATTCTAAGTGGTGATACAGGTAGAACACATCACTGTAATATCTTCTTTGAATTTATGGAATTGGGAATATTTTAAGGTTTAGATACCCAATTTTATGAGTAATTGCATTTTTTCCCTGGCAAAAGGCATATAAAAAACAAAAGGCAAGGTGTCAATCCTTTCAATTCTTTCTCTGTTTTGACTCACAATAATAGCCTTACAGAGCCAAGGAAAAGTGAGACTCTTCCATTTCCCCTCATGGGTTTTTTTCTCTTCCATTATAACCTCCCATACTTTGGTGGAAAATCAGTGATCTACACTTGGACCTAGCTTTTCTTGGCACTGCTCCTAACAATGCCATCAGAAGGCACAGGGCTGGACTATTTTAGAATGCACCCCTGCACCCAGAGGAAAGGTTGAGCCATGCCCCGACACCTTCTCCTCCCCAGTCTTGAGCATTTAGAGTAGAGGATCAACTTTGACTGTAACACTTGGCTCCTCGTAGGTGGTAGAGACATTTTTAACTCTGACATAAATACAAAGAGGTTCTCTTGAGTCAGCTCTACTCAAACATTTCTTTTGATCTTTGGTTTATGGCTTTGGAATCAACGTAACATGTAAACCCAAGCTTGAGGTGCTATTACAATGCAAAATTATCCTTCTTCCATCAAAAAATTTCCTGCAGTAGGAGTAGTAAGAATAGTGACGTGGAGGGAAAAGACAGGGTTGCATTTAGCAAACTGCACCAATCGCTGGCTTTGTTTTTTAAACAATAGGGTGTTTAGCAAAAACAGAGTCACAATCACAGTAACAATGGACTGTAAGTTACAATAAAACACCCACAAACGCTATGTATAGGTTTTCCAGTCACAAGGTACTTTAACCTTCCTGATGACCATACTTTCCCAGGTGATGCAGTGGTAAAGAATCCACCTGCCAGTGCAGGAGACGCAGGAGACACGGGTTCAATCCCTGGGTCAGAAAGATCCCCTGGAGGAGGAAGTAGCAACACACTCCAGTATTCTTGCCTGAAGAATCCCATGGACAGAGGAGCCTGGTGGGCTACAGTCCATAGGGTCGCAAAGGAGTTGGACACGACTTACTGACTAAAACAACAAAGAACTACAACAAATTTTTGAGCAAGGCATACCTGTTTCACAGTTCAGACTATTTCTTTGTGTATGCTTGTGTGAGCAAGCATATTCTGCTTTTTCCTTTTTTAATCAAATTTTTAAAGGTAGGTATTTCAGCAAATACAGCTTCAGAAATAAAAGCAGCAAATCTATCTCCATATTTCAATCTATTACCCTTATTATGTCTTTCTTATGATTCTCTGTAGGCTTCCCAGGTGATGCTAGTGGTAAAGAACTTGCCTGCCAATGCAGGAGAAATAAGAGACACAGGTTCAATCCCTGGGTCAAGAAGATACCCTGGAGGAGGAAACGGCAAACCAATCTAATATTCTTGCCTGGAGAATCCCAGGAACAGAGGAGTCTGGCAGGCTACAGTCTCCATTAGGTTGCAAAGAGTTGGGCACAAATTATCATGCATTCATGATCCACTGTATTGCCCCCATCTCCACCCAATCACCTAATTTTGTGGTTACTAACATATATTTCCTATATTTTTAATGACTTTCTGCTTCTGTAAAATAATATACATAGAAACTAAAAGCAAAATCCATCAGTAATCGATTCTTTTAGGCATTAATAAAGATTGCTCAGTTTTTAAAGATCAAATTCCTAGTAACTGGTCAAATGTTAATAGAATATAGCAAAACATGTATCAATAACATATATATATATACTTTAGATAAATATTTGATATTTAAAATAAATTTCATATAAACATACACATACTTTTAAAAATGTGTGAATCCACACTCAGTTGTGTCCAACTCATTGCAACCCCATGGACTGCAGACCACCAGGATACTCTGTTCATGGGATTTTCCAGGCAAGAATATTGGGGTGGGTTGCCATTTTCTCCTCCAGGGCATCTTTCTGATCCAGGGATTGAACCTGAGCCTCCTGCACTGCAGGTGGATTTTTACCACTGAGTCACCAGGGAAGTCCCACTTTTAAAAACATTATAATCCTATATTTACTACTATAAACTTTTTAAGTTTAACATTTTGAACTTAAAAATCATGGGTATCTTTCCATATTTCTATGGGTAAATTTCCCTAATGTTTAACACTCTCAAAGAAATCCATCTATAAATGCACAGTAATATAGCCAGCCTCCTGACATTTAGAAAGTTAACAATAATGTCACAAACAAAATACTTATAAATTCTAGCATCTCTGTGAGAATATTCAGCTACCTATCATGGAGTTACTAGATCAAAAGTGCATATACATCTTAGTTTTGTTAAGTACAGACAGAGTAGCATCTATTTTTCTTTGTTCTATGTGAATTAAAATCCTCAGCTATAAAAAATATTAAATTTCCATACCTATATATCACATGCATTATAATATTATCCTTCTTGCTCATGTATACATGAATTTATCACCTGCTTTCTCAGGTAATAAACATTATGTAATTAATATGTAAAGTCAGAGGTAATGACATCCAAGTTACGGTGTGTGTATGTGTGTGCATTGTATCCTTCTGATGTGCTCCTAGTCACATGCACTCAGACTGCTCCATGCATATGCACAGAATATCTCTGGAGATATACCGAAGAAAACATCTTCCATGAATCATTCTAGAGCTAAAATTGGGTGAATGAAGAACAGGAATAAAAAGGAGGAAATGCTTTCTATTGTACACACGTTCTTACATTTTTTTTTTTACTATTTATCTTGTGCATGTCTACCCTCTCAAAAATTAGCTAAATTAAATTAATTAAATTAAAATATGGAATCAGAAATTCCTTAGCAATTACTAAATGTAGAGTACAGTTATTCCACATCAGTATTACATAAATTCAAATAAAATATTTTAAGATAACCAGAAGTTTTAGGACTGGTCCCTTATATTGAAAACTGTTTTCATTATTGGCATGATTATATTCTTCTTAAATACAAACAATTTAAAATTAATGTTATATATATTTATTTTTCTTTGGAAATATACTTTTTAACAGTAAAAAGCTAACCCAAATTTATACTTTGTAACAGAAACAGAAAACTGATAATTTTTTCCATTTTCAATGTGTAAGATTAGGATAGGAGGAAAACTCATTGGTTCCAGGTGATTACATCAGTGGCAAATGAAAGTCTTTTTTGATAGTGTTGAGATTCCTGCACAGTTTTAGCAGGTTCCAATTGTTGATAATAAACTGAGTTTCCTGATGGCCTTTTCTCTCCCCTACAATATTAGATTTGAATACATACTAACTGAAAGAGATTCTAAATATTGAAACTATGCAACAAATGGCTCTTATGAATTAAAATTTCAATAGGAGGAGATGTAGCCAGAAGCCTTATATTTGGCTTGAAAGTGAAGAGTTATTCAAACTGTTAAAAAAGTAACAAAATATTTTATGGATTATTTCAGTGAAAGAAAAACCATAAGTCTACCTGAAGCAACTACTGTTTCTGGAAACACAGAAATCATCACGAGCAAGTGCAGTACTATCTCTGTCTCTTAACTTCATCAGACCTCTCTCTTTTATACTTCCAAGTTGACTTATTGGTCACCGGATTAAAAAAAACGTTATGTAACACATCACAGAATATAGATAGGAGTGGCATTCAGCACATGGTTTATTTATATATCACAAAACATGGCACCAGAAAATCTTTGGAAATTATTGTTATTATGATCATTTCATGTGTGCAGCATCACAATACAAGCCCCTTTAAAAAACCCACAATTGTTACTCTACTGCATTCAGAGAGACACACGATGCAGGCTCAGATCTTGGCAACCTGTGAAAGTGCCCAGTCGAAAATTACTAACAGCTGGAGATGACAGTTGTTTTAACAGCTGAGCTGACAGGATTAATTTAAATGCACTGAAATCAAAAGTAGATAACACCTGTTTAGTCTTCTAGGGCCATTCGACAAGGTAGGCCAAAGGAAACTGCACAGCCAAAATTGTGTGTGTCTCTCTCTGCTCGAAGGACAGAGGGGCTTCAGAGGAGAATGCCACCTTTTTGATGGAGGTGGCGGTTGATAGCAGCAGCAGGGGGCTGGTAGCCTTTATCAGTTTTTAACATCTGGTTCCTATAATGTACCTCCTTCCCTTTTTTTCCTTCTCTGTCCAAGGTCTTTGACCCAAACCCAACAGTGGATAAAGATCACTAGATTTCAAAGCTACGGCTTCTCACTCCAGCTTCCTAGAAATTCTCTTGGGTTAATTAATGTATTCTCTTTGAGCTTCACGGCCACAGCCACAGAAGAGCTGCTTTTTTTCTCCCCTTCCCTTCTTATCTTTGGATCCAAAATATATCATGTCATACAGGAGTCTGCATTTCAAATGGTTGCCAAAAAAATATCCAGAGTTGGTTTTTGTGTAGGTTATTTGTCAATAGTCGATTGTTTTCATCTAAAAGTAAAAAAGAAATATTAGATAAAAATGCTGACTTAAGGAATAATGGAAAAATGGTTTAGTCTGTATGGGTAGGGATTGTAGAATAGTGTGATTTCCTCAAAAAGTGCATGTAAGCCTAGATTTATATGTTCTTATGCACACAAGTACATAAGTGAAGCAAAATCAAACAGTCGGGAAGCAGAGTGTTTATTTTGCTGTCCTTCCAGGAATGAGGATCTAAATTTACTTGAGGAATATAAAGACGATTTTCTCTCACACAGAGGAATATTTTGGCCTAATATTAAGAATCCTAATATGTACAAATCAAAAACTGTTCTATTAAAATATTTTACCAAAATTATACTCATATCGCTTACAGGGAACAAGTAGTACGTGGAATGATTCTGAACAGACACAAAGTTTGCCCTTTAAAATTTGACCAAATTCTGTATACTGCCCAATTTACAAGAAAATACACTTCTATCCAGTGAAGCAGGGAAAGGAAATATCCTCAGGATTAAGGCTGCTTCCTTCTTAGCCAGCTCTAAATTCTGAAAAGCACAGAGCATAAGGTTTTTATGTTTATTTGATTTATAGCCAAAATAAAGAGATAAGACATAATGATTCTTTTTTCTCATTTCAGAAAGTAAATGCACATAAGCCAATTTGTGCAAGATTTGTAGATATTTTTTGTGCAAGATTTGAGGAGGCAAGGTTTGTGAAAATTCAGAAACTTTGGAGCCTTCGAATTGTCAATAGTGATATACATTTAAAGGCGAAGCATGATTCAGAATCTTAGTTAATTATGGAAAATGCAACATGATACACTGTAAAGAGAGGCCAACTTCTAGGCATACAGTACTTCGAGTTTTCCTATTTCATCAAAATGAGTTCTGCATTAGAAATACTTAAAAATCCCACATTATTCAGACACTTTGAAACACTCTCACTAAAAATGATTGAAAAAAAAAAAAAACATGTCTCTGTTAACCTTGGAATAATGGGAGTAAGCGTGCTTAGTTGCTTCAGTAGTGACCGACTCTTTGGGACATTATGGACCACAGCCTGCCAGGCTCCTCTGTCCATGGGATTCTCCAAGCAAGAATAATGCAGTGCGCTGCCATGCCCTTCTCCAGGGGATCTTCCTGACCCAGGGGCGGAACCCTTCAGCTCTCCTGTCTCTGGCACTGGCGGCGGGTGTCTTTAGCACCAGTGCCACTCGGGAAGCCCAATGAATGGCTTATCCAACAAGTCAGAACAAAACCCAGGTTCCAAAGCGTCTTAGTTTTAATAAAGTGAGCTGTTTAATTTCCATATATTGGTAAATTTTAAAGGCAAATCTCTATTATTGTTTTCTAGTTTAATTTCATCATTGCCTGAGAACATGTTTTATATATTTTCAATTCTTTTAAATTTTTCCTTCATTCTGTTAATGAGGTGTATTACATTCATTGATTTTCATATGTCGAACCATCTTGCATTTCAGGAATAAATCTCCCACTTAGTCATGGTAAAAACAGTGCCTTAATTCTGTTCATTCATTAAAAAAATGCAGTAAAACATAGCCATGCTAAATAAAGGAAAACTGTTATTATTCCAAGTAATTTGCAATTGTATTGGGATATTTTTAAATGTTTGAGATCCACTAAGTAATTGTATCCATGAAATAAAGTGCAACGATAATTTTTAAAAAGCAAAGAAATAAATTACTGCTGGTAATTATAATTTCTACAAGTAACACCTGATCAATATCTGAAACTGTATGACAGAAAATAGCTACTTATGGTATACATTTTCAGTTTTATTAATAATCTAATAGCAGGTTAACACAAATATTAATTCTGCTGTGACTGAGGTTTTATTACCTTATGGGCTGCAATAAAGAAGCTCTTAGTAGGATAATGCCCATCATATTTTCTTGTCAACATCAAAATTATGACTGTGTTATGGACAGTAAAAGTGCAATGACATACTTTAAATACTTTGGGTCAAAATATGTCTAGCAATAACTTGTTCTTCTTGGTAGTTTCTTAGAGCAATTTCCAAAGAAAAAACACAGATGGGAGTTTCTTTTTTTTTTTCCAGAAAGAAACATTTATGCTTTAAAGGACAATCTGTTATATGGTATTACTTATTAGATCTCTAGAGAAAGACACAAGAGGAATATTTCAAACCCAGAAATAACATGAACAAGGCCAAAATCAAACTGAAGGGGAATTTTAAGACACACAGTTTGCTTATTATTTGTTTCCTTCATATACAATATCTTTATTTGGGGTGGGGGTGGGGAAGAAATGGTGACTCCATCACAAAGTTTAAAACCTGAATTATCAAAGTCCCACTTACTAGTGAATAGCTGTGCCTAAGAAGATGAATATTGACACTATATCTTTAAAAATACTTCTCATAAAATGTTTATGAAAATGTTTCTATATGAAAGCACTCAAACACAGTATGTAACATATAAAGAAGAAAAAAAGATGGAATAGAAACCTTCAAATGGAAGTTACTGGGAGAACTAAAAAAAATTATTTTCTAAAAGATGTGAAGAAAAATACCTCAAACTGTATTGCACTTTTCCCTTACACTCAGTTCTATCTTAAAGTAAAAATTACACATTTTCAGAACATCTAACTGTATTTCTCAAGCGTTAAGTTCCAATTTTGGGGGGTTTCTTTTTTGGTTTGTTTTTCTGTTTTACAAAGTTTTTGGTCTATTGGGCATACAAACAGTAATTGTTGATCTATTCAGCCTAATGATAGATTGGTCCACTTTGTATAAAATAAAGGACAATTTCTTCTCTGCTTTTTATCTTTTTACACAACTCAGAGACTCAAAGAAGATAATTACAAACAATGCCTGAAGAACGGTTCAGTTAATGTTAATTTATACAACAAACTAATTACTACCAAATGGTAAAAATCACATGTGGAAGTCCCTTTCTCCCACGCACACAACTAAACCAGCAGCCATCTGTCTCAGCCTGGGTAGAGCTCAGGGACACCCCAAGAAGGATAAGGAAAAGAAAGGGTACAAAAACGTCGGCTCATTCACCTACGTAAAAATCACAGAATTTTTCTGAACATTATTTTCAGGAAATCCAAAAGCAGAGATATAGAAATAAGTTGTTTCAAATGTCTTTTAATAAAAACACATGTTGTTCTGTAATCGTCATTGCAGGTAGAAACCGACCTTCAGCAAGTAAATGCTTACTTTGTTTTAGACACAAACTACATATTTTTTAAACTCTCATTACTCATTCATATACCAGCTTGCTAAGAAGAAAGAACATGTATCCCTGAATTTTCTGAAGGAAGTTAAGAATTTCTAAGTTCTCAAAAAGGTATGTCTATATACTTAACAATTAGCAAAATAATCTCCTTGCATATTATGAATGTAACCTGAGAGATGACTGCTAAATTATTCTTACTGAAATAAGTTCATACATTTTAACAAATAGTGTTACTAATATTTTGACATTTATATGCCATAATTATATCACATGAAGCACAATACGGCAAATATTTTTTTCATTTAGAATCACAAGGTGAATCTTGACATTTAAGCAATAATAGATTTTCAGATGAAAAAAAAATCCAAATGGGAATGTAAGAGTATTGCGATCCTTTTTATTTTTTTAATTAAAAGAATACTTATTTATAGATGTGTTTCAACTATGTTTTAAGGACATTCAGAATTCCAAATAGAGAAATCAGCACTTGGCAAATATTTGAGTGAAAAATGGAATGAGAAAACCTCAAGTAGTGGCAATAACACTAATTTCCCCTAACATATATCCCCTGTAGAATTAAGAATGCTTTACATATAGCATGTTCTGATCTCACTGAAATCCGTTCTCTTGAACTGCCCTTTATATACTTCCTAGTAGCTGACCTGATTGAATGACAGACCATAAAGCAAAGACTGAAGCAAGTGGATTGATAGGAAATGTTTACCCTCTTCCACAACGAGATGTCCCACACTGAAGGACTGCAGTGCTTCACTATGAGATTCCTATAGAAGGCAATGGAAAAAGACTCTACAAAGCAGTAGGACCGTAATACTACAAGTGAGGAGACTATGCAAAATTACTTATTTATTATCTCTTAAGGTTATGTCACAGAAGTCGGCACAGAACTTCTACAAAAGATTTTTTTCCTGAAGTTCTTCAAGGATATACCTGAGTTTTTCACTTCTTTAATAACTTTAAATAACTGGAAACATTAAAAGAACTTTTACCTATAGAATTTTTATAGGTTTTTGTGATGATCAATTTTACTCAGGAATATACTCATGGAAGTAAGAATATTTAAAATTAAAGTTTAATTTTGTTTGCCTTTTAAAATAGGTTAGAAAGAGGGCTTCCCTGTTGGCTCAGTTGTTAAAAAAATCTGCCTGCCAATGCAGAGGACATAGGTTCGATCCCTGATCTGGAAAGATCCCACATACCGTGGGGCAACTAAGCCCGTGCACCACAATTATTGAGCCTGTGCTGTAGAGCCTGGGAGTGGCAACTACTGAGCCCATGTGCTGAAGCTACTGAAGCCTGCATGCCCTAGAGCCTGTGCTTCACAAGAGAAGCCACCGTTAAGAGAAGCCAGCGCACCTCAGTTAGAGAGTAGCCCCTGTTCTCCACAAGTAGAGAAAAGCCTGTGCAGCAATGAAGACTCAGCATAGCCATAAATAAGTAAACGAATCAAATTATAAATAATATGTTAGAAAGAGGTACAAATTGCAAAAACAATTTTCATCCAAAGAATCCTTATATTATGTTGTGATATTTTCATTCAAGATACTTTTATGACTGCCCAAGATTATAGCAGGCACTCCTATTAGAATTAAAAAAAAAAAAGTCACTTTAGAGATGTAAGGACTCTGTAAGTCTCTTAATCTATAAAATGAAGTATATAGGTTGGTATCAACATTGCTCTTTCTGGCCCTTGCAATATCTTTGGGGAAGGAGGTTTATATAAGAGAGTGAGCATGACTTTGTAAAAGAGAATTAAACACAGGATAATTCAGGATTCTGGCAAAAACTAACATTCAATATCTGCCTTTCATTATCCAGATAAAATTTTCACTCAAAGAAATGCAGGTAAGTTATAAGCCACAGATCTTAACAACAAATGATCTTATCTTCTATCCCTAGATAGAAATGCACAGTACAGACCAATAGCAAATTTCATTTTTATTTGGATTACTACAGAACATATAATCAGCACCAATGATAAACCTCATATATAACAGATCTGTTAGAGTTCACTGTTCTGTCCTTTTGCTCATATTTCTTAATAAAATATGGGCCTTCCAATTCTGTTTTTAAGTGTTTCTGCATACTGATTTTATAAACTATTAAAATGTTTCTAGAATTGTATATCTAGAAAGAACTATACAGCTCATTTAATGAAATAATTTTATTTTCAAATAAAGGGAAATGAAGCATTTGTCCAAGATTATCCAGATGATAGAGCAAAATCTAGCATCTGGGTATTCATAATTCAGTATTTCCTTTATTAAACTTCCTAGGATAAGAACTAGACACCCAGAAGTAGACGCCTTGTTTCAGGTCAGAGAGAGGTTATTCCACCATTCAGTTAACTCATTGAATTAGAAGTCATTGTGCTAGGAACTCTGGATGATGGGGTGACCAAGACTGTGTTCCTGCCCTGTAGGACAGGGGTGGGCAGACTATAAAGAGCCATGTAGCAAATATTTCAGGTTTTGTGGGCTATAATCAACTCTATTGCATTACTAAGGTACCTTATAGGACAATATCTCCATATGTGGTCAATGAATGAGCATGGCTGTTTTGATAACACATTATTTAAAGATGCACATTTAAATTTCATATAATGTTCATGTGTCATAAAATCATCCTCTCTTGATTTTTTTCTTCAAAGATTCAAAGACGGGAAAAAATTCTTAGATCACGTGTGTGCATGTGTTGGTTCCTCAGTTATGTCCGGCTCTTTGTGATCCCACGGACTGTAGCCTGCCAGGCTTTTCTGTCCATGAAATTCTCCAGGCAAGAATTTTGGTATGTGCTAAGTCACTTCAGTTGTATCTGACTCTATGTGACTCTATGGACTGTAGCCAACCAGGCTCTTTTGTCCCTGGGATACTGAAGTGGGTAACTATTCCCTTCTCCAGGGGATCTTTCCCACCCAGGGATCGAACCCAGGTCTCCTGATTCGTTACTGTCTGAGCTACCAGGGAAGCCTAATTCTTAGCTCATAGGTCATACAAAACTAAGCAGCAGTCGAGACTTGTCCTACAGGCCATAGTTTTACAACCACTCCTTTAGGAGGTCAAAGTCCAATGGAGACGCGCGAGACAAAACAATTTCTCAAGGGAGGAGAGTGAGGGCAATGAGAGTTAGCAGAAAATGTCTGGCAAGGTGGGTGAAACGAACTAAGTATTAAGAATGAACGGCAATCATCCGGGAGCAAAGTTAAGGTAAAAGGCATTGTAAACAGACATCATCATAAGCAAAGAAAAGCATGGTAGCTGCAAAAAGGCATGGGCAATTCAGCATTACTAGAACAAGTCATAAAGAATGATGCTATGAATGCTAGGAAATGAGAAATGAGGCTGGAGAGTACGACAGGAAGTGAACTCACTGCAGCTGCAGGCGAACCGACCCACCCAGTCTAATAAAGGTCTCTGGGAGACCCAATAAAATACATAAGATGGCACAAGTACCATATCACATGCCAACTGAGGCTCTTTTTCCACTCTTGAGAAGAAATTAAATGTCTACTTCCATATTCCTGAGTCTGTTCCACCATTTTTTCTTTGGGAAAATAATTTTAAAAATATGCACTGCATTTTATTAACTGCCAGCATGATATGTGAGTATGTCAGGGAAAATGTATTAATACTTTGTTCCATATGTACCTGTTATATACTTGTATGTATTAGAATTCAAGCAGTTTTGTTTAAAATTGAGGTTATATAAATGCTGGAGAGGGTGTAGGAAATAGGAAACCCTCCTACACTGTAGGTGGGACTATGAGTTGGTGCAGCCACTGTGGAAAATAGTACAGAGGTTCCTCAGAAAAGTAAAACTATAATTACCATATGATCCAGCAATCCCACTCCTGAGCATATATTCAGACAAAAACTACAATTCAAAAAGATACTTGCATCCCAATGTTCACAGCAGCACTATTCACACGAGCCAAGACATGGAAGCAACCTGAATGTCCACCAACAGATGAACAGATAAAGAAGATGTGGTACATATAACAATGGAATATTACTTAGTCATAAAAAAGAATAAAACAATGCCATTTGCATAAACATGGATGCAACCAGAATTATCAAACTAAGTAAAGTAAGTCAGAAAGTAAAAGACAAATACCACATGAAAAAAGTGAAAGGCAAATATCACTTATATGTAGAACCTAAAATATGATACAAATGAACCCACCTATGAGACAGAAACAGAATCAGGAAGTAGAGAAGAGACTCGTGGTTGCCAAGCAGGAGGGGCATGGGAGGCGGATGGATTGCGAGTTTGGGATTAGCATATGTAAACTGGTATATACAGACTGAATGAACAACAAGGTCCTACTGTATAGCATAGCGCATTATACTCAATATCCTATAATAAGCCATAATGGAAAGGCATATGGAAATTAATATATGTATATGCACAACTGAGTTGCTCTGCTGTACAGCAATAATTAACACAGTATTATAAATCAACTACACTCAAAATTAAAAAAATGTAAAAGATAAAAGTGAGGTTATAATTACAGGGCAAACAATTTTTAAAAGAATTTTGGCTAAGTATTTAAGTTTTGTGAATGGATGAGTACATGAATCAGGAACTTACAAAGCTAAGTGAATTTTAGCTCTGAGTAAGATTTAGGTTACGTACCTATTATTATTACCATGATTTTGGCTCACTTTTACTATTCTGTTAAAATAAGAGTTCAAAGACAGTATCCACTATTATGTTAGTCAGTAAAGGCTGAAGATGGAGAAAGCGGAAATGATACATTATATTCTTAGCCTTATTAGTCTGAGAACCTGGAGGAACGCAATTAAGAGTATTTTAAGGTTGTAAATTTCCCTCGAAAGCTGTGGATAAGCAGAAATCAGTAACTTGAAAACACCCAGAAAAGATGAGATGATGAGAAAAACAATGTTAAAAGAAGTCAGGGTTTCCTTAATGGTCCAGTGATTACAAATTTGCCTTGCAATGCAGGGGACACCAGTTCAATGCTTGGTCCAGGAAGATTCCACGTGCCGTGAGGCACTACTAGGCCTGCGCTCTAGGACCTGAGAACTGCAGCTACTGAGCCCATGTGCCACAAGTACTGAAGCCCACGGGCCTAGAGCCTGTGCTCTGCAACACAAGGGCCACAGTGAGAAACTCGGGCACTGTGATGAGAAAGGAGCCCCTGCCACTTGCCACAACTAGAGAAAGCCCACACACAGCAGTGAAGACCCAGTACAGCCAAAATAAATAAATAAGATTTAAAAAAGGACATTATATTACATAGAGAGAGATCTGGTGAATACCACAACAGCTTTCTGCGCATGCATGTAAACACAGTTGGCTAAGAAGTCCTAACAGTCACATGACCTCTACAGGTGACATAAACAAAGACATGTCCATCAATACATAAATATTAATTTTGAGGATAAATAATTACAGGGATTCATTATATGCTCCCTTTTGGTGTAAGCCCTCCCGTCCCCCACCGCCACCTATATCCTGTATCTCCTCACTCTCAGTTCCTCTCCCCACCAAGTCACATGGTTTGTTTCTCCCAAAATACCATGAGCAAATTAACTGGAAATGTATCTTTGATCTCTGTGTACATTCATCTATAAAATAGCTAGCATATACTAGGACCTTAATAAGTGTTTCCTGTCAGAATGAGGGAAGGAGTGAATAGGAGAGCAAATATAAAAAAAAGAGATTACACAGAAAGGAGGTATTGACTCTCTCCTGGGCATTAAGAGAGGCTTTACAAAGGACATTAGCAGGAGTCCAAAGGTAATGAAAAAATAAAACAGGACTAGAATGGGAGCTTCTGTTCTGTATTGAGATCCTGATCTGTGTCTTTTCCTTTTTTCAAAATTGTTTGAGGTCAAAATTCTTAGTTTAGAGATTAAGTGAGATAAATTCTCCTAAAATCTAGTAACTTATTTTACTTATTTTGTGTGTGTGTACACCTTAATTCTAGGGAAATTTCAGGGGTCGAATGGAGTTGGCAAGATTTTGTCCTGTGTATGTGAGCAGAGATGTTGATAAAAATAACTGATAGAGGTAGATATTAATATTTCTTTAATGCTAAGTCTTCAAAACAATTATTAGACATTATTTCAGAAAGAGTTCACATTGTTTGGAATTTAAATAAACCATTTCAAAAAGCAATATTTCCCTATCTAATGGAATATACTTTGAAACTTGCAAATATTCTTAATCTGAATATTTTAAATTCAGAAAACAAAAGAAAAAATCCTGCAGAGACAACTGAAGAACTCTCAGGTCTACTATGCTTTTTGACTTAATGTTCTTTATTAACCTCTAATTACATTATTCTTTGGGCTTCCCAGGTGGTGCCAGTGGTAAAGAACTCGCCTGCCATGCAGGGGACATAAGAGACTCAGGTTTGATCCCTGGGTCAGGAAGATCCCTTGGAGGAGGACAGGGTAACCCACTCCAGTGTTCTTGCCTGGAGAATCCCATGGACAGAGAAGCCTGGAAGGCTATAGTTCATAGGGTTGCAAAGAGTCAGACATGACTGAAGTGACTTAGCACATGCATGGACAATATTCTTTAAGTGAAAAACAGGCACTTAAAAAAAAACATACAACTTCAATTTATTGTCAGTTCTCTTGGTTCCTTCTAATGGGAATGAGCTGGAGGGAGGAAAAACTAAGCACAACAGCACGGTGACCGTGCTCCGGCAACACGGAACACACAGAGCTAAACGAAAGCGTCGGGGAGGTGAAGTGCAAGCAGGTGTCCAATTCTGGTCTGTTTAACATTGCTGTTGGACGTGACTTCTCTGGGGAGTCTGGAGTGCGGTCCTATAACGGAAGGCTGAGAACCCACCCTCCTATTTTCAAGAAACTGCTCTCAAAACTGCTACCTCCCTGTTTAGGTGCTTTGCATCCCTTAACCATGGTATCTTGACATAGATGAAAAATACTAAGAGTGCAGAGCAAAGACTGATGTGAAAAAATTATGGTTGGGAAAAGGAAAAAAAAAGACAGAGAAAGGAAACAGGACTCTAAATTGCAAAGGGTGCATTTTGTTCATTTCTACAGCTTTCTGCTCCCGTCTTCCACTTGACTAATGTCACATGATGGTGTATGAACTGTTCACACAATTTCTACAAAGCCTAACTCCTCAGAAAAAAAAAAGGCCCATGAAACAGATTTAATTCATCTTGAAACAACAAAGCAATTCTAATCTGTTACAAACAAAAAATCACCTTAGGAGCACTGTCCTGTTATAATAAACAGACATGCTTCATTATGACATGCTCTCCCAGCTACTGATCTCTTCAGTAATTATACCAGGCAATGAGCATGGCATTGATATTACTTTAATATGGAGGGAGGAGAGAACTTAATCACAAATGAAATCAAGGTTCAATATTTCAGTGAAGCTTACATAAGGCCTGTGAACAAATGGTCCATTTCTTAGAAAGAAGAAGAGAGGTGATTTGTAGAATATAGCACTCTCTATGTCTAATTAAAGTTTAAAAATGAAAACTGTCTTAGATTTCTAGTCTTTAACTGTCCATTTCAAACAAATTAGATAAAACTGTCTATCATGTTTCATAATCACCTATTCTTGTCATACTAATAGCAATAAAAGTCTTTTTAAAAAAACATTTTTTATAGATAGGTTGCAAAGAAAAGAGAATGGCAGATAGAAAACTTTTTTCTACAGACAAAACAAAAGTTCAAGAAAAGGTTCCTCACCCTTTTGCAGAACTGTCAAACAACTTCTATGGACCAAGAATAGCATACAGTAAACACACCAGACAAAAGGAATGATGAAAGATGTATTTACTTGTTCAGGGCCTTTATTTTTCTTTCTATTACATATACACCCACACTTAACAGTCTGCATTGTGTTAATAAATAGCAAGTAGCAACCTCAGTGAGCAGAGGAAGGGCTTGTATGATGCTGTCATGTATCACACAGTTGCTTGGCACTGGCGATACAGAGCTCCACACGTGAGTTCCATGCCCACATAGAAAAGACAGCATACAGGTTAATGGGTGGATCTTTTTACCTCTTAGATACAATGGGAGGAAAGGAAGAAAAGCTGTAAAACAGTGGTTCATTTTTTGGAACTGTCCAACCCTTTCAATTTGGGAAGGAACAAATCAATTTTATGGACCATGTCCTGCCAGAGTAATCTTTTACCAGATAACTTGCAGTGGTTATTTGGAGATCTGCTAAATTGTAACTCCAAACTTTCTAATGCTGAAGAGATTTTTCATTATTTTTCAAACTGTTTTCAATGTTGGATCTATGCTTTATTCTTTATATAAAGTTTGTGTGTGTGTGTGTGTGTGTGTATATATATATATATATATATAATTCAAATGTGAAACATTCTGAAGAAAATTTTGTTTCTATTTTCTAAAATATGAAAAAAAATCCAAGTAATAATGATGGATTGGAACTAAAATCCATAAGCTTTCTGGGTGTTAAAAGCTTACCTCATTTATGACATTAAATATGCAAACAAGAAAGCTACTGCTTTGGGAACCTGAGACATTTTCAGTGTTTTCAGCTTACTCTCTGTCAAAGTTTGTTTGCAAATGTCCTGCCCATGACAGTCTTCCCAAAAGCAAAGAGAAAAGTCTAACATAAATCAAAGTAAGCTAAAGCCAAAAAATAGAGTAAAAGTGAAATTATATATATATACATATGTATATGCACACACACACACACACATATATATACACACATACACACAATATATGCTAATATATACGCTTATATTTATTACTTATTGTCTCATAAAATAGCTTCTATATATGTAGGTGACCTGAAGAGATACACGAATAAAAGTTGACTTTCAAATTCAGGACATAAAGAAAGGGCATTAGTTCTCAATTCTCCACAAGACCTTCCCCTCAGAGTCAAACTCCATCATCCAAGAGTGGGAGCACAGAGCACAATCTGGTGTCCAAAGTTTATCGTCCTGTGAGACAGCCTATCTTAATCAACCCAAATGTCCAGGTCATATGCTCAGCCTGTTCTGTCCTAGCTGCTGCTCCCTCATGATCTTGGACGTATTTCTTCGCCACACTAAGGGTGGCTAAGGAGGGCACGCTGGGAGTCCTTGAGGTCTCAGAACTCTGGGAGCAGGTGGCAAAGGAAACTCTGAGTGAGCTCTCCACCGGCTCTAGTGCTGTCCGTGCCTTCCACATAAGCAACTCCTATTAAAGGAAAAAGACCAAGGATCCACTAGAACAAAACCAAGCAGGCCCATTTAATTAGAGCATTTGCTTGATATCCACTTCTTCGTGTTAAACACACAGACACTCGGGCCGAGGAGGTCTGATTAATTTTAATATGCACGGTCGTGACAAGTGCCTCAAGGGTAACTGAAAAACACACACTCGTGCAAACACACAGAATCTTCCAGCTAGCTGAGCCTGACAAATCAGCTTCAGAAAAATGCTGTATGTGTTCCCCAGATTAGAGCGTTACTATTCAGCAAGGGCCTGAACCTCTAATGTGAGGGGGAAGAGGCTGATGGAACAGGTGGCTGGCTCTTGACTCTTGAATAAGTGACATCTCCAAAAGCTACGGGGACTAGAGCAACAAGAAGGGCTGGCACTGTTGGCTAATGTCCATGTTCAACCTGGGTCAATGGGTCTTTTTCAAGTGCTCCATGCATTAAAACTCCAGCTCTGGAACTGAGAGGGTTATATGTGTGGACAAGGGAAACAGGGGTACTTCATTTATCTGAAAGGCTTTTGAAATATTAGAAATATTTGAGTAAAGACATGTTTGCAGTGACTGACAAAGTCCTGTTGGTAGATAAACTCATGTATGAGTAGGAAGCAAGTAGAACTCTTCTCATGAAACACACAAATGGAGGACTTGAGAAGAGAAGGCTGCCTTGATTGCTCACAGAAGATGAGCATTAAGAACACAGTATGACTACATTTTATTAACAAAAGTACACGTTCTAGTTAAAAAGAAAAATAGAAGCTTTCTTGGCTGAGTGTGTTTCTTGTACAGACAACTGTGATCTCGGCTCAGGGACTTCTCGCCCTAAAGAACACTCCCAAAGGTGATCCCCGAGCTTTTACAACCCAAGTCAGAATATCTTTGGAGAAAATATAAATTAATTTTCTATAACACTTAACAAAATCAACATCAAGATAAACCGCTGTGATGGATAGCACTTGAAAAGAAGATGAGCTTGAATAAGTTTCACTCCAGTGTGGAAAAATCACAAGGCTTCAAACTCAGCGTACTCTGTGCTGAAGTTAAAGCACTTACTCCGGAAGAAATAGGCTCTACAACATTTGAGGGTGTCTTCTTGTCCTGACCTTTAAAAAACAAACTCTTTCGTTATCATCATTTTATGAGTGTCGATTTCCATACAGTGACGCCTTTCAAAAGGGAGCCTGGAGGTTAGACTCCAGCATGCTCAACGAGAAGAGAGACATTTTCCAGTGACAGACTGCAGACGAACACGGAGCCACAATGCATTAGGAGTAGCCTCCAACAGCAGAGGGAGTGTGAGGAACAAAACTTAAAAGGGCTCAATTGAAAAGTACCCTTGTTTGTCCTTCAGTGGAACAGCACTTACAAAGCCTCTTCAACGTGTACTTTGTCAAAAGGACAGTAAGAAACTAAACAAAAGCAACTCAAACCTCTGCCAATTAAAGTATCTTTAGGCTTTTCCCCTGATTCGTTCACTTGTTATTTTTCCCACCTCACCAAATGTGGTTTTAAAACAAGACTGAATTTCAAAGTGGATTGCAATATGCTTAATTTAATGGAATGCTTTGGCATTTTGAATATAGAAGAGCCAATTGCCATGATTTCCCTATAAAAATAATAATTAAAAAGTTGGTAAAATTAGGGGGTAATTTTGAAGTTCAGTTTCAACTTGTCTGTTAATATGATATGGTTCAATTTAAATTCTAAAGGGCTGCTCAACAACAGATTTTTAAAATAAAAGAGCAGACATTGTGATTTGTAAACTCAAACATCAAACATTCAATGCCTATAGGGATGTTCACAAGGCCAAATATCATGCTCTAGGGGCCTGTCTTTTCCACGGAATAATTACATACGATGCTGCAGCACAGCACAGATGAAAACACACTGCTTATAATATCTACTTTAGGACCCTTAAAATACGTCTTAAAACATGCAAAAAAAAGCTTTCTATCCAAAAAAAAAGAAAAAGGTTTATATCCATTTCGAGAATCTAATGGGTCTATATGTCAACATATTTGTAACAGAAATTAAAAGTCCATTAACACATAATTATTGGGGGGGGAGCACATGTAAAGTACCATAGAAGGTACAAGCCACTAAATTGAATTATTTTCAATAGCTGTGACAGAAACAAATATCAAAAGATATATAACAAAATAATATTCACACATATTTTTCAGTTTTAAAAGAGTGTAATTCATGAACAATTTATGCACTTTTTAGTTTGTAACTAGATGGTTATGAGTTACCATCTAGTTACAAACTTAAAAAAATGTCCAATCCAATCTTTGAAGTGGTACACAGGTAGTTAAGTGGAAGTTTTTTGGCATTTGCCGCTGAGAATATGTAGTATACTGACTGCATGTTGTCAGAGTGATATCCACTGAAGTTTTTCTAATTAATAGAGAAAAATTCCCTGCTGTATCTGCTGGAGAGAAACAAAGAAAGGGGGAGACACACACATACACACACACACATACAGAAAATTAATGAAAATAAAACTCGGAATATTTTCTTCACCCAGTGATGGGCTCTGGTCTGTAGATGACTCTGACGGTGAAGGCCTGAGATCTATCACAATATACACTTTTTCAAACTCATTCCATTATTTTACTGTGTGTATATTAGTTGCCCAGTCACATCCAACTCATTGCAATCCCATGGATTAGGGCCCGCCAGGCTCCCCTATCCATGGAATTCTCCAAGAAAGAATACTGGACTGGCTTGCGATTTCTTTTCCAGTATTATTTTATTAGTTCTTACAAAAAGAGAACTAACTTTTTTGTGAAGTCTGTGCTAAAAGCAATGAACTGCTTCATGTAAAGCAACACTGACTTTGTAAATAAGTTGTGGCTTTAGGGTCTTGTAATATAAAAATGTGGCAAAGATTTTTCTGAAGGAGGGGTGCAAGTGGGAGGGGACAAGGGTAAACATATGGCTGATTCATGTTGATGTCTGGTAGAAACCAATGCAATACTGTAAAGCAATTTTCCTTCAATTAAAAATAAATAATTTTTTTTAGAAAAGGTCCCAATTCTATAAAAAAGGATAAAGTCTAGTTCTAATAGAAACAAAACTTCACAAAAAAAGCAGTATCTTACACACAAAGGGTACACTCATCATGGTGTAACAATTTTGGAGGTGTGGGCGTTATACTCGAAGAAGGAAGAACACTGACAGAGACAGATGCTAAATAAAACCAAGCATATGTGGGATCTGAAAGGAGGACTACACACATACCCACATGTACACACAAAAGAAATGAAAAGAAGAAATCAAAATGGGGACAAAGGAAGAACAAATGAGAGAAAGCTAAAATCTTAGAAACTTATGAAATTTTGGGCCAAGGAGACCCTCAATTATATTTTTCTTCAGTATACATTCACATTTATTATACAAATAAGAATAAGGCAGTATGGTACTGGCACAAAGACAGAAATATAGATCAATGGAACAAAATAGAAAGCCCAGAGATATATCCATGCACCTATGGACGCCTTATCTTTGACAAAGGAGCCAAGAATATACAATGGAGAAAAGACAATCTAACAAGTGGTGCTGGGAAAACTGGTCAACCACTTGTAAAAGGATGAAACTAGAACACTTTCTAATACCATACACAAAAATAAACTCAAAATGGATTAAAGATCTAAATGTAAGACCCAAAACTATAAAACTCCTAGAGGAGAACATAGGCAAAACACTCTCTGACATAAATCACAGCAGGATCCTCTATGACCCATCTCCCAGAGTAATGGAAATAAAAGCAAAAATAAACAAATGGGACCTAATTAAACTTAAAAGCTTTTGTACAACGAAGGAAACTATAAGCAAAGTGAAAAGACAGCTTTCAGAATGGGAGAAAATGATAACAAACAAAGCAACTGACAAAGAATTAATCTCAAAAATATACAAGCAACTCCTGCAGCTCAGTTTCAGAAAAATAAATGACCCAATCAAAAAATGGGCCAAATAACTAAACAGACAGTTCTCCAAAGAAGACATACAGATGGCTAACAAACACATGAAAAGATGCTCAACATCACTCATTATTAAAGAAATGCAAATCAAAACCACAATAAGGTAACATCTCACGCCAGTCAGAATGGCTGCGATCCAAAAGTCTACAAGCAATAAATGCTGGCAAGGGTGTGGAGAAAAGGGAACCCTCCTACACTGTTGGTGGGAATGCAAACTAGTACAGCCACTATGGAGAGCAGTGTGGAGATTCCTTAAAAAACTGGAAACAGAACTGCCTTATGACCCAGCAATCCCACTGCTGGGCATACGCACTGAGGAAATCAGAATTGAAAGACACACGTGTACCCTGATGTTCACTGCAGCACTGTTTATAATAGGCAAGGCATAGAAGCAATCTAGATGTCCATCAGCAAGATGAATGGATAAGAAAGCTGTCATACATATATACAATGGAATATTACTCAGCCATTAAAAAGAATACATTTGAATCAGTTCTAATGAGGTGGATGAAATTGGAACCTACTAAATAGAGTAAAGTAAGCCAGAAAGAAAAACACCAATACAGTATACTAATGCATATATATGGAATTTAGAAAGATGGTAACGATAACCCTGTATGCGAGACAGCAAAAGAGACACAGATGTATAGCACAGTCTTTTGGACTCTGTGGGAGAAGGCAAGGGTGGGATAATTTGAGAGAATAGCACTGAAACATGTATATTATCATATATGAAACAGATCGCCAGTTCAGGTTCAATGCATGAGACAGGGTGCTCAGGGCTGGTGCATGGGGATGACCCAGAGGGATGGGATAGGGAGGGAGGTGGAAGGGAGGTTCAGTTTGGGGAACACATGTACACCCATGACTAATTCATATCAATGTATGGCAAAAACCACAACGATACTGTAAAGTAATTACCCTCCAACTAAAATAAATTTAAAAAAAAAAAAAAAAGAAACCCACAAATCCAATGTTAAATTGCTTTTCCTAGTCTCATGTTGGTCACACTTTGCAATTGCATCCATACAGAGAAATCTTCTTTCTTTTTTTTTTAAAAATTTTATTTTATTTTTAAATTTTACAATATTGTATTGGTTTTGCCATATATCGAAATGAATCTGCCACAGGTATGCATGTGTTCCCCATCTTAAACCCCCCTCCCTCCTCCCTCCCCATACCATCCCTCTGGGTCATCCCAGTGCACCAGCCCCAAAAGTAATTCTTCAGGTACAAACTTGCTTAACTACATTTGATTTAGGAAAATTTATATAAATAAACTTCAAAGCAATTTGTTATCCTAGGACTTTCTGAATGTTGGGCTTGTTGTTTTTGTTGTGGATTATATATCCTAAATTTTCAGAATTTTGCAGGTTTGAGTCAGAACTTTTCAGTATTCATCAATATCCTGGGAGAGCATCATTGGAGCTAGGTAATGTTTCTGGTACACCTAAATTAGCAATGTTTCTAACCAGTCAAGTTGTGATAATGACGATCACTGGTACAATTTCAAATTGGTTATCATTTATAAAGTACTTTCAGGTGCATTACCTCATTTATTTCCTTCAACACCCTATGATGGAAGTAGGGAAGTTAGCATTGCCAACAGATATCCATTATATTAACACAATTACTAGCAACCTAAAAGGAAGTAAACAGAATGTCTTTTCTAATATAAACTGTAACATAGGTGATCTGTTTCATGCAAAGAAATCCTTATTTAAAATTAAAAGCTGCATTCCCCCAAATCGATACAATGACATTCCAAAATACTGCTAAATACTTGTAGGTGATTGCTTCAAAACTGACCACAGACTAAACTATGTTAAGTTACGTCTTACACATAGCAATCGGTGGCAGAACCCGACTACAACTCAAACACTGACTCACAGTGTAGTTCCTCTTTTTCACCATGAACTAATTTGAAAGTCAGATAAGCACTATGAACTAGGCCTCAAAAATGAAGCAACACATATTTTCACCATTGGGGTACAATTTTCAGGATTTATAAGCCCTCTGAAGGAACTTGTGAATCCTGAGTTTGGAAACTCTACCCTTGAGGGAATATTATATGTTAGAGTCCTCGAAAGACTGAAGGGAAGAAGGAAGGTGTTGAATTAATTAACTTTTCTTTGACTATAGGCCTCCTGAGACGAACCATGTGGGGGCAGGATTGGGGTGCTGGAGTGACTATATTCAACTGTAAACTGCTCGCATCTTGAATCCATCATAAGTAGTAGTAACTAACTTTCTCTGCAATCCAGCTCTACCCTAGAAAGGAGTGCTGGTCTCTATTACAATGGAACATGATTAAAGAAACATTTAAGCATTTGCAGCTTTGAACTCTGGAAAATCATACACAGATCAATTCAATTCACTTTTTACTTTGCCTATAGCAGTGGGGGAAATTATAATTTGGGGCCACAAATTCATAGATAATGCCAATATATTAGCAATATTGAAAAGAAGTGAAAAGTGGAAGTGTATCCAACTCTTTGTGACATACTCAGTTGTGTCCAACTCTTTGCAACCCCATGGACTCTAGCCCACCAGGCCCCTCTGTCCATGGAATTCTCTAGGCCACGAATACTGGAGTGGGTAACCATGCCCTTCTCCAGGGGATCAGCAATATTATAGGCATTTAGAAGATTATTGAGACTATAAAGCATATAAAGTTTTTGTTAGGTGTGTATTTTAGTTTGTATCCTGGATCTTATAATATCTAGTTTTGTTATCTGGGACAATACTTTAAACTGTAAATCACTGAAAAAATTGAAAATAATGATCTCAATAATGACAAGAAGAATGGAGAGGACAAATAAATATATGTGATAAACATGGAGGTTAACTGAGTCGGACACGAAGAAAGGTGATAGTAAATGAAATCCATTCAATTTTTAGGGGAAGGTTGGCTATAAAATGTCAATTAGTGTGTTTATGTCATTCACAGGTAACACAATCATCTATATGTACCAAGTTCATTATTAGGAAGTGGAGAGACACGGATAATCAAACCAAGAACTCTTCATCTCAACGATTCATATACTTGTGGAAGATAGAAGGTAAATAAATAATGATGGTAGTGTGCTCAGAACTAACAGAGATGAATTAGTGTTAGCAGTGTAGACTAAACCAAATTCTAACAAAGGTGTTTAGAGAAGGTGGTAAGTCTTAAAAGGTGAATATATATTCACTGGGTACCTAAGATGGAATATTTTAGGCAGGGGAAACAGAATATGAAGAGGCAGAGTAGTATTAAAATAGAGGAGAGTGCTGAGAGAACTGCAGGCAATTTCTTTAATAAGACAATATGACAACATGTACCTTAGAGAGTGGTAGGAAGTAAGGTTAAGGAGATAAAAGGATGGAGTCAGATTATATATGGTCTTATGTTCAATACCAAGTAGTTTTGCAAAGGAAAAGAGGCTCATTCTAATTCTAGTTCCTCCTTCTTACAAGAATATGATCAAGTGATTAGGTCTTGATTTTTCATTATTAAGGTAAGAAATAATACCAGCTTCAGAGTTTCTAAGGATTAAATGAGGTATATATTTATTAAGGTCTTTCTTTACTTTTCCCAAGACAGCAATGGGGCAATATGGAAGTAGTATGAATGTACTTTCAACAAATATTTTAAATATTTAATGTGCACTATACTCACTCTTATGGAGTTTAATATCAGGGCAGAAACTTGACAAATAAATAGTCAAAATATAGTTTTATTACTGTAAAAATGGACGGAAGCATGTAACAGTTCTTTAAAAAGATTTAAAAATTATTGTAATGAATGTAAATAACTCTTTGTAGCAACTTGGACTTGGAGAAATGAGGAAAAGAATTACTCAGAATTATAGATAGAGGGGATAGGAATCAAGAAAAGATTTTTTTTGTTGTGTTTCAAACAGGAAGACATGTAAATAAGCTGAAAAAGCCATTCCCAAAAGACATAGGAGGTAACATAGGCATTAATATAGAAAGTAAAAATATGAAGCCTGTTATAATATTATATCTAAAAGTATTATATTTTAAATGAGATATATAAAGTTCATGTCAAGGTAAAAATTATTTTCACCTGTACTGTTAATGAGCCTAAAGTCTGAATGAAAATTAAAGTCTGGATCTGACCCATAAATTTATGCTGATCCATATTTATAGATCACCCATAGCTACCTGAACTTTGAGAACACAAGTAGATGGGTATACAAATACCCACTGGTTGGTTTTATTAGCTAAATTAAGATATCTGGTTGTCTTAGATTTGTTCAACTTTATCAGTGATATGTTCTTTAAAACAAAGATGAAGTGATGACATTATTTCTAAAAAAAATAAATAAATAAAGACAAAGAGAGTTAAGAATACCAGAATGTATGATATAAGTGGACTGGAAAAAAAGGCACCTGGACCTGTGGGATGTGTACTGGGTTCTTATTCTGGCTTTAACACTAACTTGCTGTGTGATTTCAAGTACATCTCTACCTCAGATCTCTCTCTTGGAGAGGGCTAAAATATGTCTTCATTTCATTCTAATTCTGAAATTCTAACAAGCCAAACTAATTTGCTCCCAGACGTTTTTCTAAAACAGTATTTTCTTAAGGTATCTTCCAAGGCATTTTTTCTATAACATTTTAAAATCAAACATTTTAAACTGAGCTATTTTCAATTGAAACTTTTAGGAAATTTGATCACCACTGAGGAATCAGAAATCACTTTAGCTGAAAATTACTGAATACTACTTTTCATTCAATTATTCAAAGGACACAAATGCTAAAGTGTAACATTATTACTGGCAAAATTCCTAATTAGAAAAAAACAGTAAAAGTAATGATTTAGGGAATTAATTTTAATTTAAGGTTGACTTCAGTTTGAATGATGACCCTGACAGTCACCCTGTGACATATTTAATCACTAGTTTCCTCATCTGAAAATGGAAATAAGAAGAGTCAGAATATTTCAATTATATGTACGGCATTTCCAGAAGTGGAAATAGATTCTCATAGTAGCCCTGGTTATGAGGTTTATGTAAAGATTGAATAAAGTATTTCATATAAGTGAAAAATCACTCAGTCATGTCTGATTTCTTTGTGACCCCATGGACTCTAGCCCACCAGGCTCTTCTGACCATGATTTCTCCAGGCAAGAATACTGGAGTGGGTGGCCATTCCCTTCTCCAGGGGATCTTCCCAACCCAGGGACTGAACCTGGGCCTCTTGCAGAGCAGGCAGATTCTTTACCATGCAAGCCACCAGGAAACCCATTTCATATAAAGATATGCACTTAATACAACCATTTTCCCCAAAATACATATCATTTACTCAGTGCCTAGATATAAGAATGATGTAGCACATAATATGATATTAACACTTCACTGTCACTCTTAACCCCTCAGTCTGATAGTTAAAAAACTAACTGATAAAGCATAGCTACTACCAAACACAAAATACCAATATATTATATTACATAATATATATTACATAGATGAGACATTTTGAACTGAAAATTTTTGATGAATTTTGGCAGGTCCACATCAGTTGGAGTCTCACTGGATAAATGAGACTATTTAGCACCAGAACTTTTCAAGTAAAGACAAGCAAAAATTCTGATGAAAGAAAAAGATATAAATACAAATATATCAGTATATCTCTACCTGTTTATATCATTTAAAATATTTTAACTAATTGCTTGAAAAGATAAGCTATCTGGGATAATAGAGCCATTTTTTATTCAACTCATAGGCAAATCCAAGTTTCTTTCTAACCATTTTACCTCAGTAGTCTCCTTTTGCATGATACACCATTCTCTTGTAACTTCTGAATTTCTGCTAGTTGGCTGTTGGCAGGGATAAGGTTGGAAATAAAACAGACTTTCTATTGAAATCTGCATTCTCCCCTCAATGAGAGGAAGCAAAGGCATGAATATGGCCCCCTCATAATGATTTAGCTGGGGCTTAATGAAATTTTCATCACAACCTGCTGTTCATTTTAATGGCCTTTGAAAAACAATGGGAAAAAATAGCTTGAGGGAAGAAAAGATTTTTCCGTGGCAGATATTTGTAAAGTAGTTCCATTCACCTGTTCTCCACTCTCCTCATCCCCATATTACTGCACTAATCACAGAACTGTAACAATATTTTGTAGTTTGTCATTAAATTTTTTCCTATATATGTTATTCCTTTTGTTGCATCCCAGAAGTACAGATCATTTGTAGTTACTACCACACAGCACAGACACTGTATGCAGTGTCACTGTCCAGATCCCTGGATGATGTCAGGTTCTGGTGTCCATTCTCTTGTTTAAATATACCCTTTAACTAATGGAGTTTTTAACCAGTTTGAATAATGACCCCAACAGTCACCCTATAACACACTCAATCATCAGTTCCCTATTTGAAAATAGAAACTGTAAGAATCAGAATATTTAGAATGTAACTTTCCACTTGCTGTAAAGTCTATTATACATCTCCATAGATATGTTTCTCCATTTTTCTTTCTTTGCAGTTACAAAAAAATTGAAAGAAATGTCCTTTAACATTATATTCCTTTTCTATGATACAAACTTATGCCCTGTCATTTTCTCTTGGTGATTATGATCACTTTACATAATACATACATAAATTTCTCCTTGATGTATCTCCTAACAGTTAGAGTTTAACCATTCACGCAAGAGCAAATTTAGTTATCAATACAAGTGAATCTAATTTCTCCAAAGATAGAGATTCCCAACAGGCACATGAAAAGAAGCTCAATATCACTAATTATTAGATAAATGCAAATCAAAACTACAATGAGGTACCACTTCACACCCATAAGAATGGCCATCAGTACAAAGTCTACAAATAACAAATTCTAGAGAGGGTGTGGAGAAAAAGGAATCCTACTGTACTACTGGTGGGTATGTAAGTTGGTTTAGCCACTACAGAAAATAGTCTGGAAGTTCCTCAAAAAACTAAAAACAGAGTTGTCATATGATTCAGCAATCCCATTCCTAAGCAAATATCAGGAGAAAACTCTAATTAAAAAATGATACATGCACCCCAATATTTACGGCATCACTATTTAAAATAGCTGAGAGATGGAGGCAACCTAAATGTCCACTAACAGACATTTAAAGAATGGATAAAGAAGACGGGGTATATATATATACATATGTGTGTGTGTGTGTGTGTATGTATATATAGATACAATGTGATATTACTCAGCTATAAGCAAGAATGAAATAATGCCATTTGCAGCAACATGTATGAATCTAGAGATTATCACACTAAGTGAAGTTAGTCAGAAAGAGAACAACAAACACTATATAATGTCACTTATATGTGAAATCTAAAATATGATACAAACTTATTTACAAAAGAGAAACAGACTCACAGATACAGAAAACAAACTTATCAATGGAGAAAGGGGTGGGGGAGAGGTAATTAGATGTTTGGGATTAGCAGATACAAACTACTATATATAAAACAGATAACAACACAGTCTTACTGAATAGTACACTCAACTATATTCAATATCCTGTGATAGGTCATAATGGAAAAAAATATGGAAAGAATATACACGTATAAAAATGTACAACTGAATCAATTTGCTGTACACCAGAAACGACCACATTGTAAATCAATTATGCGCCAATTTTAAGTAAGTAAATAAATACAAGTAAGTCTATTTATATTTCTGCATACTCTAAGCATGTCTAGGGATCTTGTGTACATAAACATAAAACCATCTTAGTGGTTTTGTATTTATACAAACACCATCTTTCTGGAACTCAGGCTTTTAGATGCTTGGCATGTTCAAGTTATATTTCATTCTTCCATAAAGACTATCTCTGTATTTTCTCATGTCTTCATATTACTCAATAACAGGTCAGTCTTGAGCTAAGCTTTTAATATATTTTAGGAAGAAAAGTTAAAAAAAAGAAAGAAAAGCTGTAGAAAATACAATAATGAAAACACTCTCATGTCCACATGCAATAATGATATTTCCTCGTGTTAACTCTTTCTGCCTTGGATGCTCTATCTCTGTTCCTTTGACTGTGTATCTATAATTTTCTCCTCATTCCCAATACCTCTGAATGTATCCTGCTAAGCGAACTGGGAAGCATGGTCTCTTGCCCTGTTTCCTGTTAGGAATTATTCATTTGGCTTCAGTCTGCCATATACTTTGAAACTGAGAGTCTGTGCACCCGCTTGGAAGGAAGCTCACATGAAACACCGAGGCCACGGCCCTAGAAGAAACGACACTTGAGTAGCAAAGAGCACACGTCATATCCAGATCTTTCTAACAACATTCTCTAGTAAAAGGAACCAGGGCTTCTTAGAGAAAAAACCAGGGCTTCTTAGGGCTTTCAAGATAAACAGAAAATATACAAGATGAATCTGCATGATCTTACAGTGGCAAAAAGTAAAAAATGCTCAAAAAAAAAAAAAAAAAGGCAAAATCACAGTGGTATGTCATAGTGACATGAAAGAACCCACCCCCCCACCCCAGTGAACAAAACTGGAATAACCTAACAAAATTATGCATTATATCTCAAAGTATAAAATAAACATCCATGAGTCAATATTGATATAAGATACTGAATAAAGTAATAAATGGCAGAGAAGAGATAAATTGCCCATAAAGAATAATTCCAAATAAATCTGTAGATGATCCACTCTAAAGGATGGGGATCAAGGCTCCCTACTTTGTAAATACGGATTGTACACAGCATCTTCCTTCTAAAGAGTATGGTACAGAAAAGGGGCGGGGAGATTTTAGAGGAGAAACCTGACAAACCCTACATCAGCCAGATGATCAAGGTCAACATCAACATTTATAAGTCACATAGTAAGGATGTACTCTTGTGATGTGACACAAACGGTACTTGGTTTCTGCGGTCTTTCAACCCAAACTCACAATCCCAGTTTCATTAAGAGAAAATCACCAGAGAAATTCTAACAGACAGGCATTCTACAATCTATCTGAATAGCACTCCTCAAAATTTTCAAGGTCATCACAAACAAGAACAGGCCGAGAAACTGTTGCAGCTAAAAGGACCCCAAGGAGACTTAACAACTAAACAGCTAAATGTAATCCGTTATTTGGTAACATCCTAGAACAGAAAAGCACACAATGACAATTAAAGAAATTTGAATGAACTCTGGACTTCAGTTAATCACACTGTATCTCAACATAGAAGATGTGAAACAATTTTGAATGCAGAAAGTTAATCATGCAAAATGAACACCATATAGAAAAATAAAGACAAAAACATCATAAATATGTTATATCAGAAAGCTATGATTTGGAGTCACTTTTATTTTCTTCCTTTTAATTTTATTGTTTTGTAAAACAATTTTATCGTAAGAAAATATTATTTTCAATATCAGAAAAAACTTCAGCACATTAAAAGAAAAAAGGTTGTCTGGGTCTTCCTCAAAGCCCCATTTTTATCTCCATGCAGATTAGAGCCAAAAAGTCTTTGGCTGACTAGATTATCTCTAAAATTCCTTCCAACTGTAAGATCATGTGAATTACATAAATTTTAACTAAAATCCATGTACCAGCTATGCATCTGGTAGAAACCCAGAAATATTTAATTACCACATGACTCCCAATACTGGTTAACATACATTTTGTGCCAGATATAATTTACCAGTGTCCTAACAACAGACTAGAAATGAGCCCAACTCAGTGTTAAATAGTATAAATGTAGTATATTTTTGGTGTGAAGTATGTCTTTTTATATCACTGTTTTATGTTTGTTTGTTTGAATTTTCCATCTGACTCTGACATAGGAGGCATGTTCTTCTGTGCAACATGGCATCCATGCTTAGGATGGACACAGATTTACACAGAAGTTAGTGAATATCTGCAGCATAAAAGATGGCTGTCAGTTAAGCATCAATTGTTTTACTAGTTCGTTTGCTTTAATTTTAAGATTAGTCCATGAGCATATCACCTGCAGGATACTATCTGTAACTATTCAAGAGATTTAGTGCATCTTGGAAGTTAAAAAATGGAAACTTCAACACAGTTAAGACAGTTAGAAAATCATTACTTTTCAAATACACACTACCTCCAAGCTCACCAATTTTGGATTATACAAAAAAATAGACCTGTCTATGTAGCCTAAGAGGTGTTAATGTATAAAGGATATAAAATGTAACAAAGTTGTAAAATGGCCTTGGGCAGGGGTGGTGGAGTGGGGGGGCGGGCAGGCTTGGGCAGGGGGCAGATTAGAGATGCACAAGTTAGACTAGAGATATCTGGCAGGTAGGCGGTGACTATCCTGGGCTCCGCTGCCACATTCTATTCCTGAATCTTTAAGTTGTACTCAACCATAACTTACTCATGTGTGAAAAAAGGGAAGACATCACACAAGAATTAATGATTTATAAAATTGGGATAAACGCACTTACATTTCTAAAAAAAGAATATTCATCTTCATAGCATTACATTTCTCTCTCTTCCAACCTAACATTGAGAGTGTGTCAGAGAAGGGAACTGGAAATTAAAATCAAACCATTAAGATTAGGAGATTGGCAACAAATCTGTTTTGGCTGCAATCCTTTACCTTCTGGCTCATTTTTGATGAGCTCTTCCATTTTCCTCTGTTTCAAGGTGTCAACGACATCAGCTAAGCTGCCTTTGCGCCTTTCAGGAGTTCCCAGGGTTGTACTAGACAAGGACTCGCCACTCTGTCGCCCACCTTCTTCTGCCTTCTGAGGTGAGGTAGATGAGTTGTGTGGGGCAAATGAAGACATAACTTTATTGCCATCAACTTCCTGAAAGAGAAAGCAAAGGAAAAAAAAATATATATATGCATGTATACATTTGCTTAAAATTCAATAAGCTTTTTAATTTTAATTGATTACATGGCTTATTCAGGACTTCTCTGATAGGTCAGTTGGTAAAAAATTCTCCTGCAATGCGGGAGACCCCAGTTCAATTCCTGGGTCGGGAAGATCCTCTGGAGAAGGGACAGGCTACCCACTCCAGTATTCTTGGGTTTCCTTGTGACTCAGCTAGTAAAGAATCCACCTGCAATGCGGGAGACCTGGGTTCAATCCCTGGGTTGTAACGATCCTCTGGAAGAGGGAAAGGCTACCCACTCCAGTATTCTGGCCTGGAGAATTCCATGGACCATACAGTTGCAAAGAGTTGGACATGACTGAACAACTTTCACCATGGCTTATTCAGTTGCAACATTAAAAACTGATATGCTACTGTGCAGGAGCAAAAGGAATAAAGAAATTTCAGAAAAGAATACATCAACATTACAGCCTCACACTAGAGTGAGACAAAGATCGATTCGTAGGAGAGGGAAAAATAAGATTCTCTCCCCAAGACTGAGTTCAAATAGCAATGAAACCTTCTACAAAGCCTATATTGATTTTATATATATATATATTTTTTTTTTTGCTTTTGTTTCAAAGTCTTAGATTTTCCTATGAACATCTAAAATGCAGTGGTCACCTGTAATAAACCTTCTCATGATACTATACTGTTTAAATAAATAACATTCCATATATCAGTTTTCTTTTTAATTGTAAGCAGTCACCTCTTCTTGATGGTACTTCTAAATAAAGCACGGTCCTCATTTGATTCTCCACCTCCCTCTCATGCTTTTAAAAAGGCATCAGACACACAGGAGATTCTGACATCAGAGAGGAATACTGCAGTTTCATTTCTGCTTCTGCAGAAGATCTTTCCAATTCCATGCCTTACCTAAAGCACTGGTTCTGATGATACTCTTTGCTATTTTGCACACTAAGCCTCATCTGCTCTACAAAATAAAGTTTCTTGCAGACTTTGCCTCTTCATGATGTGTTATGTGTGTGAAAAGAATCTATTCAAGAATTCTAAAAGGTAAACATAAGTTGGTGTTCCTTTAGACATTCTTTCCCCCATGACTTCTAGTAGAACTTTGGCAATCTAAGTAACTCGGGGCGGGGGGGGTATATTTTGTATGTTGCTGTTGTCTAGTCACTAAGTCGTGTCTGAGTCTTTTGTGACTCTGTGGACTCTAGTCAGCCAGGCTCCTCTGTCCATGTGATTTCCCAGGCAAAAATACTGGAGAGACTTGCCATTTCCCTCTCCAGGGGATCTTTTGGACCCAGGGATCAAATCTGCATCTCCTGCGTTGGCAGGCAGATTCTTTACCACTAAGCCCCCATGGAAGCCCTTATATTTTATATAAGAAGCATTATATTAATTTTTTCAAACATTATCAAGAAAAATAATATTAAAAGGACAAAGAAAAATTATTTTCTTAAAGAGAATTTTCTTTGTATAATCTCTTACTTTCATAATCTTTTGTGCTGTTGCTCAAGTCGAGTCCAACTCTTTGTGACCCCATGGACCGTAGCTTGCCAGGTTCCTCTGTCCATGGGGACTCTCCAGGCAAGAACCCCCTGGAGTGGGTTGCCATGCCCTCCTCCAAGGGATCTTCGCAAACCAGGAATCGAACCCAGGTCTCCCACATTGTAGGTGGATTCTTTAGCATCCAGCCACCAGGAAAGCCCAAGAATACTGGAATGGGTAGCCCATCCCTTCTACAGGGGATCTTCCTGACACAGGACTTGAACCATCATCTCCAGTACTGCAGGCAGATTCTTTACCAGTTGAGCTACCAGGGAAGCCCATAATCTTTCGACTTCCCATAAAAGAGAGCTTTTCTTAAAAATAAGTCACATCCTAACATCGTTGAGTATGTTAGTCTCTCTCTAGATTTATTTTCTAATTCTACACAATTAAAATTTTCCATTAAAATATATGAGATTGTGACTATACTTAATTTTCAGGAAAATAGCTTATACTCATGTTTACATGCTTGTCCTTTATTTTAAAATACGTTAGTAAGGATCTGCAGACCTCTGAAAAATGACAAATCACATGGAATTCATGTTTAATCTTTAAAAATGAATGCTAATGTTTTTGACTAGATTAAAACATATTAAAAGTATTCAATAATACTTTCAGTTCAGTTCAGTCGCTCAGTTGTGTCCGACTCTTTGCAACCCCATGAATCACAGCACACCAGGCCTCCCTGTCCATCACTAACTCCCGAAGTTCAGTAAAACTCATGTCCATCGAGTTGGTGAGCCATCCAGCCATCTCATCCTCTGTCATCCCCTTCTCCTCCTGCCTCCAAACCCTCCCAGCATCAGAGTCTTTTCCAATGAGTCAACTCTTCACATGAGGTGGCCAAAGTATTGGAGCTTCAGCTTCAGCATCAGTCCTTCCAATGAACACCCAGGAATGGTCTCCTTTAGGATGGACTGGCTGGATCTCCTTGCAGTCCAAGGGACTCTCAAGAGTCTTCTCCAGCACCACAGTTCAAAAGCATCAATTCTTTAGCGCTCAGCTTTCTTCACAGTCCAGCTCTCGCATCCATACATGACCAGTGGAAAAACAATAGCCTTGACTAGACAGACTTTTGTTAGCAGAGTAATGTCTCTGCTTTTGAACATGCTATCTAGGTTGGTCATAACTTTCCTTCCAAGGAGTAAGCATCTTTTAATTTCATGGCTGCAATCTCCATCTGCAGTGATTTTGGAGCCCCCAAAAATAAAGTCTGACACTGTTTCCACTGTTTCCCATCTATTTCCCATGAAGTGATGGGACCAGATGCCATAATCTTCGTTTTCTGAATGTTGAGCTTTAAGCCAACTTTTTGACTCTCCTTTCACTTTCATCAAGAGGCTTTTTTTAGTTCCTCTTCACTTTCTGCCATAAGGGTGGTGTCATCTGCATATCTGAAGTTATTGATATTTCTCCTGGCAATCTTGATTCCAGCTTGTGCTTCTTCCAGCCCAGGGTTTCTCATGATGTACTCTGCAAAGAAGTTAAATAAGCAGGGTGACAATGTACAGCCTTGACGTACTCCTTTTCCTGTTTGGAACCAGTCTGTTGTTCCATGTGCAGTTCTGTTGCTTCCTGACCTGCATACAGGTTTCTCAAGAGGCAGGTCAGGTTGTCTGGTATTTCCATCTCTTTCAGAATTTTCCACAGTTTTTTGTGATCCACACAGGTAAAGGCTTTGGCATAGTCAATAAAGCAGAAATAGATGTTTTTCTGGGAACTCTCTTGCTTTTTCCATGATCCAGGGGATGTTGGCAATTTGCTCTCTGGTTCCTCTGCCTTTTCTAAAACCAGCTTGAACATCAGGAAGTTCAAGTATTGCTGAAGCCTGGCTTGGACAATTTTGAACATTAGTTTACTAGCATGTGAGATGAATGCAATTGTGTGGTAGTTTCAGCATTCTTTGGCATTGCCTTTCTTTGGGATTGGAATGAAAACTGACTTTTTTCAGTCCTGTGGCCACTGCTGAGATTTCCAAATTTGCTGGCATATTGAGTGCAGCACTTTCACAGCATCATCTTTCAGGATTTGAAATAGCTTTCTAAGGCCCACTTGACTTCACATTCCAGGACGTCTGGCTCTAGGTGAGTGATCACACCATCATGATTATCTTGGTCGTGCAGATCTTTTTTGTACAGTTCTTCTTTGTATTCTTGCCACTTCTTCTTAATATCTTCTGCTTCTGTTAGGTCCATAGCATTTCTGGCCTTTATTGAGCCCATCTTTGCATGAAATGTTCCCTTGGTATCTCTAATTTTCTTGAAGAGATCTCTAGTCTTTCCCATTCTGTTGTTTTCCTCTATTTCTTTGCATTGATTGCTGAGGAAGGCTTTATCTCTCCTTGCTATTCTTTGGAACTCTTTGGAACTGATGCTTTTTTCTTTCCTTTTCTCCTTTGCTTTTCACTTCTCTTCTTTTCACAGCTATTTGTAAGGCCTCCCCAGACAGCCATTTTGCTTTTTTGCATTTCTTTTCCATGGGGATGGTCTTGATCCCTGTCTCCTGTACAATGTCATGAACCTCCGTATATAGTTCATCAGGCACTCTATCTATCAGATCTAGACCCTTAAATCTATTTCTCACTTTCACTGTCTACTCATAAGGGATTTGATTTATGTCAGGCCTGAATGGTCTAGTGGTTTTCCCTACTTTCTTCAATTTAAATCTGAATTTGACAATAAGGAGTTCATGATCTGAGCCACAGTCAGCTCCTGGTCTTGTTTCTGCTGATTGTATAGAGCTTCTCCACCTTTGGCTGCAAAGAATATAATCAATCTGATTTTGGTGTTGACCATCTGGTGATGTCCATGTGTAGAGTCTTCTCTTGTGTTGTTGGAAGAGGGTGTTTGGTATGACCAGTGTGTTTTCTTGGCAAACCTCTATTAGCCTTTGCCCTGCTTCATTCCGTATTCCAAGGCCAAATAGTACTCTGTTTTTTTTTAATATATTAAAAATAGAGATGTCAGTACAAATATAATCGTAATCTGTTGTAGTTTTTGTCAAAGGATATTAGTGAGTATGGGCTTCCCACATGGCTCAGTGGTAAAGAACCCACCTGCCAATGCAAGAGATACAGTAGATGTGGGTTCGATCCCTGAGTTGGGAAAAACCCTGGAGAAGAAAATGGCAACACACCTCAATACTCTTGCCTAGAGAATCCCATGGACAGAGGAGCCTGGCTGGCTATAGTCCACGGGGTCACAAAGAGTTGAACACGACTTAGCAACTTAGCATGCATGCATTAGTGAGTACAAGGACATTAGCTATGGTACAAACATCTGTTTGTTGGGTGACATCGAGGCAATGTGGAAGCATAAGTAAAAAATGTGTGTTAAAAGAATTTTCAAAAGTATGATTCTAAACCCCAAATGCTTTCCATTTCCTACAAACAGAACATGTCCCTTACAATTACTATTCCTTAATTAAATATTCTATAAAAATGCACTGATAGATGAATCTTAGCTTATAATATACTTGAATTTGGAAATTAATACGCATAGTATAATAATTACAAGACCCTGCAGGCTAAGTGAAGGTACACTTTTGTAATTATTTACTTAAAAACGACACACAAATACAAGCAAATACTTAACCATATATATACAGATACCTCTGAAAAGGGCAACAACATATTCATTCAGTAAACTAAGGAATGGTTTTATGAATGACCGATAATAAACATCAGCTCAGTTTAACGTCCAAATTTGAATATAGCAAAACTGCTGTATTAATTTTCCACAATCTTTCTTCTCACTTATTTCCAGGGTCAAAAGCAGAAACACTCCAATTTTAGCTTCACTTCAAACATGCGTATTTTATACTCTGCTTTTACATTGTATGATGATAAACTTTACAAACAAGAATTTGGAATCTGAGCTTCACATTCCATAATTGAAAACTACACACATCTTTCTGCATAATCATCAGCACCCAAACTGTATGCAATGAAGTCTATTAAGATATGAGAAAATTTTTCCAACTAAAGTAAAATAAAATCGTATCCCATTTTGCATGTCTCTAATTCTCTACACTTTGCAAAGAGGAAGGATTTATTGTAAAGAGTTTAACGTATTTCATAAGAATTCTAACCTCAGTTACCACAGCCATATAAAAATAAATTAATTATTTAGCATTATTGCTATTTCATGTAGGAATATTTATCTTATTGCTATTTCACCTGTCTGATTACATTTCAGCCTCTGGCACTGTTAATCCCTTTAACAGTTTCATGTAGTTAACAGATGTTTCAGTGTGGGGCTCCATTGTTCATCTGCATGGGGAAAGGCCTGTGTATGGAGCACTGGCACAGTTTTCAGTCAAGGAAGTCCTATGGTTTCCAGTTTCTTCCCTGGGACTGCATTTACCATGCCTAAAGTAATGACTGCACATTTCCCTTCATTTTCCTGGGAAGTGAACATCCAAAGAGTCTGCTAACAAATGCATCAGTGGTCTAAGGCAGCAATATATATTTAATTACATTTTGTGCACAAAGCTTCAGTATTTTGCAGCTCTCGGAACTGTGATGTGTAACTTCTAAATTCTAATGATAAAATAGTGTTCTAAACTTTTAGAATGAGGTTAAGAATCTTTGTTATTCTTGAACAAACTTTACTTAATCTTGCCTTCTGTTACCCTTGCAACCATGAGAAAAAGTACCTAATGTATCCATGTGTATACTCTCATCAAAATATTTTTTCAAAAATCAATTCTTATTAATTCCATAGATAGTCTTTTGCTATGAACACCCTTTTAAGAAAAGTATATTTCAATCTTAATATTCAAATTTTACTTTATGTAGTTTGGTGATTAAGAAGAATTAACCCATTTGAAAAAATAAAAAAAAGATAATAGGCAACTCGACCAGATATGTTGTTGTTGTTTAGTTGCTAAACTCTTTGCAACACCATGGACTATAGCCGACCAGGCTCCTCTGTTCATGGGATTTCCCAGGCAAGAATACTGGAATGAGTTGCCATTTCCTTCTCCAGGGGGTTTTCATGACACAGGCATCGAACCCAAGTCTTTTGCATTGGTAGGTGGATTCTCTACTGCTGAGACACCAGGGAAGCCCAAACAGATATGTATCTTCATTTTATTAACTGAATGATATTTCATTCTTTACTCTGACCTCAAGAAACACATCATCGTACTTATTTTTTAGCCCTATAAACTGAAGTTAAATCTGTACAGGATAGTAAAAACATTACATTTAGTAGTCAGTCTATGATATTAAAATCACTAAGAATGACAGCCAATATTTATACAATATTTACTTTGTGTCAGCGCAGTTTAAAATGATGTATATGCGTTAACTCAGTTAATGTTCATGGCAATCCTAACTATAGTTTGTACTTCAGAGCTGGAGAAATTGAGGCACACAGACTGAGGTAAATGACTGAAGTCATAGGACTATTAAAATATAAAGTATAATCAGCTTCATCTTCTTGGCTTTCAGAGACCTGATTTTCAATGACCATGCCAATACTACCCCACTCTTAAAACACACAAGTACAAAAAGAAAAAGGCCACAAGCTTTTAACTATGTCTATATCTATCAATGATATGATTGCAGGAGATACACTTCTTAATAATTATGAAGAGAAGCTTTCACCCCAATACATTCAACTCTTAAAGAAATGATATACACATTTTGAAATGAATTAATCCAACTATTTACAGGGTTATAAAGCTCTACCCACCTAAATATAAGGTTTATGTCATACTCCAAAAAAACTAAACCTGAAGATTTAAATAGTTACATAAAGCAAACACATAAATTTGAGCTCTAGATGGCTGATCAAAGTAATGATGCTCAGTAGTTTATGCTTCTTTATCTATCTTTATGAAATGTGTGGCTACTTCTACCTTTCCATCTAGTTCAATGAAGTTTTGAACTTAGAATAAACAGTACAGAAGATTTGGACTAACTTTAATTAGATTCTCATTAACACAAGTTCATTAATTTTGGCATTACATAGACATAACATAAAATGAACTACAGATCTATAGAGAAAACTCTTTGGTGCTAAACAAATTTTGACATAGTCATGTTCTTTTTCTTCTGCTGCTGCTGCTGCTAAGTCGCTTCAGTCGTGTCCAACTCTGTGCGACCCCATAGACGGCAGCCCACCAGGTTCTCCCATCCCTGAGATTCTCCAGGCAAGAACACTGGAGTGGGTTGCCATTTCCTTCTCCAATGCATGGAAGTGAAAAGTGAAAGTGAAGTCTTCTAGCAATGAACTATTCTTGTAGATATCACCAGGAAACAGCAAAACAACACTTTGAAAAATATCTGAAAAACTGTATTTTTTGGTTGAAACGGATAAGAGTGTCCAAAAGGCACATAATTCCAGTTATAAAATAAATACTGGGAAGTAATGTGCAGCATGGTTAATAATATTATATTCCATACAATAGCGAAGGACTTCCAGATGTATAAGCTGGATTTAGGAAAAGCAAAGGAACCAGAGATCAAATTGCCAGCATTCGTTGGATCACAAAAAAAGCAAGGGAATTCCAGAAAAATATTTACTTTTGCTTCATTGACTATACGAAAGCTTTGACTGTGGATCACAACAAACTGTGAAAAAGTATTAGAGGTGGGAATACCAGACCACCTGACCTGCCTCCTGAGAAACCTGTATGCAAGTCAAGAAGAAAGAGTTAGAACTGGACTTTGGAACTTCCCAAAACTGGGAAAGGAGTATGTCAAGGCTGTATATTGATACATTACTTATTTAACATATACAGACTACATCATTCAAAATGCCAGCCTGGAAGACTCACAAGCTGGATTTAAGATTACCTTGAGAAATATTAACAACCTCAGATACATAGATGATAACACTTTAATTGCAGAAAGTGAAGAGGAACATTGTGTGAAATGCTGGGCTGGATGAAACACAAGCTGGAATCAAGAATGCTGGGAGAAATATCAATAACCTCAGATACACAGATGACACCACCCTGATAGCAGAAAGCAAAGATGAACTAAAGAGCCTCTTGAAGAAAGTGAAAGAGGAGAGTGAAAAAACTGGCTTAAAACTCAACATTTAGAAAATGAAGATCATGGCATCCTGTCCCATCACTTCATGGCAAATAGATGGGGAAACAATGTAAACAGTGACAGAGTTTATTTTCTTGGGCTCCAAAATCACTGCAGATGGTGACTGCAGCCATGAAATTAAAAGACGCTTGCTCCTTGGAAGAAAAGCTATGATCAACCTAGACAGCATATTAAAAAGCAGAGACATCACTTTGCTGACAAAGGTCTGTATAGTCAAAGCTATGGTTTTTAGAGTGGTTATGTATGGATGTGAGAGTTGGGCCATAAAGAAATCTAAGCACCAATGAACTGATGCTTTTGAACTGTGGTGTTGGAGAAGACTCTTGAGAGTCCCTTGGACTGCAAGGAGATCCAAGCAGTCCATCCTAAAGGAAATCAGTCCTGAATATTCAGTGGGAGGACTGATGCTGAAGCTCCAAAACTTTGGCCACCTGATGCTAAGTATTGACTCCCTGGAAAAGATCCTGATGCAGGGAAAGAATATGGCAAAAAGAGAAGGGGGCAATAGAGCATGAAATGGGTGGATGGCACCACTGACTCAATGGTCATGAGTTTGAGCAAACTCTGGGAGATAGCGAAGGACAGGAAAGCCTGCTGTACTGCAGCTCATGCGGTCAGAAAGAGGGGGAGATGACTTAGTGACTGAAAAACAATACTTGAAAATGGCTAAGAGAGTAGACCTTGCTGTGGTGATCATTTTGTAATATATACACATAGCAAATCATTATGCTGTATATCTGAAACTAATGTGTTACCAGTCAATTATATCTCAATGTTTAAAATCTATACTATTTAATTATTCCTTAAATTTAAAAATTGTATTAAAAATGTTACTACAAATATTTATTTTGAAGCTAATTTTCTCTACCTATAATTTATTCTGTCAAATTAGAAGATGCCAAATTTCACTTAGTAATAGAAAAAATAAATCATTGTTGTATAAAAAGTATTTGTAAAGCTTTTTGGTTAAGATAACGTTTCATTATATTTCTGCATGAAACCTCAAACTTTTCATTATATTTCTGCATGAAACCTCTGCATGCTTACTTCTTTTGGATTATAGATCTCTTGATGGTACCTAGAAATATCCTTCGAAACATATACATGTGCATACAGGCAGACAAAGACTCTTGATACTGTACACATAATTTTACATACAGTTTTAGAGAGTTAATTTTCTACTCTCATAGATCCAACTATGCACTTCCTCCGTGAAATCCCTTAGGTACTCTTACATACCATGGGATCCAGGTTAAGAAGTTCTAACCTAAATGTGCATCTACCAATAAAGTACTATAAACTCACCAATATATACAATTAGATGATTTCAAAATGACCAGTTATTTTATGTAAAAAGAGCCTCACACTAATTTTCACTGAAGTTTTATTCAGATAAACATAAAGGCACCTGTGTCAATAACTTGAAGTTTTACTATTCTGAGATAAACCTGTAGAGAGAGATTGATATTTTAATATAAAGAGTAATAAACACATTGAAGAAGAGAGTACATTTATTTAGGGCATTGACTTCTTACTCAGAAATTACCCTGTGATAATGTGCACATAAATTTGAAATGGAAGGCAGAACAAATTGTTAACTTTTATAAATGAATGTCACCATTTTGAAAAGTCATACCAGTTAAATTTCAAATAGTCATACCAGTTAAATTTCCATTTGCTGAAAACGGAATGGATACATATGAGGAAGGATACACTGAGGCAAAAACCAACACTTAAAAAATCTCACTAGAGAACACTAGGAATCTTTCTTTGGTTAGCATGATTAAATTCAATATTCTGGGAATAGGACATGGTCAGTACCCAACACTTGAAAAAGAAAAGTCAGTACTGATAGATCTCTGGAGGGTGGCTTTTATGCTTCTGATTACTGTCGGTATCAATGCTGTCTGATTTAAAATCCTTTCTAAACTTTTATCTTAAAAAAGAGGTGTTTAACGTATATTTAGATCCAGTGATTCAAATAAATGAAAAACTGGCAGAGGTAGTTTTGCTTGAGTCACTTTCAGTCATCTAGAAAGATGGAACTCATCACAACTGTTCACCTTTTGGAAAAAGCCACTGATAACACATTTGTAAAACTTACTGAGTTTCATGAGATCAACAATTCTCAGTGCTTAAACAAGGTAAAGTAATTGAGATTCCAGTTATTAGATGAGTGGTTCATAAATATGTCTAGGGATGGGACCAGCAAGCTAGATACATGTGTTTTTCTAAAGATTCCTAGGGGATTGTATGCTAAGCATGCTATACCAGCCTAGTCTAGATCGCCTGCAAGCTAGTCATAGGAATCCAAAGCCAGACTTTAAGGAAAGATTACATTTTACATATTTCAACCTCTTATAATGGAATGATTATAATCATTCAGTCATCACAATAAAAAAAACTGGGTAGAAATTCCACAATACTTAAATATACACTGCATATTTTTTTCTCTGTGATCTATGGAAAGTTTCATATTCCATATCCCTCCTCAAGGTCTAATTTTTAAAGAATACTGTAGAAACCTCAGAAGTTCATTTGACTCTGTAATGGAGACACAACCTACTCTGAGAACAGATCTAACATTCTAAACAGTGACAGGCTTCATCAAGTTTAGGTAAAAGATAATTATTTTATAAAAAGGGCTCCATTATACTTTAAAATATATAATCCAGTCCATATTTCAAGTATTTTTAATGTATTTTGGACAATGTCGAAAGAAGTGAAAGCTATTTGATGTTTTTTCCAAGCCTAAAAATATAGAATCTTTTAAAAATTCCTTTCCTACACAATAGATTGGCATTAAGTAAAAGTCTAACTCAGTTTGCATTTTTTTTTTACCAAACATTAAGATGAAACATTACCTATGATTCACACTCAATTACTGATCAGAAGACTAAACAGTTAAAAGTGAATTCTCTCTTAAGATGCATTCAAATGGTACTCAACAACAGAAGATAACAGGTGATGCGTACAAATGTAACTTTCACACTCTGGTCAGTGAGCAGTGTCATTATTAGCATGACCTGGGAATACTTTGGGCTTCCCTGGTAGCTCAGACAGTACAGAATCTGCCTGCAATGCAGAAGACCTGGGTTCGATCCCCTGGATCAGGAAGATTCCCTGGAGAAGAGAATGGCTACCCACTCCAGTATTTGCTTGGAGAATTTCATGGAGAAGCCTGGCAGGCTATAGTCCATGGGGTTGCAAAGAGTCGGACACCACTGAATGATTAACGCACACATGGGAATACTTAACACATTCTTCTCGGGCCTTATCCCAGACTTTCTGAATCCGCAACTCCAAAGGTGAAGCCTCAAAATGTATTTTAACAAGACTTCCAGGGGAGACTGGTACACCTTAAAGTTAGAGAACTACTGATATAGGAAAATATGTAAGTGATAAAAGAGAAAAAGAGGGAGAGAATGAAAAAGGGAGATGATTAAAAGCTACAGTGGTGATGAAAGCAATCATAAAGTTACAGACTGAGAGGTGAGCTCAGAGGTACTATATCCCAGAGGGGAGATGAGCCTGAGGGGCAGGGAAGATTTATTAGCAAACCTTCTCTGGTGGCTCAGACAGGTAAAGAGTCTGCCTGCAATGTAGGAGACCCAGGTTCAATCCCTGGGTCAGGAAGATCCCCTGGGTTCAAACCCTGGGGCGCAAAGAGCCAGATGTGACTGAACATCATTTTTGGAGAAAAATGATGCTGACTTTTTTTAATAGCCATGTTGAAATACTGAAATATACTGAAACTGAGGTGGATTTGCTGATTTCATACTAATTGTACAGGTTAAAGAATTAGATTTATGTCTATTTCATTGAGGAAATAGACTATTTTTAGAAATGTACTAAAAATTTGGTTTGAATTTGTTAACAGTTTAATCTCATTTATAAAATAAAAATAAAACAATAAGAGTATATTTCTTTTGATTTTTAAAGCAGCATCATATTTGCCATCTAATTCAATACCAGTGAGTGAAACAGAAATTTAAAGGCAAATTTTCTGATTTAATAAGAGATTGTAGAAACAGGAAAAACAGTTTCGGAATATCTCTTCATTTGCATCTGGATGCTACATGGGCAGAAGTGTCTAATGGCTGTTTTTCCAGAATCACATTTACTAACAATCTCAGAAATACTGTGTTCAAGAATAAAATGTATGTTTTCATGTGCTCTCAAAACCACTTAATAAGCAAAAGTGGCATTTAGAGAATTCTAATATATTAACTAATAGAACCTGTAAAAACAAAGAACATTTTGTGTTGTGACAGCCTCATTATCTTCCTACTGATGATTTGTGTGCTGTGTCTTCCTTACCTTTAAACATCTCGCAAAAACACTTTTAAGACATTTGATGATCTCTTCCCTGAGGGCTCAAAGGTCAACAGTAAGATGTTTCTAAACAAAAATTAGACTACACATCAAAACATTTTCATTTCACACTAGCATTGTGGATTATATAATAATATTTTAAGAAGTAAAGAATAACTAGTCATTAATTATATATAATAATTCACCTATCATTTTCCTAAGAAGCCTTTAAAACAATCCTAATGTAGTTGTTAATAAACTTGACTAGATACCAATTCACTCTGAGTCTGAAGAAAGAAATGATACTTGAGGAATTCCTCAACCTGTGATCTGTTTGGGAAATTAATTCTTTTCATTGAACAGAGCAATGAGCACAGTTTCTAAAACTGAATAGATACTCAGTAGTTATTAATATTAAGCTAAGTGTTTGCTAGCATCATTTATATTAATAAATGGAAACTGACTATATGTTCAGCGATAAGTGAAATAAACTGTGACCCCCTCACCCAGTAAAATATCATGTCAGAAAGCAGCAACGGTGAAGCCTACTGGAGGCAGGAGGCAGTACACCAGGTTCAAATCAGGAGACTGTCATTTATTAATCTTGAAGAAATTATTTAAAATTTTCAAACCTCAGTTTCATCTATAAAATGGGATAACAAATAAGTAATTCATATGTGCTATAATACCAGATCTCCAGAATTTAGTAGTAATTAAATAATTATTGAAAAATAAGAAATATTTCACTTAGTCAATTTTCTCTTTGATTTGTGTAATCAAAGTATTTCGAGGGCTAATTGTGAATCAGCAAGACAATGTTCACAGTTAAATGCAGAGAATGTGAACCCAAATAGATCTGACTCAAATTATGGTTCCACATTCACTAGCTGTGTGACCCTGGGCAAATTATTTAACCTACCTCTGTGTTTGTAAAATGGGGATAATACTATCATCTACCTCATTGGCTCATTAGTGGATTAAAAATTAAAAAATAATGAGTTATATTAGGTAAGGGATTATATGAGTTAATATACATATAACAAGGTACAAAACTACTAAGATGGTAACTGAAAAATGGCAGGGCTATATGAGTATTTCCTAAATCAAATATGCTTCAGGCCATCATATGAGGCTACAACAATGAACAAAACACAGAATATATAAAAACAAATGAAGGAAAAGTCAGACCTTTTACCAGGAAAGTGGAAAAGAGGAGAAAAACCCCCTCTTCTACCTACCCCACCAAAACCAGAAAATGCATACATAAGTAGTTTTGTAGTTCTTTCTGCTGAAATCAAACTGCATCCTTGGAATCTTTTTTTTTTCATAAGGAATAATTTAAATATTTTTGAGGTGGCCCATTTTTAAAGATAATACAAACTTTTTTTAAGGGAAAAAAAAACTAGCTCACAAAACGTCATGCGACATTAGTGTGCTTTTATCTCTGTCACATACTCAATTTTCAAATTTCACAGTTTAATGGTTCTCTACAAAGTGAGAACTCTGGAAAATGATCAAAGAAAGAATGTTCAATTACTCCTCATTACGAAATAAAACTTTTAAAAGTCAAAGTCTGAAAAAAAATTAGAGTAATGAATTATTTTTCATAAATACATGACACCAATTACTTATTATGCCATATTTCAACTTTTCTTTCATATTTTTCTTTCTTCTTGTGAGATAGACATATCATTTTTTTTTCTTTCTTTATGAGAACATTAGCACCACTCGATTCTCTTGCAAACAAATTTTTAGGTTTCTTTACACTATAAATGCAAAACAGCAGAGGTAATATGAGGAAAAACAGATGAGGTACTGACTCTGTTTCTAGCTTCCCTCCTCTTTGTTTTATTTGCGCCTTGAATAGAGCCCCTCAACATTAGTGCCCCAGAATATCAGGCTGATTTCATAGCCCAATGTCAGTCAAATGCTGTATCATTACACTAATCCCATCTTTCTGCTTTTAAAAAGCTAGAGAGCTATTTTTTTCTATATTAATTAAGACTTTCAATAGAGTACTCCACTTATAGTAAAAACAGCATTTCTTTAAAAGGGACCTTTAGCATGAATTGATATTAAGCAGTGATTTGAGACAGAAGAAACATAAGCTTCAGTTCTCATTTGTAAGCTATCAAGAAGGCCACACACTTATAAAATTTCCCAACTAGCCAAGCTATTTATTCATAGTATGAATCAAAATTTCTTGAGCCTACTTTAGCAGATTTATAAAGACCATCTTGTAGCATCCAAAATCATTAAGACACTGGAATTCTTTTTGTAAAACATTAGGTTCTCTGCAAACATTTTTTGCAATTAATATGAGTAATGTTATATATAAATTTTGTTATTTTAGTCTTATAGTTTGGAAGACTTGGTATTATTTCTAAATTACTAGGCATTTTTCTGACCACATGCACAAAATCCATTCAAATTCATTAGAGGGTTTCAGTAAAAATATAGCTACCATCATTTGAGTTCTTAAAAGGTACCATTCTAAAAGTTTTATGGATATTACCTTATTTAATTTTCACAGAAGTTGCACAAAGACTGCTGTATTCCTATTAAACAGATGAGGATTTACCCAAGGTAATAATAGGAGATGGTAAACTGGGTTATTAAACTCAAGATCATCTAACTTTAAAATCCATGTTGGTCATCATTAAATTATACTGCCTTCCTCAACTGATTCAGGTTCTATAAGAGATGCTAAAGGTATTAAAAAATCAAGCTGATTCACTCCCCTCAGAGTTGAAAGTTAAATATGAGAGCCATTTAAAATACACAAGAAACAATGAGTAATCATAACAATGATAAATACTAAATTATGTAGAAGCAAATTATACACGCACATGAAATTCAAAGAGAAAATCCTGAAACTCAAAGGAAGATAGAAACTACTTTATCATACCAGTTAGCACAATGTTTTGGGATCATTTATTTTTCTTTCTATACAATGAAGTCAGAGAAAGGGTCTGATTATCCAGACATTATTATTAGTGTTTATTAAAAATATATTAGGTTAAATAATTTATTCCTTTATGTACAGATAAGCTTTTGATATAATTCTAGAAAAAAACAGGTAAAGAGGAAAAATAGAGCAATTCTTCCCAGAAGCATCATCCAGAAAATTTTATAGTATGCACACGTGCACACACACACACATACACACAAGAGAATATAGTGGCTTAACACAAAGAGATGGAGAATATTAAATGACTATACTATCATAAGAGGGTTATTTTAATGAATGGTCATGAAAGTGAAATAAAATTATTTATATTTGATCTGGCAGACAAAGAAGTATTCTAGATTCTATGGGCTTCCTAGGTGGATCAGTGGTAAAGAATCTGCCTACCAAAGCAGGAGAAACAGGTTCGATCACTGGGTCAGGAAGATCTCCTGGATGAAGAAATGACAATCCTCTCCAGTATTCTTGCCTGGAAAATCCCATGGACAGAGGAGCCTGGCAGGCTACAGTCCACGGTGTCGCGAAGAGTCATACACAACTGAGCAGGCACACAGGAGTTGAAAAGAAAAAGAACCAAACCATCAAACTGAAGTTGAGACAAATTCAAGTAGGTAATGGTAAAACTGAATAACTTGAAAATAAGGAGGAAGGAGTCAAAGTAAACACAGTTGTTGCTTAGGAGGTTGGAATAGCGAATACAGAATTGACAAAAACAGAATGGTTAGCAAACAGAGATGATTGTTAAGCTAGAATCAGTATATGTAAAAAACTAATAAACATAATATAACTAAATTAGTTTATACCTTGAGCATTAGCCCTAACTTTTGACCCTAGCACTATAACTAAGAGACACTATATAAACTCTCTTAGGACTCAAATGATGCATTTATTGTTTGAGATCTTTAAATCTGTATTTAAAACTGTATTAAATGTATGTGGGACATTTAGATACAGATGCACCTGGAAATATAATTTTCAGGTTACAAAGGTAGTAAAATGACTTATGAATCATTATTTTCTAGTGAATGGTTAAAATGCATTTTAGTTCAGGAATTCTCGGAAAATGCCCACTCAGGGAAAGGAGCAAAGGCCGGGTCCTCTTCACATATTTCTAAACGTGGCAGTTATAAGTGAGTATCGCCTTCTGCTTCTGGGACTCCAGTTTACCGTGTAAAATTTTTGACATTTTACTGTTATCTACAATTGGACATTGAAAGATGAACAACATTTTGTAAAGAAAAACAAGTACATGGAAATAACAATGAGCACCTGTAGAGTACACAAAACAGAAATTAGAATAAAATGTCAGAAGAAGGATTTTTCCTCATTATTCTAGGAAGTTAAGACTAAGGTATGAAAAAAAGATAGCACCATGAAAAATAAGAAGAACATTAGAAACTGACACATCTTTCCCTTATGTACAATGGACTTTGAGAATGTTGAATTCCTGGTTCTGGATGTTCCACCTCCAAACTTCTTAGAGGTGATGTTAAAATGAGGAAAAAATAAAAATGAACAACAAAAAAGTTCTGCAGAAATCTACTGCTATGATTGCTTTATTGAGTTGTGGTCACAGGTCTAAATAAGAAGTGATAGTGGTTTTGCTCCATTAATAAATTCTGTCCAGGGAACTTATTGGGGTATATGTATTAAAAATGAAATTCTATTATACTAAATCCTAATTTATAATAAAATACTAAATCCTAAATTATTATAAAAAGAAGACAAATAATTTTAGAATTTGGACAGATTCATTCTCTTTTACAATTCTACTTGAATTCTTAATTTCTTAACATTCCTGAATATTTCTGATATCCCATGTGATTCTGATTTGATGCTCTATAATCCACTAAAGTGGCAATCCAAAATAATGGCTTGTATTCTTTATCCTCCCCACAGCCAAAGAATATAGTTTTATTTGTGTTATAAAGCTACTTAGTTTGACTAATAGAGCTCAATTTACATACTGTCTTTAAGTCTGAGATCTATAAGACTGAGTCTCAGGATGGTAACCTATCCAGATATTGCTATGTTTACCGACTCTGAGATGAGACAAACACAGTGGCTTCTTACAAAAGTCCTTTGCTATCCATTCATTATACTTAGCACATCAAACAGGGAAAAATAATTAAAAAGCTCCCATTGAGCACCTAGAGACCTTGAACATTGACAGGGGGTGAACACAAAGAGAGGATATTTGGTTTCAAGAGTCACACTTCCTCTCTTTAATTAATTTTTTTACAGTACATTTTTGGTGTTTCCATTATTTTTCTTCTATTCCCTTGGTTCTAACAGAAGTATACACACACATGTATATATTTCATTAAGAGGAAATAAAAGGGTTGTCTTTAGTTAAGATGTTTCTGTTCACAGAGACTACACATTTAAAAAATAAATTGTCTGAGTAAATTCAATTATCTAGAGAAGCAAAGGAAATCACATGCAAATGACATTAAATGCAGAGGCCATTCCGACAGCTTCATGTTTATTTTTATTGTTTCAGTCAGTGGAAGGGAAAAGCTGTCAGAAATGTAACATCTCTTCCTTTTTAAAGGCCCAGTATCTCTGGTACTAAAAACTGCATGAGTAATAATATCCAGAGAAGAAATTTGCTTACTACTAAAAACAGGAGAAAGCTCAGGCTACCTCTAACTTAACACCAGTACACAAGTGGGTCCCACACACAGTGGTTATATCTTGCCTACATAAAGCAAAGGACAACATTTAATTTGCAAGCAATGCAGTATCAGTCGAAGGCAATGGCACCCCACTCCAGTACTCTTGCCTGGAAAATCCCATGGACGGAGGAGCCTGGTAGGCTGCAGTCCGTGGTGTCGCTAGAGTCGGACACGACTGAGCGACTTCACTTTCACTTTTCACTTTCATGCATTGGAGAAGGAAATGGCACCCCACTCCAGTGTTCTTGCCTGGAGAATCCCAGGCACGGGGGAGCCTGGTGGGCTGCCGTCTATGGGGTCGTACAGAGTCGGACACGACTGAAGCGACTTCGCAGCAGCAGCAGCAGCAGCAGCAGCAGCAGTATCAGTATCAGTATCAGACAAGCTAAAGAAGACTGACTTAAAAAAAAAAAAAACAACAGTATGTCTGAAAAAAAGTTAATAAATCCACACATTAGTTTAGCCTAAAACAAAATTGCTAGCCCTGTTCTCTGATAGCAGCTCTGTAAACAGTAGGTGCTATACATGACTCTACTAGGCTTCCCAGGTGGCACAGTGGTGAAGAATCTGCTTGCAATGCAGGGGATATGGGTTCGATCCCTGGGTTGGGAAGATCTCCTGGAGGAGGAAATGGCAACTCACTCCAGTCTTCTTGCCGGGAAATCCCACGGACAGAGCACTCTGGTGGGCTACAGTGAGTAGGGTCACAAAGAGTCAAACTCTACTGAGCATGCACACATACATGACGTATCAGAAGACAATCTTTTACCAGAAGAGGCATTCCAATGAGCAGGAATTAAATATGATATTTTTGCTTTGTTCTTTGAATATGACAAAAATACACAGAAAAGATTTAGGCTGCTTTTGTCATAGTTTCTTGTTGAAAATCTCTGGCTGTTTGCACAGAATTTACGTGCTACCTGAGTTCTCTTGAAGCATGAACGTACCAAGTAAATGTGGCATATGTTTGTATTTTCTTGCCAATTCCAAATTCATTCATTCAAATCGCTCATTGTTGGCCAAATTCTTATCCAATTCCACAGAGCCACCGATCTTCCTGGAAGTGAATAGCAGCTTTGTGTATGGAAACAGGAAAGTCAATAGCAGGTCTGTACCTGGAAGAACTATGCAACTGGTGGAAAGGATATGAATTTGACCACAGGATTTCTTGAGTGTGGTAGAATCTAGTTCAAAAGGACCCAAAATGATGAAGCTTTCACCACTTCCTTGGATGTCAATTCCATAACTTGACAATTTGAATAACTGTGAGTTTTTATATGGCCATCTTACATACCACTCTGATTGCAACATGCGTTAAAGATTTTTCCATTTAATATATTTGTATTACAGTGTTCTTTATTTACCATAATTAACCTCAGATTTCATTCAGAACCTAAAGGTATACGCTTAGCAAAGTTAAAAAAGCATGACTTTACTAAACTTATTAATGAGTCAGTAACTACACTGGAGTTTTTAGTAGGCCATTACTTTGATCCCTCCTAATACACCTATGAAGGAAGTACTATTATGGATGCTTTTACACATACAGATGCTCAGTTTAAGTCAGGTACTTCAAGTTAATAAATAATTTGAACTCATATCTCTCTTATTCCTTCAATTGTGTTTCTAACCATTATACTATACAGCTTTTGACTGGGCTGAAAATGAGTAATTGCTCTAACTTTACTAACCATAATCTATTTTTGAATCAAATTTAATTTTTTAATCAAAGTTCGTTTTATCTCCATGTCATCTCTCAATTCCATACAACATTTCTAATATGCCCATTTGGTTTCATAATGTGCTTTATTGACATGTTCCATATTCTTTGATATTTTTAATTGGCTACATCTTATATTTCATCTTCTTTAACTTGTATTTCCAACTTTAAAATATTTTGGCAAACTTCTAAATGACATTTTAAACACTGCCCCCCCACCATTCACACTCATGAATAAGGAATGCACACAAAAGTTGTTAACCAAATGCTTACTTTTTGAAAAGCACTATTCGAGGTCCTAGAGGGAAAACAAATCATCTTCCAATTGCTGAAGCCAACATATTTCATGACTTCAAAATATTTGAGATGATTGACAATTCTTTACCTGAATTTCTGGTGGCTCATCCTCTGCTGTTCATTCTTACCCCCAACATTGCCTGTTAAGACCTTAAATCCTCTAAAATATATTCAACAGCCAGAATAATTTCCTACTTTTTTCCCTAAACTCTCTCTTTTAGGGGTCTGTTCTTGACATTTATATGAAGATCTTTCAGTAGCTTTCACCCAGCTTTCAGAAAGAAAAAAAAATTACGAACTCCTTTGAATAATCCACAAACTTAGGAATCATCTCTTTCCACCCCACTTAGCAATAGAACCATCATTTAACTCCTTGCTTTCTCCAGGCCACACACTCCTCATTTTCTCACTTCTCTGCCTCTTTCAAATTAAATTCAAGCTTTAAAATTTGGCCTAGGTTTACTTCCTTGAGGAATTGTAAATGCTTAATAAATACTTGTGGAATAAATTAATTTGAAATTTTGGATATATGCATGTAATTTTCACATGTCTATCTCTTAGCAGGAAAGTTTCAATCAGGCATTTCTAATAGTCTGTTTTCCACCTAAATATCTCAGTACATAAAACCCAACACACATACATGTGAAATCAGAATCCTGTCACCCCAACCAGCTGTTGCTCTTGGCTCGTTTTTTGCTTTTCCTCTTTAAAGTTGCACCATCATTCTCCCAATCACACAGGAGTGGAGGAAAAACCACTACTTTTTTCATAATTGAGTCTCTTAATCTCTATGAACTTTATTTTTTCTGTATCAAAAATGAGAGTTGTGCAATAAAAGACCTCTAAAAGCTAAGGCCAGGTTTAAAATTCTATAGGTCTATGAGTGGAAAATATACAACAACAACAACAACAAAATCATATAACTGTCTTACCTTCAATCTTTAACTATTCTAAAACTCTTACCATTCTGTATTTAAATTTAAAAAAAATGGAGAAATATAGAAAACAGGTTAGGAGTTTTTATTATTTGCCTTCACTGAAATGGACTAAATGGCCTGTCTGTCCCTATGGAAAGGAATAGGTTTTTTCTAGGTACTACACCACCACCAAATGGACGGTGCTCCTTCTTACTGTGAAAAGTAGATCTGTAAATTAAACTGCAGCTAGATGTAAATAATAAAGAAGACATTAAAAATAAATTTTGCATACAAAAGTCAATATAAAAATTGACTTTAATTGCTAATAATATATATTTACAGACACACTATACATATGTATGTATCTCATATATATATGTACATATAAACTAAAAACCAATTAATAGTTTTATTCTCAATTGAAAACAACATTTTGAAGAAAATGTGGAGAAATGACAAAAATCCCAGGTACATAACTTTAATTTCTTTCCCTTCCTTCCTTCTTTTTTTCTTTCTTCCCTTTTATCTTGATTTTTCAACAACTGTGCTAAAATCTCAACTACTTTTAACATTAACTGGTATAATCCAGATTTCATATGATGCCTTTTCTATTTGAGGTAAACTGTTCTGTTTCACGGCTCAACTCAGCAAGTCTAGGAACAAGAAGTCAAACAAGATTTCTTTTTGTTGATGTTTCCAAAATGCTCAACTATCCATTTAATTTTACCACATTTTGACTGGTCTGGTGGAATAATGTTAAGGCAGGGAATAAAATATACTGCAAGTACTTTGAAGCAAGTAAAAACTATTTTTTTCATATTTGACCAAGAAAAGTAAATATAGATATTCCTGGTCCTTTCTCATACTCTTCACAGGCCTACTGCAATCTCTGTATAATCCAGTCCTCAGTAGTATTTTTTTTTCCTGATACAGAACAGAGGAAAAAATGGTTGGTCTTATTTCACAGAACTAACTTGATACTTTATGTGTTTATTTAAACTACAAATCAGTCAATTACTGGCCAAAATATTTGAAGGATTTGTTGAAACAGGGGGCCCATCTCCCCTTATTCTCACTCCATCCCAGACTAAACCCTGGTTCAATTCTGCTTCCACAGATTTGGTCTGGAGACAAATTAGGATTAGGTTTTTTTGCTTTCTATCCTAAAACACATATTTAGAGTCAAAACTAAATCATAAATTAATGTTTAATTCATGAAACAGTATGTTTATAAAGCCATTTATGCATCTCTATCCTTTCATGGTTCCCGAACAATTACAGATTATAAACTCCAAATTTCTGATAGTACTCAAGGCCCCTTACAATCTGCCATTAATCTAATTTTTCAACTTTATTCCACTAAAATATGGTTTTTTGAGTCAGTCCCATTCGTATTGGACTTGTGACTTTATTTCATTCTCTCTGCTTTGGTATCCATATCAAGAAAATGAAAATAATGATACTGTGTTTTCACAGGTAAACATTACATGACCCGACAAATATAAAGGTTTAACAGAATTCCTAGCCCATATTTACCTTTTGATAAATATTATTTCCTTTTCACTAGATTCTTTGAAAGCACACTCTAATCAAATAACCAATATTACCTATTGTTACTAAAGCTGAAGCTCGAATATTCTGGCCACCTGATATGAAGAGCTGACTCAGTGGAAAAAACTCCAATGCTCAGAAAGATTGAAGGCAAAAGGAGAAGGAGTCGGCAGAGCATGAGATGGTTAGATAGTATTACCAACTCAATGGACATATATTTGAGCAAGCTCTGGGAGATAGTGGAGGACAGAGCAGCCCGGCATGCTGCAGTCCATGGGGTCGCAAAGAGAGACATGACTTAGAGACTGAGTAACAACCACCACCACACACATACCTAGAAATTTCCTGAATACACACAAACAGAAGTACATTGTGCACAACTTTTCACAGCCATACCTAGATGTGTTCCTTTTTCTGAGCTCTTTCCTTTTGCTCTGCTTGGAATATCCCCTTCCACTCAATTTCTCTCCACATCATCTTGCATTTTCAAATCATAGCTATACTTCAAGACTAAGCTTATCTGTTTTCGTTTTTAGAAAGCCCTTCTTCACTTCCACTCTCTGTGAAACCCCTCCAAGAGCCACCCTACTGTCCCACATTTGAAATGAATCCAACTCATTTTTGATTTATTGTGATTTGCACACATAAACTGGATGTGTTTGAAGAGTGGTCCTCAAAGCACCAATCCACAACAAGCTGCCCCCAAATGGAAATCAACCCTATCAATAAGCACCCTTAAGTTGAGTTCAGCTGATGTTCCTTTCCTACCAAGACTTTCTTGATGAAGCACAGACCACATTTTCAGCAGCACTGCTCTGGAACCATTTGTTCCTTTTCTTCTTCAGCCAGAAAATGCTGTTCTTCTCCCATAAACTCCCATGTGCTGTGCTTAGTCACTCAGTTGTGTCCGACTCTTTGTCACCCAATGGAATGTATCTCGCCAGGCTCCACTGTCCATGGAGATTCTCCAGGAAAGAATACTGGAGAGAGTAGCTATGCCTTCCTCCAGGGTCTCCCGTACTGCAGGTGGATTCTTTTTTTTTTTTTTTGCAGGTGGATTCTTTACCATCTGAGGCACCAGAGAAGCCCAAGAATAATGGAGTGGGTAGCCTAACCATTCTCCAGGGGATCTTCCCCATCCATTAATTGAACCCAGGTCTCCTGCACTCCAGGCAGATTGTTTACCAGTTGATCTACCAGGGAAGCCCATAAACTCCCATAGCATATCATAAACCCCTCCACTTGTAACACTCACCACAGTATTATCAAAGCGTTAATTAGGACTTTTATGCATATCCATTTTCTGAGATTGTGAATTCTCAAAGATAAAATGTGCCCTTTTCATGTTTTCATCTAGCATATTTCATACCTAAAATATTGCATAAATGTTAGCTTAATTGAGATGACTTCTCTCCCCTATCACTACTCTGAAGGATGCGGCATTTAAGATGTAGGTAAAACACGGCCTCCTTTGCAACCATTTTCTCCTGTCATTCTGGCAGTCATAATACACCTGGGTGCAGACAGTATTGGAGAGTGTTGAAAAAAAGACTAAATGTAGAGGGTGCTTAGAATGAAAGAGAAGTAATAGAAAATACAATGAAGAACATAGTAGCATACAGAACTTCATGTCAGAAGTAAAAGGACAGCTGAACTATTTCTCAAAGATTTAACACAGTTTGAGAAACCATCTGCCATTCAACCAGAATATTACAGAGATGGAGGAAGAGGCAGAAACAAAACTACAGTGAGAATTATACCCAATTTCCAAACTTTTTCCCATTATAAACCTAGAGGCCTATCAAATGCTAACTCATTTCACCAATACAGGCTCTATTTCTTGTCTTCTTCCAAACAAGAAAGCATATAAGAATGAACATTATAATGACTAATGAAAATAAAAGTTAATCTTGAATTTATATATATATATATATAACTTCACAAATAGCTTATAAATTTTTTTAAATGCAACAATTAAAACTACAGATGACACCAGCCTTATGGCAGAAAGTGAAGAACTAAAAAGCCTCTTGATGAAAGTGAAAGTGGAGAGTGAAAAAGTTGGCTTAAAGCTCAACATTCAGAAAAAAAGATCATGGCATTCAGTCCCATCACTTCATGGGAGATGGGTAAACACTGGAAACAGTGTCAGACTTTATTTTTGGGCTCCAAAATCACTGCAGATAGTGACTGCAGCCATGAAATTAAAAGATGCTTGCTTCTTGGAAGGAAAGTTATGACCAACCTAGATAGCATATTCAAAAGCAGAGACATTACTTTGCCAACAAAGGTCCGTCTAGTCAAGGCTATGGTTTTTCCAGTGGTCACGTATGGATGTGAGAGTTGGACTGTGAAGAAGGTTGAGCACTGAAGAATTGATGCTTTTGAACTGTGGTGTTGGAGAAGATTCTTGAGAGTCCCTTGGACTGCAAGGAGATCCAACCCGTCCATTCTGAAGGAGATCAGCCCTGGGATTTCTTTGGAGGGAAAGATGCTGAAGCTGGAACTCCAGTACTTTGGCCACCTCATGCGAAGAGTTGACTCATTGGAAAGGACTCTGATTCTGGGAGGGATTGGGGGCAGGAGGAGAAGGGGACGACAGAGGATGAGATGGCTGGATGGCATCACTGACTCGACGGACGTGAGTCTGAGTGAACTCCGGGAGTTGGTGATGGACAGGGAGGCCTGGCGTGCTGCGATTCATGGGGTCGCGAATAGTCGGACACGACGGAGCGACTGAACTGAACTGAGGGTACACTAGAAAACCAATACAGTTCCACTTGCATAGACCAACACAGAAGTTGAGCCCATTTGTAGCTAAGCTACAAGGTCTAAGGTTCTTATCACAATCCCACAATAACTATCCAACCTACTTTTCCCTTTTAGCCATATAGCCAGGTGTTTGGACATGAAAATAGGACTCTGTGTTAATTTTATCCTAAATTGGATTTGTGCCATTCCTAGTAGTTTTGCTGTATTCATATTTCTTTCGATGATTTCTGGTTGTACTGATCTTGCAATTTTTTTTTACTATTGCTACTCATATAATATTTACTACAATGTTGTTTTTATTTTTTTCAGTAGAGGTGCATAAACGAGGCACTTCACTCACTAAGGAAATCTCTTTATAATTACAGGGATCATATAAAAATCCCCTTCTCCACCATGGAAATCTGGTAGCTATTTGCAAGTAACAAAAATACTTAACTATTCAAAATCAGATGAAGGGGCAATTGTATTCTTTTAAAATTACAAAGGAAAAATCTGAAGGCATATCATATATTTTCCTCAAAAAATAATAAACAGTATCTTTGTGATAAATATTTAAAGAAACAAAATGTATATATATATATATATATATATATATATATATGGCTCATATATTAAACTTAAAAAGCATCTCAGTTACAAATAATGTAAAGTTTTCTTTTTGATGTCAGTTTTTGATTGTTTCACTATATCTGAATGAAGTACTCAACAAATAAAGAAGAAATAAAATATGGAAAGAAAAATAGTATTACATGAACATCATTTTTGTTCCTTTCATATTTTTATTAAATTTATTTTGTCTTATAGTTAACTGCATTACACAGAGTTACTAAAATCTTCTACCTTTATGTAAACTGCTACACTTCATACAATACACAAATTATTGTATGAAGTAAATAGTAACCTGACCTTTGTTTTGGATGAGAAGGTAAATGAATATTGGGATGGGTTGTTCAATATCACGATTCAAGCTACTAGAGGATTATGTTAACAAAGTGACCTATAAATAAGAATGACATTCTGACCTCAGACACAGAATAAGTAAACATGGAATGTAAGAGAGTAGATAAGAGGATTGGAGAAGAGAAAGAAGGGAAGCAGTAGGACTCTATATAAAAGGCAACTATGTGAAATTCTTTCAAAATTATTTACTGTTTTACCCACCACCAGGGCTACATAATCATCTTCCTGGGCCCTAAGAAATCTTGTCTTCATAAACCCCCTTCTCGCCATTAAAAAATTTATGATAATAATAGTTTTAAACTACATAATATATTTAAAACTATATTTTGTGAGTCCAGTGGTAGAAATATTAAAATAATAGTATTATATACTAAAACATTTTCTTCAATATAAAGGTTCATGCTTTTCTTCATATTTTAAAAGAACTCAAAACATTCTTATGGATCCCTGAAAGTACTATGCCTACAGTGCTGGATGGATAAAAGGGCCCTGTCTATGTCAACAGCTTTTCTCTCCAAGCAATTTTTCTTTTTCTTTCTTCTCATTATTCTAAGACTAATGGTAGTGTTACATCTTTGCAAAGACTGATTTAACACAACACTTATATTACATTTATTTTCACTGAATGTTTTGTGTATGTTATGTTTATCTACTTGTCTACCTGCAACAGAGCTTCCCTAAGTGGCTCAGTGGTAAAGAATCAGCCTGCCAATGCAGGATACACGGGTTTGATCGCTGGTCCGGGAAGAAGCCCTACAGAAGAAAATGGAAACCCACTCCAGTATTCTTGCCTGGAGAACCGCATGGAGCCTGATGTGCTACAGTCCACGGAGTTACAGAGAAGCTGGACAAGACTTGGCAACTTAAAAGCAGCAACAGCATAGCTCCATCATGGTGACCAATGATTTTGTGAGCTTTCATCTTAAATCCTCAAAACTGTAAGTACAAACACACATATAGCCGGACTGATTCTCATCTTCTAGAAGTTATATTATCTGTCATTAAATGATCTGAAAGTACAGTCTCTTATGATTTGATACAAACAAAGCATCAAAACAACTGAAAACTGTATAGACAATACTACGTAAACTTCAAAGTTGCTAAAAGACTGGATCTTAAACGTTGCCACCGTAAAAAAAAAAAAAAAAAAAAACAGTAATAATAAAATAACTATGTAATGTGATAGAAGTGCATTAGCTTCACATCCAAGGGCAGAGAAGCCCCAGCAAGATGGTAGGCACTGGAGTCACGGTTGCCCAGCACTGGAGAGACTTTGAGGAGATACCCCATATTCAAGGGCAAAGAAGCCCCAGCAAGGTAGTAGATGCTGGAGCGGTGGCTGCGTGGTGCTGGAGCGGTGGCTGCGTGGTGCTGGAGCGGTGGCTGCGTGGTGCTGGAGCGGTGGCTGCGTGGTGCTGGAGCGGTGGCTGCATGGTGCTGGAGCAACTTTGAGGAGACACCCCACATCCAAGGGCAAAGGAGAAGCCCTACCAAGATGTAAGGAGGGGCGAAACTGCATTTAGAATCAAACCCCATACCTGCTAGAGATGCTCAGAGGGCTCAAACAAACCTTGCGTGAACCAGGACCCAGAGACCCCACAGAGACTGAGACAGAACTGTGTTTGAGTGTCTCTAGAGGTACAGGTCAGCAGTGGACTGCCACAGGGGCAGGGGCTTTGGGTGCAGTACACCTGGGCATGGCATAAGCCCTCTTGGAAGAGGTCACCATTAACCCCACCGTAGAGGTGCCAGAACTTACACAAGACTGGAGAAGCAGACACTTGGAGGGCACAAACAAACCTTGTGCTCATCAGGATCCAAGAGAAAGGAGCAGTGACCCCACAAGAGACTGACTCAGACTTGCCCAGGAGTGTCCAGGCGGCTCCGGCAGAGGTGTGGGTCACCAGTGGCCTGGTGCAGGGTTGAGAGCACGGAGTGTAGCACTGCATGCATGGGACCTTTGATGGACGTCTCCATTACCTTCATTACCTCCACCATAGTTTGGCCCCAGTTAAATAACAAAGAGGAAATACAACCCCACCCATCAACAGAAAATTGGATTAAAGATTTATTGAGTTATGTCCCCCTACTACCTGATCAGAACAAGACCCAATTTCCCCATCAGTCTGTCTCTCCCATCAGGAAGCTTCCATAAGCCTCTTATCCTTCTCCATCAGAGGGCAGACAGACTGAAAACGACAATCACAGAAAACTAATCTGATCACATGGACCACGGCCTTGTCTAACTCAATGAAACTATGAGCCATGCCATGTAGGGCCATCCAAGACAGACAGGTCATGGTGGAGAATTCTAACAAAACGTGGTCCACTGGAGAAGAGAATGGCAAACCACTTCAGTATTCTTGCCTTGACAACCCCATGAACAGTATGAAAAGGCAAAAAGATAGGACACTGAAAGATGAACTTCCCAGGTCGGTAGGTGCCCAATATGCTACTGGAGATCAGTGGAGAAATAAATCCAGAAAAATGAAGAGACGGAGCCAAAGAAAAAACAACACACAGTTGTGGATGTGACTGGTGATGGAAGTAAACTCTGATGCTGTAAAGAGCAATATTGCATGGAACCTGGAATGTTAAGTCCATGAATCAAGGTAAATTGGAAGCAGTCAGACAAGAGATTGCAAGAGTGAACATCTACATTTTAGGAATCAATGAACTAAAGTGTACTGGAATGGGTGAATTTAACTCAGATGCCTATTACATCTACTACTGTGGGCAAGAATCCCTTAGAAGAAGTGGAGTAGCCCTCACAGTCAACAAAAGTCCGAAATGCAGTACTTGAATGCAATCTCAAAAACAACAGAATGATCTCTGTTCGTTTCCAAGGCAAACTATTTAATATCACAGAAACCCAAGTCTATGCTCTGACCAGTGGAGAAGGAAATGGCAACCCACTCCAGTAATCTTTTCTGAAGAATTCCATGGACAAAGGAGCCTGGCACGCTACAGTTCATGGAGTTGCAAAGAGTCAGGTATGACTGAGCAACTATCACACACTCACTCATGCTGCGACCAGTAATGTTGAAGAAGCTGAAGTTGAATGGTTCTATGAAGACCTACAAGACCTTCTAGAATTAACACCCAAAAACGATGTCCTTTTCATTATAGGGGACTGGAATGCAAATGTAGGAAGTCAAGAAATACCTGGAGTATCAGGCAAATTTGGCCTTGGAGTACAGAATGAAGCAGGGCAAAGGCTAATAGAGTTTTGCCAAGAGAACACACTGGTCATTGCAAACACCCTCTTCTAACAACACAAGAGAAGACTCTACACATGGACATCACCAGATAATCAATACCAAAATCAGATCGATTATATTCTTTGCAGCCAAAGATGGGGAAGCTCTATATAGTCAGCAAAAACAAGACTGGGAGCTGACTGTGGCTCAGATCATGAACTGCTTATTGCCAATTCAACTTAAACTGAAGAAAGTAGGGAACCAGTAGACCATTCAGGTATGATCTAAATCAAATCCCTTAGGATTATACAGTAGAAGTGAGAAATAGGTTTAAGGGATTAGATCTGATAGACAGAGTGCCTGATGAACTATGGATGGAAGTTCATGACACTGAACAGGAGGCAGGGATCAAGAGCATCCCCAAGAAAAAGAAATGCAAAAAGGCAAAATGGTTGTCTGAGGAGGTGTTACAAATAGTTGTGAAAAGAAGAGAAGTGAAAAGCAAAAGAGAAAAGGAAATATATACCCATTTGAATGCACAGTTCCAAAGAATAGCAAGAAGAGATAAGAAAGCCTTCCTCAGAGATCAATGCAGAGAAATAGAGCAAACAGCAGACTGGGAAACACTGAGATCTCTTCAAGAAAATTAGAGATACCAAGGGAACATTTCATGCAAAGATGGGCTCAATAAAGGCCAGAAATACTATGGACCTAACAGAAGCAGAAGATATTAAGAAGAAGTGGCAAGAATACACAGAAGAACTGTACAAAAAAGATCTGCACAACCAAGATAATCATAATGGTGTGATCACTCACCTAGAGCCAGACGTCCTGGAATGTGAAGTCAAGTGGGCCTTAGAAAGCTATTTCAAATCCTGAAAGATGATGCTCTGAACGTGCTGCACTCAATATGCCAGCAAATTTGGAAGTCTCAGCAGTGGCCACAGGACTGGAAAAGGGCAGTTTTCATTCCAATCCCAAAGAAAGGCAATGCCAAGGAATGCTCAAACTGCTGCACACTTGCACTCATCTCACATGCTAGTAAAGTAATGCTCAAAAATCTTTAAGCCACCCTTCAACAGTACATCAAATGTGAACTTCCAGATGTTCAAGCTGGATTTAGAAAAGGCAGAGGAACCAGAGCTCAAATCGCCAACATCCACTGCATCATCAAAAAAGCAAGAGTTCCAGAAAAACACCCTCTTCTGCTTTATTGACTATGCAAAAGCTTTTGACTGTGTGTATCACAACAAACTGTGGAAAATTCTTAAAGAGATGGGCATACCAGACCCTCTGATCTCCCTCCTGAGAAATCTGTATGCACATCAGGAAGCTACAGTTAGAACTGGACATGGAACAACAGACTGGTTCCAAATTGGGAAAAGAATATGTCAAGCCTGTATATTGTCACCCTGCTTATTTAAGTTATGCAGAGTACATCATGAGAAACACTGGGCTGGATGAAGCAGAAGATGGAATCAAGATTGCCAGGAGAAATATCAATAACCTCCAATATGCAGATGACACCTCACTTATGGCAAAGAGTAACTAAAGAGCCTCTTCTTAATGAAAGTGAGAAAAAAGTTGGCTTAAAACTCAACATTCCAAAAACTAAGATCATGACATCTGGTCCCATTACTTCATGGCAAATAGATGGGGAAACGCTGGAAACAGTGGCAGACTTTATTTTTGGGGTCTCCAAAATCACTGCAGATGGTGACTGCAGCCATGAAATTAAAAGATGTTTGCTCCTTGGAAGAAAAGTTATGACAAACCTAGACAGCATATTAAAAAGCAGAGAAATTACTTTGCCAACAAAGGTCCGTCTAGTCAAAGCTATGGCTTTTCCAGTAGTCATGTATAGGTGTCAAAGTTGGACAATAAAGAAAGCTGAGCACTGAAGAATTGATGCATTTGAACTGTGGTGTTGGAGAAGACTCTTGAGAGTCCCTTGGACTGCAAGGAGATCCAACCAGTCCATCCTAAAGGAGATCAGTCCTGAATATTCACTGGAAAGACTGATGCTGAAGCTGAAACTCCAGTATTTTGGCCACTTGATGCCAAGAACTGATTCATCTGAAAAGACCATGATGCTGGGAAAGATTTAGGGCAGGAGGAGCAGGGTGCGACAGAGGATGAGATGGTTGGATGGCACCACCGACTCAATGGACATGAGTTTGAGTAAATTCTGGGAGTTGGTGATTGACAGGGAATGGTGTGCTGCAGTCCACAGGGTCGCAAACTCAGACGTGACTAAGCGACTGAACCAAACTGAACTGATAAGGGTATTCATATTAAAATATATATGTAATCAAATCAACACACTGTACTCAGGAAGTTTACACAAAATAAATAAAATAAAATTGAAAACTTTATATGTATTCAGGGTATAGACTGGAAGCAGAACTATTAAAGTACTGGATTATTAGTTTAAAACACTTCTTTCCTTTTTGTGGATATTGAAGTCGCAGTTCTCAATATACACTTTTATGATCATAATATTAATAATATTTAGCTGGACTAGTTAGTACTAGTTTGCTCTACAGGTTGAGATTTGTATTGTATCATTATTAATATATGCTTGATTTTAGAACACTTGGGGAGAAAGTTATCATTAAAAAAATTCTGAAGGCTGCCTATGTAACTATGCAAGTAATGGAGACACAAATCTTGCTAGTCGTGTTAGCCAGTGTACTCTAAATCAAAGGGGTGATAGATACTCCTAGTATATAGACTGTTTTCACATTCAGTAATGAATTAATGCTAAACCAGTGGAATAAAATATATTCACCAAATGCACAGATAGACAAAACGACCTTTGCTCTCAAACTCTCTAATGCTGTAAAATATTAGCAAGGTCTAGTTTAATATCTTACTTTCCTCATATGAGACAGCTTTAGCAAATAAAAAATAATCATTTTTAAAAGTTACATTATTTTTAGCTAATAAGCAAAAATTCTCTTTCACTGTAAAAATATTCATATTTTTATTTTTCATTAAATCAATATCTCTGAGCACTTGATTCCAGGGCCAAGAATTAACTTTAATGTTACTTCTGACACTAAAAGTAAACCACTTGTTTATATGTTAATGAACCCTTAATATAAAGTATCAGTTTATATGTCTTGTCAGCCAAGGTATTCATTCTCAAGCACACCTCAACTGCAGATTCTTAGCATATATTTCAATTTCATACTATATTTTTTACTTAAACAGTCTACGATTTTTTGCTTTAGATTATATCATTTTATTTCCTTTTTTCTTTTTTTGCCACAAAGCATATATGGGAGTCTACTGGTAAAGGATTACTACCCACAATGGAAGTAAAGCACACAAGGATGAATTGTATTCATAAGGCAAGTTCAAAGAGCTACATGTGTTTAGTCATTATGCTACTATTATTTAACTTGTTATTAAATAAAGAACTTTCCCATAACTTAGATTACAAAAGACTTTCACTGGATGTACTTTACTACTGAGCTAAAGGCTCTGGTAAAGACTCTGATGCTGAGAGGGACTGGGGGCAGGAGGGGAAGGGGAAGACAGAGGATGAGATGGTTGGATGGCATCACCGACTCAAGGGACGTGAGTCTGTGAACTCCGGGAGTTGGTGATGGACAGGAAGGCCTGGCGTGCTGCGATTCATGGGGTATTTGAACATTAGTTTATTTAAGTACAGTAAATTGACATCAGAGTTGTTCAAAGAGGAAGTCCATCCCAGTGCCACACTTTGTCCTTGAGTAGTCACTGCTGGCTGTCAACTCCTAGCAGCAGTGAGGCAATCAAGTTTAGCCAAGCACTGTAACAGATAACTCTGTAACCCAGTTGCTCTTAGACATCTCTAGACATTTGAGAGGGGCCTAGTGAAACTACTGTCTTTTAAAAGATTCCTCTAAAGGGGAGGAAACAAGAACAATGTTTGGTAAAAACACACTATGTTTCATTCAGTAATTGAAAACCAAGTAGAAGAGAAATTTTAAATAGTACAAGCAGCGACCTAGAATGTAATCACCAAAAGCTAAAGTTATAGGACAGGAAACAGAATGAAAAAAAAAAAAAAAAAGATTCCAAGATGACCCGGAGCCGAAGATGAACTTGAAGAGGCACAAGCTGATAACAGGGCTCTGCTGAGCATAGGTAAATTCTACAGTGAGACTGAACTTCAACCAAAGCAAACTCTGAAGGGAAATGATTAGTTCTATAAATAATGAGAAAATGCTCTGGAAGACAGACTGTACTTAAAACAAACTACCTAAAGTTCTCTACCTGTACTGCTTTCCATTTCAAAAGATGGAAAAGGCAATAGAATTTTGTTGCATGATACTCCTTAATAGCTCAGAAACCATCAAGCTTTAACAGATATTTTCTAGCAAAAGTGAACAGCTTAAGAGTAAGCCACCACCAACCTCCTATTCTGTTCAACAGTCCTGGCTCAAGGCTACGACCACAGGACAGTGGATTTTCTTGGCATGTTTAAACTGAGAAGTGCATCTCACCTAATGTTAGACTTGTAACAAATTATGAGGAAGATTTTCTTTGTCCATGAACGTGAGTAATCTTAAAATGAAGCAGGAAGCTTCTATTCAATACTCATGAAGCATAATCTTTTGGCTTAAAAACAATAACACATGATGAGACATTATTAAGATAAACTGTAAATTAACTTTTCTAAAAAAAATGAAAGAGTATAGAGAACAAAATATGTTTTTTATCATTAAGAAGTTATCTGCTGAAAGGTTTTCATTAGGATACCTAAGTACTTCAGGGCTTGCCTGGTGGCTCAGCTGGTAAAGAATTCACCTGCAATGTGGGAGACCTGGATTCGATCCCTGGGTTAGGAAGATCCCCTGGAGAAGGGAAAGGCTACCCACTCCAGTATTCTGGCCTGGAGAATTCCATGGACTGTATAGTCCATGGGGTCACAAAGAGTCAGACATGAGTGAACAAATTTCACTTCACTTCAAGGACTTCAGAAGATCATTTTAGGTTCTATAATTATAGAAAAATTCCTGTATCCTTTCCTTCTTAATTAAAATTTCTCATAATTCTGGAAAAAAAACCTACTGTTTTTTCTTGAATAAAAAATTCCACAATTTTAAAAACAGAAAGGAAAGAAGGGCAAAAAAAAGGAGGGACGGAATGGAGGAAAGGAGATAGGGAAAAGGGGATAAGGAGTCAGGGATAAACCTGATAAAACATTCAATGAAAGCCACAATAATAAATGAGCCTGATTTGTTGCTGACTGTATAAGGAACTAGATAATTTTATCATTAAATTTGAAGCATCTGTTAGTTTGAGATTATACCAGTACTACTCTATTGATTACTTACGAAGGCTGTGTATAAAGCAGTGGGTGTTGAATTGTATCAAATATCTTTCTGAGGATTTTCAAACAAGATTTCTCCTTCAGCAGGTAAGGATATAGACCAGAGATTGACAAAGATTTTCAGTAACAGGCCAGACATCAAATATTTTCAGGTTTAGGGCAATAGGGTCTTTGTAGCAACTACTCAACTCTGCCAATGTGGTGCAAGAGCATCTTGAACCACAGTATGTGGATGGGCGTGGCTGTGAGAAATAGACATAGAGAATGGACTGTGGACACAGAGGGGCAAGGAGAGAATGGGATGAATTGAGAGAATAGCACTGAAACATATGAATTAGCACATGTAAAACAGATAGTAGGAAGCTGCTGTATAACACAGAGAGCCCAGTCTAGCATTCTGTGATGACATAAAGGGGCTGGATGGGGTAGGGAGTAGGAGGGAGGTTCAAGAGTGAGGGGACAGATGTATATTTATGGCTGATTAATATTGTTGTATGGTAGAAACCAACACAACATTGTAAAGGAATTGTCTTTCAATTTTCTTTTTTGAAAAAAAAGAACAGACAGTAGGGCAGATTTGGCCATTAAGCCAGATTTAGTCAGCAAACCTGGCAGGCAGTAGCTTACATAAGCTACTGCTAACATGCATGTCCGACTCTTTGTGACCCCATGGACTGGAGCCCACCAGGCTCTTCTGTCCATGGGATTCTCCAGGCAAGAATACTGGAGTGGTTTGCCATGCCTTCCTCCAGGGGATCTTCCCAACCCAGGGCTCAAACCTGCATCTCTTCTGTCTGCTGCATTGGCAGGTGGGTTCTTTACCACTCCTGTCCCCTGGGAAGCCCAACTGCTAACAGTGACTATGCTAATCTGTATTTCTATTTATCAAACTCTGCTTGCGTTTCCCGAAATAACTCTTCTTAGTCATGGTCTAGTAAGTTTAGTAAAATGCACTAACAAATTTCTCTAATACTTCATTTAGAACTTCTGCATATATATTGAAAATGAGATTGAACTTCTTCTAGGGGAGTGGTCAGTTATGCTAATTGGAGAGTTTATTATTTTGCTCTGGAAAAAAGTTTTATACAACATGATAATTCTGTTTCTTAGAAGCTGAAGATACTAAATTGTTTATGGGTAACAATTTTAAAGCTACTCTTTGAGTCGGAAAAAAAGTCTTTTATGGATAGAGTCTGTTTAGGTTTCCCACTTTCTCTGTAGTCCTATAAAATCATGCATTTCAATGAGATTATCAAATTTGTTAATAAGTTTAAACAGTTGTATTTGCCAGTATATGGTCAATGGGATACAACTCTCCAGGGATTGATTCAAGAGGCAATAAAGAAAAGCTCTATGACTGATTAAGTGTGGGAAATATTATGCAAGATAAAGCTAACGAGGTCTCTGAAAAAAAGGACCAACTTCTCAAAACATTTAACATACCATGTGGAATGTCAGTATCAAAAGGTGAGATTATGAATTACATTATGAAATGCTTCCCTAATTAATGTGACTAAAAAACCTTTGCTTTAGACACTGCATAGAACATGTGATCTTTAGAATACAATTTTGAAAATGTTAGATTATAAATAAACAATTTATAAGATCTCCATGAATGTAATAAGGTTAGCCCAAAGCAGTTGTTATTTTGTGTATATGTGTTTGTTTGATTTTTCATTTATTAATCTAGGGAGAAGTATCCCCAATTTTCTTCTAGTTCATTTAATTCATTTCTTATATTCCTCAGGATCTGTTTTATAACTTTATTAGGGTGATTTTACTACAATGTGTTTTTGCTTTCAAAGTCTGAATGTTTTGTTCTTTCGCCATTCATTCTACTTAATATTGAAGGCACTAAAACTATACATTTGGCTAATATTAAAAATTTCAACATATCACAAAAGTTTTTATATCCATGCTGTTGTTTTTTAAGCATCTTGTAGCTTTTATTTTAATATAAAAATTATTTAGTAGTGTACACTTTAAAAGAATTTAATGACCTACATATAGAGAGCTGTTAAGTCAATTCCAGTAAGTATGTTCATCAAATACTTTATGCATTTATTTGTGTTCTGTTTCATCCATCTGTAAGAGAGAAAATAATATTTAAAAATCTCTAATTATAGAGACTTCACTGGTGGTCCAGTTGTTAAGATTTCACACTTCCACTGCATGGAGACTGGTCTGATCCCTGTTTACGGAACTAAGATACCACATGCCACAAGGCCAAAAACAAACAACAACAAAATCTCAGTATAACTATGCTTCTATCAATATCTCATATTTCTAATATTTTTCCTTTCTTTAGTTTATTATAATTTTTTCTTTTTAAAGTTCATTTCATGTATAATGTTCATGACATTTTATTTCTATACAACATAAAAGTACTCTATCTCAGGTATTTGATTTAATTTGGTCTGATAATATGATACCTCCGACTTCTGTGAATGCTTTCTACATAGTCTTTTGAGACCCCATGGACTGTAGCCTGACAGACTCCTCTGTGCATGGGATTTCCCAGGAAAAAATACTGGAATGAGTTGCCATTTCCTTCTCCAAGGGATCTTTCCAACCCAGGGATCAAACTCATGTCTGATACATTGGCAAGTGGATTCTTAAGCACTGAGCCACCTGGAGAGCCCTTATTATATTTTACCCCTGCACAATTTTAACATTTTCATGTTATATGTCCAAAATTCTTAAGGAGTATAAAACTAGATATATTTTTTAATCCAGAAAAAAATAATTAAAAGAAAGTTTTCCCATTTACAATTAAAGTGATAACTGAATCTTTTACTTCTTGTTTTATAGACTTTCTCTGTATTTTTATTTCACTCAGTTTTTCTGCCTATTCTGGAAAATACTGTATGACATTGACTTTTTAAATATTGAAAGTGATATGACCCAGCAATCCCACTGCTGGGCATACACACCGAGGAAACCAGAATTCAAAGAGACACGTGTACCCCAATGTTCATTGCAGCACTGTTTATAATAGCCAGGACATGGAAGCAACCTAGATGCCCATCAGCAGATGAATGGATAAAGAAAGCTGTGGTACATATACACAATGGAGTATTACTCAGCCATTAAAAAGAATATATTTGAATCAGTTCTAATGAGGTGGATGAAACTGGAGCCTATTATACAGAGTGAAGTAAGCCAGAAAGAAAAAAACCAATACAGTATACTAATGCATATATTCTTTGGAACTCTGCATTCAGATGCTTCTATCTTTCCTTTTCTCCTTTGCTTTTCGCTTCTCTTCTTTTCACAGCTATTTGTAAGGCCTCCCCAGACAGCCATTTTGCTTTTTTGCATTTCTTTTCCATGGGGATGGTCTTGATCCCTGTCTCCTGTACAATGTCACGAACCTCATTCCATAGTTCATCAGGCACTCCTATCTATCATATCTAGGCCCTTAAATCTATTTCTCACTTCCACTGTATAATCATAAGGGATTTGATTTAAGTCATACCTGAATGGTCTAGTGGTTTTCCCTACTTTCTTCAATTTAAGTCTGAATTTGGCAATAAGGAGCTCATGATCTGGGCCACAGTCAGCTCCTGGTCTTGTTTTTGTTGACTGTATAGAGCTTCTCCATCTTTGGCTGCAAAGAATAAAATCAACCTGATTTCGGTGTTGACCATCTGGTGATGTCCATATGTAGAGTCTTCTCTTGTGTTGTTGGAAGAGGGTGTTTGCTGTCTGAGTGAACTCTGGGAGTTGGTGATGGACAGGGAGGCCTGGCGTGCTGCGATTCATGGGGTCGCAAAGAGTCGGACATGACTGAGCGACTGAACTGAACTGAACTGAACGCATATATATGGAATTTAGAAAGAAGGTAACGATAACCCTGTATGCCAAACAGTAAAAGAGACACAGATGTATAGAACAATCTTGGACTCTGGGAGAGGGCGAGGGTGGGATGATTTGGGAGAATGACATTGAAACATGTATAATATCATATGTGAAATGAATCGCCAGTCCAGGTTCGATGCATGATACAGGATGCTTGGGGCTGGTGCACTGGGATGACCCAGAGTGATGGTATAGGGTGGGAGGTGGGAGGGTGGTTCACGATGGGGAACACGTGTACACTCATGGCGAATTCATGTTGATGTATGGCAAAACCAATACAATATTGTAAAATAATTAGCCTCCAATTAAAATAAATAAATTTATATTAAAAAATATTGAAAGTGAAAATGAAAGTTGCTCAGTCCTGTCCAACTCTTTGCAACCCCATGGACTATACAGTGCGTGAAATTCTCCAGGCCAGAATACTGGAGTGGGTAGTCTTTCCCTTCTCCAGGGGATCTTCCCAACCCAGAGATCGAACCCAGGTCTCCTGCATCCCAGGCAAATTCTTTACCAGCTGAGCCACAAGAGAAACCCAAGAATACCAGAGTGGGTACCCTATTCCTTCTCCAGCAGATCTTCCCAACCCAGGTTTAAATATTGAAGATCTCCTCAAAAATAACCTACAATAATCAAGTATGCTATTTATTATAGGCATCCAGTCCTAGAATAAGGCTCTCTACCATCCCATATTTATGAGTGATTAATGGTTATGGTTATGGTTGTCTGACACTCAGGCTACTGTCCCCCTCCAAACCACCCACATGGTTCTGTGTTAGATGATAGTGAAGTTTACCAGGATGCAGTCCTGTTACTTTTTGACATGCTGCTGTTTCATGACATAGAATGGTATCTGTCCTCCACAACTTTCTGTATCAAATTCACAATTTACCTCAGAGAAATTCTTCCAAGTTTTAGTATATGATTCTGCAGGGTTCTCATTAAACATATTTATTAAATAAATAAGAGGGAAGGAGAAGTAAGAGATAAGGGGAAGCTTAATATTTTTGATAATACCATATTGGACTCTCCTGGTCTCACAGTGGATAAGAATCCACTTGCCAAGACAAGGGACACGGGTTGGATCCCTGGTCCAGGAAGATGCCACATGCAGCTAAGCCTGTGCGCTGCAACTACTAAGCTCACCCTCTGGAACCCATGCGCTGCGACTACTGAAGCCATGCACCTAGATGCTGGGCTCTGCAACAGGGCAAGTCACCGAATGAGAAGGCTGCACACCACAGCGAAGAGCAGCCTCCATTCTCCTCAACTAGAGAAAGCCCATGAAGAGCAACAAAGACCCGGCAGAGCCAAACATCTTAAAAACAAAATTAATTACTTAATTTAAAAAATTTTGGTGATACCATATCAATTTACCTCTAAGTCCTGAACTTAACAAAAAATAATAATAATAATTACTTCTCAATGTTAGAAATAGTTAAACATAAGAGAGGGGGGCTACCAAGTGACTTTCTCTCAAGTAGAAAAGCTGCTAATGCATCTAATCTGACAAAAAATATATTAGGGAAGAAAAAATTATCAACAGGGAGAAGAAGGAGGAAAAGACTGTGTTCAGAAGTCATCTCTATAACAATATAGAGCATTACTACAGCAACTTAAGAATGTTTTGTCATTTTCTTTTCATTGAAAAACACCATGTTTATGACAATGCAAACTTTCTTGACATTAAACACCCTATGTTAGTCAAACAGTATGGTATCAGGGCATCTTAGGAAGGATTTAACTAGTCAGATTATCCCCTAAATTTGTGTGTTTTCTTTTTCGTAGTTCTGTAGCAGGCAGAAGATAGCAATTTACCAAGAAAAAAGAAAACACACACAGACACACACACATACTACCTCTGTTCCACATCACTTGTAAGCTAAATAACTGTGTGTTTACTTGTCTGGACTTTGAATTCATGGCACTGGAGAACGGAAACACATCCTTATACTAGAATTAAAGCCAATCTATGGCTCAAAAAATTGACGGAGGGAAAGGATGTTAGTGAAAGTGAAGTGAAGTCTCTCAGTCTTTGTGAACCCATGGACTACAGCCTGCCAGGCTCCTCTGTCCATCGGGTTTTCCAGGCAAGAATACTGGAGTGAGTTGCCATTTCCTTCTCCAGGGGATCTTCTGGACTCGGGGGTCAAACGTTGAGTCTCCTGCACTGCAGGCAGACTCCACCATCTGCAAAAGCAAAACTAAAATACAAAAGGATGTTAAGAGGGACAGTTTTAAATGGTCAGGAGCAGCCTATGAACTACAGGACTACTTCCAGCATGGCAGCCCAGTGAAAAGTCTCCAAGGCAGACTTGGTGAAAGCACTTCCAATTACTGTGTCTATATGTCAGGATCTTACTTGCCAGATATATAGCCCCAGTGTGAGGATGTACCCCAGTAATGCCCTAAGACAGGCTTACACTATAGGAAAGTAATTATCTATTTTGGTGGCTAAGGCCCATTGGGGGAAGCTGTGAACACTCTCTAGAAAAATGTGTAAGTATATCTATCACACAGTTTCAAGGGGTTCACAGATTCCATAAAGTTCACGCTGCAGTCCTCAAAGTGATTTAACATCAGATTTAAAACACTAGCTCTAGAGGTTAGTGAGGAAGCAATTCACAGGGCTATACTTTAGGGATGAAGAGTTTTCAGCTGGGGACATATAGGAATAAACACTTAACGGCATTTTGAATCTTTACATTATCCCTTCCTTTGATTCAAATTCCAAGAGCATAAACCAAACACAGAAAAATATGTACTCGATTTTGGTTAATTTATCAACATTTTAAGACAGGGAAAAAAGAGGGTATTATTTGTATCTAGAACTTAGAAAACACATGAAGGGTGCAGCTGCAGTCTGGCAGGAGAATGAGGCAAATTAATCTCTTGACTTTCTCTCTCTCTTACCTCTTTTAATAGAGAAATTAGAAAGAACCTGAAGATAAGCAGTGCCAGGTAAGCTCTAGAAGAAGAAATAACCTGGGTACTTCCATTTGAGGCATGGTTCACTTGCTGGTTCTCTTGAGCAAGCCCTATAACGAGTGGAAGCACTAGGATCTGAGCCTTATTTCCCCCATCCTCTTCACCACCAATCAATTCTTTTGGAAAGTATTATATAAAAAATAACTCTTACATAAATAGACTATTTGTGGAATAAAAAGGGATTAAAATAAAAAAACAAATACACTCTTAATGCCAATGTATAAAGATGAAATGTCATTTTTAGATTAATAAAATCTATTATTTTATGTAAAGTGGCCATTTGATATAATTGTATCTTATCTATTGTCAACTGTATATAAAATTCCTTTTCTATTAGAATTTTTAAATGGCTACAGTCTAACCCCAAATTGCTGTAAGGGTATAAGGGAAGAGAGAAAGAGGGAGAGGGGGAGGGAGACAGAGAGAGAGAGTCTTAAATACCATCTCTCTTCTAGGCAGCAATTTCCCCAGATGAAGAGGTCACCACTGTTTAACAGTGTGCTGCCATGTTAATTTAGTATGACAAGATAAAGCAGTAATCTCAGCTCGTGGAGGCTGTAAACCGCCTGCTATCCGGGGACATGCTCAAGTCGATTTGCACTGTATATCACTTTATACAATTGCCATGACAAAGCCCCCTGAGTTCTCACATGTAAATCTCTCTATCCTTCTCTTCCTGTAGCCCCCTCTTTTCTCTTTCACTCCCTCTGAATTTTTTTCTCCCTGCTTCATGTCCAGGTAGACCACATCTACTCAGCACTAATCTCTGAAAACATAATGCTCTGAACATGACAGGGGACACACAACACATACTCCTCTCACAACCACTCTGTCAAGTCCCCAGTTTAAGAGAAGATGTTCAGGGACTTAGATAATCCATTGATCCCACTTGCATCGGCTTTTATATTTCAATCTGTCGTGTTAAGTTGTCAAGGGGAGAGATTAAACTGATGTTTCATGATTCGAGATTTACTTTCCTAGGAATGATAGTTTTCAAAGCTTGTCTTACTAAGGTCTGCTTAAAGATTATCCCTAAGAAAGCTGATGTATCTTTACTGGTATAAATCTAGTAATAACACTATAAAGTGTTTTAGGTAAGGACAGTTTGGAGATATTCAAGGTTATGGAACAAGAATGTAAAACTGAGTAAAATATGGAGTTTTTAAAAATGTCATCTGTGTAGTTCTCTCTGCATGAAGTCAAAACACCATATGTAAAAAATGGGGGAAAACATGTTTTTATCTGTGTAAAACAAAAATAATTATAGACTCAGTGAAGGGGACATAAGAGAAGAGGAAGAATTTATATGATAGGAAATTTAAAGATCACATGAAACATATTGGGAAAGTGACAAGTCAGTTTTATCCAATAAACAAAGGGCAGAAGTATATGTTCAACTGACAAGAATTAAGACCTGGAGAAACACATACTATGGCTAGGTGTGTTGGCTTTAGATGTGTTAAAAGCAAGATAATAGGCCCCAAATGGAGTCACTTATGCTAAGCCTCATGTCACCAAACTGAGTTAACTTCATTACAGTTTGGGACTCTCCTAGAAATGGAATCTTGAACCAGTCAATCAGGAATCACTGTGAGGTAATCTGCCTGTTAGACCACTGTCATCCCCTAAAGCAAAGTGACCTTGTCACAACCAATCTGCTTTTTTGCTAGTATCACTTCCTTGTCCCACTCCCTTTGGCCTATGAAAGTCTTTCATTTTGTCCAGGTCTTCAGAGCTCCTTCTATCTGCTAGATAGGATGCTGTCCAATTCATTAACCACTGAATAAAGGCAATGAGATCTTTAAAATCTACTCAGTTGAATTTTTTTTTTTAACAGATGTCCAAATTCTGACAGGTTGAGCTGTTACATTACAAAAATTCATTTGTACTGTGCCTCTTATCCATATCATAACCTTTTTATATCATCTCAAGCTACTCTTATAAACAAACAAAAATGAGAGAAGAAAGGACTAAGTGATCAATAAATATAATACTAATAAAAATCTAAATCCCCCCCACAGTGCCTCTAAAATCCTTGAAATCAAAAAGAAATTTTTAAATGTCCTGAAACTTAAAAATCAAAAGGGAACATAATAATAAAGCTATAGTAATAAATTTCATTAACTGTGTCCTAAAAGAAAATCATCATGTAGCCTTTAGTATGTCCACACAAGAAAACTGAAGCAACTTTTAAAATATTTTGTTGCAAAATATTTTTGTTTTGTTTTGTCTTGATGTTGCTTCCCTCTGGTAAACTATTTGGAGAGAGGTATATTATTATATGAAGCTACAGAAGAAATGCTTTGACTTCTATTACTCTTTGGAGAGCAAGTGGGCTGAAAGAATTAGAAGGGGATTAAAAGGGAAGCTCACATTAACTGAATATTCATGATATGACAAACACTGTGCCAGGTAATTATTTCATTTAATCATTATATCAACTCTCACTAAGTATTGTTATTTCTACATGTAGATAAGGAAAGTTGCACTCAGAATGTCTTCTCTGAACAAAGATTTTGGAGACATTCATTCATTCATCCAACTATTTTGAGGTACTTGCTGTGGGTCAGCCACTGTGTGACTCTATAGTATATAGAACTGAATAAGACCTTTTACCCATGGGAACAATTTCTCCCTTAAATAAGAGTTTTCATCTCATTTTCCAGATAAATTACATCCAAAGATACTGACAGAGCTAAGTGGTAAGACTACCGAACCACTTAAATGGGGAGGGAAATGTTGGTAATATTCCTCCAGGTTACTAATAAAGGAAAGCATGATTATTGGGAGACTAAAAGAAGACAATGTTTTGTTCTGATAATTAACAGCAATTAGTCAATAGCATGAAAACTACTCAATAAATAGAGCATCTATTAAGTTCTTCCTAAGCGACAGGCATGGTTCAAGGCCAGTTATGAGAATTCTGCTATTTAATTCTTGTTTTAGTCGCTCAGTCATGTCCGATCCTTGTGACCCCATTGACTTCAGCCCACCCAGCTCCTCTGTCCATGGAATTCTCTAGGCAAGAATACTGGAGTGGGTTGCCATTCCCTTCTCCAGGGGATCTTCCTCATCCAGGGATCAAACCTGTGCCTCTTGTATTGCAGGCAGATCTTTACCATCTGAGCCACCAAGAAACCCTATTTAATCCTTACAACCCCTCTATATATTAGGAGGTTCTATTATCATCCCCAGCTTTATATGAGAAAACAAAGATACATGAGATGCCACAAAATGAAGACAAGATCACACACATCACAAAATACAGGATTATGATTTGAACCCACACTGTTTAAGGGAGAGTGTAGGCGTTTTACCACCTCATTCTTTATCTCATCATCATATCAAAACATAGTTCTGACTTGGCTTATGTAGATTTCTACTGCAGTGGTGGTTACAGTTGATGAATAGTCTTAAATAACATTATGCAAAAATGTAAACTGCCAATGAACAATATCTGTGACAAATGAAATCTGTCGAAAGTATTTGACTGAGGGACAGTACCTCAGATTGAATGAATGGTCTCCTTTACAAATTACAAAATAAATAAGTAAAAGAAACTTTTTAATCACAAGAGCTTGAGATTTCTATTGGATTTCTAATCTCTAAAGTAGTTTTCCTTAACTTAGGGTTTTCTTGTAAGTTTCTTAAATTTACAGGAACTTAAAGCAACTGACATTTAATACAATGTGCCATTTTTCTCTGAGATCAAAGAACTTAAACATTCCTTAGTCATTTTAGCTAATAACTAAGATTTACTAAGCTCCTGCTACATTCCAAGTACCAGAGTGCTTTATATGAATTCACTTCCTTAAATATTACAAACATCCTCAAAATAAGATGTTATTGTAATCATTCCCATTTTACAGATGATAAAACAAGGTACAGAGAATTTTGATAACTTGCCAAATGCCATACATAGGTCAACCAGCAGAACTTGGCATTTACTTGGTAATTTTATCACTAGAGGCCTTGTCGAAACAATTATACTATGCCAATAGCCTTATAGCCAGAGCACAAATTAATAGTAATCTTTATATGAAAGGTTTAGCAAATAATCATCTGAAGTTTCACATATTGCCCATTTCACAAATAGCCAATGTAGAACTTCAAATTCACATTCTGAAATAGTTAAATCTGTTGGTCTATTTAAATCCAGCTTAAAAAAAAACTTAAAAATAAAATTATCTCTGAGTTAAGGAATAATAATCAAGCAACAGCTGTTTCACCTGCATTTCCTACAAGTATTTCTAAAAGCTTCTAAAATTATATATTCTGATGAACTATTAAAATATTTTAATGTTTGTATGGATGGAAAGCAGTGAGCACAGATACTAAGTTCTGATGTCACAAATCCAAATTATACACTTATATATATTTCGCAAATCCCTTGCTCTAAGATAGCTATCTGCCTGCACAATGGGGGAAAAAAAAAATCACAGTTGCTGAACTCACAGTTTTCACAAAATTGACTAAGATAATAAACACAGGGTGGCTGGTAAAAAGAAAACAGTTGAAACACTATACATTCCTATTATTATTAATTACTGAATGCCATATTGTAAAGAGCACTGATTGTTTGAAATCTTCCATATCTGGGTTGCAAAGATCAGACTAAAGATAGGCTGTAAAATATATTCACACAAGACTTTCAAAGTTGCTTCTTATATTCCACTGATAACCCTTCTGAAATCAGAAGCTCAGATACACAAGAAGTGTGCTCTCTGAGTCTGAGTCCTGTGTCCCAAGTGTGCAAAGCATGCCAGTCACCGCCACAAGGCCTGATGATGGATCCTGGTAACAGCACAGCCAGCTCCTATGTCCAAGATGTGCACTTACATAGAGGGAAGGGTCTAGAAGTGGCAGAGAGCTGGTTACAGAGCTTAGTACTTTATTAAGTGGAACACCGTTATTATAACTTGTTTTCTGTCGGCTTTTTACATGGCACTTATTTTATATTTGTACACAATACATATTGTGTTTGTACATACTTTATACAAAGCTACTTAATGGTAGCTTTGCGATTATATTCCTTTTTTATATCTTACCTCCATTTTTACAAGTTTTATTAACCCTTAGAATGTTATTTTCTTGCATAGGGACATGCACCAAAAGATTAACTGTTTTATCTGGAGTCAGGCTAGATTTTTAAGAGCTAAGAAAAGACACTGAAGTAAACACGGCTTCTCTATATAATGATAACATTGTTTGCTCTGCTGCCACAGACTCAGCCTTGACCAAATAAGACACAAAATCCAGTCACTTGTGTTCATTTACTTTATCATGTGATGTCAGTGTCACAGAGCCGGCCAAGGCTGCTCTACTTACATTCACACCTCATCTACTCACACGGATCATTCCTAAAAACGGTGTATGGGAGAAACTTTGAAGCCATTTTGCCTTTGTACAAAGAATATATATAACCAAAGAGACTGATTACAATTGTCAACCTAAGTTAGCTTTACATTTATTTCTCATTTCAAGTAAGAAAGAATGGTCTCCCCTTACCCAGCAGAATAGAGAAAAACATAAAATTTCCTTTCTAGAACAAGAAACAGGGGCAAATAGCACACAGTGGTCAAAAATGGTAGCAAACTGAACTGCTACCATGAATTCAGTTTTCATGTTAGTATAAATTATGGCATCTCAGAATTTACAGGGGAAATAGAGAATTTAAATACATTTAATGCTTTTAAATTTATCTAATGCAGCAATAATGTTCTAAGCATTTTGAATTCATATTGTCATTTCTCAAAAAATCATTTCTCTTGTAACTGCCCCACGTCTTCTCATTAGATTTTCTGTACTAGACGATTTCTTTGTATTTTTAAGTTAACACCCCCCAAATCAAGGTATTTGTTGAAACTTTTAAAAGAGAAGCTATGTGAGCCTAATTGTCAAACTATGTGAGAAAAGGGAATTGCCATGAAAGTTCAATACTACCTTATATTATTTTTATGACTTTACTTTCTTAAGATCCAAATTAAGTGCTAATGGTTGTGCTTTTTAAAGAGACTGCTATACAAAGATTACTTTACCTTCTTAGGTACAGTAGGTCATTGTACTTAACTAACATAGCCAAGAAGAAACATGGTTTAAGTATTATCTGAAATATTTTGAGCTCTCGTTAGCAAGTTAGTTATTAAGTCTTGTAGATTTCATTCTAATTCTTAAAAATTCAGGCACCAGCACTGCAGAATTCTAATTTATTTTGGATCATCTTAAATAACTGTCCTTTGCAAGTATTAATATAAAATAAGAAATAATGACAAACTCATCACTATTATGACTTACATTAAGTTAATATAGTGATGCAAACATCAAAATTACTTTCTAAATATGTAAAATGGTCTCCATTCCTATTTCTCATTTTTAGCAGTCTCTATAAAAATATCAAATTTTGAAAATAAATATGAAGACAAAAACAATTGAGTTAAAGCAATAGTAAAGAACTGAATGAAAACAGTAACAGAAGTTGTCAAATAATCTAAAATGAAACCTTGTCATAGGCACACAAAGCGCTTAGACACCCACTAAAGCACTATGTCCCAGACACTTGGATTCACTGATAAGTACAATTTCAAAAACTAATTTGAAAATCAATATAAGGCTCTTTGTTTGCCATGTTAGGATATTAAAAATAAAATGATCACCACCATCAACAGTGCATCATGAAAGAAAAGTTAGAAGAACACAATCCCTGAATAAACTGAAGAAATATATAGTTTTGTTAAAATCTAACTACACAGTCTTTGTTAAAAAAAAAATCCGTGAAAACTCTATCATAGAACCAGTTGATCTCTATACAGTGACTAGCCTAACTGCGGGAAGGTTTGGCAATCCCCCAAGAGGCAGTATATGTAACTAAGAAGGAAGTACGTATCAGAGCACAATGGTGCTGATTCTCCCTTCCTGATAATGGCTCCTTTGAGATCCACAAGTAGATCCATTAAGAATGTTTTCTGACAGAATTAAATTGAAAGAGAGAGGAAGAAGAGGAGCAAATGAAAAGGATCAAAGGAAGAAAAATGAGATAAAATTTATAACATCTGAGAAAAAGAATAAAGGTTGGTTCCTAAACTTTTATTTTTAACTTCCAAATACAAATCGTCCCATCATGCAGGTATGAGGATGAGAAATGGAGTATTTCCTGCCATATGAATAAACAAGGATGCCACAGCCACTAGTGATCCCTGCCTTCTGAACATGAATTTCTGAGTCTAGAGGGCACCCAGGAAGGAGAACAATACCTGCAATCTGGCAGCCATTAGCTGCGGCCGCTCCCTATGATGAGCACTAAAGAGCAGGGGTGGGGTGGGGGGTTAAAAACACAGGACACTGGCCCCCAGAGAGCCGAGATGTATATGAAAGGAATGATTTCAGTAGGACCAGACTCTTAACATCTTCCCATACATAGAAAAGTGCTAAATTCCTTAACTTGAGATACCTGCTCTTCTTTTATTAACAATAATCTTCTGATGTCCAGACCACTTTCCCCTTGCTGCAAAACTTCTATAAACCTAACTCTTCCCCCTGTGTCTCATTGGAGCAGTTCTCTCAGGGTTACTTGAGATGCTGTCTCTCAGGCTTGAAGTCCTAAAAATTTCTACCAAATAACTCTCAATGTTTATATTGTGACTATTTTTTCAAATAGACAAGAATAACGATGGGATAAAGATGAACACCTATCCCCTCCACAAAAATCAGGAGCACCATTCAAGTTTATCTCCAGCATTGCTTCCTGGTACCCATGATGTTTCTGGCATCCTAGTCAAATATCCCACCATTCTTTTCACTTTGTTTCCATTTTCATTCAAGGCGGTTATCTAGATTAAAGAAAGGAAACATTCAGAACACTAATAACTAAAGTAGTTGTTTTTATTCCTATTAAAATGAGGCATATATTTTACTAATGTTACATTTTATATTAAGACCCTTTACAAGGCACTTTGTCTTTCGTATGTTTTCTTAATTTCTTCTTTTTTCTTACTTAGTTCACTCTTCTGGGAATAATATATTTAAGCAAAAACAAAACAATGCAAAATTATAAAATAAAGACTTTGCATTAATAGTAATGATCCAATGTGCATATATTTTTAATATCCTGGCATCTAGTAATTTTCTCATAGGACAATTTCATATTAATATGTTTCTGATCCCCACAGATGAGTTATACTTCAACTGTGAATCTGCTTAGCACTTTTTAGCCTGTATCAGATCAGATCAGTCACTCAGTTGTGTCCGACTCTTTGCGAACCCGTGAATCGCAGCACGCCAGGCCTCTCTGTCCATCACCAACTCCTGGAGTTCACTCAGACTCATGTCCATCGACTCAGTGATGCCATCCAGCCATCTCATCCTCTGTCGTTCCCTTCTCCTCCTGCCCCCAATCCCTCCCAGCATCAGAGTCTTCTCCAATGAGTTAACTCTTAGCATGAGGTGGCCAAGTACTGGAGTTTCAGCTTTAGCATCATTCCTTCCAAAGAAATCCCAGGGCTGATCTCCTTTAGAATGGACTGGTTGGATCTCCTTGCAGTCCAAGGGACTCTCAAGAGTCTCCTCCAACACCACAGTTCAAAACCATCAATTCTTCGGCACTCAGCCTTATTCACAGTCCAACTCTCACATCCATACATGACCACAGGAAAAACCACAGCCTTGACTAAACGAACCTTTGTTGGCAAAGTAATGTCTCTGCTTTTTAATATGCTATCTAGGTTGGTCATAACTTTCCTTCCAAGGAGTGAGCGTCTTTTAATTTCATGGCTGCAGTCACCATCTGCAGTGATGTTAGAGCCCAGAAAAATAAAGTCTGACACTGTTTCCACTGTTTCCCCATCTATTTCCCATGAAGTGATGGGACCGGATGCCATGATCTTCGTTTTCTGAATGTTGAGCTTTAAGCCAACTTCTTCACTCTCCACTTTCACCTTCATCAAGAGGCTTTTGAGTTCCTCTTCACTTTCTGCCATAAGGGTGGTGTCATCTCCATATCTGAGGTTATTGATACTTCTCCCAGCAATCTTGATTCCAGCTTGTGTTTCTTCCAGTCCAGCGTTTCTCATGATGTACTCTGCATATAAGTTAAATAAACAGGGTGACAATATACAGCCTTAACATACTCTCTTTCCTATTTGGAACCAGTCTGTTGTTCCATGTCCAGTTCTAACTGTTGCTTCCTGACCTGCATACAAATTTCTCAAGAGGCATATCAGGTGGTCTGGTATTCCCATCTCTTGAATAATTTTCCACAGTTTACTGTGATCCACACAGTCAAAGGCTTTGACATAGTCAATAAAGCAGAAAGAGACATTTTTCTGGAACTCCTTTGCTTTTTCCATGATCCAGCGGATGTTGGCAATTTGATTTCTGGTTCCTCTGCCTTTTCTAAAACCAGCTTGAACATCAGGAAGTTCACGGTTCACATATTACTGAAGCCTGGCTTGGAGAATTTTAAGCATTACCTTACCAGCGTGTGAGATGAGTGCAATTGTGTGGTAGTCTGAGCATTCTTTGGCATTGCCTTTCTTTGGGATTGGAATGCAAACTGCCCTTTTCCAGTCCTGTGGCCACTGCTGAGTTTTCCAAATTTGCTGGCATATTGAGTGCAGCACTTTCACAGCATCATCTTTCAGGACCTGGAACAGCTCAACTGGACTTCCATCACCTCCATTAGCTTTGTTCATAGTGATGCTTTCTAAGGCCCACTTGACTTCACATTCCAGGATGTCTGGCTCTAGGTCAGTGATCACACCATCGTGATTATCTGGGTCATGAAGATCTTTTCTGTACAGTTCTTCTGTGTATTCTTGCCACCTCTTCTTAATACCTTCTGATTCTGTTAGGTCCATACCATTTCTGTCCTTTATCTAGTCCATCTTTGCATGAAATGTTCCTTTGGTATCTCTGATTTTCTTGAAGAGATCTCTAGTCTTTCCCATTCTGTTGTTTTCCTCTATTTCTTTGCATTGATCGCTGAAGAAGGCTTTCTTATTTCTTCTTGCTATTCTTTGGAACTCTGCATTCAGATGCTTATATCTTTCATTTCTCCTTTGCTTTTCTTCTCTTCTTTTCCCAGCTATTTGTAAGGCCTCCCCAGACAGCCATTTTGCTTTTTTGCATTTCTTTTCCATGGGGATGGTCTTGATCCCTGTCTCCTGTACAATGTCACGAACCTCATTCCATAGTTCATCAGGCACTCTATCTATCAGATCTAGGCCCTTAAATCTATTTCTCACTTCCACTGTATAATCACAAGGGATTTGATTTAGGTCATACCTGAATGGTCTAGTGGTTTTCCCTACTTTCTTCAATTTAAGTCTGAATTTGGCAATAAGGAGTTCATGGTCTGAGCCACAGTCAGCTCCTGGTCTTGTTTTTGTTGACTGTATAAAGCTTCTCCATCTTTGGATGCAAAGAATATAATCAATATGATTTCGGTGTTGACCATCTGGTGATGTCCATGTGTAGAGTCTTCTGTGTTGTTGGAAGAGGGTGTTTGTTATGTCCAGTGCATTTTCTTGGCAAAACTCTATTAGTCTTTGCCCTGATTCATTCCGTATTCCAAGGCCAAATTTGCCTGTTACTCCAGGTGTTTCTTGACTTCCTACTTTTGCATTCCAGTCCCCTATAATGAAAAGGACATCTTTTTTGGGTGTTAGTTCTCAAAGGTCTTGTAGGTCTTCATAGAACCGTTCAACTTCAGCTTTTTCAGTGTTACTGGTGCCTGTATCAGAGTTCTAATATTTTATACTACAATCTGGTGACTTTTGTGCTCATCTTACCCCCATACTATACAAAAAGCTACATGAGGAAAAAGACTAGTTCTTATTCATTTCTACATCTCTGCTGATAGGTATCCATTGTATATATCTGAGTTGAATCTTTTCACAACAGCCCTATTAAATGAGAGCAATTAAATTCCATTAGACCAAACCTTCCTAAGCAAACACATCTCCTCCATTACCACAGCATTAGAAGTTCTTACTTATTCCCCTGTCACTACATAGCACTCTGTGAAGAAGCTCACGGTGGATGTTCATTAAGAGTCCTGAACTCCCAAGGCTGATTCATGTTCATGTATGGCAAAAACACTACAATATTGTAAAGTAATTAGCCTCCAATTAAAATAAATAATTTTAAAAAAAGAGTCCTGAACTATCTGGCAATACACATAGTACTTTTTGGTATGTGAGAATACATCCATTTCTCAAAGCCTGGTTAACTTTAAACTCAACAGTAGTACTTCAGATACTGTGGCCATCACATGAATCAAGGTTTTCTCCATCTCATATTAGATGCTCTCACACCTGAATGGAAAGGAGTTGTGTGGTAACAGGACACAACCAGATCTATTGGCCAACTGAATAGATGAGTTTGATAGATCCCAACTAATTGGTTTCCATGTGTCCTCATTCCTTCTAGGAAAGGGCCTCTCAGGTGGCACTACTGGTGAAAAAAAAAAAATCACCTTCCAACACAGGAGATGCAAGAGACACAGGATTGATCCCTGTGTTGGAAAGATCCCCTGGTGAAGGAAATGGCAACCCACTCCAGTACTCTCACTTGGAAAATCCCATGGACAGAGGAGCCTGGCAGGCTAAGTCCATGGGATTGCGGAGTCAGACACAACTGAGAGCACATGCGCGCGCGCGCGCACACACACACACACACACACACACACACACACACTCCTTCTAGCCTGAGGGTAATTTTCAGAAACAATGGAAATATAAAGATTGAACCACTTACATTCAAATACAAGCCTAGCATTTTATCTAAATAAATTCCTTTGTGTGGTATTTTCTGACAACACTTACAGAATAATGTTCAAAACAATGTAATTTCATTGTATGATAAACATCAATTTAGCATAAAAAACAAATACAAACTTGTCATCATTTTCACCTTGTTTCAATTGAATTGGCCTTGTTTAGATAAGCAAGCCTATCTCTTACAGAAGCAACACTTATAGATAAAAGTGTGTGAAATCGGGGGTGTGTGTGTGTGTGTGTGTAGATTTATACTGCCTACTCTCATAATTTTTTACTGCTACACTGCACATATGGCTTCCAAGCTTACTTTATCTGAATCTTTCTGAATCTATTCTCCATGCTATTAAACTAAGCACATTCCACATCATTCAAATGTAATTACACTTTTGTTTAAAATGTAGGAGAATGCTCTTTCTAAACAATGAAATTCTCATTATTAGAACTGGCAAAATAATTGTACTAGTGTTAACAACAGTATGCATTATACCATCACAATAACTTATGCTAAGTTTGATACACAAAGGTAACCAGAAATTTAAAAGCTTATAAAAACCACCATATAAAAATAGGAATCTTCACCATACCATAATTAAGGTCCTATTCTGTGACTTATTTTTAAATAACACATGCAGTTTTCTCTTTCCCTTCTCAAGTTTTCTGAACAGTACTTCACACATAAAATTATCCTACTCAAACATCGAAAATGCATTACTAACAACTGTCAGATTGTAAGCAAAATTTATACAAAGGGTATTTCAAGACACAGCTATCATATAGCAATTAAAATTATATTGGGTAAATAAAAGATCCCAGGAGTTGACAGTGAGCCTGAGCAAGTAAAAGTCAGTCTCTGTCATGGGCAGTGAATGAATCCTTTCAGTGTGTAAGTGTTAAAGGTTGCATTTCATACACTGGAGCTTTGCTATAATTTTATGCATGGTTCTCAGTTCTATGTCTTACTTCTATAGAAGATCAACTTAGAAAAACACCTTTTTATTCTGCTCCTGGACTTCAGGAAGAAACTGATGCACACTGAATGCTACTTTATGATAACTAGTGTCTCTGCATGCTTAAATACATTAAGATACATCCAATTACTAAACCTAATCAACACATCATATTCTCAAAGTTCTTTAACAATTCCAGGAAAATCTTACTAATATAAGCAATTCATGAGATAAGAGAGTATAATATAGCTTACAAATCCACTGGGTCTTTATATGTTCAAACAATTATATGCAAATATAGTATATACTTCACATGAAATTCAGTTATTTATTGAGAGAACAGTTCAAATTATTTTTTAAAAAACTGTATTCTTAAGTAACTGTATACTTTAAAATTCAATCTTGGGAAGGAAGCAGCAGTGTATCCCCACTCTGCAGTCATACAAAACTGTTCACTCAAATCAAGAGGAACTTAAGTCAAAAGAGAGTTTTTCTGAGGTAAGAGAAAACATTTTATAGGGGAAAAAACGACAATTGGTTATTCAGTAACCACAGGTGGTCAAGACTTCCATTTCACATCCCTTTTGACACTAGAACAACCATCTAAGCAGCAGAAGTAGCATGTAACCAGATGAAGTGAATGCCAACATGGCCACCACAGAGTACCCTGGCAGCCTCTCATGCTGCTACTTGATTTCTCTTCAGACTTACTCTGTTTCCCTCTTATGCTCATAAATAATCATGTTGACTGACATAAGGACATGTTCTGGATAGTTCTTTGAATTATGAAATAAATCTATCTATATCAGAACTATCATTAAAAATGAGCCAGAAATTATAGTGTCTCTTGCTTGTCTCTGAAAATCTGAAGTCACAGCCTCCAAACTCAGGTCAAAAAAAAAAAAAAACAAAACAGGCAGAGGGGACAAGAAAGTTTGTCCTTCATACACATAAAGCCCAGGACTGCCTTTTCACTCATATCATAAACAGACTTGTCAACCTTGTCTTTTACCTTTTTGAAGATTATATGGGGATTCTTGACAAGATTATGAGAGCTTCAGAGAAGGACCAACAGAATTAGTCTTTTTCATATTTATAATTATGTATCTCAATCTTATATTGACTAGAAATCTGACTATTTTATACCTATGTGATATTATAATTATATATATTATTATAGTATAATACTATTCTGATCAGTAAGTAAAACTCTCCAAGAACAGGACTTGTAGTATTTATACCAGTTATAAATGTTTGGGGAGTTAGTCTTAGTTAGCCACTTGGTTTATTTCTCCAAAATATCAAGGCAAAACCCCACAACTTCAGAAAGGAAGAATTCCATCTTTATCTGACCCATTTCAAACTTTAACACTTGCATACCCTGAATATGAACATACGACCCTAATTCCCCAAATTCAATATATGGCAGCAGTCATGAGGTGTACAGAACTTCTATCTCAGGAAATATTTTCCAACCTACATTTTATATTGAAAGCATTTCTCTATAACTTCAAGGTGGCATTAAAGGGATTACTCAGAAGTTTTACTTTGTCTCTAAACTGTGTAGGCAATACAAAATGCAGACCTCTCAACATCTCTCTTTTTTATTAAAGAATGGAGTATAAATGTCACATATAAACCAGCAATGAAATCTGGTAACCTGTTTTTTTGGTTTCCTTAAATTCAACTCTATGATACAAAAATAATGAAACATTCCCTCTGTTTTCAAAGATACTGAATAGGAAAAAATAATGTATGTTACTATTGAAATAAAAGGACTTACATGAATATGACAATGGCCTAGTATTCAGAAAAAAATAAAGAATTTTGTGTTGAATAACAATTCTATGAATGTATTTAATCATTTTGATAACCAGGTAAAATATATCTTAATCAGCTTAACAGCTGAATATACCATGGCTACTAGAGCATGCTTTCTGTACTACATTAGTATATTCTACTTTAGTTCTAAAATTTTTAGAAAATCAGCATATTCACCATGAATAATGGCTTAACATCTTTGCTCAAAACATATTTTCTATTTAATCATCCATATAAAATTTGCTGTTTAGTCAGTACTCATAAATTGAGTATCTATTATATACCGGGTATCAGGAATACAACTATGTATAACATGCGTGTATATATGTATAACTGTGCCTTCAAGGAGAAGTACAGTGCACAGAAAGGCAGACATGTAGATACATAAATCATAACACAGACCATGAGAAAAGATATAAACATGTACCATGGATAAAGAACAGCAACCACTCTGCCTTGGGAAGTCAGGGAAAGCATCTGCTGCTGCTGCTGCTAAGTCGCTTCAGTCGTGTCCGACTCTGTGCGACCCCATAGACAGCCTCCTGCCAGGCTCCCCTGTTCCTGGGATTCTCCAGGCAAGAACACTGGAGTGGGTTGCCATTTCCTTCTCCAATGCATGAAAGTGAAAAGTGAAAGTGAAGTCGCTCAGTCGTGCCTGACTCTTAGCGACCTCATGGACTGCAGCCCACCAGGTTCCTCCGTCCATGGGATTTTCCAGGCAAGAGTACTGGAGTGGGGTGCCATTGCCTTCTCCAATGGAAAGCATCTAAAAAGAAGCAATTTTAAATTCAGTCTTGTGGGAGAAACACAATTTACCATGAGAGTAAAATAAGAAGAGTTTTCCAGGTAGAAAGAATAAGTTTGTGTCATTAGAGGTCACCTGGTATGTTTATGAACATGCATGAAAACCTTCACAAGACTGAAGCACTGGGTCTTTGGCAGAATGTGGCCAAAGAGGAGACAAAAGGCATATTTTGGTGCCAGTCTATATAGAGCCTTTATGTGAAGAGAGTTGTAGACTAAATCTTGTAGGCAACAAGGACACACATTACTTTCCAAAGTGGGATAAATAATCCAACTCTTTTCTCAGGGAAACAAGTCTAGTGGAGGTTGAAAGGAAGATGGGAAAGAGGAGAGGCTGGAAATTTGAGATCATATAAAAGAAATCAAGAAATTTTTGAAGCTGGTACAAATTTATAAACCAAGTAGATATATACAGTAAAAGAAAATATCAGTGTTGATGTTACTAAAACTAAGTTAAATCATTTGAATGCACACTGTATTAACATTAAGTACAGCAGATCTTAAACTCTGGGGGCTTCAGATCTACTGGAGAATCTGATAAAAATCATAACCCTACTCATATGCGTGCACACAGAGAATTCTCCATTTATCTTCAGGAGAGCTACAGACGCTAGTTAAGAATTTCTCCCCTGGATAAAGTTGCTTGAGGAAAGGAGTCATACCTTATGAAAATTATTTCCATAGTGCACAACAAAACCTTGGTACAAAGAAGGTAGTTCATAGGTTTTACTTAGTTATACTGTATTCTCCATTACAAACTGGATTTCATTTTCATTAACATCCTGCATTGTAGCATCCACTTGTGCCAACTACAGTATGTATTAACAATTTAACATACTTTTCTCATATCCATCCTTGAGTGTACTTAAGATAGTTTCCCCTTTCTTCTAGCAATAATTATTTATATTCACTCTTTTAAATTTGTGTGTTTATGTTTACAGCAGTATTACAGGAAAACCAAACCAAGAAGCACTCCCCACATGAAATTCCATGAAGGAAGGCAATGGTCAACATATTGAGAGGGGGTAAAGCATGAGCACTGATGCAATGCCAAATGGGGAGTCTGACCTCTCTACCCTGTTGAGCTGCTTACTATCATTTTCCCCCTTTCTTTTTCTAGTTTTAACCTTTGTGAAGGAGGCCAAGAAGTTATATCATTGCACATTACTAACATGAACTCATAGTAGAGGGGAAAGAAGGAGGACTTCTGGATAGTATGATTTAACTTGACAAATAAGAGATAATCAGGATATTAAATGTGTGTGCATAATTGTGAAGAGCTTATAAAATTTAAAAGCATGAAATCCAAAGCCAGACCATCTGGGTAAACTCTGGTTCTCCCACTTATTAGCTGTGATCTGGAGCAAACTATTTAGACTCACTGTGCCTCAGTTTCCTCACCTGTAAAATGGGATTAATGATAACACCTCCCTGAATTATTGTGATGGTTAAATGAGTTAATATATATCATGTGCTTGAAACAACACACCTGTAAGAGTACTATTTAAGAGTTAGCTAAAACATTCTTCTTGGTAAGAAAATTTTGGCACACAGTCAAAAATACTCAGGAGAAATTCTGCCTTTGAGGCTTAAAATTTGAATGGATGTATTTAAATCTAATGTGAATTATCAAAGGACAGTGTTTATTTCACAGATATTAGAAGATAATCTGATTCTTCTTGTTGGTTTAATTCTATATCCAGTAATTCAATGACATAAACAAGTGGGTGTATTTCAGTACCAAACATATTTATGATGTGTAATTATTTCCTAGAGAAGTCCCACCACCCTGCAAAAAATAAATAGATAAATAAAAATTTAACAGAATCGGAGCCTTTTTTTAAAGATATGAGAATGCATGAAGAAATATTTTTGTTGGTGTGACCTGGTTCAAATTAACAGCACTGGCATCCTTGAAGTAGAAGAAGAGGGGCCACAAAAAATGTGATACCCACCCAAGAAGTCATGTTGAAAAGGCAAGGGTGGCCTGACTGGCAGCTAAGTGCCAGGTTACCTTGCCAGCATGCTGTTTCTGCTTATTTAAGTTCCTAAGAAGAACCTAAAGGCCTTACTTATTTGTGTGTAGTCTTCTGTTTAAGCTTCAGCCAAAGATACTATGCTGTCTTCTCCCTCTCATTTGTGAAATCATGGCTTCCTAATCTTCTGCGGTGATCCAGCCCCCAGGAGCAGGGGCCAGATAAATTATCCAGAGCTGCAAATTCTAGAATAGGATGTACAAGGGAATTACTGAATTATGAAAGCAACACAGTGACTGGGACTGAGTTAGGAATTAGTGCAGTTACATCAGAAATGTATTGTCTCTATGAAACATGCACTTCTGTAATATTCCCAATACTGTAAGAAATACTGGAACCCAATCTGAGGGAAGCAAAAAAAAAAAAAAAAAAAAACACTCTAATTTATCATGGTGGAAATGCTCAAACAATGCTATAGCTTTCTCTGGAAAAATTAGAATTTTATTACTCTTTATTAGAAATATAAAGATATCTAACTTTCTTGAGGACTAATATTGAACGTGTTAATATTATTCTTAGATTATGTTTTTCCACTAATTAAGTTGGGAGTGTCTCAAAAGCAGAATTCTTGAAAAACAAAAACCAAACCAAACAAAAACAGTTTAAGTATACTCCCTGCTGGAATCAATGTACTTATAAAGAATTCTAAGATGTTAGGAGTGAATCTTGTGTGTGACTATTAAGTAGATGATAATTACAAAGCATAGGACTGAAGCCAAACTACTAGAGGAGCAGATTGGTCACAAAGTGAGTGTAGGCACAATAGACCATGAGAAACCTACCATTGTATTGTGCTGAGAAGTGGGAGTCCTATGGCCACAAGTCTCTTGCGTCAGCAGAGAAACTGGCTGAAATTCCTCAGAGTGAGGCTTGTTGGGAAAACTCACATGCAAGGGAAGGTGAAAGGCTGGGAGCCCGTCACTCTCCTCTTCTTCCACTTTCTGTCTGCTTGTCACCATGGCTACCTCTCCATCTGCTTCCCCATACGGAGAGGCTGGTCGCTTGGAAGACATCCTGGAAGGAACAAAAGAGGAGAAAATAATGAAACCTCCACATAAATCCTTAATGCCGTCATTGTGTGGTTAGGGGCCATTGTAACAGAAATGCCTTTTTGTGCTGGCAGAGAGCAGGAAACCATCCAAATACCACTGCAAAGCACACACAATCAGAAACAATGGCCAAGCAGGTAGCAACAGAACAGTGCTTGTTTGTTGTGAGAATAATACACTAATATAGCACTCTCTTGTATTCTGGCTTCTTAAACAAGAGAATTCACCTAAGAACACTGCATAATGAAAGACCATTCCATTTAAAGCAAAGAAAAATACCCATCTCATTTTACACGTTGATAGACCTTATTGAAGACAGAACATCCATGAATAGCAAATCCTGTTGGCAGTTAAAAGAAGGGAAATAACTAAAAATTTTTTCACCAAAAAATAAACAAAGTAAATGAATGACTGTCATTAAAAAAAAATTGCATTAAAAGTAAGATTATTGTAAAATGTAGGAATATTGGTTATTGGCAAACCTCAGGCCACAGAACAAAAAGTTTGATGTTTGTTTAAAGCTTATTAAGAAATGAAGAAATTTTACAATCACTGTTAATCCTCAAATATTTAAGGACTTTTCTCTCTCATATCCCCAAATCACCCAATTTTGGCTTTTAGTTCTAATATTAAATTTGTAGGTAGTTAAAAAAATGATAAGAATATAAAAATATTTCAATTTTATTTCCACAGTTTCATGAAATATTTAGCTGTAGATTCTCAGACTTATTTCTTCCTTAGAATACCTAAGCAAAGAAAAAATAAATTAAATAAGCATGTTTTGTTTTGACAAGCTAATGCCTATATGACAATACACTTAGATTTTTTTTTTTTGTACCTGAGTCTGATTGAGAATGTTATCAGAGGTTAAAAATTAATGGCAAATATGTTTAGTGAAACATAAGACATTTTCTTTTCATTAAATTTTTCATGGAAGCAGAATAGAGTTAAATTTTTTAATTAAAAAAAAAGTCTGGTTATTTACAACTTGATTTGACCTTGAAAAACACTTTAATTTTTGTTCAACAAAGAGTGTTTACAAAATCATCCATTAATATTCTATACTACTGATACAGGAGACAGGAAAGTATGAACTAACTGCCACATCACTTCATTCATATATATCACTGATTTTTAAATTTAAATGTACTACCAAATGAGAGGGCTCTAATCTCTGTTGAATGATGCTATTCTTCAGAAGTTTTGAAAGACAAATGTATTTAAATGCTGGATATATTCTGTGAAGATATAATACCAGAGTAGAAAAAAATAAAGGCTGTGGAATCAGACAAACACAAAATAAAACACTGATTCTGCTACTTACTAGCTGGGAGACTTACTTTAATCTCTATCTCAGTTCACTCATCTTTAAAGTGAGATGTAATATCCACCTGTAATACTTTGAGAATGAACTATGTTCTGCATGAAAAATGACTTACAGAGCATTTTGCTCAGAGTAGACACTCAATAAAAAATACTGCTGTTTCTTTCACTACCTTTAAAACTACAGTGTGACCCACCACCCTCAAAAACACAAAAACAACAGCAACAACACAAAAACTCAAAAATGACAATGCAGATTGCATTTTAAGAGTTAAACTGTAAAATCAACATTGGATACACAGTCTCCAATAGAGAAATGTTCCTGGTTGGGCATACTTAACAATAAACTGATCAAATGTGTTATCAAGTGTTAAAGAAAAACTGTTATTAGCAGAAGTCTTGATCAGCAGAACAACACAGTAAAGAAAGGAAATAGTAGTGGTTACGAAACACTGTTTAAAGGAGAAACAGACTGGGCCAGCACATTTCAGGTATCTTTAATTATTTCTGATCTCATTACTAAGGTTCTTTTGGGCTCCAAAATCACTGCAGATGGTGATTGCAGCCATGAAATTAAAAGATGCTCACTCCTTGGAAGGAAAGTTATGACCAACCTAGATAGCATGTTCAAAAGCAGAGACATTACTTTGCCAACAAAGGTCCGTCTAGTCAAGGCTATGGTTTTCCCAGTGGTCATGTATGGATGTGAGAGTTGGACTGTGAAGAAAGCTGAGAGCCGAGGAATTGATGCTTTTGAACTGTGGTGTTGGAGAAGACTCTTGAGAGTCCCTTGGACTGCAAGGAGATCCAACCAGTCCATTCTGAAGGAGATCAGCCCTGGGATCTCTTTGGAAGGAATGATGCTAAAGCTGAAACTCCAGTACTTTGGCCACCTCATGCGAAGAGTTAACTCATTGGAAAAGACTCTGATGCTGGGAGGGATTGGGGGCAGGAGGAAAAGGGGATGACAAAGGACAGCTGGATGGCTCACCAACTCGATGGACATGAGTTTGGGTGAACTCCGGGAGTTGGTGATGGACAGGGAGGCCTGGCGTGCTGCGATGCATGGGGTCACAAAGAGTCGGACACGACTGAGCGACTGAACTGAACTGACCCCAAGTATACTCTAAGTATGGAGAAAGAGCAAGGGCCTGGGATTAACGGTTAGAAAAGACTGAGTCCCATTAGAAGTGGTGAAGTGAAAGCTACTCAGTCGTGTCTGACTCTGTGACCCCATGGACTATACAATCCATGGAATTCTCCAGGCAAGAATACTGGAGTGGGTAGCCTTTTCCTTCTCCAGGGGATCTTCCCAACCCAGGGATTGAACCCAGATCTCCCGCACTGCAGGCAGATTCTTTACCAGCTAAGCCACAAGGGAACCACAAGAATACTGGAGTGGGTAATCTATCCCTTCTCCAGTGGACCTTCCCAATCTAGAATTAAACCCTTTTCTCCTGCATTGCAGGCGGATTCTTTATCAACTGAGCTATCAGGGAAGCTGATAGCTGTCTCATTGGCAACACTTTTATCTATCCCCAAACTGACAGATTAAACTTTATATGATAACTCAACACTAGAGATATTTAACTCCCATTGTTTTGTTTCCATGCTCTCCTAGTAAACTGCTTTTTTAAAAAAATTCATTTATTTTAATTGAAAGATAATTGCTTTACGATATTATATTGGTTTCTGCCATACATCAACATGAATCAGCCATAGGGATATGTAGCTCCTTCCCTCTTGAACCTCCCTCCTACCTCTCACCTCAACCCACCCCTCTAGGTTGTCACAAAGCACTGAATTTGAGCTCCCTGTGTCCAAGCAAACTTCTGATTCCCATAAAGAGAATGAGGTGACAGAACATACTTAAATACACAAAGTCTTTGAGAAGTGATTTATCACATTAAATCAATAAAGAGACTTTTAATTATTTCTTGGTTTCACATGAAACTTGACTACAATTTTATTCATTTATTATACAAAACATATTATTTATGGTCTGTGTGGGATTACTATTCTTGCTGGAATTAACAAACTGGTATTTTGGTGCCTACCCCAGTCTTAAATACAGTCAGTCTCTCAACTGTCTGAAAATTTCAGTCTATTAGCAAGAGTCAGTTTCTGGGTTATCAAAAAGAAAAGTATATCATATGGCTTATTTAATGGCCAGCTGGCTAGTTAATACAATTCTATGACTTTCAGAAGACATTACCTTTCTGCTGACTTCTACTTTATTAATATCATTATTAATAATGACTATGAAAATTAAAAGTCTTAAAGTAGAAAAAAGGTATATAAGGTAGATAGTTAAGATACTGCTATTTGCAAAACTTCTAGTTCTTCTGATATCTAAACTATTTTTACACCTAATTGGACACACAGTCTCTCCATACACATATCGTGTTATGGAGAAAAAATCATAAGGTCTAAAATACCAAAGAGCCATGGTGCTAAAAATCAACTGATTCTAAAATATTATATATTTTAGGTTTATTTCAATTCCATTTTTAGAGACTTATACAATGTTTTTAAATGTGTTGGACTTACAAGAGTATTGTTATGTAGCTCAGGTAAAAGATTACTTAAAGAAGTTTTAAATTACTAGAATAATAATGACTATGGTTATAGTTTAGTAATAGGCTAGAAAATGAGACAGAAGCAAAACAAAATACATAAATTATGTTAAGAGCAAACAATCTGTTGGTTACATTATCTGTGTTTTATCTTCTAAAACTATTGATAACAAAATAACCAATATCATTAAATACTTGATTTTTTTTTTTTTTTTTGTCTACCAAAGGGTTTTATTTTGGATAGATGAAAGTCTCAATTTTGAAAAAAGCATTAAGGAGGCATTGAAAATTTCCACATCTTGTCTATCTGGGAAATGTAGGCTTCCAATTCCTGCAGCTCACACTACACGTCTATGTTACAGTGCAAGAACACCTTAGAACAACTTGAGGATCTAGGCTGGGGCATGCTCTACTATATTCATTCAGAGATGACTTTTGTCATTCCTGTGGTAAGTGCGAGATGGACAAGGAACAAAATAAAGAAAGTGACATTAGACTAACAATTACAATCTAGTGTAACACTAACTTCTAGAGTTAGTTTATAACTATACAGTTCATTTATAACTATAACAATGACTACTATAGTTTATAAAGTAGTCTTTAACTCACTTCTTTGTGCGTGGACAAGAAAATCTTCTTCAAAGAAGTGATGTCTAATTCCAGGACAGAAAGGAATCTTTATAGCATCAACAATTCTTCACTCATGGCTTACTATGTATAAGACTCTTATCTAATGGGAATAAAAAAAATGCAGTTCGGGGTCTTTGCTTTAAAGAAATTATGAATTGTTTGTTGTTCAGTTACCAAGTTGTGTCCATTTTTTTGTGACCCCATGGACTGCGGCATGCCAGGCTTCCCTCTCCTTCACTATCTTCCAGAGTTTGCTCAAATTCACATTCTCAATTTTGAATACACATTGGAATTACATCAGTTCAGTTCAGTTGCTCAGTCATGTCCGACTCTTTGCGACCCCATGAACCACAGCACACCAGGCCTCTCTGTCCATCACCAACTCCTGGAGTCCACCCAAACCTATGCCCATTGAGTCAGTGATGCCATCCAACCATCTCATCCTCTGTCATCCCCTCTCCTCCTGCCCTCAATCTTTTCCAGCATCAGGGTCTTTTCAAATGAGTTGGCTCTTCACATCAGGTGGCCAAAATACAGGAGTTTCAGCTTCAGCATCAGTCCTTAGGACTGATTTCCTTTAGGATGGACTGGTTGGATCTCCTTGCAGTCCAAGGGACTCTCAAGAGTCTTCTCCAACACCATAGTTCAAAAGCATCAATTCTTCGGCTCTCAGCTTTCTTTATATTCCAACTCTCACATCCATACATGACCACTGGAAAAACCATAGCCTTGACTAGAAGGACTTTTGTTGACAAAGTAATGTCTCTGCTTTTGAATATGCTGTCTAGGTTGGTCATAACTTTCCTTCCAAGGAGTAAGCGTCTTTTAATTTCATGGCTACAATCACAATCTGCAGTGATTTACATAGAAAGGTTTAAAAACTACTGCTGCCTGAGTCTCACTGCCAGATATTCTGATGCTATTGGTTTTGGAATGCACACAGCTTATCAGAAATTTCTAAGGCTTCCAGGTGAGTCTAATGTGCAGTTAACAGGTGCTATTTGTGCAAGTCAGAATAATACCTCCCACTCAAGATGCCCAAACTCTAATCTCTGAAACCAGTGAATATGTTACCTTACAAGGCAAAAGGGACTTAGTAGATATAATTAGGGACTTGAGATAAGGAGATTTATTCTGGATATTGTGAGTGGACCCAAAGTAATCATAAAGGTCCTTATAAGGGAGGGAAACAGGAGCATCACAGTCAGAGAGAGTAATAGGAAGATACTATGCAGGACTTTGAAAATGGACTATGCAATCACAAGCCGGAGAACATACTCTAAGAAGCTATAAAAGGCCATGAAACAGATTTCCCCCAGAACCTCTAGACAGAATGGGCTTTGCCAACACCTTGACTATAAGACTTCTGACCTCTAGAAACGTTAAGTGAATACATTTGCATAGTTTAAGTCACTAAACTTCTGATAATTTGTTACAAAAGCCACAGAAAACTAATTCACCACTATTTGAAATATATTTTTTCACACTAGGGATTTTCTCAATCTGAAGTCCTCCTAACTCATTTACACACTTTCTTGTTTCTTCATCTCATTTAGTTTTCTGCTTCAACATCATTTCCAAGCATTTATCACTTGCGGTATTTTAATTATTTTCTTTGTTCATCTGTCTTCCTCACTGTAAGACTGAAGAAGGAAAACTTTAGTTTTGTCCACAGCTACTTTCCACAGCTACTTACTCAGGACTTAAAATCCTTTCTGAATATAGTGGTCTCTCAATCAATGTGTGTTTAATGAAATCTACTATTGAAAACTAGAAACTATCTTACTATTCTCTAACTGTAGATGGTTGTAAGATCCAGTCTTACAGGACAGGTAGGCTTAGAAAATGCTCTAATGTCAGAAAAAAAGAAATCCAGCTCAGTGATAACACTGAATTTCTTTTTAATAATTCTATGTAGAGGATTTGGTAAACCTTGTTTATTCAGGTTTTAAGTACTTGTGGGAAAAAAAAAAAAACACAAACAAACCCTATAGCTCTTTCTAAAATGCAGTAAGTAAAATACTGTAAAAGTGAAGTAACTTTATAAAATGCTACAGCATTAATTATTAATAGGTCTGTTACTGAAGAATCTCATCTACTTACTGCTTTAAATTTAACTCTTGTCTGCTTAGCAAATGTTCTTTGCTGCAATTATTCTAGAAAATGATATGCACAAAGAAATTTGTGTACAGACCAAGCACAAAATGGAAGACTCAGATTGGGAAGTGCTTTCTGTGTATAATAGTTACCCTTTAAAGTTTCTGTTTTTCTCTAAACATTTTAACCTTTGACTAGTTAATTCAGAGATGAAGTCCTAGGAAGCAGTGCCTTCTACTGGTTATTCTTTTAGAATGATAATATTATTTATTTTAAGGTTTGCAGTTATGTATAAAAATATTTTTAAAAATCTAGAAAGAACAAACTAAAATCCCAGCTCTTATTAAAACCTGCCCCAACCACCATAAATGAAATGACTTTTCCCCACCTCAGATAGTATCATCAACTCTTGTTAATAGACCACTTAAAAAAACTGAACATCGGTATCACCTATGACATTGATTCAACAACTTAACTACTTTTCTTTTTCTTATTAGTATCTATTACTGGAAAATAAGATTTTAGTAAACACAGGTCTACTGATGATCATTTCATGTGATTTTTCCAAGCTGAACAAAAATCTTTCCAAATTGTTCTGTACTTTTCCCCTAAATAATATAATCTGCTATACTGAATGAGTTACAATTAGTTATGTAACCACATAATTCCTAGCACATAGTTGTCACTCAATGTATTTTTATATGTGTAAATGAATGGTCAGAGTGTCTATTTTGTGCTAGGCAAGTTACCTTTGTCTTACAGAGGAAACAGGTAACTTAGACACAAAGACACTTCTGGTTTACTTTTAAAGAAGTAGATGAAAATAGAAGACATATATTCAGTAATTTATTCATTCATTCACAGAAACACATTTATGGAAAGACTATCATGTGCCTACAGATAGCAACATCATTAAGAAATCAAGAAAGAATAATTTAAGGTAAATGATTTTTTATAAATATGAGTACTATGGAGGATTGGAGAAGGCAATGGCAACCCACTCCAGTACTCTTGCCTGTAAAATCCTATGGACGGAGGAACCTGGTAGGCTGCAGTTCATGGGGTCACGAAGAGTCAGACACGACTGAGCAACTTCACTTTCACTTTCATGCACTGGAGAAGGAAATGGCAACCCACTTGCCTGGAGAATCCCAGGGATGGCGGAGCCTGGTAGGCTGCCATCTATGGGGTTGCACAGAGTCGGACACGACTGAAGTGACTTAGCAGCAGCATGGACGATAGATAGTAGAGAGATACTGTCCTGCTTAAGGGCTTCCCTGGTGGTTCAATGGTAAAGAATCCGCCTGCAATGCAGGAGATGTTTGGGTCTAATCACTGGGTTGGGAAGATTCCCTGGAGGAGGGCATGACAACCCACTCTAGTATTCTTGCCTGGAGAACCCCAAAGACAGAGAAGTTTGGTGGGCTCCAGTCCATGGGGTCACAAAGAGTCAGACACAACTGAAGCGACTTAGCACACATGCATGCCCTGCTTAAAATAATCAGGGAATGCTTCCTACAAATCAGAGGAACTCAACAGTGCAATGAAGGACAGATCAGGTGTACTTAGACACAGAGAAGAGGAGATTATAGATAGGAGAAATGACATCAGCAAATTAAAGAAATACACAAAATGATACGTGATAGTGAGTAGAACAGTTTGGTTCAAGTGGAAGATTCTACGAGGAGTAAAAGCAGATAAAGGTGAAAGGCAGGGACGAGATGATAATGATTCTGGTTAGATTCCAACAAGTGTGAATGGCTGTACCAAATGAGAGATTGATACTGGAGGTAGAAGGAAACTGGAGATGACTGCTGAACTACACAATAACATAATAAAAATTACATTCTAGGAAGGAAGTCCTTCAGAAATCAGTAACTGATAGAAGCTTGAGGGTGGAAACCAGAGAAGGGGGAATGATTGGGTGAGATAATTCAAAGATAAACAGATTCCTTGACTACAATTTACAGAATGATACTGCTAATAAGAAAAATACATATTTTAGAAAGAAGGCCAGCTTGGAGGAAAATATTAAATTCATTTTAAAAATAAATCTTTGTTGACTGAAGAATTTTAAAAGGAAATAGCAGATAATCAGAAAATGGAGGACTTCTGTGTAACTAAAGTTACTTTTGTGGAAGTAACTAAGTCACTTTAATCTTTAAAACACCGGTAGAGCATTAAACAATACTTGTAATTATTTGTCACTGATTTCTTCCACAATGTTCTGATTCGGTATTCTTATAAGTCTTGATCTATAAAAAATAAAACTGAGTCATAAAAATGGTTAATTATCTTTTGTTACACTACTTGGTCTTCACACCATAATAAACAGCAGTGCAAGAGCAAAGCTGTCTCTCCAAGAGAAAAACAGAAAATAGAGCAGTGGGAGGGGGAGAAAATCTAAATTTTGCACTCCACCCAACTTTGGGAGACCACTGTATGAAAAGGATAGAGCACAGAAGACAAATAAAGAGAAATCAAGTGATATGTGAAGAAATGTAATTATTCTCTAAATGATTTTACATAACTAAACATTCTGAGTATGAACTTTAAAAATTCTGGACCATGACATCTATCTAATTTAAAATCCATTGATTTTAAATGGAATCCATTGATTCTTCTCCTAAATACTCCCTTTTAATATCCATTCTCTCATGTTAAATTTTAAGCATGGCAGACAGAAAACATTTCAAAAATAACTGAAATATTTGAAAGGATGACTCCTCTTTTAAGGGAATAACAAACATGGAATATTACAAATACAATAAAGATTGGTAATCGTTCATATCCAAAGATTATATTAGTACTATTTTTCTAGAAGTTTTGCCTAGTTTTTCTACTAATTAAACTACTTGTTCAGGATATTTACCTTTACTTGTCTGGTTGCTTTTGTAACTAGGCTTGCTGTGAGAAGGTTATTCAAGATAAGGAATTAACCTCCATTGTTTTTTAAAGATTTTTTTTCTCAATAGGAATGTTTAACTATTCCACCTGGGGAATCAACATTGACGTTTAGTGTGAATGGACAGGTTTTTACTCCTGTCCACTTACCAATGAAAATACTAACACTCCTTATAAACATAGATTTGCATAAACTTAGCATGTCATTTCATTACAGAAAAAGATGTTTCATACTTTGTACCTATAAATCTCAACTACTGTTCTTCATATCTTATGGTATATTCTTTTTTCCCTCTTCCATGTTTTGAACATCTTCATTTTCCTACTAGGTTTAGAGTCAGCTTTGTGTATACTCTGTAAATTCTATATAAAGTTTGTAACCAAGTCTGTCATATATATTAATAATATTCAAAAATCTTTTAGATAGAAAAGGTATTTGTGGTAAATATGTAGTCTTTCAAATGTTTACATTTTTCTTTTTTCTATAAATCCTCTTTGCCATCAGTTTCTCTTGCAGATCAGGCCAATCTATGTTCTCTACCCATTGCTGCCCATGTACAAAGAACACATTCATTACATTGTTATTTAGAAGCATGGACAAGTTCATCAGGTCCTGGCGTACACTATAAACAGAAGGAGATATACAGACTTCATAGAAACATAAGAACAGATGACACAGAGTAATATAGAAGTCTAGATTCCTTTGTAATCTTTACTATACATGTCACCAGAAACTCATTTCTACCAATGTTTTCAAACAAAATTTACCACAACACTGAAATCTAAAATCAAAAGCAATTTTTGAGCTACTGCTACTTAAGAATAAATTTATTCTGTTCTAAAATATAATTTGAATTTACAAAAAATTTAATAAATGTTACAAAAGTTTAAACTGTATTTAAAACTGTGTTAATGAAAAATGTCATAGTCACAAAGAACTTTCAAAGTGACCAAAGTGGATTCCCATGTTTACCTTGTCATATGTTTGGTCCTGAGATGCTCTCTGCATTGAGGCAAAGAAGCTCCTTATGCTATCCCTTCTTGCTGATAAGAAGAGCACCACTCTGAACTGTTTCTCCACCTTTCTGCCTTCTCCTTACTAGCATTTCTCTCTTACCGAATAGCTTTCCCCAGCCTGTCCAGTCAGAGAAAAAGGAAAGGATAAGAAGAGAAAAAAAATGAAGAGGTAGAGAGATTTCTGAGGAAAGTGTGGAAAAGAAAGAGAAAAATAATATGCATCAGAAGTTAGAGAGAAGGACTCAGAAATAGAACTTGATTCTTGTCAGTATCTGAAAGAAATGAGTTCTTCTTTACTCGTTGGACAAGTATATTTCAGAATTGAATAAACCAACCTAAAGTTTATAGCAAAATAAACTTTAAAATGTACATTTGTTTTTGTATTCTAAAAAAGAGAGACAAATACCAAAGGTAAACACTTAATAACAGTTTATGACAGAAAAATTCTAGGCTACAATGATTCAGAACTCAAAGTTTGATTCCTTTCCTACTTTCTTTTATGGTCTTACTAATTGTAATTACTAAAAACTGACTCCAAAGTTAGAACACATGTTATTAGATGAAGACCCCAAGAAAATTTTCTAAATAGAAGACTGATTTATTATGAGTAACGTAATAGCTGGGCTCTGGGGCCAAAACACCATATTATGCTTTAATTGTGCTATTTTAAAATTAAGTGCTTAAAACAAAAGTATTCCTGATAAGTAAAAAGCTATAAAGAGCATTACATTTAAACTCTCTTCTAATCATTTTATAATGTTCTAATACTTAGAAAAAAATAGAGTTCAGTATAAGTCTGTTTAAGACTGAAAGAAATTTGTAAGGTGAACTTTTATGGATCTGAGGTACAGTTACTTTTGTAAAGACAAGAGGAAGTAAATGCTCTTATAGAATTCTAGATTCTTTAAAAAAATTATCAAAAACTGACATTTATAGCACAAGAATATGGTAATAAGAATTTTGTACTTTAAAAAGCCCTAACTTAGACTTATTCAATAATTGCTAAAATTCCGTTTCCTTACCTCAAAAATAGTAACACCTATATCTGAGCTATTAAACATTTGATTAGATTCTTTTTAATCATCAGATACACTAAATTTCAGCCAATCTGCTTAAAACAGGATAGAAAATGACTAAGACTTTTAAATGTTGAAATTTCTTTTACATTGTATGTAAAATGACCAAATTGATGAGTATGAAAGAAAAAAAAATACTAATTTGTTGTGATTTTTTAAATGTGTGTATTGTTGTACATTTGTCATTAATCAAAAACAAACAGAAAAATAATGTTTAACTTTCAGCTACCTACAGTTTAAAAAATAAAGTCTTTTTGTTCTGATTATTTAAAAATTATTTGGAATAATCCAGCATCAAGATTTGTGGTTCAGAAACTTGTTATTAGAGTTAGAGAGGGTATACTTTTTAAGGAAATAAAAAGCTTTTTTCCATTTGAGCATGAGTTTTGCCTTTCTGACAGCTCTAAGTCCACAGGATGTGGAGGGATGATTTAAATTTTACATCAAAATTGTGACTGCACTAGACTTTTTTCCCCTTTCTCAAGGGAGGCATTGTTCTTGCCTTTCCATAACCAGGCGTGACAGCGCCAGACTGGAGTCACACGGCTGGTCTCTGAGTCAGCGTGAAAGTGCTCACCTCCTGAGTTTCCCCAGATGCTCGGCTCCTTATGAGTCTGAAAGCTGAGCACTGAGTAGCCACACGATCCATTCCTGGGATAGATAGAGGAGTGAACGGGAAAATCTAGGGATTTACAAAAACTCTCTCTTCCTACACACATTGTAAAACTCTCATTAATAAGAAGTAACAACAACAAAAAAAAGTACCATTTTTTAAAATCAAAAGTTGAGACAGATTGTTCAACAAGTAATTGTGTGCTTTGAGTTAAAGAAATAAGGAAAGTCTAAAAAATAAGAAGCCTGTTGAATTTTTCTGAGACACATGGTTGCCACATGTATAAATTTCGGGTTGTACTTAGCTGGACAGAATACTGAAAGAATAACATGGAGATGTATATCCATTCCCAATATCTCGAAGAAGGTAATCTTTAAAAGCTGTCTGTAGAATACCTGAGAAGGGCAATCTCTTTTGCTCTCTATCAGAACTGCTGTGAAACAGGGATTAATTCAATTCCTATTGTTCCATCCTTGACCTTGCAGAGAAGTCTGTGTCTCGTGTATTTAAGCAACCCTGTGTGTGTGAGAGAGAGACAGAAACAGAGAGAAAAAGAGAGATAGAAGAAGAAAGAGAAAGAAGAGAGAAAAGATATTTACTGATATTAACTGACATTAATACTCTTTTGTTTTTTAAATGGTACCTCTTTAACGATATGACAGGACCATGTTAATTTAATCATAACATACGCTAACAATTTTTCCTTGTTCTAGAATTCAAAACTATTTGGTTAAAAGTTGTATGTATTTTGAAGGAAAAAATAAAGAAGTATAAACAAACTCCTTCCAATTTGTTAACTCATAAAAATAAAGAAAAAGGCCAAAGGGAAAGTATTTCTAACCATTACTACTACAGGGAGTAGTACTAATCTCTCGATCACTAAAATAATGCCAGTTGATTGTTTTCATGTTTACCTCATGAGGATGTAAGACTGTCTACATATGTTCACATGTACATGTATATGTGTGTGTGTGTATAAGTATACACATATACATGTTTGCAATAACCTATTCACTATATCTATGATAGCCACAGTAAAAGAATACAGTTTTTCATTTATGAAGATAACTGGTTAGGTAAGGTGCACATGTCAAAAATAAAAATCAATTTGATTTGAAGTAGGAAGGAATATCTGTTTAGGCTTAATGATATTGACAGCTCTGTAAAAAAAAACACGTCATTTATTTTAACGACTCGGTCATTTTGACTCTCCCAGGAGAATCTCTCTATGGCAGAATCGCAAGGATATATGTTTTTTTCCCAAATAATATCATTAAGTACTTATTTTGAACTTCCCTCTCTGTCTCCTTATTTGAGCTTCCTCTTAACAGTGTCCACCCCACTCTTGCTCTCTCTTCTCACATTACTGGCTATATCTAAATAAATAGCAAATTATTCTATAATCAAAAGTGACTTATTCTTAGCATGGTGTACATCTTGAAGTAAAATCTGTGGCATGTTTAATTTATTTAGGATCTAATAATGATGACAAAAATAATTAAGTAGCCAGTCTAGTTTTAATTTCTTTTGTTTTCAAAGGTCATTGTGAAATCAAGCAAGTTAAGCCTTCAAAAGCAAACCTCTAGAGAATGGTGTGGGATTTTTTTTTTTTCCCTAGCAGAGATGAGAAAGGAGGCTCATAGCTAAAAGTAGTACTGAATATCAGCGTCAGATTTGTTGAGAATGACTGTCTAAGAAGTCCAATGAAGAAAAATATTATGACCTCTACCCTCGTTGGAATCCAAATAACAAGAAAAAGTTTATGTGATTCTGCTCAATTCTGGTCAAATAAGAGCACTCACTCTCTTTTCCATACCCCATACAGACTTGACTTCAGCCTGTTTCTATAACAGCTGTTGAAAAAAATGAATAAATTGGAAAATATTTATATTCAAAAGAGACAGCAAAAAACACATATATAGTGCACAAATCCTTCCTACAACAACAGCTTCTGATGTGAGAGATAGGCATACTAGGCAAAACAAGTTTTCTGAACTTCCAGGCAAAATGAAGAATTTGGTGTAACAATCAAGAAAAGTCCAAAAGGAAGGTGCCGTGCCAAAGATGCTGAGCATCTATCAACCCAAACTCCAAAACAGCAGGATGCAGCTATGGCTGATGCTCTAAGAATGCTGAGCCTCTTCATTGGTCCCTTTCATGCCAAAGCTTCTTTGCTTGGATGAATATGAATTAAATCCATAAGCTTTCTTATTTTTCTAGCTTGACCTCTAAACTCATTTTACGTCTTAACTGTTTATCTTCTTCCCCCATTAATCTTTCTGGTTTTAACACATTCTCTGTTGTTTTTAGGGGGAAAAATGCTTTAAAAGTATGATTCATACTGCCACTGTGGATGACTTTGGAATGTTAGCTCTTTTCTATAAATGGGTACAAACTATTCAGTAGGAATGTAAAGGCTACCAGTTTACTGCCTCTGAAATAAAAATTCAAAAGATATGGCATAAACTATAGAGAAGAAATTCATCAAACTCTTAGAAAGGTATGACTAGTATAAAGACACAAGAAGTTTCCAGTATAAGGTTTACACTAGATTAAAAATTGGGCTAACAGTAATGTCACTAACAAATTCTGTCTTTAAAAAAAAATTTTTGGAGAATGGCATTGAAACATGTAAAATATCATGTATGAAACGAGATGCCAGTCCAGGTTTGATGCACGATACTGGATGCTTGGGGCTAGTGCTCTGGGACGACCCAGAGGGATGGAATGGGGAGGGAGGAGGGAGGAGGGTTCAGGATGGGGAACACATGTATACCTGTGGTGGATTCATTTTGATATTTGGCAAAACTAATACAATTATGTAAAGTTTAAAAATTAAATAAAATTAAAAAAAATTTAGAGTATGTTATATAGATAAATTTTGAAATCAATACCTTTTCCTATTTGCTTTCTCTTTTCAGTCAATTCTATGGCTAAGTGTACACCATGTTAAATCTTCTTTAAAACACTATGTCTCTATAATAGAAATGTCTAATTATAGACTAAAATTTTAGTCAGTAAGATAGGTGAGCGCCTTTCAGTTTTGTTTATTAAAATTATACCTGGTAAGAAATTTTACTGATTAACACAATCAATTTTCTTGTATCACCATAAAATCTTTATTACAAAAAAACACAAAAGTTTTAGAAGTGTTCACTTTACAAATCCCTAAAAGAAAAACTAATCAAACAAAAGCAGACTTTCAAGGTGGAATCCTGCATAGGATCAGAGTGTTTACCATCTACCACTTTATAGGTGTTCTGCCATATATTATGCTGTTCTGTAGTATTTCCCGCAAAGCTGAACAAAGGCCCAGCTGTATAAACCAGTCCTGTCAAAGAACACAGTTAAGGGATGGATAAAACAGGGAGGGGTGTCTAACATGTTGACCACTGTCTGAGCTTATGAGGATAAAGGAGCCTTGATGGAGAAAAGTAATCATCCATTGCTGTTTTTTTTTTTTAACCTCATTACCACATGCTAGAACATTTTTTTCCACTACCCAAACACCCCCATTCCAATCACCCACAACTGAAAGACCTTTGTGTTCCAAAGGGGACAGAATCCTCCCCAGCCTTCTCTTCCCTCCTCTTTTTTTTTTTTTTTTTTGTTTTGCTATTTTGTTGTTGTTTTTTTGCTGATGGCACATTTATGGAGGCATGATCATTTAAAGACTTCTTAAAATACTAGTTTTCACTCCATGAAACCATCCACACACAGTTTCCTGAAAACATTTTTAACAGCTATATAAACTTACTTGTTTTGGATTCTTTTTTACCAAAATACTATCAATTGTTTTTAATTGCAAGATAGTTATTTCTGCTAAAGACTCTAGAAAATGACACACTCCTTTAAAAGACAGCAAAGTGTATTTGAGATAAAATAAATGCTGAAGTCAAAGGTATGTATCTTACATTTTAAAGAATGGGTTTCCTTAGAATATGAAGGGAATTGGCTACGGGCACACTCAAGAGTGTGTAACAACTGTGAGAAATGCTTCTGAAGTTTGAAAGACATTTAGACTGAGCTAATTAATCCTTTCAAAACCTGGCTCTCACATGTCTAAGAACATCAAACCATGGGGCAGATTTTCCAGAGATTTAAATATGCATTTCCTATTTTCAGATTTGTCATTCCTACATACTATGCTGACATTATTTATAAAGGACTAAAGCCAAATCTCACTCAGAGCTACCGTTAACTGCACTAGTTCAAGAGTCAGAGAAACACATTAAAAGGCCAAGGAAATCCCTGGGCAAGAGCCACCAGAACCCAAAGAGAGAGAGCTGTATCATCTGTAAAGTTAGCTCTATCTCAGGATGTCCTCCGAGGTTGGGACAAATATTTGAATGTTATTAAATCCTCTATTTATCCATAGACTGCTGCAGCTTCAGTGCAAGGCTTCTTCACACTGCTCTGTTAATGATCTAAAAGGATTATCCTTTTTTACATGAGGTAAACTGTGATTCCTTCACCAATCTGTATACTTTTATATTTAACATGAAATGTATATTAAGAATACAAAACATAATTTTTAAAGAACTACAGTTGCTTTCAGAGCCCATCTCTTGCCACACCCATGGCTGGGGTAGGTACTAGAGAAACAGCCATGCATATACCAACTTGCTTCATGTGGCAGTCTATTTCCAGAAATAACTAAATAATCCCTTTCTAATAAATATTGGGTTCTTAAGAAACAAGCTGAGCATATTCAAGTGTATCAAAGACAACACCTTCACTGTCATAATGGCAGAAGAACAGTCATTCAGAAGAAAGTGGGGTACAGAGAAAAAAATATATACTCCATTGTAAGAGGGAGCAATGTTTTAAAAATTCACTTCTTTACCATCTTGAACGTCTCAGCTTGCCTTTCTTTAATTTACTTACTAAACTCTCCAGAAACATTTGCAGATCATCTATCAGCTATTCACAACATGCACTAACATATTACTTTAAAAAAGAAAAATAAAACCACAAAAGACACCACAACTCTGTGACATCTTAAGAAAATTAATAGTAATTTAAATGATTATCATATATAAACCAAATTTCCTCAAATTCAATACGTTTTCCAAAGAGAATATTCTGATTATAATGTAACATGTCTTCATGTTTACAAACTTTTACCTAAATGAGCAACAGAACCTTACTCTGCTCAAGCTTGCTCTTTTTGCTTCCATCTCTTTGCATTCTAATTACTATAAATAACTTATTGATAAAAACTTATAATGATTCAAATCTCTATGGAAGTGATATTTAAAATAATGTATACTTGTTATATGAGCTTCTCTGGTGGCTCAGATGGTAAAGAATCTGCCTCCAATGTGGGAGATCAGGGCATTGTGTATTAGTCGCTCAGTCATGTCTGACTCTTTGTGACCCCACGGAACTGCAGCCTACCAGGCTCCTCTGTCCATGGGGATTGTCCAGGCAAGAATACTGGAGTGGGTTGCCGTGCCCTCTTCCATGGGATCTTCCTAATCCAGGGATCGAACTCATGTCTCTTATGTCTCCTGCGCTGGCAAGTGGGTTCTTTACCACTAGAGCCACCATATATCATTGCAGAAAGCATTAAGAATAATAACACTATATGAGTGGGAAATAAGATACTTTCTAGGACATACTTATTCACTTTCGTTTCAGAGAGGCATTGGATGACTCACTAATAGTGCGCTGATATGTACCAGTCACTGTGCTAGATACTTTAAATATACATTTTCTGGTCATCATAACAACTCTCTAACTACAGACTTAAATATAAGAGTTAAAATCATAAACCTATTAGAAGAAAACACAGGAAAAAAACTTGATGGCCTCAAGTTAGGCAATGATTTCTTAGATCTGATACCAAAGCATAAGAGACAAGAGAAAAAAAAATAGATTCATTGTACTTCCTCAAAATTAGAAACTTTTGTGCTGGACATGACAATAGGAAGAAAGTGAAAAGACAGCCCAAGGAATGGGAGAAAATACTGGCAAATTTTATATCTGATAAGGGAGCTGTATCTAGAATAAATGTATAAAGAATTCTAACAATTCCTGTATGTATATGTAAATACTGAAAGAACTATTAAACAATTCTTGCAATAAAAGGACATGTAATTCATTTTTAAGATGGATGAAAGATCTGAATATGCATTTCATCTAAGATGATATACAAATAATCCGTAAACATGTAACATGCTTAAAATTATTAGCCATTAGGTGAACATACACCAAAACCACAGTATAATACTTCTAATAATTCATTAAGATGCCTAAAATTAAGAAGACAGACAATAATAACTGTTGGCGAGAATGTGAATACATGGGAATCACCATAGGTTGTTCACAGGAATACAAAATTGTGTGATATCTTTGGAAAAGTTTGCCAATTTCTAAAAGGTTAAACATAGACGAAGAACATGACTCAGAAATTCACCTCCTAGGTATACACCCAAGAGAAATGAAACTACCTACACACAAAAACTTGCACACAAATGTGCATAGCAGTATTATTCATAATGGCCCCCAAACAGAACTACTGCCGATATTGCCAATTAATGACTGGAAAAACAAAACCTGGCATATCCATATGATGAAACAGTATTTGGTAATATAAAGGAATGAAGTAGTGATACATGCTACATCATGAATGAACCTTGAAAACATTATGCTAAGTGAAAGAAGCCAGTTTAAGAAAAGACACATATACTCTACTCAATGCTCTGTAATGGCCTGTGTGGGAAAAAAAAATCTAAAAAAAGAGTGCATATATGTATAACTGATACACTTTGCTGTACACCTGAAACTAACATTGTAAATCAACTATATTCCAATAAAAAATTTAAAAAAGATACATATGGTATGCTTATATTTGCATGAAATGTCAAGAGTAAGCAAATCCATTTATAAGGAGAGTAGATCAGTGGTTTTCTAGGATAGGGGTATGGTGGAGATGGAGGAGAATGGAGAGTCACTGCTAATGGGTACAAGATGGATTTTAGAACGAAGAAAATACAACTAAGTTGTGATAACTGAATAACTGTGAATATACCAGATACCACTGAATTGTACACTAAGTGGGACAGTGTAAATTATATCTCAAATAATTATATCTCAAATAATTTTTTTAAAACTCTACAAAACAGTTATTACGGACTCCATTTTACCTGTAGAAACTGACTCAGAGCTGTTACTTTAGTTGATAAAAGTCCTGCATTTAGAAAGTGGCTGAACTAGAATTCTGAGCTAAACCTCACCCAATTATTATCACATTTTCATTATGGAACATCTTTTTTATGAATAAATACAAATGTATACTCTAAAACTGAATTTTTTCCCCAAAGAATTAGAAATATATTAATAATTTGTGTTGTTTTTATTGGAATGCAAGCTTTTATTGAACACTGTTCTTAGACAAAGACCAAGTAAATCTTTTGTCTTCTCCGTTTTTTCATTAGGTTATTTACTTTTTTTTTTAGCATCTTCTTTGCAATACCATTTTCTTGGAACCATGATAAGCAACTATATAATGATTGTTCTAAAAGTAAACATTGTACAGAATCACAGCTCATTCCTAATGTATACATAGGGCAGATGATATCCTGTTCTCCCAGGATATGTTCCCCGTGTTAGGTTATCAATTTCTTACTTTGAATATTACTGATTTCTCCATTTAAACGCTTAGAAAAATAATACATGTTATCATATTGCCAAGATAGTTCAGTCTGGAACAGTATGATCCAGAATTTCAGTCTTGTTCATACAAGTGAAACTTTGGGAAGGCAACTTAAGCTCCAGTTTATTTGAGGAAACTTCTAAAGGACTTGCAAGCTTTGTAAATAATTTGTGGAACAATCTCCAAAATAATTATCATTAATTGTTAAAATATGTGTTTCTTCCATCCTCAGAGTTCAAGATCATTTCATTTCCTATGAAATCAACTATTGTTGGTGCTAATTATATAATCTTTAAAAAAATTTTTTTAAATACATAGTCTTTTAAAAAATTACAGAGGGGGAGCAGAATGGATAAGCTGACTGCAAAAAACTTTTTATTAGTAGTTTGTTTCCACCAATATAAAAGTAACAGAAGATCCTCAATTATTAATATTCCATGATATATTCAATGTTTAGTGGTTTGAATTTATTAGGTCAATTCAACTTAGGTTTAGTTAAATAGATACTGATTTGACCAAACAAGCAACTTTAAACCAATTTAGAACTCTGAATTTCCTTGAAGTATATCTAGAAGCAGATATTTCAATTTTTATTTTTTATAATGGTATAGAAAATAAAATTAAATGGAAGAAGCACAGATATTGAGGTTATAATGAAAACTTCAAAATATGTAATAAAAACAGTAAATCATAAGAAATTATTAATTCCCAAGGATGAAGATATTTAATAATCAATTATGACTATCATTAATAAAGTTGTTTTTAAAATCTGTCCTTATACTTCACGTCTATTCATTTTTATCTTTGTCCAAATTTAGAACAACTTTTTATTATACTAAGTGATCCACTTGAGAATTCTAGATTTAAATACAAAAATCTCACATTTCTGTCTTTATCTCCAATACTCAGTACAGTTCAATCACTCAGTCGTGTCCAACTCTTTGCGACCCCATGGACTGCAGTACGCCAGGTTTCCCTGTCCATCACCAACTCCTGGAGTGTGCTCAAACTCATGCCCATTGTGTTGATGATGCCATTCAACCATCTCAACTTCTGTAGTCCCTTCTCCTCCTGCCTTCAATCTTGCCCAGCGTCAGGGTCTTTTCCAATGAGTCAGTTCTTCCCATCAGGTGGCCAAAGTAATGGAGCTTCAACTTCAGCATCGGTCCTTCCAATGAATAGCTAGGGCTGATTTCCTTTAGGATGGACTGGTTTGAACTCCTTGCAGTCCAAGGGACTCTCAGGAATCTTCTCCAACACCACAGTTCAAAAGCATCAATTCTTCAGTGCTCAGATTTTTTTATGGTTCAACTCTTACACCCATACACGACTACTGGAAAAACCATAGCTTTGACTAGACGGACCTTTGTTGGCCAAGTAATGTCTCTGCTTTTTTAATATGCTGTCTAGGTTGGTCATAACTTTTCTTCCAAGAAGCAAGTGTCTTTTAACTTCATGGCTGCAGTCGCCATCTGTGTGATTTTGGAGCCCCCCAAAATAAAGTCTGTCAGTGTTTCCACTGTTTCCCCATCTATTTGCCATGAAGTGACGGGACTGGATGCCATGATCTTAGTTTTCTGAATGTTGAGCTTTAAACCAACTTTTTCACTCTCCTCTTTCACTTTCATCAAGAGCCTCTTTAGTTCTTTGTTTTCTGATGTAAGGTTGGTGTCATCTGCATATCTGAGGTTACTAATATTTCTCCTGGCAATTTTGATTCCAGCTTGTGCTTCATCCAGCCCAGCATTTCACACGATGTACTCTGCATATAAGTTAAATAAGCAAGGTGATAATATACAGCATTTGATGTACTCCTTTTCCAATTTGGAGCCAGTCTGTTGTTCCATGTCCGGTTCTAACTGTTGCTTCTTGACTTACATACAGATTTCTCAGGAGAAAGGTAAGGTGGTCTTATGTTTCCATCTCTTTAAGAATTTTCCACAGTTTGTTTTGATCCACACAGTCAAAGGCATTAGCATAGTTAATGAAGCAGAAGCAGATGTTTTTCTGGAATTCTCTTGCTTTTTCTATGATCCAATGGATGTTGGAAATTTGATCTCTAGTTCCTCTGCCTTTTCTAAATCCAGCTTGAACATCTGGAAGTTCTCGGTTCTCGGTTCACTGTTGAAGGGTAGCTTGGAGAATTTTGAGCATTATTTTGTTAGCGTGTGAGATGAATGCAATTGTGCAATTGTTTGAACATTCGTTGGGTATTGCCTTTGGGACTGGAATGAAAACTGACCTTTTCCAGTATCTTCAATAGTGAGATCCATCTAATGGACTTTTCATTCAGAAGAAACTTTTTAACCAAAATCAACCTAAGTTCACTAATTCTGGATTTTCATTTTCATGAGTTGTTTTGTGAATTACTCCCTTTGAATTGTAAGCTCTTTGAATTACAAACACTATCACTCATTTTTTAACTGAATACAAGATCTAGCACAGTGTGTAATAAACCAGAATGGAGGTTTGAGGGCAACATTTCAGAACATGAGCTTTGATTAGATAAAATCTGGGCTGAGTCTTAGTTATGCTATTTCCTAGCTCTATGATCTTGACCATGTTACTTATCCTGTCTATGTCTTCAATTTTTCACTATAGGAAATTTTAGTTACATATTTTGAGAGAAATAAATGAGTACATCTAAAAGGATGGAGCATTGTACAAAACATACTGCATGTATAAATAATGTTATTTATTATTACTGTTATTTAGAATTGAGTTGACTTGAACTGAATATAATTTAAATCACTTAGTTGTAAAGCATAGTTAAGGTTAGGGTAAGACACAATCTAATTAGCTATGAGAAACCATCTGTGTTTAATATATTTGGACCTATGTTAAAGAGCCAAAAGTTATTTTAATATACCTATACAGCCAACTTTTTTATTTTTGAATTAAAAAAATAGATTTAGAACTTACTGTGCAAGACTAAGATTTCTGCATCTTGAGGGAAAAGTGAGTATTTGAGTTCCACTCAAATTTTTTGCAGTTCTATCAGTACTGCAGCTTTCCGTACTTTCAAATAATTTTACTTTCAAACTAAGTTAAAAGAAATCACTATTGGGTAACCCAAGAGCTAAGCTAGCAGTCTTTCAATCACCAGTGTACCAAAACCTCACCCCACTGCTAGGAATTCAGAATATGGTTTTTGCTGCATGAAATTTATTTCCAAACAGCTCACATCAAATAGGTTCCTTCCACCCCTTTTTAAGGGTAAATTGAATCCTCTTAGGATAAAGGAGAGTAGGACATGTTATTGTAAGATTCAGTCATTTCAAAAGTTTCATTAAAAACTGCTGTTCACATAATTTCCGCATTCTATAGTAGGACTTAAGAATTTCAGATCAAAAAAAAAACTGGACTTTTATTGTAAAGAACCAATGTGGGACACAGGCATACTGTATCACTGGACTTGATATACTAGCACTGTAAGAAACTCAAGAGTTTAGCTTAGATTTATACCAAGAATTTTTTTATGACCATCTGAGGATCATAAGGCTATATCCTAAAGGATGATTTTTAACCTGAAAAATCTAGCTATGACAAGAGTCAAAAGAAAAACTAGTAAGAACTTGTCAATTTCTGTAACTAGCTACCAAAAGAGTTGATTAACACTGTTCCTTCCCTATCAATTATCATCAATAATTTCAGCCATACGCATTCCCAAAATGACCATGTGGTTCACCTAAAACGCTTTGCTAATAAATGTTCTAAAGTAAGTGAATGTAACCACAAAAACTCAAGGAGGAAACAACTGAGTTAGAATGCTCCATCAATCATTTGGCAGAAGAAAACCAAAAGAAAATGTGGAGTTCTAGGTAGATTTCTACTGGCTATCATCAAAAAGCAGACTGAAATAATAGCTACTTCAGAATGGAGTGATATCAAGAACTTTCCACGTGTGTTCAGTCATGTTCGACTCTTTCTGACCCCATGGACTGTAATCCGCTAGGCTCCTCTGTCCATGGGATTTTCCAGGCAAGAATACTGGAGTGGGTTGACATTTTCTGCTTCAGGAGATCTTCCTAACTCAGGGATCAAACCTGCATCCCTTGCATTTTCTGCATTGGCAAGCAGATTCTCTACCACTGAGCCACCTGGGAAAGCCATCCAGATAAGTTTAAACATCACCAATTACCTGCCATATGGACTATATCCCCTCAGCTCATGGAGTATTTAGAAACTACTCAGAATTAATAAGCACTGATGTCATAGTCATAAGGAGTCTCAGTGAACTCCGGGAGTTGGTGATGGACAGGGAGGCCTGGCGTGCTGTGATCCATGGGGTCGCAAAGAGTCGGACAAGACTGATCTGATCTGATGTCATAGTACTGTCAAGAAATGTAAACTCTCTTTCATATTATGGGGTACTGTGAGCAAATATAAAAAACAGTAAAGAATTATATTCTAAGGGAAATTACATTTAAATTATATCGCTTGTTGAACTTTAATATTAGCAATGTTGTTTTAATGACAAACCCTGGGTAAAGTATGTTTTCTAATAAATAATCCATGTAGAATTCCTGATTCTTGAAACCAGAGTATTATCAAGGAATGTATTGTTAGAATTCCCACTTCGGTGTTAACATGGGCATCATTCCTGGAGTAATGACTAAAGTTTAGATTTTAAACATTTTTACCAACCCGGGTGGCAATTTCTGCTTACGGGGATTTCTATCATGGATTTTTGAGTATCTAAAGAAGTATTAACTTCTAGAATTTTATACATGGATTCTTTTTGCATGCTATTTATGGGCACATACAGCTCTCTATACAGATCAAAGAAAATTATTCAAAGGTAACCTTCTGCTGTGGCAGAAATAATTTTTGGATTTTATATCATGTGGTTTTAGAGGACAGAGGCTGAACTATTCACTCATTCATTTAATATTTACTGAGTGTCTACTCCTTGCCAGGGGCCCTATCTTGTGGAAGTTAGCATATAAAAAGATAATTATAATGCTATATAATATACAAAATATCTACAGTGATATAATAAAAGAAGAGTTAAAAGGAGAAATTAAGAGAAATTGCATTTAGGCTTAGTGTTAAAAGAACCTTCCAACTGTCAGAGTCAACCAAAAATGCTTGTCTCCTGGGATACTGAACATCACAATACTTTAAGCACCCAAACAGAAGACAGTTAGATCACATATCAGAAATGCTAATGAGAGGATTCAAGCATACATACCTCTAAAAGCCTGGACTAGTTGACTTTTATAGTTCCGTTGAAAGCTAAGATTTTATTTTTTTTAAAAAGAACGGGTATGGTTTGTTAATACTTATATTATGGTATATATTATGGTGAGCAACAGAATTGAATTGGCCTAAGGTCAAATTCGGAGAAAGCAATGGCACCCCACTCCAGTACTCTTGCCTAGAAAATCCCATGGATGGAGGAGCCTGGAAGGCTGCAGTCCATGGGGTCACTGAGGGTTGGACACGACTGAGTGACTTCACTTTCACTTTCATGCATTGGAGAAGGAAATGGCAACCCACTCCAGTGTTCTTGCCTGGAGAATCCCAGGGATGGGGGAGCCTGGTGGGCTGCTGTCTATGGTGTCGCACAGAGTCAGACACGACTGAAGTGACTTAGCAGCAAGGTCAAATTAGAAAATGTTGGAAAATGGAAATTATAATAGTTTAAATAAGAAGTTTCATGAGAACCAACTGACTGGACATCTACTACGGGATTATGGATCATTCTTTATGACACAGTAACTGATAATGTGAATATTTTATAAAATACACAAATTATATAAATGTTTTATTAATATTTAAAATATGTAAATGAAAAATATTTGAAAATATTTGAAAATAGTTTTAAAGACAATAGTACAAAACTGGTAATAAGTAATATAAGTTACACTGTAAGACTAATAGTAGACTTGAAATGATTAACCTTTCTTCATTCTTCTTTCTAGTCATTAGCATTTCTAAGTCGCTTCAGTCGTGCCTGACTCTGTGCGACCCCATAGACGGCAGCCCACCAGGCTCTGCCATCCCTGGGATTCTCCAGGCAAGAACACTGGAGTGGGTTGCCATTTCCTTCTCCAAGTCATTAGCATGTATTTATGTTTAATATAAATACAGACAGATGATGAGTACATTTTGTATTTACTAACAATACAACCATAGTAATTTCCTTGACTTTGTTTGCCCACTTGTAACAATTTTTTAGGGTCTTTTATAGAATATTTTTTACTTAAAGTACTTTAAAGCATATGGTTCCAAGAGACGTTTAATTTGAGGTAAAATGGGCATACAATTTTAACATCTTATTTCCCTCCAAGTATCATTTAATCTACTACAAAGAACTAATAGTAAGTAAAAAAAACCCTGAAGCTAGTAATGATTCTCTCAAGAAGGAAATGACAACTCAGTCCAGTATTCTTGCCTGGGAAAACTCATGGACAGAAGAACCTGGCAGGCTGTAGTTGTGGGATCGTAACAGAGTCAAACACGACTTAGCAACTAAACACCAAAAAAAAGTAATCAACATCATCTTAGGATCAATCAAAAACTCAGAATAAAAATTGTACCTTATAACTCATTTCAGGTAATGAATCTGGTTCTTTTTGGCTAAGCATAGTCCTAGGTGTAAGCATATGGTACATACTAAAGTTCAGCTGTATCCGATCACAGTTTTCAAATGTTTTATCTCCCTAAAGTGAAGTCGCTCAGTTGTGTCTGACTCTTTGTGACCCCATGGACTGTAGCCTGCCAGGCTCTTCCATCCATAGGATTTTCTAGGCAAGAATACTGGAGTGGGTTGCCATTTCCTTCTCCAGGGCATCATTCCAACCCAGGGATTGAACCCGGGTCTCCTGGACTGAAGGCAGACTCTTTAATGCTCCCTAAATCATCAATTAAATATTTTGCCTAAAATCAACATTATTTTAAAAATTCGATTAAAAATCAGGATGCACTGCAGGATGTCACAAAGCTCCAGAGAATTAGAGGCCCAAGACAGGTAGTATCACTGAGCAAAGAATATGACTGTGCAAATGCCTGCAGTGTGTGGAGTCCTGGCCACAGGAAGATGGTGGCCATTTGCAGAGCACACACCCAAACTAAAGTGGTGGCTGTGACCTTGCTCAGGCTCACAGTTTTCAGGGGCGACTTCTGGCTCAACATTGTCAAAACATCTAATAAAGAGGAAAACCCCGAAATCTGGAATTTTAGAAGAAATCTCCAAAATTTTAACGTTAGTAAAAATCTAGTAAAATCAACAGAAAAGCAACATACACTACAGCCAGTCCATCAGATTGTGATGTTTGCTTTAACGTGAATCTAACAGTGAACAGAGTATCTGATATGAGAAGTATCCCAGAATATGTCAGTGTTGCTGTCATTTTAGCTATGGTTCTTTCACTCAAATGAGGCAGAAACAAAGTGGACACTTACCTAATACATCACACAAAATGAAACGACTCTCTGTTATTCTATCTACCTAACTACCAATCTTCCGATGTACCTGACTAATCTAATCTTTGTCACTGTACAAGCAGTCACTAATCCTACCCCTATTTATGGCTAAGGAAGCCAAGGGACAGAGCTGAAGTGACTTGTCCAAAGTTGCACAATTAGTAGGCGTCAGGGCAGAATTCATTTCTGAGTTTTTGGTCCCAGAGTCTGCGCTTTTAAACACTACATTATTTCTACTGCCGATTTCTATGACATGGCTTAAATACACAAACTTTCACAAAAAACAAACCTACCCAAAAAAATGACATATCTTCTGGCAAATATATTTATACCACTTATGAATGAGTAAGACAGTCTGGAAAATTAGATTCCAAAATGCTGAAACCATGGGATAATTTGAATGGTTTATTATAATATTTGACATTAAAACTGTCCCAGAAAATCCCATACGTGATTAATAGACTCTATTATAAATCTAATCTATTGTCTGTAGCCCTGTTGTCAAATATTCGCATTTATTTAATCAGCACCCTTTTTGCCCAAAGGTCTATTCACTTAAGGCATTTTCTCTTTTCTGAAAGTTTTTCTTATTTTTGCTGCAAAACGAAAAAAAAAAGGGGAGGGTATAAAAGCATTAATTGTAATACATTTCCAAACAGGAATATTCTAATATAATAAAACTATTCTACCACAGTGATAGAAAAGAAGCCTTATTTCCAATAATGTGCCACTTAATTTTCATATATCTGAGGTACAATTCCCTGATTCCCATATGTTACTTGTATTTCAGTTGAAGGTGATCTTCAGTATACATTCCAAGACTTTAGGACTGTCTAGTCTGATCTTTAAAGGACTCAGGTAGCCTACTCAGGTCATTCTTTAACTGAGTAATAAGAAGAATTAAAGAAATAAAATTCCCAGCATGGATCAATAACATTTCGCTTCCGGCATCCTATTTCCCATTTTTATTTAGATCTTAGTTGACTACAGGAATCAAAACATTCATGGAGATTACATATGAATCGGAAGGAGAAACTTCTTGATGTTTTTTCCATGAAATCATCTCATGAAGAGCCAAAAGAAAACATGAATGCCACTGGTTTGATCCTATCCTTTAAGAGATACCCCTGTCAAAAACTGTCTATAAATTGGAGACAATAAGTATATTAGTGGGCAAATCTGAAAAAAAAATTTTTCTTCACCTAGACTTAAATGTCCATATTAACTTTGAGGGACTCAGAATAAACAATTTGTAAGGACTTCCCTGGTGGCTCAGACGGTAAAGCGTCTGTCTACAATGTGGGAGACCTGGGTTTGATCCCTGGGTTGGCAAGATTCCCTGGAGAAGGAAATGGCAACCCACTCCAGTACTCTTGCCTTGAAAATCCCATGGACGGAGGAGCTTGGTGCAGGCTCCTATCCATGGGGTCGCAAAGAATCCGGCACAACAGAGCGACTTCACTTAACTTCAAAGGGTATGTTCCTCAGCATGATTCAAATCAAAAGTATCTTGTTCATTAAGATGGGGTCTATAAACAATGCTGATAAAGGCTAACAGTATGTGTTGTAAAAATAATATATTAAAAAGATTGAAGAGATAACTAGGTAGAAGCAATATTTATAATGGCAGTTTTATAAAGACAGAGACCGTGTATATTTTCTTCTTGCTGTGCACCTTGGGCTAATACAGTGTCTGACACATGAAATAATTTTTGACTGTCCAAATACATACATGACTCTTGCTTCTACAGTGTGTAAACAATTACTGGTACACCATCCACCTAATATACCCTTTCAAAGGGAATTAACTTAAAATCGCTCTGTACTGCCAAAGAAGCCTAATAAAGAAGTCCAAAAATAATCAACAGGAGCAGTGCATCAATCAGAGGAGGTCTGATCGTGATTAAATAAGAACATTTTAAAAAACCTCAAATTTCCGTTCATAAGTAGAATTTAAAGCAGCTGTTCACCACTGGCACACCACTAGCACAATGTCTGCCCTAAGAATTAAAAAAAGATAAAAAAAAGAAAGAAAACAATGTGAATCACAGCAGCAGTGAAACTATGGCTCCAAGACCTCAAAGTTGATATGACCTTTAAAAAAAAAAAAAAAGTAAAAATTCCACAGGGACAATTTTACATTTTCATATTGCACTGCAGACAAAAAGAATCTGGTTTTCCAATGCTGGGGCCTCTGTTTTTAAACATGAAGCAGAGGTGTTTCCCTTAGAAGCAAAGGTCTTAGGGGACATGTCTGTCACAGCAGTTATTTTCTGTTTCACTTGTTGGCAAACTTACATTTCAAAACAACAACAAAAACGAGCCTCCCCAGCTCCCTGTAAACCAAGGAGGTAGAAACAAAAAATATTTCAAAGCAAGAAAGCAAACAGACTGTGAGGACTGAAACTCAGACCAAAGGCATCTGCTCTCCAACTCCCACTTCCCACAAGCACCCAGCCTTCTTACAATCTTACAGATTTTCCTAAGAGATGTTGCCATTTTAGCTTTGTTTTTCCCTAAGTTCTGGCAATACCCATCACTGCAGGCAAGGCAGCAAAGCCACTAGCAGAATCCAAACCGGAAAACAGAAAAGCTGTTCTGTCTTTTCTTCCTTGCCACTCCATTACTAATTTATTTTTTCCAAAGTAAAACTCCTTCATTCTATCCAAAACAGCAATCGCTGACTTCCAGCATATTAACAATTATTTCATTAAAGGCAAGGAGCACAAAAATGATTATAGTCTGCAGGGCAAAAAAAAAAAAAAAGACTAGTAGGCATACCGGACCCTTTCTCCTTGAGCCCACACTTTTCTCAGAGATGAATAATCCTATAAACTAGCTACTGTGTTCCTTCTTAAAAAAGACCAAAGCTACCTTTGTTTTCACTCCTTTCTAGTACACCTCCTTCTGAATCCCACCCAGTGTGGTGGTTGCCAACACAGTTACCTATTCAGTCTTGATTAAAAAACAAATAAATAAATAAATAAAAGGAAAAAAGGAAGCAGAAAGATAAAAAAATAACAAGACAAAATGTCTAATGCCATGCTGCCATGAATAATCAATATAGCATTTAGAATACAAGAATATTACCAAGATTCCTCAAAAGATACTTGTTTTGAAACTATCCACACACAGTGCTTATGTATTTTCCCTTTAAATTTAGAACTAACAACCCACAAAATAAACCCAGGGTTTTGTGTCCAAAAAGAAAAAACAACAAAAAACAACTCTGTTTCATATGAGTACAAAGAGAACAGGAAATCCGGCTACATTCATGGGTCACGTGTGCCTTATGTATATTTCTCCAATTTACTACATTTAGCTTCATATGTGTAGTGGAAGTTCAAACCAGTCTGTAGATGATGATATTGATATTTCAGAGAAAGTCAAATACTACTGACAAATGATGGTTTCTACAGTATTCATATGTGACTGTGTCAGATAGACCCCACCATAAATAAATACATATATATATATACATATATATATATTCAATGGCCATAAAATCTACCCTGTTTGAAAATTCAAATCCAATTCAACAAGCATTTCTTGAGTGTTGATACTATATTTGGTATAAGGAAATAAAGATGATTAAATCATAGCTGATGTACTCAGACTAGTGACATCACAACCTGATAAGACACAGCTGTGAGAAATACTGTAAACAGATGTAGAAAGAAGATGCCATGACAGTCATGGAGGAAGTAAATAACTTTCTAAGTCAGTCAAAAGAGGCATCAGAAAGCAGATAACATCTAAAGAGATAATTAAAGGATGAGGTGATAACAGTGACACACACACACACACACACAAGACAGAAAAGCACAGAAAGAAGTGTAGAGAGACATAGAGCACCCAGAGATAAGGGTAGAGATGGGAATCAATACTTAAGTAACTAGGTAAGTGGTGGAGTAGGCTTCCCTGTGGCTTAGACAGTAAAGAAATCTGCCTGCAACACGGAAGACCCAGGTTTGATCCTTGGGTCAGGAAGATCCTCTGGAGAAGGGAATGGCAAGCCACTCCAGTATTCTTGTCCGGAGAATCCCATGGACAGAAGAGCCTGGTGGGTTACAGTCCACGGGGTCACAGTCAGACATGGCTAAGTGACTGACACACTAAGTGACTCGACAACAAAATAGCCAGGAGGTCTGATTAAGGTCGAATTATTTAATGAACATCCCCTGAATACCAACAAAGTACCTGAGTTATTTAGCATGAGTATGCTGCAGAGTTATCAGAAGTTATTAAATTAAGAAGCAAATGCCCCCAAAATATGTTAACGTAAAGCCCATCATGCAATTCCCACTCCAGGCTGAAAAATTAACTTTTCCATTGCCTACTAGTCAATCCTATTGTTTGGGACCCTCCACAGCTTGTCCCCAGCTTGTGTATTTTATACCTTACGTTTTAGTCACAGAAGATTCTTGTAAGTACAAAGCTGAGCATGATTATATAGTTTGGTTCATGTCAGAGCTCAATCTTGCAACCCTAGGCCAGGGGCTCCAAGAGCTTATACAACCAACCTCCAGACCCAATTCAGAAATCAGCACCTTTATGAAACTTTCTTCTGTTTTTCTGGTTTGAATTTATTTTTCCCTACTTTGAGCTCAAGGCAATTACATGAGGATCTACTGTAGCTGCTTCATTATTTACTTTGGTGATATTTACATGAACTTTTCTACCATCCAAATGAAGGCTGTTAAGGGAGATTATTTCCCCCAGTGAGTGATAGTCACTCAATCATGTCCAACTCTTTGTGACCCCATGGATTGTACCCTGCCAGGCTCCTCTGTCCATGGGATTCTCCAGGCAATAATACTGGAATGGCCTGTCATTTCCTTCTCCATTATTTCTCTGAAATGCCAACTAAATAGGCTCTGGTTATAGAATATGTTTGATGAATATTTATTGAACTGTATCTAGATAAAATATTTAGGTGTGTTTGTATTTTTTAATGATCATAAAATTTTATAAAGGTAGCAGATATATCAAACTTCTGATACGAATTTAACATCAGAGATGAAACATATGAAGGATGTCATATCAGTGTAATTACACAGGTAATTAGATATACTACACAATCATTGCTGTCTTAGCCTCTGGAACTTGTGGTAAGCCTTCCTGGATGTTTTCTACCCAGAATCAGAATTTAACATAAAAAAAATTATATAAAAGACAGTATGTAGAATAAAATATTTGAAGCTAAAAATACAAATCTTATATAAGTTGACAAATTAAGGTGAACTTTTTTTGAACACACCAAAAGTACTGAGGTAATGCTTTCTTCTCTATCAGAAGTTCCTCAGTTATGAGTAAAAATGATTCATGTTTATATCAGGTGCAACGGAGAAATATTATAACATTTATAAGGTCCAGAACTAACAGGCTATCCATAACCTAACCTTTCAATTGATATAATCTTACAGGATAAGTGAATATTTGCTATAATGTTAAATATAAAGAGAAAAAATTGAAAAACAAAATGTATCCAGGAATTCACAGAATGTTTATATCAGAAAGATTTGTTAAAAATATTTAAATTATTACTATTGACTTTAGGACATTCAATAATTTATACTTCAATATGGTCATCATTTTCAACCTAACAAAAGCTTGGATAAACTCATATTTTAAAATTCATATAGTTTCAATTTTACATTTTTAAAATCATTATCTCATGAAATAAATAGAAAACTCATGTATCATATCAAATTATCACATATATGTTACCAAGGATTTGAATTTGTACAATTATCATAGGTATATACTGTTTTCATAACATAGCCACAAACTACAATTATAACCTCACACATAAGCACTGGCTCTTTGCTACAGGTAAAATTCAATGGAATTTCACACACCAAGAATGCATAAAGTGCTTTAATAATTCTATGTGTTATATCTGAATTAATTTACTGAGTAAATTCAATACTAGTGGAAAGCAAGTTCTACATTAGTATGATTTTTATCATCTCCTTAATATTCAAATTATAGTAGAGTGGTTCATAGTTGGTCCCTGACATTATCTTCTCTAGCACTCCTCTCTTATATAATAAGAAATACTTCACATGCAATCTCATAATATAATTGGCAATTTACTGATAGGTTCCATAAACATTTTCCTTTGAAAACTCCATCTCAAGATCCAGTTAAATATGAAGATGAATAGTAAATGTAAATGGTGAATAGTAATCTATACCTAGGAAAGTAATTACAGTGCTGTTTTAAAATCTTGAGATGTTTATAATCATATTACATTGTTTAAAGATCAATACTCAATGCCATACACCGTTTTACCAAAATAAATCTGTTTTCATCCAATAATATTTTTAAGAAACTATATAAAACCCATTTCCTTATCCCAATTTTCTTATAAATAAATGCACTTTGAAAACCTGACAAATGATATACTTTTGTATGCTGCTCTGACAATATTATATGTAATATTTTATTTCTCTTAATCCTCACAATATGCAGTTAAAAATGATAATTAAAATATCTCACTAGGGAGTATAGCATGGCATGAACCAAGTAACATGGATGCTGGTGATCAGTAACTCTATAGCCATATTGTAGTACTTAGCCTCTGCATATCAGCCCTGTTAGGTACTAGATGAGGATACAGATTCAGTAAGGATAAGAGGTAATCAAAAGTAATCAATATACATAATCAATGTAATATTTCCATAACACTAGGATGACTTGTAATAGCTAATCCATATTTACTACCATATTTTTATTTTTTATTTTATTGGATTTGATTGAATCTGGACTTGAATTCTTCAGCATCACATTTATAGATTCTCTTTACAAAGGCATTTTCAATAATGTATTCAGTGATACATGTTCCAAGAAGTAAACAGGTGTTAAGAAGAAAGTTTCTCTTATCAATTAGAAGAAATCTACATTAAAAGTTTATTTCTTTTTCTTTACTATAGGACCTGAGCCTGTTATATATGCAGTAGAAGGGGAGGAAAAAATAAGCAATGTTTTTCAGGCAAAGAGCCATCTATATGGGAAAAGTAAATATTATAAAGATATAAAATATTCTCAATTAACAGGTTTAATCTACTTTTGATCAATATCCCCATGTGGACAACTTAATTTTTAGATTATGTTCAGTCTATTCAAAATTCTATGCTTTTTTCTATAGTACTTCATTTCAAAGTGTTAGGTAGTAAGTTAGGCATGAGCAAGGAGGGGTGGCCTAGACGAAAAGAACACCAACTGATCTCTAAATCCCACTGCAGACACACCCTGGAGAGCTCACAGATATGCTAGAAAAACCAGAGAGACTTCTTCAACTCCTGTTGCATGTGCCCTAGGCACACAATGGATACAAACTAACTACAAGTTTTTCTCCAACTTTAGCAGTACTCCCTTAAGGCTCAGCTGTGTCCTCAAGTAACCTTAGGCAGCCAGGAGCCCTTTAAGAGTTCATAAGTATTACCTACATATATCTGATTATAACAGACTGAATTATGGGAAAGACATGCACAATACAGCCTGGTGTTATGTAACTTGCAACTGTCAATTAAAAGTCTCGGTCTACACCCACCTAGATGAATATGTAAAAGCCCTATTTTGCATGTGCCCAGACATGCCCCCTTTCCTGACTGGCCTTGAGCATACACCAATTTGCATTCTCTTTCTTGATTGGTGGTGGGCACAAGCCCTATTTTGTACAGGGCAGAACCACAAGGAAACAGGAAGTGTAAAAAGGGGAAGCCAAGAGGGATCATGGCCTCTCCTTTGGGGCTGGCCTGCTTCCGCATCTCAGGAGTGTACTATCCACTGTCTGTTTAATAACAGTTCTAAAAAAAATTTTTTTTTTTAAATTTTTAAAAAAAGTTCTGCTTGAGTTGTAACTGAGCTGAAAAACTACTCTGTTGTTTCAAATCCTTCCTAGGACAAGACAAGAGCCAAGAAATCCTGCCTGCTTGAGGTGTCATTAGCCGATTATTCCAGTTAACTGATCCAACAGAAACATTACCACATCCATTTTTGTCCTATCAAAAGAAGCATATTTTGGTGACAGATTTGAGTGATTAAAAAAAAGAAAGAAAGAAAGAAATGGTGTGAAAGAGAATAGTTAAGGCTGCCCACGAAATCTGCTTATCAGAAGCACAATTCTCTAAAACTTAGACTGGAAGGTTCACCAACTTCAGAAGAGAAGATGTCAAGAAGCTTGTTTCCAAGAGGACTTAACATGGATATGGATTCAGCAACAGGATGAAGAATTTCTTGTTACATGCCATGAAGGACCCCATGATTCTTCTCTATTATCTTTAGTACAAAAATGAAGAAACAAAGGATCTAGCTCTACAAATAAAAATAAAATTAGAATAGTCCTAATTAATTTGTGAACCTGATTTTTTAAAACTGGACATTCCTTGCTTTTCTTTTTTCCAAAAGAACAGTAATCTGGATTACATGTATCAACTATCTCAAAAATTTTTATTAGCAAAGTCCTTTTTCATTGTCCCTCACCATTATATCAAGTAATCAAATTCACCTAAAATAAGCTGTATAACCTCTTTGTTGTGGCTCTTGATTCTAAGATAACTTCTACATGTGAAAGAAAGCAGGGTTATTCTTTCCACTGAAAGTATATCACTTCAGTGAAGAATTCATGGTATTCTACAAAAGGCACTCCCTCTCATTTTTCATTGCTTTCTTTGTCTCCAAGTCCCCTCCTCCCTCTCTCTCTCTGTCTTCTGCTAACTCTTGATCTGGCTCTCTTACTTTTTGGGCAGGCATACATGCATACCTATATACCAGTACAGCTATAAAACTTAAGATGTGAGACAGTGTGCTTTTCCTAAGTAGTGGAAAATACTTCACCTGTTTAATGATGATGACCACTAACAAAGTGTTCTTTTAATTTTCCCATTTTAATTCATAGGCTATTTAGTACCTACAAATCACTCTCTATCATTGTTTAGTAACAAGTTTTATCATCTGTATTTTGCTGCAAAGAAATAAAACTATAATTACAAATCTATCTTTGACAAATAGGCAACAGTGCTTCTGTTCAATTTCACTTGATTTCACAAAGAAGCTCACCTTGAAATTTGTCTCCGAAAGGTTGTGACATTTTCCAGAACCTCAAAGATTCAGTGTCTATTAGATGGCTGTGGAATGCACTGCAAAATAACCAGAGCATCAAGAAGCAGCTGGAGAGGATGGAACCAGGAATAGTCATGGAGCTCCCCAGTGAAACTCCATTGAGTAAAAGAGGAAGGACACTGGGTTGGAGAAAGATTCCTGGGAGAAATAGGAAAACCTGAAGAGAAGCCAGATCAGTCCAGGAAAACACTGAGTGAAAAGCCAAGAAGTCTGAGTAGGGCCGAGCACCAGGGAAACTCACAGCCAAGCTGCCGTGAGTCCTAGCAGCCAAGAAAACTGAGGTCTCAGAGATTCAGTATCTATTAGCAGAGGCCTTTTTGAGCAGATATGTGGATTTTCATGGAGCTCAGTACTTATGTGTGGCCAAAGAATTTTATGGGAACTGATCAGTCATTTTAACTGAAATAGAATTTTTTAATATTAAAGCTCTCCAACTGACACTGGGAAGATGCATAAAGCTTATTACACATCTGAATTTATAAACTTCTTAAAAATATGTTTCTGCATTTTTGTTCATCTCTAAGTCAACACAGGTATAGTATGGAAAACATAAACATATTTTTATAAAGCAATATAAACACTTTTCTTTGATTTTTCAATATTAATTCCATATGCAAAATAGTCATTGATAAATAAGGAAGTTAATGTTGGCTGCTCATGGATACAGTAAAACAGCCTTTTCCTTTGCCTAAATTTCAATTAAAAAAATGTGGCTATCCTTCTGACAATGATCTTAAACATCCCAGGCCTTGTACCTAATAAAAGTTGTAAGCAAGAACTAATAAATAAAAATTTGGACACTTAAAAATCAGAAACTCCAAAGAAAATAGTCTATCATATAAATGTCTTAATTTCTATCAAACGGCACCCTACTCCAGTACTCTTGCCTGGAGAATCCCATGGAGGGAGGAGCCTGGTAGGCTACAGTCCATGGGGTCGCAAAGAGTTGGACACGACTGAGTGACTTAACTTTCACTACTACATTAAATAACCTACTCATTATCAGTTATTACTCATTTATGTAAATAAATGCAATTATGAAAATATTTAATCAAAATTAGAACTGATTGAGTTTTCTGATTTTTTTTGAATCTGCCTTCTAAAAAATAAATGTAGAGAATCTTAACATGAAAAATGTATTTCCAAGAGATGTATTGTAGAAATTCAAAATGAAACAACAGAGAATTTGATACAACCTCCCAGACCGCAGGTCCTTAGATACTGTGGCACATGTTCCTCAAAATATGGATTACTCTTACCTGAAAATTTGTAAAATCAACAAACTAATACAAAATCTTACAAAAATCATATAAAATTATGTTACAAGGAAAGTTACATATGACATGATATAAATGAAATAAAAAAGGTCAGAAGCAAATGTATCATTGAAAAATGTTAAAGTAATAAATGCTGCTCCTACGTCTCCTACCCTTAACAATCTCCTTAATTAAAAAAAAAGTTCAAATTTTTTATTGTGAGCTGAATTATGCTGAGTGGCCAATTAAATAATTAAGGGGTCTTCAAAGTATGAGTCAAAGTTCACAGGTCATGGGTGCAGCATTTTACAATGAATAACCAATATAGAAAAAGTGAAATTAAAGAACAGTGTGAAAGAAAAAAATTTTTTTCCAGAAACAAGGATTCCAACTGATCACACTAATGACACAACAAAGAATATAATTGAATAGCGTAAGTCATGATAACTATACTGGCACATTTTTTAAAATGTGTATGAACCCGTTTTCACCTGAGGATATATAATACCTTTGAAAACAATTTTTAGATACACTATTGTTTTGAGCCCTAACATAACATGACAGCTTATATTGAAACAACTGAAAATGTTAAATTTAGAAATTCTACAGTTAAAAAAAAAAAAAAGCACTGAAGTTTATCAGACTCCATCAATTAGCAGAGAATAATAACAGTTTCATAAGATTAAATCATTATTTAGCATTTCCATTTAATAAAAAGCAACAATCAACAGGCTGTTCACAACCAAAACTTCCCTACAATTTCTCCACTCATCCTCATTCTAACCACACAAAGTCTCTTTTCAATTCAAACCATCCATTCTGGAACTCTTTCTCACCCCTCACAAACCTTAGTGGCATGAAGGGCATTAAAAGTAAGTAAACAACCAATAAATGTAACTATGTTACTGAGTCATGTGGGGAGAGGGCAACCTGCAGAAAAAACAGCTAAGTTGTTCACACTGGTAAAGCCTAGTTTGTTCCATAAACTTTCCAAGAACACTAGGAGAATGCTTCATTTTTAATTCATTCAAACCCATTTAAAATTTACCTGACAGCAGTAATTTGACTAGGTTATTTTTTGCCCTCACAAAATGCCATTTTTATTAATACAACAAGGACAAATATAAGTATGTTCGGCTTGATATTCTGACATGTTTTGAAGATCAGACTACTAGAAACCTACAAAATAAAGCTCTAACTATAGGGGAAAGAATAAAAACTGAAAGAAGTCAGCAACATGGGATCCTGGTGCAGTCCCTCACAAGGAGTAATTTCAAGCATTTCAGTTGATATACTAGTGTCATCAGGACTTTATATAAACTGAATCCTGTGATCATTAATATAAGCCAACATTTATTGGGTACTTACAATATCAAAATGACAGTTCTGAGTTGTCCTGGAATCATCACTTTTAATCTTCAGAACACCTCTATGAAGTAGGTACTGTTCCTAGGTTCACTCAACAAATGAAGAAACTGAGGCAGGCACAGACAGGCCAAGCAACTTATCCAAGGGTATATATTTTGCTTAAGATTGAACCAGGCTTGTAAACTAGGCTATCTTATTCCAGAGCCACACTAATGACCTCTCTAACTGCCTAGGTCTGGAATATGCTACCATTCTTCAACTTCACTTCTCACTCCTCAAAAAGGCTCTAACACACAGAGCAGAATTAATGCCCCATAACATGTACTTTCTTCTCCACTCACAATGTTTACCTTTATTTACTGCAACTGCTTGAAGCCTGTCTCCCTATCAGACTGTAAGTTTGATGAGGACAAGAGTCATATATGCCCAGTTCATCACTAAATCTCCAAACCCAGAACTGTCTAGTATATACAAAGTGTTCAATAAATATTTCATGAAGGAATGCATATTTTACTGTTGCTTTAAAAATCTGTTCTCTCAAGTGCCATTCAGAAATTACATATCAACAATTTGTCATCAATAATAACAGCTAATACATGTTCAGTGTTTGCTATTCTAGGTCCAATTAAAGCACTTTATATTCAATTACTTAACAGCATTTTTTTTACATAAGAGGAAAATGAGATTCAGAGACGTTAAGTAACTAGCTACATATCACACAGTCAGTGAAATAAACAGCCAGGATCTGAACACAGGCCTCTGACTCTACAGCTTGTGCTGTTGTTACTCTAGCTCTTGTTGTTGTTCAGTTGCTAAGTCATGTCCAACTCTTTGCAACCCCATGGATTGCAGCACACCAGGCTTCTCTGTCCATCATTATCTCCCTGAGTTTGCTCAAACTTATGTCCACTGAGTCAGTGATGCCATCCACCCATCTCATCCTCTGTTGCCCCCTTCTCCTCTTGCCCTCAATTCTTACCAGCATCAGGGTCTTTTCCAATGAGTAGGCTCTTCATATCAAGTAGCCAAAGTATTGGAGTTTCAGCTTTAGCATCAGTCCTTCCAATGAATATTCAGGGTTGATTTCCTATAGGACTGACTTGCAGTCCAAGGGACTCTAGAGTCTTCTCCAACAGCACAGTTCAAAATTTAGCATCAATTCTTCAGTGCTCAGTGCTCTTCTTTATGGTCCAACTCTCACATCTAAACATGACCACGGGGAAGACCACTGGGAAAACCACAGCTTTGACTGTATGGACCTCTGTTGGCAAAGTGATGTCTCTTTTTTAAAACACTGTCTAGATTTGACATGGCTATTCTTCCAAGGAGCAGGTGTCTAAATAGGATGCAACCTCTAAATAGGAGTGATTTTCCAATTCTTACACACTCTGTTTGAATAACTGCTTCATGTCATAAAGCAGCTAGAGTATTGGAAAATATTGCTAACAAAAAGATCTCTATTCCATAATCTTAAAATATTTATTAAGTAGAAGGCAATGGCAGCCCACTCCAGTACCCTTGCCTAGAAAATCCCACGGATGGAAGAGCCTGGTAGGCTGCAGTCCATGGGGTCACTAGGAGTCGGGCACGACTGAGCAACTTCACTTTCACTTTCATGCACTAGAGAAGGAAAAGGCAACCCACTCCAGTATTCTTGCCTGGAGAATCCCAGGGACGGGGCAGCCTGGTGGGCTGCTGTCTGTGGAGTCGCACAGAGTCGGACACGACTGAAGCAACTTAGCAGCAGCAGCAGAGTTAAACAAGAGAAGTTCATACTTATCTCTTAATTTCTTCCAAATTTAAAAAATATGTTAAAAACTTTAAAAAAGATTATTTCTGATTTTCAAGATGTGGGAATGGTGAATGAAGAATGAGGAAAAGACCTGAATTTGTTTTGACTTCTAGCATTATTTTCATAAAGAGGGAACACTGTGGTTATAAATTCCAGGCTAACAAAATATACTTTTATGGTGCTATTACATAGATTTGTAATCAATATTTTTAAATTATTACCTGAAAAAATTTGGGTATTTTTGGGCATCTTCAGAGTAGACTTTATGGATAAGTTGTCATAGTTTCTTGGATTAAGGAGGTCCTATTTTCTCAACTAGTACCAACAAACACCAAACTCTCTACAAGACAAATCACAGTGGCTTGGATAGCTTTCTGATGATAGAGAGTATCTCTTAAAATCTAAGCCAAGGAAAAAAGAAAAGTCTCCATGAATTTGGTACAGAGAATTTGAACTTCAAGGTAGCTACTTCTGATACATATAATTATAGTCTTGTCTGATTTTTTAAAAGAGAATGGTATAATACCCATCTTTAAAATCTGTATGTAATCTGAATCTAATCATGAGGACACAACCAGACAAATTCTGATTGTGAAATAACTATATGAGATTAAAATAATGTCAAGACAAAAGATAGCAGGATATTATGTACAATTAAAAGGCACCTAAAGAGATATGGCAAGTAAAGGCAATAACTGATGCTTGACTTGATCCTAGATTTAAAGAGGGGAAAAAAAAAAAGCTTTAAAACAGCATTATTGAGACAATTAGAAAATATGGGCCATATCAAATAATATTACTATATTAATGATACTTCTTGGATGTTCTGTTATTGCCATTATGTAGGAGAATACCCTCGTTCTTACCACTATTAGCCAGCAATTTACTTTATTTTCAAAAAAGAAAAAAAAAAAAGCAAAGGGGCCAGAAGTTAATAATTAGGGTGAAAGAATACAAATGTTCACTGTGTGACACATTCAACTTTTTCATAGATTTGGAATTTTCTGAAGTAAAGGAAATATTAAGAAGAATTCTGTATCTCTTAATAATTGTGATTTTTTTTTTTAGATTATCAGGCTATTTTTGGTTGCAAGAAATTTTCAAAAAGATTTGTAAAATCAAAAATTTTCCAGCTTTTATGAGTTAGATTTGACATCATAAGCTATAAGTGCCTAGATGTTGTCATAAATAGCAGCTTTAAAACAGTTATACCTACACAAAAACCATCAGTTTGGGAAACACTTTAGCTTTCAAAGGAAAAAAGAAAAATCAGTGCTTTTACATGATACTCTTGTATCGATAAAGTGATAAACTGTAGACTTTTTATTCCTGCTCTTGCCACTCCTGCTCATTCATTTATTCACATTGGTGTGTACTTTCATGTTGCCAAATTATTCACATATTAAATATTCACCAAATATTTTAAAATGAAAAAATCAAGATGGGAATGTTTCTGTGTCTACATCATTCTAAATGTAGATGTACTACTAAATCATATGAAAGCATATAAAATCAACTGTTAATTTATTTCACTTATAATTTGGGGTAATTTTTAAAGTGAAATCAACCCAGAGGGCCCAATGAGATGCCGGATTGTTCAAAACGTGCAAACAAAACAGTTATCACAGTGGACAATAAATAACAGATAGCCTTAACATGCTTCAAATGAAGATAGCCACTAATGGTGTACTATACCAAACTCTATGATCTCAATATGATGCTCTGCAGGTACTTGAGCAGATCCAAAAAGTGTTTTCTGAGGAAACTTCTTGCTTTGTCTCTATGTAGTCTTAAATCTAGAGTCAATTTAAGGACAGAGGTGGGAGTGCCCTCAATATAGGCAAGAATACAACTCAGTCAAGAAGTGATTGTTCCTCATCTCTTAGCAACAGCCTGGATGTAAAAACTGTTATTTAAAGGAGAGAGTTTAAGGGACATGTTAGCCTTTTCTTAGATCTCTGCCAGTATCCTTTCACCAGGAAATCTACATACCTGGCAAACATTAGTTTAGCTACTTATAGAAATGCCTTCCTTCACTTAAGTTAGTTATCATTCAACATTCTTTCTCTATCTAGTCTCTACTAAAAATGGCAATGTGAAGAATGCCTTATGAATCTTCTGCAGTATTTCTATTGAAGACAATTTACAAATTCATAAATTACTCCCTTAGACATCAGGGTCCCCTAAAACAATTGAGATTACTGATTAAAGCTTTTATTCTTATCAGAATATGATAACCATAAACCTCATAACTGTTAGGAAACACAGAGCTATTCTTAGACAAGATTTTAGAAATAATTCTCTTTCCTTATTTTATGTCTATACATCTACACACACTTTATAAAATATATATATACTGTGCATAATATATGCATTATATATAACTGTATAAAATGTGTATAATACATTCTATATAAAATATATTTATATGATATGTAAAATAAAAGTGATTCTATGATGTGAGTACTTTATCTTTTAATAATTTAATCCATTTAGGAAGTATCTGAAGTTCTAATGAATCCTATACAAACACTGGCTTCAGAATTATTTACTAAGGACTTAATGTTTTAGTATGCTATCTGATGTCATTTGCCATATTATTTGAAATGTTCTTAGAATTCCTTCTATATGATTAAAATTTGAAGAAATAATAATCACTACTTGAGCAAACCAAATTATATATGTTTTCTTTAATATTTAAGCAGCAAAATGATCTAAATGGTGGAATTATTATAATCTCCATTTCACAGATAAAGAAATTAAGGCCTGGGGAGTTTATGTCATTTGCAAAAGTCACATAGCTAATAAGTGGTGAAGTTGTAGAATAAATTTTAGCAGTCTAATTCCAAGGTCTACCAGTAACTAGAGCTAATAAGTACTGAGAAATCAGAGAGCACCAGAAACCATAGCCATATCTACACATGGAAAAAACACTTAAAAGATCCAACACATAAAACAGAGATCCATGGAACAACTCATGTCTATATTATCATATATAAATTTAATAGTGAAACTGGAAAATCTGTGTAGTAAAACCACAAGGTTCATCTCCATTTCCAAATGCCTTGTTATTCCCAGGAATCTGTAATTTTTTTACCTGTCACATACCTGGTTGAGTTTTCTACTCAAAATTACCAATACTTCTGCCTGCTACCCAATAAAATCAGTATAGGTCATAGCTACAAGTTAGATCAAAGGATCAATATCATATTAACTATTTACCAATTCATCACAAATTTCCATATAAAATCACCATATAAAACGTGAACACTGACATACTTAAAAATTACAGTAAAGAAGCTTGTTGCCCAATTAAGATAGCAAAAACTAATCAGATATACTTTCTGAATGAAGGCACTGCCTGTCCATAAAGACATACGCAGTATGTAGTCCACTGTAAAGGATTTGAGAAAGAGATATTTGAGAAATTTTATATGTTACATTTCTCACAGTAAGGAATTTCCCTCTATAACGTGCACTGAAAATTGGTATCTCTCAAAAATAGTTCCAGGGAACCTTTACCAAGAAACCCTTTATATAATTGTCCAGATGTCTGGATTTCACCACCTAGCACTTTGTGCCATGAATGAATTCATCCTGAGAGGGAAAATTAGAAGTCTATATCACAATCATTATATGTTATTTATTTACAGTGTCTGCAATTTGTGAGTTACTCAGCAACTAAAATGATTCCTGGCAAAATAGGTACATGAAATACATTTGTTCAGTGAATAAAGACATTTCTAACAGTAAAATAAATGATAATTATAAAGTTATGGAAGTGGTTTATTATCAAGATCAGTACTACACTTTCATGGTTGAAAGTGAGGTCTCTGGAGCTGGACTGTTTCAGTTGGTACCCCAGTTCTGCCACTTTTTACCTGTGACAAATTAGGCAACTCTCTCTGTTTCATCTTCTTCATTCATGAAATAGAGATAAGATTTTTGTGAGGCAGTCTGGGCACACACTGAATGTTACTGTTATCTTTATAGATAAAGAGCTTGGATAACATCTTGAGGGTCAAGTTTAGAAACTGTGTGAAGTATTAGCTGGAATGCAAAAAGAGAAGGTATTCCTACTTACCACCAACTTCTTTACATCCAGTGAAGAAATTACAGACATACTGCACTTCATAAAAGTAAATAAAATTGTACCTTTCAAACATATAATCTCCAAAATAATGCAAACAATTCCTAGGCAAACATCTTCTTTTCCATTGTAACTCCACAGAAGTTTGGAGAAACTGACAGTATTCACTGGGTAAATGATATAAGCATCTATGAAAGTCAGTGTTACTATTAGGGCTTTTTTAAAGTGATAAAATTTCACCTTCTTGTAGAAGAAAGCTAAGAAGGAAGACTGTTAATAAAAACTTAAATCTTTCTGATGCACTGCCATACTTTTGAGCTGTTAATTACTGGAATCTAGACAGAGGTAGACGCTTTAATTTCCCTCCCTCCACAGAAAGGCATAAAACAGCATCTTTCAATAGGAATATAATGTAAGCTACAAATATGAGCCACATATTTAATTTGAAATTTTCAAGTTGCCACACTAAAAAAGTAAAAAAGAAACAGGTGAAAAGACTTTAATCATTTTATTTAAGCCAACATATCCAAGTGTTACCATTTCAATACATAATCATATTTAAGAAATCTTAGTAAGGTATTTTACATCCTTTCATTCAAACCAAGTCTTCAAAACTCCAGTGTGTATCTTGTACTTACAGCAAATCTCAATTCAGATCAGCCCCATATCAAATGCTCAATGGTTGCATGTGGCTAGTGGCTACCATATTGGAAAGCACAGGTACAGACGGATTCTGAGAACATTTCTTTATACTTTTCACTAAATTACGTATTTCTTCTGCAAAAGCTAAAAAGGTCTCAATATATCTATGCTAATTCATACAGTGCAGACAAATCAGTAAGCTAACACATTTTACGAACTCAATTTTCCATATGTTTACAATATAAAATATACTTCAGATAAGGAAAATACAGTAGGTCAAATGACTTAAGTCAAAAATTCATTTTTTGCTTACTACGTCCTAAGTACCAGACAATAACATCTCTTACCTGCAACTCTAGACATCTATAAACTTCTAGTATATAATATTCGCCAATATCATTTTAGTGAGAATTTCTCCTATACCTTTAAAGTAAATGAAATGGGTCAAACAATTAGATTTTGCTTATAGTCTGCTGTCAGTAGTATGATTTTCCCTTACTGAACTAGTGACGAAATAGCACCGGCCTGATTTAATACTATAAATTCAGAACAAATGGGAAAGCATTAAAATCAGAAGTGCTTCTGGACCATTAACTTCCATGCTGATTTGACATGCACCACAGTATTCAGGCAACAGACTCAGGAATATAACCTATTCCTAAAGCAAACAGTATTTTATCTCATAACCATCTGGGGTTCTCCTCCTAAGGGCCACTTGCATAGGGCTGTCTGGTATATTTTAGCCCTAAAGACCTACTTTAGCAAAACCCACTTTGCTAGGAAAAGACGACTGACATAGAAGAGATTATGGAGAGAACAAAATTTTGGCCGGGGACGTTGCTTTCATTCTTTAGCTGAAGAAAATCATTGGTTATATATGCTTGCAAAACCCTATGGTTTTTCTAAGGTACCAATAAAAGTGATAGCATTCATAACGTGGACAGTGGTCTCTTTCATATATCGCCTATAGTCACAAACTTAAGTGCCAAGCAGATGGTTGAAATCTGTTTTGTATAAAATGTGTGCTTTTTTTCCCCCAACTGTGTTCTTTGTATTCATATTCAGCCTAGGTTTGAGCCATCAAAACACTGGCACTATGTCGATCATTAGCAGCATTTTAGACAACTGGCAAATAAGGTATTCACTGTTCTCCACAAAATGTTCAGCTAATATTTCCCAGATGTATAATTAAGGCAAAAGATCATCTTCTTAAATTGGTATCAGCACTTTGGATGGCTTCTGGCTTTCAACAGATTTTATCAGTGGAAAACAATTTTGTATCAAAAATAAGGGTTCTGTTTCTGAGGTGTTTTTGTTTGCATATTATAGAGCTGCCCATAAAGAGAAATCTATAAATTTCCCCAAGCTTTACCTATGGTCTAAAGGAACAGGTAGCTAATACAAAATGAGTCATGCTATTTTTACTATAAAAATCTATGATTTGCATAAGTAAGTTTCCTCAAGTTATTTAAAATTTTCTAATTTTCAAAATATGTGTATAAATAGTAATTTAAAAATCAACAGTGTGTGACCTTTTTACCTTAACAGAAAATCATTTTTTGTTGTCCAATAATTTGTTCTATATAATTGTTTTTATGATTTTACACAAATAAATGAATTTTAATTTGCATAGGTTAAGGCATAGGAATAGGTTTAACCAGAAAATTCATTCCTTAAATACTTGTTATACAGATTTCATGCAAAAAAAAAAAAAAAAACTTTTGATGTATCAGATTTCCTACACATAAAATAGGAAGAGATGTGCTTTTAGGATATTTCATAAGTAGCAGTAAGCAGTCAGAGGAAACTATAGCTATATTGCTGCTATTTAGGTACAAGTTACCTGGGATCAATAATCATAAGTACATATAAAACCATTATACTTGTCTTAATTACAAATTTTTAAAAATAAGTCAATAAATTTCTTACACATATTTTATATGCTAAAATAATTTTCAAATATAAAACAAAAATATACACTTTTCCTTGACATTCTGACCATTTTATATTGTCCAGAATTAAACCTAATTTTCAAAGTTTGAATTCAATGGCTTGCATTCAGAGATATCCAAATATTTTTATAAATTTTCATAAGTTTAAGATGCCTCATTAGCATCAGAGGATAAATAATTTTATACTCATTTTAAAGCCCATTTTATAGATGTATGGCTAAAACCCAAAAAATTTAAGTGACTTATACATCATAAAGTTTTAATTCTTGATTTAGAAACTCTAGGAACATATGCCAACTTTGTATATCACTAAATGCTGGATTATAAAATATATTAGCAGTAAGTTGCCCAACTGGGATAACTTCCAGATTTTCTTTCTTGTTTAACAGTAGGAAATTTGCACATTTCCCTCCCTCTAAATGTAATTCTGGTTCAATATGGTTCTTTTCTGCTTTTTTAAATTTTTTAAGCATCATTTATACCTGTTTCAGAAGCATAAGAGAAAAAAATCTATTCCTTATTCCTAAATTAAACTGGCAGGAATAGAATAAAAAAAAATTTACCATCATAATTATTAAGCAAATAATTAATTTTAACATCTACTTAATACCTATGTTATCTCAAATATATAAATCTATATTTGAAATTTACAACTCATTTGTACAGAGACTTCCTGATACCATAGTCATATTTTCAAAATGTAGATAACACAGAAGGTCATTGGGTATGTAGTCAAAGATTATGTAACTGATAGTATTTTGTTGTTTAGTCGCTTCAGTTGTGTCCGACTCTTTTGCAACCCATGCACTGCAACCCTCCAGGCTCCTCTGCCCATGAGATTCTCTAGGCAAGAATAAATTTCTCCCCAAAATATTGTGTTTTTAGAAAAGCACAAAATCTGCCAAACGTAAGATGTTAGCAATATATGATGCTTGCCCCTCTCAGATTATATAGCTTTTTAATGCATCTTTCATTGGCTGTTCCTCTACTTCTTGCTTCCTACTGACATTGCCAACTACTAATGCATGTTAGGTTGACTGGCCTGATGCTAATACTAATAGTTGTCTAATTTATTTTGAGAACCACTTAAAATTTTTCTTTGGACTACCTGTTTGCAATCTTAGTTGATCTTGCCACTTTCCAGGCCAATGTTTTATTTATTCATATAAAGACATACACTGTTCAGAGCTATCCACAACCCCCCCACCACCGTTGTCCTAATGCTCTACTGTCCAGTCTTAGTTTTCTTATTTTATCTTATTTTTGTAAACAGACTTTCAGCTCTTTGATTTAAAATGCCACTCTCCTGCTTTTTATATCCCCCCAGTGCCTTGTTTAACAATCTATATAACATATATATATATTTTTTTTAATTTTTTTATTTTTTACAATACTTGTAAAAGTTGAGGATAGGAATCTGATGCACCTGAGCGTTTCAAACATCTGGACTGTGAATCTTTTTTGAAACATTTAGATTCAAAATAGTCCACAGCATATTTGAGTACTTAATACTGAGTAAGAATTATACATACTACTTAGATTTAGAACTCCTAAAATATACTATGTTTACATGTTCCTGCAGAACATCGCTCTATTGACAGGGAAATTGAGAAGTGATTCCACATGTTACAGGCTGGTTGAATGAGATAGTCTGTCCCAAAGTAGATACAGAAATGCAAGAATTCTGATCACTAGAGTGAGGTGCTAGGAATCTTTCAAATGTATTTATTTCAAAGCAATGAGATGTTGGAGGAGTTAAGAGATTTTAGAGATTGTCCAACCCATCTTCAAATGTTATAGACGCATACACTAAGACCCCAAATTTCTTTTCATTATGTACAGAAGAACTGGATCTTGAGAACTTATACCCAGCTAATAACAGTTTCTATTCTGTTAAACTTCCAGAAGCAAACCATTGAAGACATTGAAAAATGTAAATTTTCACCCAAAAAAAGAGGAAATTATTCTATGCTTTAGAAGAAATACTAAAAATCCACAAAGAAACTGTCATTTTATATGTATGTCAATATTTTAGCACTTAAATTTCTAATCTCAACCAGAAATCTCAAATATCCTCAAATATTACTCAAGCATATCTTGATTTAGCCAACTTCTTGAATGCAAATTTTCCATTAAATATGAACTACAATATGACCTTCCAATTTTTAAAGCTAGAATATGTCCTTATCGCTCATGTCATAAGATTTTGTGCTGCAAATGAGGAAGCGGGAATGGGCTCTGTACTTTTACAAAATATATTCTTCCTTTCAAAATTTTCTTCCCAAAACTACAGCTTCATCAGGATTTAGTATGATTTGTTCAAAATCAATTTATTCAAAATTGCCTTATTCTATAAGCAAAAAAGTTTCTCCTGAATTCCAAACTTTTGTGTGTATATGTGTCGATCATATTCTTCAAAATAAATTATTCGCGTAACTGTTAGTGACTCCCAATTATCTTTTAATTTACTTTTAAAAGTCTGTTTATTCTGCTTCTTCACTTCTGTTCCTTAAATTGGTATCAGGAGCATTTGGATATGCTTTTCTTTCTTTAGAAGAATGCTTTTAAAGCATTAAATATTCCAAAACTATTTATAGGTCAAATCAGATCCATTTTATTCTTCCAGTAATGCTAAAATTTTAAGAAATGATTACACTATCATATTTATTTCCCACAGTCCTTAGGGCTTTAAAAACAATATATTTTCCTCTGTTTCCCAAATTCTGTTTAGAACTAGAAAGAAACAGAGTACTTGTCTCAGAAAGAACATTTGTTGTTATCTTTGTTTTTCCACTCCAAGGTGTTCTGCTTGGCTAATGGTACTTTGCATATTAAAAGTTTTCTTCACATCCTGATGATACTATGGGGGAGATGAAAACCTGAATCTGATATTGGATATTCAGTTATCACTCATTCAAGGTCAAAGTTGAATTAGTGAATGAATCAGAAAATTAAACTTTGATTACCAGTTCACTCTTTTCACTACACACTGTCCTAACAAATCTTCAACATAGATCTCTTGTAGCGCTGATAAAAAAAAGAAAAAATATTAACTGATTTTATGACACCTTCCTGCAAACTCTTCTCAAACATATTATGAAACTCAATAGCAAAATTTTTAAATGGGGGTTGAAACAAAAGGACATCAAGAAACGTGTTTAAAAAAAGTCTTTGGACTTTGTAAATTATTGCCCAACAAACTCTGGCTCAGGGTAAATAACCCAAAGGAAGAAATGTAAGCAAACAAGTAATACCTTGACTCCAGAATTAGAATAAAAATGTTTTAGAACTTTGTCAATGTTTAGAACTTATCTTAACTGTTGCTGAAAAATTAATAGCATAAATAAAGCCTTACTTTTTCATCTTGTGTTCCCTTACATGAAGGCATATTGTTCGCTTTCAATCTTGGTGCTTTTTTTTCATTAGGATATTCTTTTATTAGATAAAAATTGTTTAAAAAAAACAAATTAACAGACCTTCTGTGAAAGTTCCACAATCAGTTCTCAAACAATCTACCCCCTTGGTGTCATCATCTTAATTCATATAAAAACAAAACCAAATTCAGTAATAAAGTAAATGATTTACTACATTTAAAATAAATTTTGATTAAAAATATACCAAGAAAACAGGATTTGGGCCTGTGTCCTGTTATACTACTAGATTAAAAAACTATCAACAAGCAAAGCAAGTTAACTCTTTCCTTTCTTTTCTCAATGTTCCTGAAGCCCTAAAGGAGAGGACACATCTTATATGAAATTGTTGCTCAGTGTCCCAACTGATCTAACTCTCTTAAACTGCCAATATAAAAATCTTATAAGGTTTTGAGTGTACCTTTTTGGGGGGGAGCCCTCTACAGTAAATATCATTTCTTCATATTACATCTACTCTCAATGCATCTGATTCTTAGGTTTCAATGTCACAGAAATGATGGGGATGAAGAGGGGAGGCATGTGTGCACAGAACACAGGAAAATTCTAGGAATCTCCACAATGAGAAATATTAAAAATGAAGCTAGTAATACATTTTAAAGAAAGATTATATCTTCTGTTTTTTAACATTTTCTTTTCTAAAAAACACGTTCTTTCAAAGATGTGAAGAGCAGAAATAGAAACACTGTCACATATGAAAGTTTCAACGGATTTGCTGCCAGAAGCTTTTCTTTATAGTGTTCCTCTTACCTACAGTATGTGTTGGCACTGGCAGGTAGCCCTAATTCGTTAGTAGCCAAATTATTTTTGTCCTGAAGTACGAGAAATCTCCATAGCACATGAATGAGACATGGTTTACTAGTTTACACACATCTTTATAACTCCAAGAAACCAAAACTCATTCACAAATGCTTTCATTTCAGCAAAGAAAAGAGCTACAGAATACTAGAAATACCTACTTTGAATTCCTGATCCCCAATCTCCATGAGAAAACAAATAGAAAAAAAAATTAATTCCCATAAAGAAATTTGGTCCTTAATGCAAGAAAAATAAAGAGCTTTCTGTTCTCCACACTACACATTTCATCTAAATCAAAATATTCCAGTACAAGGCATTAAGAAAAAAATGTCATTTAGTGATAAACCTAAATATCTCCAGATAAAAGTTCATCACAACAGAGTAGTAGGTTTAAATAATGTAGTTCACCACAGTTAGCATGCTCATTCTGCATGATCACCAGCCACATTTATATACTGCTGTACCACCTTCACTAAGTTATAGAGAAAATAGGAAGCAGACATAAGCAACACTTAGAAATACACATAAAACACAAGTAATGATTCAGCCATAGCAAGAAATCTCTGAATTCCAAGGCAAGACAAAAGTAAATGTATTAATACTAAACAGCCAAGTGACTGAAATGTCACTTACATAAAAAGAGAGATTTAAAATACAATGAGCTGAGTTCAGGTTTGAACTGATTTAAGCTTTGACACCGATTTCAGATGTCTACGAACAACCACAAGCTTTTGTTTTTAGTTTTCCTTCTGTCAAGTTTTATGGGTAAAAAGTCCTTAAACTACCTTGTAATAGATTAATTACTTTCAAGCTGGGTGACAAAAGGGCATAATGACCGGAAAATGATACAAAAGAAACAGAAAAGCATGTTAATAAGTTTATCAACAAACCTGGGTAATTCTCATGAAGTACAGATTAAGGTTCAGTGGTTCCAAACTGGCAGCATACAAGTTGGGTTCATATTTGGGTTTTTTGTTTTGTTTGTTTTTTAAAACCACCTGTCCTAAAACGACATTGTTTATGCTAATTATCTTTGTTTATGCCACAATTCTGTTTGTTTACGACATTCTTTTAAAATACCATATCCCTATAAACAGTTCTCACCAGAATTCTTCTAAATCTTGTTTCGGTCTGGTCCTTCTCGGCAGCCCACTGAGCAGAAATGCAGCTCTACAATGAAGGCGCAAGAGCTGGGAACAACTTTGAGTCTCTGACTCCTCAGGCTGGCAAAGGCAGGGAGTACCGCTGAGGTTTTACTCTCAGGCTCCGAGGGAAAAGGATACTGATTGTGGAGAAATACAACATCCCCCTATTGGACAAGCAGAACCACACGCCACAGCATCTCCAGGGATGTATGGACTCTCAACTAGTAAGTGAAGAGAAGAATAGATAATGCTAAAGAGAAGGAAGAGCAGCCTCCAAACTACAGGAGAAAACACAGAAGTCAGAAAGGATGAAAAGGTCACCTCCTGCACCATTATTAGTTCCTGATTGAAATGAAGAATTAGGAGGCATTCTCTTAAAGAATGTCCAAATAAATGCTGTTCATTGAAGCAAAATATTATCAGTCTTTAATTTTTTTTCTTCTCCAGGAATATCACTTGATGATGTTCATCTATGTAACATTCAAACCTTATATTCAGTATAAATGACAAAGCTCTCAATCAGTGAAAAGAAAAAAAAAAGAGGGGGAGACAGAATGAATGAAGCAATAAAGAATTTGCTATGTTTTGGACCATTTCTTGTTCAACAAAAAATTTCCTTTAAAAGGAAGATATTTCATGTTTTGGTTAAATCTTTGAACATATTTCTATCTGAGTGCCATCACCTGAGTCAGAAACCTGACATATTAAACTACATTTAAGTCACAACAAGAGAAATATCAAGATTGCTTTATTTTCCATGTTGTTAGTTAACCTCATTGGAATTATAAATGAGTAACAAATTATGGAAGAAAACCAAAATCTATCAGTTATATGTAACTAGTCTATAGAAAGAGAGGTATTCAACATACGTAATACACATCTGCATTATACACATACTCACTAGGTGACTGGAGAATTGATAGTGGAAAGAACAGACAGTAAAAATTAGACTTTATCCATGGATGTAATTTTGCTTTTTAAATGCATTATGAATATAATCCATTTGAAAAAAGCTTCCAGCTCTATGGAGGAGTAATGTGCTCAAGTATTAGAATAGGTCTTATTATTTGCCTCTCAGGTATGGTGCATACACAGACTTTAGTTAAAAGCTCCCTAAGCACAGACAAATACATTATTGTATGCTTATTATACTTTAGAAACACAAGATAAGAACATACCAATGTGTGACGTAATCCTAATATCCACACATTTCTATATCTATCAACCTGCTAAACACCGAACTACCTGACATCTAACCCTTAATTGCTCCTGGGAATCAGTCGGGTTGCCTGCTAAGTCTTCAGGACAGTCCTCCAGGGTGAGTGTGATAGAACTACAGTTTGTCCACTGCTTCACGCAGGCTGTATTCCAAACTAATATCTTAGCTAAGTTAGCTGGCAAATTATTGGGATAGTAATCAAAATCTGTAATCAGTTGTAGTTACCTTTTCCTCTACAAAGTAATAGTGAATCAATAAAATGAACAAAGGCAAATATCAGAACATCCTGAAAATATACTATCAAACTTAAATAGGTTTACAGGTGCCATTAGGTGACAGAACGTGAGGGGAAAACTTTCCTTTGATTCACACCTAGGGGTTACCTGCTAACTTGAATGTATTTATCACTAATGAGTACAATGGGTTTAAAAAAAAAGAGGCTGCAATTAAGCTCTATGAATCTGTCCCTGGTAATAAGTATTTTATTACTCTGGCCAAACTTTCGGTAAAGTACTGCTAATGTTAGAAATATTCTTGCAGCCCATTAATGGTAATTTTTCACAGTAATTATAAATTTTAATTTTTCACAATACCTGATGCATATTTCTTTCTTTAGAAAAACAAACTTTCTTAATATGAAAAATTATTCCTTTAGTCAATATAACCATATGTAAATTAGATGTGAATATAAAGTAAATAGTAATTTAAATTTTTATTGCAGAAGATTTTATTCTTGTAATGTTCCCTTCAACATGTAGAAAACTGGCAGAGTGTTGTCTGCACCCGTTTTGAGAGAAGCCATCAAATAGGTGCTATTACAAGCTTAATTTGCTTCATTCCACTACCTTCAAACTCAACTTTTTTTTTTTTCTAGACATTAACAGACTGTCTTCTTAAGCAATCATGTTATACTAGCTTTTTAATGAAGTCTCTAACATAAAGAGATCAGAAAGTGTAACAAGTAGCTTGGTCATAAAACTATTATATTACAATCAAATAGGATAAATATATACATGAGGAAAAATAGAATAATTATTATTGACAGTAACAAAATACTTTTATCACTTATCAGAAACAAATTGATATGGCTATTTAAGACAAATGTTTTAAATATTTTCATTCTAAGAATATGAAAACAATAAATGATATTCTGAAAGGAGAAGCCCTTAGTCACAATTTTTATTATTTATATTTTCAGGTAAAAATATAAATTCATATCTTCATTTAAAAAATTCTAGGAGAGTTCAAGCGCTCCTTCTAGACACTATTACTAACATTTAGACTATGTTGCCAGTTATCTTTCTTCTAAATAGGATGATGTAAAAGACTGCTTACAAATAATTCCTTAGAACATGCTTTGCATTTTCACCCACCTGAGAACTGTTTTTCATTAATTATAATCAGTTATGTTAGAGATGCTTGAAAATAAAAATTAAGTATTTCAACTTCTTTACTTTTTGTAATCACTTTTTATAATCACTTTTTATTTTACCTCGAATATTTTTTAGCAAACAATGAAACTGTTACTGCTTCTGAATTATTTAACAACTGTTTATGACAGTATTGATCATGTTCATTTCTACGGCTGATAATACAGACATAAGAAATCTACATCCAAATTTTGATCCAGATACTTGTTTTGAATATTCCTTAAAGTTTCAAATAGTCTACAGGTTGGAAAGGATAATAGAAGATAGTCAAGATTTTAATCGATGAAACTAGAAAAAAAAAATTACAACTTCCAAAATACATAAACTCCAAGCAACTTATTAATGCCCTCCAGAGCAATGTTCTTTATTTCATATAGAAATTTAGAAGACTTCTTTTTGAATTTGTGACTAAGTTTGCGTCAACTACTCATCTATATCAGGTGAGCAAATAGAATAAAAATTAACACTTGATAGAAATGACCTACATATTCAATGAAAGTTGCAGATAGTTGAAAAGGCAAAAAGAACACTGACTATATAAGAGAGTAATATAATTACAGCATATATACCTCCTATGGAGAATATAAATATTCAATATTGAGTCTGCATGATATATACTCTGTGTGGGTAACTATAGATACTCTCAGCCGTATGTATTCAATGTAAACAAATAGTAATGATTTACTGAGATTTTGTATGTACTACCAATTATAACCACAGGGGAAATTATTAAGAAATTGTACACTGTAGGACATTTTTCAAAATTATTTTAGCTACTAATATTTCCAAATATGCTGTCTATACTGACAACTCTATTGATTATCACTTGCTTATCTAATTAGGCAGTTAGAAAAGCATGCCTCTGGGTGATAAAAAATGAAATTCTCACTAGGAGGAAAAAAAAATGTTCAGAGATTTGAGTATCAGAATAGCAAATGGAAAAGTTTAGTTTAAAAAGAGATAATTGAAAAGATACAAATAAAGTTCACAGCAGGAAAGCTTGCCTATATAAAGGAATAGGCTACAGCCTGTTAATATGTAACTACCTTTTTATAAGAACAGTCAGGTTAACAGACTTACAAATCAGACTTAGAGTTTTATTTCTGAAAAGTATAGAGTTAAAGTATACTATCATTTCGTGCTGCTCTGTACATACTAGAAAACTCACTGTAGTATTAAGCGATAGTATGTTCCAATATAAACAACTTCAATATCTACATATGAAACAGGCTATGTTTACCTAAAAAAGCTAACTATTCTAAAGAGTTAATATACAGAACTTTGGGGGAAAAAATCACTCAAAACTGTTAAGAAAGCTCAACCATTCGCTGGCATTATGTAGTGAAGATGCATCTTAAGTTTTAAAAAAAAGATGAAATGAAAGAAAGAAGACAGTATTAAAGTATATGTACTGGCTATTTTATTTTCTTCCCTGATCTGATGTTGGTTTCTCTAATATATGACCATATTCAAGCATTATTTTATTCTCAATACCCTTCTTCTCTTCCACTGCTTCACTTCTAGAATGTTTTAATCTTTGTCCTTTCTTTTTTCGTCTTTTCATATCAAATTCAGTCTTTTGAGCGATGAACAGCTTGACTTAGCATATTTTTAACCAGCTGGTCTAGCACCTAGCTTGCATTGCATAGTCAGATACAACAAATGTTTATACAGAAGGTAGCTTTCATGAAAATGAAAAAAAAAAAAAAGCCTGGGTATCATGCATCCTGGCTTTTTTTAGCTTTTTTTCTAATTCACCATACAGAATACAAAGTTTGAATTCTTTTTAATGGCAAACAAAATTCTATTTATAGTTCCAAAAAATGAACTTATGCTGGGATAAGAACTCAAATTTTAAAATTGCAATGTGTAGTTAGAGGAACACGAAGAGGGCTAAAATTCTTTCAAAGCTCTCTTTACTTGCAACAACATCAAATGGAAGGGTATTAGCACATATTTCTCTAATAAGAAATATTAATAACAAATAAACTTATTCCCAACAGAGCAAAATAGAAAATAAAATAAATAAAAATTTAACTTAAGACAGTGCAAAAAGTGGCCACAAAACTTAGAAAGGGATCGTCCCCATTTCTCTCTTTTTTTTTTTTTTGACATTTCAAGAGTAATGTACTAATAGATTACTGTGATGTTACATTTTCTTTAAAAAAAAATCCGCTCTCTTATATCAACAAAAGGTCATGTGCTTTACTGAGCAGCTTCCAAAGTTTTACAGAAGGATCAAATAGGAACTTATAGCGTCCGTTTTAATCACCACCAAAGCCCTCTGTCACCCCAGAAATTACGACACAGAGATGTTGAAAATGGTAACATTCTGCACAAAAGCATTTTAAAAAGGTGTGGAAGGGGAGAAAAATATCAATGCAGGAAGAGTAAGAGAGTGAATGAGAAAGAGAAAAGCAGAGAGTGGGAGAAAGGGAGAGATGCTTAATGTTCATTTAATTTCCTGTTATAGGACACAACCTAGAAACATTAGCAGAGATCTCGGAGACTTTGCAAATCAGTTCCATTTGGTCTGGGCAATCACAACAAAAATCAGCTAACAAGACTGCAGAAGCACTCGCTAAAAGCTTCTCTAACAAACACGTTTTAGGCGAGCATCTTCCAATGGATTCAGAGACTACTGTAAAATGGGAGAGTTGCACTTCAATATATCAGAGGGGGAAAACTGTACTCACCTTTCAAACTCCTGAGGTAAATCAGGGTCAGTAAGCATGCTGGAAAAGCACAATTTCCCTTTGTCACAGCAGCCACCTATGATCGTCTCCAACTGAACCTGTCAAGTGAGTCCAAACCTTCTAAACCAATTGATTTTCTCTCTCTCTCTCTCTCTCTCTCTCTCTCTCTCTCTCAATCTCTCTCTCTCCCCCCTCTCCCCCTCTCCCCCCTCCCACTCCTAGGACTCCTTGACCAGTCTCTTAAAGGGGTAGCGCACTTCCAGCAGCGGGGTCTGGCCGCTCCCCCCCTCCTCCAGCCGCACGCTCGGGCTGCAAGGCACTAGACAACCTCAGGGTGCCTGTCCTTTCCTTTTAATTCTCCCTTCTAGACATCACTGAATGTGAGAAGTCAACTCATTTAGTGTGTCTCCCATACTCTCTCCTCTAAATAATAAAAGTCGCACACGCATGCACACACACATACATAAAATATGATTTTTGAAAATGCATTTGCTACTGATTAAACGAGAAATCTGTACACGAACCCAACCCCGATTCAACTGCACTGATTAACTCATTGAGCAAAAAGATTAAATGTTAGTAATAGCATTTTTACACAAAGAATTGTTATGCCTTCTCACCCTTTTCTAGGCTCTCTCCGTGCGCACACGGAAACACACACACACACACACACACACACACACACACACACTTGCACACAACAATCAGGCATTGTTCTGAGGGAAGAAAAGCAACTTTGACAGATTGAAATATAGCAGAGGCCCCTTCAAGGAAACCTGTAAACAACTTGTCACTCACTCTGTCGGTCTCACTGTTAGCTCGCGCTTTCCACAAAGTGGTGTGAACGTCCTGGCAACCCAACCAAAGTTTCCTCAGCTCCAAACTCCATAAAACACGATGTGCGAGGTGGAGGGGACTAGGTATCCACGTGCCAAAATAACACACACTCCAGGGAACAGAACCCCAAACCAAACCAACAGATGAAAACAAAAAGATGGTCCTCACAAACTGTCCTGCTTGGGATGGCTGGGGAAGTCGGGCAGGAAGCGCTCCCCTGGCTGGGGATCTCTTTAATTTCCTCTGCCCAGGCAGCCACAGATAACAAGGTGGACAAACTAGGGCTCTGCGGCTCCTAAGCTGGCTGGCAAGGCACAGCCTCCATAGCAGTTCCAATTATCTAGATAAAAATCTGGCAGGCGAGGAAGGTAATCAGGTAATGTACCTTTGACATGAAATGACAGAGGCACATACAGAGAGAGAGAGAGAGACACTTACACAGACACGCATGCAGAGATGGTGGCTGCCCCGTGCACCGCAGCATCTGGTCAGGGAGTAAGCACACACTCACCAACATGAGATAGTGTGCATTCTTCATACACACACACACACACACACATACACACACACACACACACTCAGTCACTCACACACGCTCTCCACTCCTACTGGGAGGGTTCATTCGGCACAAAAGGCTACATTACAGAGCCCGCCCCAATAAGGGAAAGAGAGAAAAAAAAGCCTTCCATTGTTGAGAGGGCAGGTCAGTTGATTAGATTTTCTGTGGAGAATTCCACGAGGAAATTCCCTTCAAAGCCGAAGTGATTAACTGGGGGCTATTCTGGAAATGGAGCAGACAATGGCTCAATAGTCTGCACAGCCAATGTCCAGGCTGGCACTGAACTCACTTTAAAAAAAAAAAAAATAAAAGCCAGACTCCCTGTTCTTTTCCACACATTCCCCCTCAACCCCCTCCACTCCTTCTAGCTTCCCCTCCCAATCCCTTTTATTTTGCAGCTGGACAACATTAAGGGCCTTTAAAACCACAAGGGTTGACCCCACAGCAGTTTGATTAGGTCCCACTTTTTTTTCCTGGCGACAGTCAGACAGTAAGTTTACTTTTTTAGACATACACAGTGAGACAGCACACACAAATTCCAAAGAACAAAATCAATTATTAACCTTATCATATTAATCAATTTATTTTTCGCTCAAAGGTTATAAAATTTTTGCCAAAGTTGATAATAACTTAATAATGAGGTCCATCATTCATGGGCTATCCTAAAAATACACATATATACACTACAAAAATCAATGTGGAATAAGATTTAAGCATGTCACTATGGAGTTAAGACACTAACAAAACACAGAATCATGACCCACCCTGAAAAAGCTGTTAACAAGGGATGTGGCAAAAATGACTGGATGCTGACATGATTTTCATTTTCAGCAGTTGGGGAAGGGGAAAGGATATTACTCATTATACTTTCTTGTCATTAGCCTCAAATTATTTTTTATTACAGCAACAACCCATTCCTACAGAGAAAAATGAGAAAGTTGTTGCATTTATTTTAAATATCTGTTATTTCAGCACTTAAGGGCCCTACTATCTAATATAGTCTAATTGATAAAGTATACAAAAATAATTTTTCTATTGTTAATGGTGGTTATGGGATTTAGGGAATGGTAGCATGCCTGGCTACATACACTTTAAAAAACAGTCTTTTTTTTTTAGGTCTTAATTAGGGAATCTTGTTTCATCCTATATCAACAGAGAAAAATGAAGGAGGAAGGGTAAGTTACAAGGGGCAATGGGGAGCTGGGGTCAGGAAGAGGAGGAGGCAGTGAAGAGAGGATGCAGGGAGAACACAAGAAGGAGACATAGTGGCAGCATAAAGATAGAAACAAAGATAATGGCCATAAGGCAGGATGCTGAGATCCGTATGGTCCCAGCTGCTATCTTGCTACAGCTACTACCTCTGGTTGTTTCTCTAAAACTCTGATTCAGAAGGTCACCAGAGCAGGTAAGAAAGAGAGTATGAGTGTTTGAGGCCAACTGTAGTGTAAAGAAAAGATGCTCATATTAGAATCACCCTTATCTTTGGCTTTGTTTTTATAGACATTTAATATGTGCATGTTTAAGTACACACATGTCAAATAAACAAAAAAGGACATATAGGAAACTGTTAAATGGTTTATAAATTAGTTTAAGATCTTAATATTTTATATAAACATTCCTGTAGCCCTTCAAAAACACAAAGTATTTCTTGGAAAATTATCCTTAAATGGCATGAAACAGACTAGGAACTAGATAGAAAATTTGTCAGATATAATAATGAATATCCTAATAATGATAATTTAAACTAATGGAACTCCAAGCTCATAAAGAATTCTGTTCACATAGATTAACTCACAGATCATATGCAGCATAGAAAAGTGTATGGGTATGTATATTCCTAATAAGTTTGCCAGTGTTTAAACTTGGGCAAAAGAAATTTAAAGTCTTACAACTGGTTAGTGGCCCATTTGTTTCTTGAAGCCAGGTCTTATTTCACGTTTGATACCATAATACAGAATAAAATAACATTCCAGAATTTACAGTTCAATGAAAATCCCAAGATGGTACATGGGATTTTTTAAGTGATTTAAAAGGCTTTTACATAATTGTTAATGAATTTAAATTTGATATAATCTCATTGTCACTAAATCAGTACTGCATTTGATGGATGAATGAAATAGTTTTAAATGTACCTCTCTAGGCTGCATAAGTTTTCTTTCATTTGAATTCTACCTTGCAAATTAGTATCTTTTGCAAGATTTTAGAAGTCAGCAAAAGAGAAGGCAGTTTCAAAATATTCTCTCAAATCCTGACATTGATAATTTTATTAAATAACTGAACTGATCCAAGCAACCTGATGCTTAATAGTAAATTGCTACTAAAAATCTTTTTATTTTACATTAAATGTTAAAGTGTTGAAATATTAAATATGTGCTAGTAACTGGCACATATGTGTTAAATAAATCTATATTATTTATCAATTACCTGAATAGTTCAAGATATTCAATTGGTTATATATCTGGTATTTTGTACATTAGAATTAATGTCTACTGCAATGTGATTTTCCTATACTGTTATAGGTAGATCTCCAGGAAGTTTCATAATGTATGTAGACTGAGATACACTTTATCATTCACTGAACATTTATTAAGTGCTTAACGGCATGCTACAGCCTGTGGCCTTAAAAGTAGAATCAAGAAAATTTTTCCAATAAATCTAATTTTAAAAATATATTTGAGCAAAATTCAAAGTAATTGTTTCATATGTAGGCTCCCCAACGTAAATATGGTAAGCAAAGTTAAAACCAAAAACAAGTGAAAGAAAAGCAATGACAAGAACTTACTGAACAATAATTAAATTGGTGGGAAATACAAAATGATCTACAAACACAGATATGAATATGAATATATCTTCAGAGGGAACCAAAGCACAAACTACAACAGAAAGCCCATAAAACATTTAATGAGTCTCTTTGACATAGTTGTAGCAGTATTATGGAAAATGGGATGAAGCTGAAAAAAGTGTGCTTTTGAGCTTATGTTGTTTCTATTGTAGATATAAAAATGATACTCACATAAGCTAGGAAAATATAAGATATGCTAGTGAATACTGCTGGAGAATTCTCAAAGAAATATCAGAATCTTTTACAATGATAAACAAGTTATTTCCAAATTTAACCTCTTTCAGCCACTGTTTCAGCCAGTTTTTTCTAATATTTCTCATTTTAAAAGGAAGAAAGTCCATTCCCCTATTTTAAAATAGAATTGTTGAACATCTTTTATTTTAATAACTAAAATATGTAGTCACAGGTACAGACAGCATCTTAATATTTGATATATGTTCCTATTATCAGTTTATGGAATTTGTAAGGTTATTTTTGAGAAATGAAATTTTTAATATTATAACTACAATGAATTTAATACCAGTGTCAGACAATACCAATATCATATTGCCTTAACCTGCCTCAACAGACATTAAGAAAATATTCACTTATTTCTTCCCCTGCAATTATTTAACTCTGTCACAAAATGTTTAAAAAAAAAAAAAAAAAAGAACTTCCAATCAATGTACATCTGTGAGCCATTCAGCAAATACCTGGTCAGCTCACCACTGATCTATCAGGGGCAGATTAAAACTCTGACTTAGAGTAGAATAAAGTCCTGTAATTGAATTTCTTTAGAAACACACCTAAGAAATTCAATAACATCTCTTCCTTTTTAAAGTCCTAAATTTCAATTCCCCATAACACATTTATGCAAGAAAATTGACATACAATGGTCTATAAGTTCAAGGTTTTTCCATCCTCACACTCTTCTGTATTATTACTTGGTTAGTTAGAATAAACATATGAATTGTCCTCAGATCACATTTTTGGCCAACTAGTGTTCTTCAACAACACTTCAAGAACATTGTCATCTTAGAAACTGCAGTCTCATACTTCTCTCAAAGACATGATCCATTCCCAGTAATAGCTCCCACTGTTTGATATTTTACCATTTATCTTCTTTAGAATAATTTTTAGTAATTTAAAAGTGATAGCTCTCAGTATCTGAGTACTGTCTACCAGTATCTGTGATATATATATAAAATAATCACATTTAATATTCAAAACAACTATGTAAGATATGTAGTTGTATCATCCCAACTACAAATGAGGGAACCATGGCTTACAAAGTATTTGTCTGGTATCCCAAAATTAATAAGTGCAGAAATGGGTAACACCAAAGTTATGGTAACATTCCTCCAAAGTTCTGAAAAGGCATCAAATGCTATTTTATCTCAAATATACTCTAAACACTATTAAATACCAAGTGTACAGGCAAGTGCTTCTAAAGCTGTTTTGATGCTAAGTGAATGTTTAAACTTCAAAGTTAGGTTGAGTGATGATTACTCCATCCTCACAAATAACTTCATATTAAAGACTGTTCCTTATACAACAACTAAAAACAGTTAAAGACGAGGCTTGCCTAGTGGGTCAGATGGTAAAGAATCTTCCTGCAGTGTAGGAGACCCAGGTTTGATCCTTGGATCGGGAAGATCACCTGAAGAAGGGCATGGCAACCCATTCCAGTGTTCTTGCCTGGAGAATCCCATGGACAGAGGAGCCTGGTGGGCAACAGGCCATGGGGCTGCAGAGTCGGACACGACTGAGTAACTAACACAACAACGACAACAAAGAATAGTACACTCGTCCCAACTTGATGGTGATGATAAATATCAGAATTACTATACTCATCGTAAAATTTGGCTCTCTCTTTAAAATTAACTTCTAAATGTTATCTTTATTAATGTGATTATGATCTGGGGGCTCCATAGGAAAATATAGTAACCCTCACTTTTCTTATTATACTGTAGTCACCTTTCTTCTTGTGGTAATGTGGGATGATAAAATGCCTATGTAATGAGATGATGTGAGGTGAATGACACAGGCATTACGATAGCATTAAACTACTATTGACCTTCTGATAAGAGGACTGATGTGCTTAAGTCACCCTGGGTTAGAGTCATAATATTGTCAATGGATGGGGATCACGGGCAGAACAAAGACAGAAAGGCGTGAGATTTCACCATGTTACTAAGAGTAGGTGAACAACTTAACACTTATGAATCTTTTATTTCTGGAATCTTCTATATAATATTTTCAGGCCATGGTTGACCATGGGTAACTGAAACTAGGTTAAGTGAAACTGCAGATAAAGGGGGCCTATTTGTGCAATTCAGTTCAGTTCAGTTCAGTCGCTCAATCGTGTCCGACTCTTTGTGACCCCATGGACTACAGCACTCCAGGCTTCCCTGTCTACCACCAACTTTCGGAACTTATTCAGACTCATGTCCATTGAGTCGGTGATGCCATCCAACCATTTCATCCTCTGTCAGAATGCAAGTATCTATGCAGCTGATACCACTCTAATGGCAGAAAGTGAAGAGGAAATAAAGAACCTCCTGGTGAGGGTGAAAGAGGAGAGTCAAAAAGCTGGTTTGAAACTAAACACTAAAAAAAATAAGATCATGGCATCTGATCCCATCACTTCAAGGCAAATAGAAGGGGAAAAAGTGGAAGCAGGAACAGATTTTATTTTCTTGGGTTCCAAAATTAATGTCAATGGTGACTGCACCCATGAAATTCAAAGACGCTTGCTCCTTCGAAGGAAAGCTATGACAAACCTAGACAGCATATTAAAAAGGAGTGACATTACTTTACCAACAAAGGTTTGTATAGTAAAAGCTATGGTTTTTCCAATAGTCACATATGGATGTGAGAGGTGGACATAAAGGAGGCTGAGCACCAAAAAATTGATGCTTTCAAACTGTGGTACCAGAGAAGACTCTTGGACAGGAGTCCCTTGGACAGCAAGGGGATCAAACCAGTCAATCCTAAAGGAATCGATCCTCAGTATTCATTCAAAGTGCTGATGCTGAACCTGAAGCTCCAATACTTTGACCACTCATTGTCACAAGCCGATTCACTGGAAAAGATCCTGGTACTGGGAAAGATTGAAGGCAAAAGGAAAACGGGCCAGCAGAGGATGAGATGATTAGACATCATCACCTACTCAATGGACATGATTTGAGAGAGGACAGGGCAGCCTGGCATGCTGCAGTCCATGGGGTCACAAAGAGTTGAACATGATTTACCAACTGAATATCACCTTCTAGTCACCATGTAACTATTCGGAAGTAAAATTTCTGTCTTACAGAAAGAATCATTTTAAGAAAAGGTATCTATTAGGAAGATTAATCTAACTTACACTTTTACTTTTTTACTCATTACACAATCATCTTTCTTTGTGTTAAGTAGTGTTGTCTAACTGTTGTCAGTTCAAGAGGCCAAAAAAGACATGAACCAATCACTCTGGTGGTAAAAGTCAAGATTCCTATTTAGAAAAAAAAAAAAAAATCCATATAACCCATTAGAAGAGAATCTATCCAAATGGGATCATACTTTTAAAAAATGCACTTTTTGATCACTGAACTTTCTGTTATGTATTTCTCAACTAGGAAAGAAATTTAGGGAAGACACTATACTGATATTTTACCTAGAGGCAGCAGCAAAGTGAAAAGTAGTAATATTGCTACAATGTGGCTTGGATTCTTACTTATTAGATAATTTATACAAAATATTTTAGTGTACACCTTTCAGGGAAGTTTTTCCACTGTAGTTGAGGTAGCTATTTCTTAATATTAACTAATCAGAACAGAAATAAGGGAAAATAGAGTAATATATGAAAATATTTGAACAATTAGTTTCATTTTTGATCCCACTTTGTCTACTCTAAATGACAAATATATCCTATTCACAGTAAATGAAAATGTTACCTATTAATAATGTTCAGTCTACTTACATCTGTAACAGCTGAGAGGGAAGAAGCATGGCTAAGCTGAAAGTAAAAAGGCCTGAGCTCTAGGGGAGCCTCAATTCCTTCCTCACTGGTGATGCAATCTTGCCTATACCTTTAACATCTCAGGGAAGATGATTTTTAAAGTCCTTCTTGACTCTCATATTCCAATTCTATAATCTCTTCTTTGATAAATCAATTTATAATCTGCAAAATAAAATGTCTTACCCTTCTCAGTTTTGTTTCAGTTTAAAAATGTTCCATTTTTTAAAATGTTTTAAGAGCAATTCTTGTACTTTATTTTAACCCCTTTAAGTATGTGATAACTCTACACCCACAAAACAAGATAGTGAAGGGCCTTCCCTGGTGCTCCAGTGGTTAAGAATCCACCTTCTAATGCAGGGCATGCAGGTTCAATCCCTCGGTCAGGGAAATAAGATCCTACGTGCTCTGGAGCAACTAAAACCCATGAGCTGCAACTGGAGAAGACCAAATGCTGCGGTGAAGACACAGCTCAGTCAAAATAAATAAATATAAAGTTAATTAATTCATTAAAGATTGTGAAGAAAAGTATCTGATTAATTGAAGTGAAAATTGCTCAGTCCTGTCAGACTCTTTGTGACCACATGGACTATACGGTCCATGGAATTCCCCATGCCAGACTACTGGAGTGGGTAGCCTTTTCCTTCTCCAGGGGATCTTCCCAACCCAGAAATCGAACCCAGGTCTCCCGCATTGCAGGCAGATTCTTTACCAGTTGAGCCACAAGAGAAGCCCAACAGTACTGGAGGTGGGTATCCTATCCCTTCTCCAGAGGGTCTTTGATTAATTAGTTGGCTAAGTTCAATTAAGTTAAAACAACTAGGAGAACTTAACTCGTCACACACACACACACACACATTTGTAAATAACTAATTTTATAACTAAATTCACCTATTTGTGATTCTGAAAATTTTGTGCTTAAACTTTCAAGTCACAACTTTCATTTTTTTCTAAGTGCAATTACATTTATTGGTATTATCTGATTTAATGAGAGAAGTAAAGGCAGTTTATTACTACATTGAACATGTTACATTGTGTGATGACAGTGACTGGCATTGCAGGGAGAAATAAACACAAGGGATTCTGTCTTTATCTGAAATTTCAAAATATCGAATGAGAAACTCAAAGACAAACTGAAAAGTTGAAATGTGAGAAATCCTGACAGGTAAATTGTGTTCAAGAAAACCTACTTTTCAAAATGAAGTTTGTGGACACTCTGTGGAACTCCTGCCAAATACACAGCTTCTTTTTTTTTTCCACATTATTAACTAAAATGACTTACTGCCATAATTTAGAAAATAATTCAGTCAGACTATGCACAGGATTAAAGAAAATAGATATTATCAAAAGAATATATTCATACTATTATTCAGTAAGCATGGATAGAACATTTAATTTACACTTGTATTATAAACCACCTTTATATATTAAAACATCATTGTTTATAATGCACACTTTCATAAATAGGAAAAAAAGACATACTGATATTTGTAAATTTCCCTGAAGTTGAAGAACTATTTAGGTATCAAATGGTGTATTAGTATTTAAAAATACTTAATTGTGTGTGTGTGTGCTAATTGCTCAGTTTTGTCTGACTCTTTGTGACCTTATGGATTGTAGCCTGCCAGGCTTCTGTGTCCATGGGATTCACCAGGCAAGAATACTGCAGTGAGTTGACATTCCCTTCTCTAGGGGATCTTCCCAACTCAGGGATCAAACCTAGGTCTCCTGCATTGGAGGCAGATCTGAGCCACCAAGGAAGCCCTTTAAACAAATCATGGGTCTGTAATCTGAAACATTTATTTGGCTTTCCTGGTAGCTCAGCTGGTAAAGAATCTGCCTACAATGTAGGAGACCCCGGTTTGATTCCTGGGTTGGGAAGATCCCTTGGAGAATGGATAGGCTACCCACTCCAATATTCTGGCCTGGAGAATTCTGGACTCTATAGTCCATGGGGTCCCAAAAAGTCAGACACGACTGAACGACTTTCACTTTCACTTTTCACTTAAAGCATATATTAAAAGACTTTAGGAATTTGTAAGACATGCCAGCACCACAAGCATACCTTAAAAAAATAAAAATGCATGCCCTTCCTGGTTTGGGGACCAAACTTCAGATTTACTCAGTCTTTATAGGTGAGCCATTATTCTTAATCTTAAAGTATAAGTCATCTTAGTAAGCATTTTTCTATTATTGAGTGTGTTCAATGAATTTTACTAGACTTATTGAGGGGAAAAAAACAAATACACATAACAATTTTTATGTTTTTTATGAACCTCTTTTCTGGCCACGGCACTCTGATAAAAGGTGAGGACACAAAGATAAACTTTTTTTTTTTCCAAGGAATTAGGACCTACTGAAAAATATGGACTTTCTGTTACAATAAAAAAAATTATCAAGTTCTTACGAACTAGAAATCTACAATTTTCACACAGGTTAATTAATTTTCAAAACAAATCTGGAATGTATCAGTTATGAATATTAGTTCCACATCACAGAAATGGTAAGCGAAATACAGGAACAAAAATTATCTATCTTTGGATTACATAACTAGCAATAGGCAAAACCACTATTTGAACCCATGGACCTCCCTGGTGGCTCAAGCGGTAAAGCGTTTGCCTACAATGCAAGAGACCAGGGTTTGATCCCTGGGTCAGGAAGATCCCCTGGAGAAGGAAATGACAACCCACTCCAGTATTCTTGCCTGGAAAATCCCATGGACAGAGGAGACTGGTTGGCTATAGTCCATGGGGTCGCAAAGAGTCAGACACGACTGAACGACTTCACTTTCATTTTCACTTTCTTCCAATTACAAACCTCATGCCTGTTCTACTCTATAAGACAGCTACTTTTGAAAGTTATCACACCATAAGATAAAATGATAAAAGTATTATTCAGTGAAACAAAATTCTGTGGGTAGTTTAAGTAACAAGTGGTTTTAAAATAACTTATTTTCTGACCTTCAAGAATTTTAGTATTAGTTTGTTGGAGTTAAGAAAATATAGATTAGAGAATCAATTGAAAATCTCAGAAGCACTATGAGAATTCAGAATCATAACAGGGAACAAATGTAGTATACAGAAATCAATAACTTTTGTATATATAACACCCAGTTATCAAAAGATAATGGGAAAAAAAG